>NC_133451.1:12878750-14090000 GCF_048565385.1 Saimiri boliviensis | reverse complement strand
ATCATGGTTAAGTAACAAATAGGGAACATTGACAAATAAATTAGTAAAAAGCTCTTCTGAAAACAGCATCAACTTTAAACATTAAAAACTTGAACCACAACCACAATAAAACAGCAGAGTTAGACATGAACCACATTTTTACAGTACAAAAAAGCACACCACAGACAACCAATATTAAGATCAACACTTTGCTCACATGAAGGATTGTCCCAAGGGTTTGCTATAAGGCAATACCCTTGTAATTTTCTCTCTTTAGAGTCAAAAATCTTAGTTCTGCATTTTTAAAAAACATTTACCATTGTTGGGTGCTTTGCTTAGATTGCAGAGTAACTCTTACATTAAAATACAGGGGCTAGTTGCATTAAAAATGCTCTAAAGAGAAAAAATATCACTAATGATATTCTAATAGTGTTCAGTACCAAGAGAAACTCACTAACTATTGCATGTTTCCATGCCACTTTCTCAAAAAAAACAAACAAACAAACAAACAAACAAAAAAAACAAAACCCCAAAAAACCTGCAAGGAAAGTCATTACCAAAATTCCTTCATCAAAATTTTTTAAAAAGTAATTCTTAACCATTAAGAACAATGTTCCATGCAACAGTGACCCCAGTTTAGACAGAAGACCCCAATATATATAGGTTAAACACATAAGCAAGTTGAAGCCAGATTTCACCATTGTCTCATAAAGGTAAAATTTAATTTTATGCAACTAGCCATCTGTATATTTCCCCTTCTCCATTTTGACTTTACTTAGGTTTACTAAAGTTTTGCATTCTTCTATAATATTCAGATTTTTAAATATGGGTTTCTTATGGGTCTTACACTAGGTGACTGGTTAGCAGTGTGCTGGCCATCTTTGGTTTACAAAGCATGTCTTAACCATGGACTATCAAAGGGGCTAAACTCAACTTTCTTTAGAATTCTTGTATTTTCTTTTACTCATTCTTTTATCTATACTATATCACTGCACATGAATTAGAACCGCACGTCACAAAATTGCACAGGGATTACAAATATTACATCCAGTCTGCATAAAATCGAATTCCACTACTGACCAGATCACAAAATGGCTGCACTCTCTAATCTAAAACTAATTTGCATATTGTACACATGTAAGACGATTTTTTAAACTTGAAGTCACAATAATGCATGCAAGTTTGCTTTTTTTAAACAAATTTTATAATTTGTTCATGCTACCTAGATTCAAGAGAGCTTTTTTGAACAGTTGCAATACCTCACCTCGTTAGTTAATAATTCTAGTGCATGCATATGGTGTATACAGGTAAGTAAACATGCATTTTTTTCACATTCTAAAACTATGGCAGTTTAGGCCATATTGTGCTGCCTGCATTTTATCTGCAATGCAGTGTGTCTCTAACATTTTCAGTCCCGTATTAATAGGTGGCATTTACACATAACACCTATATAGCAGCAAAGCTAATACAGCTTGTGATTAAAAATGTTTAAAAATAGCTAATAAATCAGATTATCTTGAGGTATTATTTCTTGCAAGTCAAAATGGAGAGCAAAAAAATCAACCCTAATTTTTAGTTTATGTATACACTGAAAATAGCAACAATAAAAATAAGCATTTGTAGCAGACATATTCCATCTTCACTATTATTTTTGCTACCTTTGGTAAATTACTGGGGCAGATCTTGAAGTTAAAAACCCATGTTTAGAAATAAGTGCACGCTTCCCCCACTATATAGCAGCAGACTGTGTTGCCCCTACGCAAAACATTCTCATATCTAATTTTAACTTTACATATAAAAATAACTTGGAGAAAATACAAAAAAACATTTTATTTTAACATGAAAATATCACAAAAATTAGTAAGCCTGAGATGTAGGGTTTTGGTGAAAAACAAGAGGCTTGTAGTGTTTTGGCTGCTGATAAAGATGCATGTATTGATAGCTGGGGTGAAAAGCAGAAGAATGCACTTATTTCTTCTGCATGTCAGTATCTTCAGACACAGTAAGCCACATGCACCCTTTCTTTCCTTGTTAAACAGAGGCCAGTTTGCTATTCTTAGTTCCAGCGGAAGTGGATCTGACGTGGGCGATCAGCACCTTCCTTTACCAATGGCTTATGGAACTCACGTCCAGCACGAGAGTGGATATTTGCCCAACAGAACTCACAGTAATACTGCAGGCAAGTGACATTGGCACAAAAAAAGGGAGCAAATTTTCCACCACAGCGTGCGCCCTGGCATTCATCACACATCTGGTCATCTAGCACATATGGCTTTACCTCCACCTTGAAAAAACAGAAAAGAAGTCTCGTTAGGGTCTGCTTCAGAAATCAAATTCTCTAACAACTTAAAATTGTTTCTATAGAGGAAAAAAAGGACCAGCACTAAAAGGTGAGGAAATGGGCAGTTTCTCAAAGAAGGAGTAGGTCTGAGAAACTACTCCTTTACCATGTAGTAGGTTAAAATACTTTAAAAATCTATAAAAATCTGATATTTGCAGAACATTCCATGCTCACCTTTCTTGAATATCATCTTTGAAAAACCTGTGTGCTGGTATTTTCAGAGTTGGGGGGGATTGTGAGTGAAAAACAAAAGAGATATCAATTATTCATGGAAGGGTTTCCACACCCTTTTCCCTCATTCCAATACCACCTGTGAGGTGGCAGAACCCAAACTGCCACTGATTAGGGCAGCGCTTCTCCACTGCAAGTGAAAGTCACACTCTGCTTGGAAATAACTGGCACAGACGAGCCAGACTGTGGAGAATCTTAAAAAGAGCATGCCTAGACTTCCGAAAATTTGTAAGATATAAAGTCCTACTAGTCCTGTTGTGAAGGTCTGACTTGGCAGAACACTTCAGATCAGAGTCAGCTCTGAAAGATAAACTTTTCTACCTCAGTTTTCACATCTGTCAAGTGAGAATAACAGATTCTGTCTCAGAGTTGTGCAGCGTAAACTGTGAATGTAAAAGCATAAGAAAGCGCTTAGCACACGGTAAAATAGTCTATAAATCAGTATTACCTATTATTAGTTGCAATAGCCTTGCTTTCCTGCTTGTGATAACTTTATGAATGGAAGGTTTTTACCTTTGGCTGAAAAGTGCCAGATAGCCTAACAGCTCAGCCATTCCTTAGGAGATGACAGAACACTGAACGTTCTGAAGAACTGGATTGAGATCAAGTAAAGGTTGCCCATAGTAAAAAATAATGATTTGACAATTTGTATTCTGAATGTATTCTATTGAAATACTTGCATGAGTGCAGAAAACGAATATAAAGGTATTTTCTGTAATGTTATTTGTAAGAACAACAACAAACTAGAAACAACCTAAAAGTTGATTAAAAGAACTGTAGGATGTTCATTTAATAGATAGGTAATAGAATTACATTGTTGTTTCTATTTCACTGATTATGATTAATATATTTTATGCATATTAGACACAGCTTTTCTGAATTGCTTGTCTGTACTTTTTGTATGTTTTGTTGCTGAAGTATTTTTTGTTTTTTAAAATTGATTTATGAGTTCTCTTTGCCAGTTAAGAATTTTTAAACTTTTTTCCAGGGGTTTTACAATCTTTGACACAAACTTTTAAAATTTTTATGCTTGATCTTTATCTCTTAACTTTTTCCTTTATCGGTTCTATCTTTTATTTGCCAAGTTGCTATTTTTGATTTATTATCTTCATTACAATTATAGTTATCATAAAAAAATTATGACCCAAGAATAAATCAAGATGGCATGAGAGTTACTGGATTTCATCTCACTGAATTATAAACTCCACGAACACAAGAACAGCACCCATTTGCTCAATGTTCAGTTTCCAGTGCCTAGAAGAATATCTAACACGAAGTAGAAATGCTAGAAATATACGAGTGAATGCAATACATTTACATATGTTTTCTGGGTTTCTTTCTCATGTTTATTTCTTTTTGTTGTTGTTGTTGTTTTTTTTTCTTTTCATAAGATTTTAGGCAAATTGAAACCAGGGTCTGTGATGTCGACTTCACTTCCACAATACCTGATAAAATGCCAGATTTTCAGGAGCTACATGTTTTAATATAAAACTGTTGAACAAAAATTTTACAAATGCAATGATTTCAATTATAAGTATTTTTTAAATTCTAGATATTAGTTTATGAAGCTAAGCTACTTAACTCAAAATCATACACTGTAAAGATGGAAAATTGAATTTCAAAATCTATTTTGATTAATAATCTCTAATAATTAAACTCTTCTGTACATGAAAGGAGTTTCATTGACACTTTACCTAGTCTTGTATTTTAACATTTACTAGAAGTCACAGTGAATTATACTACTCATGAAATAACATACAAAAAATATAATGAATTACACATCTGTGTTGATTGTGCTTTCCAGCTATCAGATAGAACTAAACCACAGTATCCATCAGCGTAAACAGTAAGTGGAATAAACAATTTTCATTTTCTCCAAATAAGTATCCTATGTATCCTTGAGTTGGTACTTACACACTTAAATTTATTCGATTTTTATGGCTTAATAGCCATATTCATATTGGAGAGATGAAAGGTATAAAGGTTAATGGTTTAATATTTCTTTGTGTAAGCAATATTAGTGACTTGTAAAATACTTAAGGCTCAAATTCTTTCAAATACAGTTGAAAATTACCTTTGTAGTACATATCTTAGAAAATAAGCTTTTCCCTAAGGTATTTCAATGCCTTTTCAAGAAGGCACGTGTATCTTAATTCATCTGCTCTGCAACTGAGTTGCTCTTGAAGAGTCAATACTTTGCTCCAAATAACTGGTCCTTCACTATCATTTTGGAAACAAAGAGGTATGAGGTATGACACTGCAACAGTCTTTTTCTTCTGCACTGCACTAAACACCCTGATTATATACTATGTAAATAACATCCTCTGTGACCTATCACCTCTCTGTAAAAGTAGGGAATTAGGCTAGATCAGCAGCCTAAAGCACTGCTATACATTTGTTACTTTCAGAGCTTTATAAACTCCTGTTGTTGAGGCTGCCTCTCAGACCAATTCAGCAGAACCTCAGAGGGTAGGACCCAAATATCAAGATTTTTCTAAGTTCCCAGGTGAATAAAGTACAGCACAGGTTGAGAACACAAGACTCGAGGAACTCTTAACATTCAGACAAGTTTAGAAAGGTTATCTATGCATGTCTTATCAAAAGCAGAGAACCTCACCTTATTTGGCAACCAAAATTTTAAGTAGCAATGCAAACAAACAAACAAAAAAAGCCACTCTGCATTTGTGAACTGAAACAATGCTGCATTTCTTTTCTAATGGGATGGCTGGGTAAATACATTGAGGACTAGTTCTAGCATGCATGATCTAGTCAACTGGTATTAGTTAACCAGCTTCCCTGTCCTGAAAATAGTCTTTTAACGTGCCAAACAACCCCAGAAGAGGATTCAAGAAACTGTTATATTGGGAAAAGGTGTACCCACTCAAATTATACCTTCTATCTACTAATTTGGATATAAAAAATTCATTTACCTCATATTCTTAGTGTATTTCTGCTGAACTATAAATATAATTATTTTAGAATATGCTTAGGTATGTATAGGAATTGTTCACAGATTTTGGCATAAAACAGATTTGTAAATGAATACTAGAGCCTTTCCCTACTCTAGAAGGTAGTCACTACTTGGAATTATTCAATAGGGTTTCAGTTATCATTCCTAGTACTTAAAAGTTCTTACTGTGATGATTCAGGCAATGCTACTCAAAAAGAAATATTTAAGTGTAGGCCAATTATTTTAGAGAAATATACGTGATGCATTTTTATTTTAGACTTTGTGACAAAGAAAACAAACATTTAAATAACATTCTGTGCCAAGTTTTATTCTAAGTGTTTGTGTATATGTGAATTAATTTAGTCCTCAAAACTGAGAAAGACATATTATCATTGTTTTCCATTTTACAAGTGAGGAAAAAGGCACAGAGAAGGTAAATTTGTAGAAATGGGATTCAATCCCAGGCAGTCTGACTCCAAAGTACAGGCTCTTAAAACAACCTCTGCCTCCATGGTTAGAATATTTGACCTTACTGGCTGATAAAAATTTTTTGACATGGCTGTACAATGACATTAATATTTTTTATATTATACCTAAATATAAAGTGTGTTCAGGAATTTTACATTTCAAGGATATTTTTATCCTTTATATTTTTATCCTTTAAGACTTAAAGAAGTTAAAAACTAAACAGTGTTTGAATTATATTATTAACTCTTTAGTGTATGACACTTTGGATCAGCACATTATTATAGGACATAAGTGATTTCCCAATATGCAACTTACACGTTTATCAATATCACCGTGCTGAAGCTGAACAAACCGAGCACTAATGGCAGCAATATAGCTCTGCTGATTGGAGAAAGCAACTCGCCCAGCACCTTTTGGGTATTTTAGCTCAGGATCTGTATCAATTCCTGCATAACAAACTCCACCATATAGCCGGTCCATGATCATAGCAAGTTCCACTTCAAGAAGAAAAGAAGTTTATGTCAAATGTGAGAAAACACAGTAATCAACAATTTTTAAGCACTTTTTGGAAAACATAGAAGTCAACTGTATATTATCATTTGACCAGGAGTAGAATGGCAGATTAAGAGGCTGTTGTTAGAGGAGGACTGGGATCAAGGATGGCTTTTTTTTTAGCTATAAAGTGACTCACTGCCATCACATCTTCCTACTTACTAGCACTAAACCCACTATATACCCTGTCTTGTCCTATAGAGAAATAGTTCCACACTCTTTCCTAAATCCAATCCTTTTACTTGCATACTAGATCCCATCCACTCTCACTAAGAAGAGATACTGCTTCAGCAATTCTCCCCTTTCCCTTATGTACCACCAGTTTTCCCTTATACAAGCTCATTCCCATGTACACTATAATTTTCCTATCTTAAAAAAAATTCTCATAACATTGTTTTCCCTCTCAGTTACTACTTCATTACTCTGTTTCCCTTTACAAACAAAATTTTCAAAATCTGTTTCAGTATTCCCCAATTCCTCTCCTCCCATACTTTATTCAACTCTTTCTAATCAGACTATCACACCATGACTCCACTGTAATTGTTGATGCCAAGTCCAATGGTCAATCTATCTGTAAGTACCATTGAATACAGTTAATCCCTTCCTTCTCATTCAAATATTTTCTCCATCTGGCCTCTGGAATATATTAGCCCACCAATTCTGCTCCTACCTCACTGATAAATTTCTTCTGAGTTTTCCTTGGTAGTTCATCCTAAATTCCTTAACTTTTTGATGTCAGAGTACGCTAAGTTTCAATCCTTGCAAGAGTACCCTAAGTTTCAATCCTTGCAGCATTGTCTATGCTCCTGGATTTGGTAATTTCATCCTGTATCATAGCTTTAAACACCATCTATATGTTTTTAAGCTCCTACATTTGTATCTCTAGTATGGACATCTTCCCTGGACTCCAGACTCATATATGCAACTGTCTACTGGACAACTCGATATGTAACAGGCACTGGCCACACTCAGTATGTTAAAAATGGAATTCATAATCTTCTTCAATCCCATTAAACTTGCTCCAGTGAGTTTTTGCTGACCCAGTTAGAAAGGAACAGAAAAGATGAAGTTGTCAAGTCAAGATCTTTGGCTTCATCTTTTCTGTATTCTTCTCTTGCTCCCTAGCACACATATAATCAGGTGAACTTGATTTTCAAGACCTATCTAGAGTCCAATCTCCTCACCTCCATCACTAACATCCTGATTCAAGCTAACATCATTTTTCATCTTGTTCATGGCAATAACCTTATCTCTTTGCTTTTGACCCTTGCCTTCTCAGCTTGTTTTTAAAACAGTATAATGATTCTCTTTAAAAATGTATCAGATACCACCAACAAAATATAACAAAAATATATCAGATATCATGGTTTAATTGAAATTTCTATTTGAGAACTCTGAATGGTGCCATAAACTTAGGTTCAAAATCAAGACCATGATCTACCCTCCCAATCTGTTCTTCCTCCAGTATTCCTTCCCTCTCAGTAAAAGGTATCACTACCCACCCAGTGGCTTATGACTGAAAGACGAGATTCAGTCTTTGTGTTTACCTAATATCTGTTACCTCTGTTCACCTGGCTTTCTCCTTGCTAGCAGTAATCCAAGCCACCATTGTCTAATTTCCTGGACTGTAATAATAGAATCCTAAACTGGTCTGCCCATATTTACTCTCACCCTGCCCCCACCTCTATAAGTCATTAGCTAAAGTGAACTTTGAAAACCGAAAATATGATCACATCTCTCTTTTGTTTAAAAACTCTTCAATGGTTTACCCTTGCTCTAAGGATAAACACCATGTTAGCCTATTAGACTTGTATGATCTGAATCCTGTCTACTTTTGCAATGTCTCCTTGTGTCCCTTCCATCACTCCTTGTATCCCGAGTCAGCTGCTTTGGGCTTCTTTCAGTCCCTCCAAAGCACAGTTTCCCTCCACACAAGACCTTTAAATAAGCTTTTCCCTTTCTGTGAAACACACTCCTCAGAACCCTACTACCACTCTGATCCTCCCACTTTTGCTCAATCCTTTACATGTCAGTTCAACTACAAATATCTTTAAGATATCAGACTATATAATATTTCCTTGCACACACCCTTCCGTTCCCTACAGTACTTCTCTGTAAAAGTCATCACGTTCTGTAAGTTTACATGTATGAATATTCTTTAACACATATTTTTAAGACTGGGGAGAGGATGTTCTCAGTGATGGAAATCACTAACACTCTACACATGGTATACAGTATCATCTAACATGTGCAAAGTGGGCATATACCTGTACAATTATATTCCTATGAGACATATTTTGGTTGGTTTATAGTTCCTAGTTGTTGATAAACAGAAGTTTATCATCATTAACTTATCTAAAGTGCTACTTCAGTTAATGACTAAAATACTAATAAGAGAAAATAATCCCGTATTTCTTCTTCAGATATCAGAATCAATCAAATAAACAGACTCCAAATTTTCATGTCTTAAGAGAGGTTCACTTAGGAAATCAGAAATATTTAGGTGAATTCTTATAGTTTGCTTGGAGTTAACCAACTACACTAATATTGATAGATAAGTATCCAATTCTGCAGTTTGAGAGTTTCAAGAAGGGGTCTGAGAATATGTTTCAAAATTCTGTAGTTAGCAACTATTGGAACATGAAGAATCTGCTCCTGTTCTGTCCAATAGTGTCATGTACACAATGGCTTCCAAATGTTTATTGACTAGGACATATTTAAATTATTTTTTAAACAAAATTATTAACATTCCACTTACCAGCCCTTAATGGCCGAGGAACACCTCCAACAAAAATTGTTTTTCGGGGATCCAAAGGCTGAGAACCATCCATTACAAAATCACTATCACTTAAATTCCAAGGACGTATTTGAACCTATGAAGAAAATTACATTGGGTCTTACTCCCTTGATGGCTTATGAGGGTTGTTTGTTTTTGTCAGTTAATAGTTATTCTTTTATTGTTTAAAAATTTGTATAGTAGGATTTGGAAACAAACTATTTTCATAACTTTTGATATAGATACTATAAGTCAGCAGTCTCCAACCTTTATGGCACCAGGGACCAATTCTGAGGAAGCCAATTTTTCCAAAGATTAAGGGGGTGGAGGATGGTTTTGAGATGAAAGTGTTCCACCTTGGATCATCAGGCATTAGATTTTCATAAAGAATGTGCAACCTAGACCACTTGTATGTGCAGTTGACAACAGGGTTCACATTCCTATGACAATCTAATGTCATCTCTGATCTGACAGGGGGTAGAGCTCATGCAGTACTGCTGGCTTGCCTGCCACTCATATCCTGCCGTGCAGTCTGCTTCCCAATAGGTCATGGACCAATACTGGTCCACCACCCAGGGGCTGGGGACTCCTGCTATAAATTATCTGGATGTTTCAAAACTAAAACTCAGCGTGGTAGTTTACTTATTATTTTATTCATTAACAACCATTTCAAAACAATTTTGAAAAATTAGCATTTGTAGCCTGAAGTTCATGTGGTATTTACTTACTGGTTTGTCCTTGATGGTAGGGCTAGAAACACACAGATAGAGCTTTCCATCTTCTTCAATACAAGCATCAATTAATGCTTGAACTGAGCTCTCTTCTTGAAAGAGAAGAAATGCATAGCCTGGAATAACAATTAAAGATGAAGCAATATGTCAAGCTAAGTGATTTTACTCCAAATTTCAGTGCTATTTAGAAAATACATGATTTTTTTTGAATATATGTATTTTATTGCACTTTAGGTCCTGGGGTAAATGTGCAGAACATGCAGGATTGTTAGATAGGTACATACATGGCAATGTGGTTTGCTGCCTTCATCTCCCCTTCACCTATATTTGGCATTTCTCCCCATGTTATCCCTCCCCAACCTTCCTACCTCCTGCTGTCCCTCCCCTACTCCCCACCAACAGACCCCAGTATGTGATGCTCTCCTCCCTGTGTCCACGTGTTCTCATTGTTCAACACCTGTGTATGAGTAAGAATATGCGGTGTTTGATTTTCTGTTCTTGTGTCAGTTTGCTGAGAACGATGGTTTCCAGATTCATCCATGTCCCTACAAAGGACATAAACTCATTGTTTGCTATGGCTGCATAGTATTCCATGGTGTATATGTGCCACATTTTCCTTGTCCAGTCTATCACTGATGGGCATTTGGGTTGGTTCCAGTTCTCTGCTATTGCAAACAGTGCTGCAATGAACACGTGTGCATGTGTCTTTATAATAGAATGATTCATAATCTTTTGGATACATACCCAGTAATGGGATTGCTGTGTCAAATGAAATTTCTATTTCTAGGTCCTTGAGGAATTGCCACACTTTGTCTTCCAAAATGGCTGAACTAATTTACACTCCCACCAACAGTGTAAAAGTGTTCCTATTACTCCACATCCTCTCCAGCATCTATTGTCTCCAGATTTTTTAATGTCGCCATTCTAACTGGCATGAGATGGTATCTCAATGTGGTTTTGATTTGCATTTCTCCAATGACCAGTTATGATAAGTATATTTTCATGTCTGTTGGCCTCATATATGTCTTCTTCTGAAAAGTGTCTGTTCATGTCCTTTGCCCACTTTCGAATGTTTTTTTTTTTTTTCTTGTAAATCTGTTTCAGTTCTTTGTAGGTTCTGGATATTAGCCCTTTGTCAGATGGGTACATTCCCAGATGGATTAAAGACTTAAGCATAAGACCTAACACCATAAAAACCCTAGAAGAAAGCCTAGGTAAAATCATTGAGGACATAGGCATAGGCAAGCACTTTATGACTAAAACACCAAAAGCACTGGCAACAAAAGCCAAAATAAACAAATGGGATTTAATTAAACTCCAGAGATTATGTACAGCAAAAGAAACAATCATTAGAGTGAACCGACAACCAACAGAATGGGAAAAAAAATATTTTTTTAATGGTACAATGACATCCTTTATTCTCACTCACAGACTCAACTTTTTTTTTCTATGTGTTCCTGTGGGAACTTTGTTTGAATATGTGTGGTTTTCAACATTTTGGCACATGAAAGCCTGACAAGTTTTTAAAAGTCAGATGCCGCATCTTTTGAACAGGAAAATCTATGTTTTTTTTTTTAAATATATATACATATTTTATTGCATTTTAGGTTCTGGGATACATGTGTAGATCATGCAGGATTGTTGCATAGGTACATACATGGCAATGTGGTTTGCTGCCTCCATCCCCTCTTCACCTATATCTGGCATTTCTCCCCATGTTATCCCTCCCCAACCTCCCTACACTCTGCTGTCTCACTCCTATTACTCCCCAGCAGACCCCAGTGTGTGATGCTCCCCTCCTTGTGTCCATGTGTTCTCATTGTTCAACACCTGCCTATGCGTGAAAACATGCGGTGTTTGATTTTCTGTTCTTGTGTCAATTTGCTGAGAATGATGGTTTCCAGATTCATCCATGTCCCTACAAAGGACACGAACTCATCATTTTTTTATGGCTGCATAGTATTCCATGGTGTATATGTGCCACAGCCCCTTCCTGACACCTTAACACAAAATGAACTCCAGATAGATTAAATACATGCTTTTGAAAAAAACAACTATCAAACAGGACTAAAAACCATTTACCTTTTATAAGAGAATACAATATCCTATGTCATACACATCAAAACACTTATTAAGTAAAGCAATTGGCTACTTTATATACAGCACTTGCTATAACGTACTGTACTAACAACTTTACATGCGTTATTTCATTTAATTCTAAAAAGTCTATGAAATATTATTCCCATTTTATAGAAGAAAAAATCAACGTACAAAACTCAGTCCCATAGAAAGTAGGTGGTTGAAAAATTTCAAACCCAGGTCAGTCCCAAGGTCTCTCACACTTTCTCTAGTAGTGATACTACCTTCTTAAAAAACTTGGCAGAATTAACCAAGTGAGTATATCTGGAACTCAAGTTTCCTATAAATGCCTGCAGGGCAATCCAAGTTCTAGGGCAACCTTTTAGACTGGAACACACTTGGAAAGGTTCAGGAAATCCCCTACGCAGAGGAAATGTTCCACAGTCTCATTAAAACTTCTCAATAATACTACGAAAGCTACAATATGAAGGCTGGAATGAAACATGTTCCTTAATAAAACAGGTCAGATGGATCAAAACTTTTAAATCAAGTCTCAACTTAGAAAACAGTAGAATATCTTTTTTAAACTGTTTGAAGACTATCTAGACTTGTAAACAACCAATTGTCAATTTTCAATAAAAGATCATGTATCCAGCAGACAGAATAGACTACATTATAAAAAGAAGGCATCAAAATTTACACTGCAAGTTTACTATCATGTGATTATTCCCAGCAGGTGATAGCTATGAATGATCTATCCCTTACCTTGGACAAGATTTCTATGCGAACAAATGTACAGCATTTTAATCTAGTCCCAATATGCAGCAGACATCAAGCAGGCCATGTATGTCTGTTCCACCATACAATGGGAAGTGTAAGGTCATGCTGAGCTCAAACTGAGCTTATTGTCAATAATGGCTTTATGCCACAAAGGCCTGATGGGACACTAAAGTACTTCATTTTAATAAAATTAAAATACTTGATTGCATAAAATGTATCTGAAGCCATTTCACCCTATATAAATGATTTTACCCTATCCAAACACAGACTTCCAAAGGTAGTCTGTATTAAAAAACATGTCTTAGACAACTTTTTACATTGCTGGAAACAATTTAAATATTCTTGAAAATAATAAAGATTTTTTTAAGGCTTTAATTTTGATACAAAATAAGGATCTGGGAACTATAACTATTTTGTAATAAGAGGATATAAGACCAATTTACTAAAATAGTATATTAAGTTAAATATTTTAATGTTGCCTAATTTTGATAATTTTTGATGTTAATATTTTAATATTGCTTAAGTTTCAAATAATACTTTAAATTCAATATTTTCAATACTGCTTAATTTTTGTTATTAGGAAATAAATGTTTATATTATAAAAATTAATTAGGCCATATCGAGTAAATTATGACTTAGCTAACCCAAGTCATTAGATATAATACTCTTAACAAAAACATACTATATAGCAGCTTCTTTAGAATTTGTTAAAGCAAGCTAATCATTACATAAGGTGAAGATTATTCACTGCAAAGGAAACATGTAGTACATGTGTGGTTCAGCATCTAAAGGTTCTAGTCACTGCTGTAATTATACAGGAAGTTCCCCCACTGGATGCCTCTCTATCAGTGTTTCCCAAACCATGGAAAATGCTGAATTACAGAAATAACAAAATTGCTTGTAAGAACAAGGTTTGAAAATACTGGTCTTCAGAAATGGCTACAATTAACTGTAACTGTATGAAAAAAAAAGTATGATTTGCCAGTGCCAATTTTTTTTTCAATTAAAGAAACTACTGCACAACCATAATAACAATGATGGCAACAACAGCCATAAAGACTATAACTATTCTGTTTCATTAACTTTGTTCCATTCCATCTTTCTAGGCTCAGAGTACACCATCCCTGTAAGGGAACAAGTAGCTCATGCAAAAATGTGCATCTCTCCATTCAAACAATTCCTAATTCCTTTTTAAAATTCTATTTCCTTTTCTGCCTGGAACTCTGTTCAAGTATTTTTTTATCTATCTACATACAGTACCTTAGATTAATTTCAAACCTCTCAGTGAAGCCTTCCCCCATCTACTTGAAGCAATTTCTCCATTCCATAGTATTTTTTGTTGTTCATCTCATTTATCAGGCAGTTAACAATCCGTAAATTATTGACAATACAAATATTCACAAAGGTATATAAAGACACTATTTTATAGACCATTGGAAGAATCTGACATTAATAACCATAAATTTTTAAAGTTGTAAAAATGCAATACTGCAACTGTGATGAGTGCTAGGAGTGAAAGACAGAGACAGCAGTAGAGTTGGGCAGAAGGAGTTAACCTCATTTGGTAGATCCTGAAAGTTTTCTTTGATCAACTTACACTTAAGCTTGAGATACAAAAGATAAGCAGGGAATACAGAGATAAATAGACAGAAGGAAGAGACACCTTTAGCTCAGAGATTATCATACATAAAAGCCCTGAAGCTGGAGAGAACAAGGCCAGTTTGTGGGACTGGAAGGAAACAAGCAGTAATAGGAAAAGAAGCTAGAAAGAAGGCGAGGCCAGGCAAAGTGAATGCATTTTTGCTTTTATTCTAAAAATAAGAGAAATCACTACAGGGTTTACGCAGAGGAGTAAGGAATAGCACCATCCAATGAGTTTTCAGACTGCTTTGGCTAGAATATAGGAGAAAACTGGAGAGGGCTAGAGATATAGATAGACTAGAAAGACAGCTGAAGTAGTCCAGGCTAATGATGATGGTAGCTTAGTCAGGAACATTACAAAATAACTCAATATTCAATAAAAATGGCATTTCTAAAGTAAACTTTATAAAATGGCAAGACAGTAAAACTATGGATAGTGACACTAAAACTAAGCTAATAAATAAACAGCTCTATCTATGTGGAGCTAATTTTCTCTCTAAACCAAGGGTTTATGACCTTCAATCAACTCCAGACTACATGGAGAGAGTTATATAACTTAAACAGATTCTCACAGAGGCCTGGAATCCAGAATCCTCACTCAAAAGATGCTCTTGATTCTATATATACATATAAATCTACAAGTATTAAAAAAAATCATTGCATTATTCCATTTATTTAAAAAACTATGTAAACTATAAGTGGAGGTTCTATAATTCTCAATGGCAGAAAGTAGAGATGACTCATATAATTCATCACCAGAAAACTGTACCTAGTTTTTCTGTGCCAATAACTTCTTTATCATGCTTCTTTTCCCAGAGTAAAAATCAAACCATTTAACAGTTCTACTGGAGTCTTTTCTACAGGCTTGACAATTCACTAAATCATGAGACTAAACAGTATGTGTGGTATGCTTTTTCTAAAATTATATTTCAGCAATGTTCAAAGTAAAGTCTTAATCTTTGAGCCTCCCCCTTTCTTTTACTCGCTCCAGAACCTTCCATTAGCAATTCTGACTAATTGAATTAATATTCAACTCTCTTTTCTCCTCTCTTCCTCTTGTTATTGTGGGCAGGATATACTTCCTCTCCCCACAGATGGTGACTTGATCATGTGACTTGCATGCGAAGGTTAGCACAGTTTGTGATTCTTGTCCTGTGGTTATCAGCCATGGTTTCTTCCTAGCAATAACTAACACAACTAAGCATCTTCCTCAAGTTCTACATCTTTATATAACTGGAAAAAAAATAGACCTAACTAGCTGCTTTGTCTTGTATCTAAATTATTCATCAACAGAGTTGGTAATAATTTATATTGCTTTGCTATTATCTAGAACACTTAATGTAAACCTCCTATTTCAACTGTTCATAAATTTGTATTTAGTAAAAGATAAATCATATCACATAGATCTTAATTTCATAATGCAGAGAGGTACTGTTTCCTATGTCTATACCAAAGTTACTTAGAATGATGCTTTAGACAGAGAAAATACTCAAATATATGTTGATCAGAGTCTATGAAATCATTATCAAATCACAGAAAGTCTCTTATGATTCTTAACTGGATAAGTAATTGATTTTGTTTCTTTTGCTCTCATACAACCAATTTCCTAGCAAATATTAACAATAACAACCCTTACCTTTTGGTGGAAAATAGGACTTGCTTTCTGCTTTATGAGGCCAATCTACTACCAAAGGCCCAAATCTTCTGAAGCTAGCAGTTATTTCATCTTAAGAAAGTAAAATAATAATTAGTTTCAGTGATTCGTTCTAAGAAATTCTGTACTTTTACTATGAAGATTAACATTTAAAAGTGTCAAATACCTCAGGATAAATTAGAATATAAACACTGGGAATATGTCTAACATACTTCAAACTAACTTCATTTTTAAGCAGTGCACTGGCTAGAGTAATCAATTCCATGTGAATTTTAGAATTTTATATAATATTGATGGATACTACTTTATAGTACACCAAACCAGAAACAGCACTGGCTTGAAAAAAAGTAAACATTATATAAGTTAAATCTATTATTGTTTCACAAATAAAATCATTTTATTATAGGAAAAAAGGTCTGCTGCAAGACTTGAATAACTATAACGCTGAAAAACTATACTAGGGTTTGATACATGCAGGGTAGTTTCACTGAAGTCCATATAGGTTAAATCCAATGATATGTTTTATATTATTTCATTACATGGAAATCTTATGAAGATCAATACTTAGAATAAGTTTGTAGATATTTGAATCATAATTTAAAAATTTCTTAAAATGTAAGAGTGACACGTCCCATAAGCTCACAAATATAGCTTAATATTTTAAATCTTCAATTAATTTTCTTTTGTTATAATTACACATGATCATTTTCACATACAATTATTAGTGTCTGTGGAACCCTAATTTCCTATTCATGTTCTGTTTCCATTTCCCTTTTGGGTTTAATAGCCTCTTTCTTCCCTGTTTCTAAGAGCACATTTATCCTTAAAGAAATTAAACTTTTGATTATCAAGCATTGCAGATATAATCTTATGGCTGGTTCCATTGATTTCGGTGTGTGTGTGCATGCACACATTATGGTGATATAAAAAGTTTTAAGTTGTATATACCTAAATAAGTTATTATTTTAAAAACAAATAGAATAGGACCTAGGTCATGAAAATCTTATTTAGAAAAAATGCCTGTAGTTACAAATATTATAAGATCTAAAGAAAAAAATCATAAGTTATTTGTTCAACTACTTTCATATTTTAACAGGTGATAAAATATTTTAAAAGATGAAAATGCATTCTAATTCTGAAAATCTCTAGGTGGTAAAAATCTTCCATAACCCATTCACATTAAATTTCATATTTTTTTTGTTTTTTTTTTAAGCCCAAATCACCATCTTAATAAATATCTTAAAAAATACCTTCATCAATATCTGGAGGAAGACCACCAACAAAAACTTTTCGAGAGAAGCGTTCTATTCGCTCCCCATTTTGATGAGCTGAGTAACATGTGGGCGAATTTAAAACTCCAACTTGATCGCTGTGACCATCATCGAGCAAGCCATCATCTATTGGAAAGAGGGAAGAACGACCTAGAATATAAGAACAAATATAACTTGAATCTCAGATCTGAGAAAATGATAAATTAAATTTAAGCATAAAAATACCAATGACAAACTGAAAGACTTAAAAATGAAGGTGATGCAGGTGAAAATAAAAATTAAGGAAAATTTAAACGGTATGTGGTTTTAATTACCTGGACTCAAGAAAAAGCAATCTAAAGAGTGATTTAGAAATAAACATATTTCAACAATTAAACTGCAAAAGAACTACTAGGTCACTTCAACTTGTTATGAACAGCAGCAAGAACCTAATGTATGAGGACAGTTAGACTGGATGTGAAACAGGAGAAACTTTTCAGAAACTGGTGGCAGAACGGAAATGACACAAACTAAATAGATAAGGGGATGTAATTTATAAAAAAAACTTGTAGACTACAGTAAGTAAGGATAAAGGAAAAAAGTAATACTTGTATACAAGGTCTGGATCTAATTTATTACACATGTGCCAATTATATGAAAGAGTAGACAGGGCTTCTGCATATCTGAAAAATAGAAAAGGGTACCCCCTCCAGCACTTTAGTGACATTTGAGCCCACATTTCAGGAGGTAATCCTTGTATAGGACAAATACTGTACAATCTTCTGAAGTAATCCCTACTCTGTGGGGAATCCCCCCACAAAACTTAAATGACCTAATAGTCTCCTGCTGTCAAGGAATGTACATTTAGAAAGATAAGATTTACATATGTAACCATGGTACACATCCAGAAGAAAGCTGCTAAGTGTTCAGAGGACGTATTCTGGAGGACAGGAGTAGTGAGTCTAATAAAAGAGTAATTTCCTAAATCTCTAAGTGAAATTAATATTATTTGTGAGAAAAAGGGAAAAAATGGAAGCACATAGTGAGGCATTAGAGAGGGTAAAATATCTACAGGTGGAAATATAGGAACATGGTTTTGAGGAAATTTTCCTTTCTTCCAAGCGAAAGAAGAAACATGAGAAAAAGTAGAAAAAAATCGAATTTATTTAAGAAATAAGGAATAGTCAAGGTTGGCTGAAACATGTAAACAAGAAGAGTAAAATCTAGAAAAGTCCTTCAAGGCTAGCTAGAGTATTTAGTGTTGAATGCCAGGCTAAGGAGACATTTAGTAGGTGGTGAAGATAATAAATTGGATACAGGGGTTCAATCAAGATTATAGCTTCGTCTGTATATTAGGGAGACTTAGAAAATGTGGATAAGGTAGCTGGAAATGAGCAGGTCAGAAGCTGTGCAAAAATCCACAAAGAATGGATGACATCACAGGCAGACAGGAAAAAAAAAAAAAAAAAAAAAAAAAAAAACCAAGGGAAAAGAAAGAATGAAAAGGAGAGATCTAAGGAAGACTTGAGAAAATGGTAAGAATTGTTAACCAATATTAAGAACAGTAGAGACCAGAAACTTGTACAAGAAAGGAAAATAATTTAAGCTTTAGATAGGTAAAGTTTTATATACTGTTAGGATATTCAGAAGCAAATATATACTAGGAGGCTGAAAATGAAGTGGAGAAAGGAAATGTCATATTTCTGAGAAAATAATTTGAAGTCAAGTACACATAGGTGATAGTTTAAGGTTATTTGCAACATCAGTGATAAACACTCCAATGAGAAATGATGAAGACAGCTCCTCAGGAAACTTACAAGGAAGACGCAGAATATTCAAGGAGCTAGAGAAAGGAGTGGTAAGAAAAGTGAGAGAGTAGCCAAAATATTACTGTGATAGAAGTTCCAAAAAAGTAATAAAGAGCAATTAAGTAACAATGTGAAATATTAACATAATTACTTCTAATAATGATCATTGTTTTTAAGGACATACATGATTTTGAAGGTAGCAGTCTCAGGAAAGTTGGGTAGGAGTCATGTTGCATGTATTTAGAGTTTTATTAAGCATCGAGATCAAATGAAGATTAGTTCTTAGAAGTATATTAGAGAAGGAAAAACCACAGTAAGAATATGGACAAATTGTTTTGCTTTCAATATTAAGTGAAGGATGTTTTTGGATAAGAGACAATGCATATAATCCATTAGCAGCGGTCACCAACCTTTTTGGCACCAGGAACCAGTTTTGTAGATGACAATTTTTCCTCAGCATGGGGATGGTTTTGTGATGAAAACGTTCCACTTCAGATCATCAGGCATTAGATTCTCATAAGGAGCACACAACCTACATCCTTTACGTGTGCAGTTCACAACAGGGTTCATGCTCCTGTGAGAATCTAATGCCACTGCTGATCTGACAGGAGGCAGAGGTCAGACAGTAATGCTCACTTGCCCTCCACTCACCTCCTGCTCTGTGGCCTGGTTCCTAACAGGCCAGTTATGTTGGGTATCTGTTTATATATTAAACAAACTGGCCACAGTCCAAACCATTTTATGTTGGGTCTTTGTTTATGCATTAAATCACATGCCATAGTTTGGGGCATGTGATTTAATACATAAACAAAGACCCAACATAAAATATCATTAATATGTTATCTTGAAAAATATGACATATGATGCAAGCGATAAAAAGAAAGACAATTAGAAATGCGACAGTCTGAATAGAATGGGTTGGGGACAAGAAGGAAGGGACCACATGCCTGTGAGAGTCAGGTAGCTAGCTACCTAGATGTTTGACATAAAAATTTAGTTTAGAAGATATAACAGGAAGAAAGATGTTATTTAATATAGGAAATGAATTATTTTAAAGATTAAAATGTTGTTTAAATACAATGTTCTGAAAAATACTCATGTTCACTGAGTAACTTTGTGAATATTGCTTAACTTTTTAAATACCTCTGTTATTAGAAATAGGAACCTAGGGAAAACAAATGTCAGTATTTTTTGTGATCAACAGAAACTAAATTCTTCAACATTTAACTCTTTTTACTTAATAAAATGAACATCAAGATCCACTAAAAACAATATTAATTGTGAACAACTGGTCAAACTTTTAAAGATTAGACTTTAATTGAATGATTCTCTATTTTAAAAGGAGTAAGATAAACTTATTAAGGAATAAAATCATGAATCCAAATTATGTATTTATTTCAGAGGTACCAATACTTTGGAAAGTTTTTAACTTTAAAAAGTGCCCTAATACAAGTAAAAACTTAGCAGTGTCATAACTACAGTAAGTATTTAAATGTCTTTCTAACAGACATTTATGTTGAGAAAAAATATGGATCACAAATACTTAGGGTCTACATAAAAAAATAAATGCAGTGACAAAAGAAATCACACTATAAGCAATGCCAAAGAGAAAAGTGACCCCAAAATGACCCAAACTTTTTGTTTACTATAATATTATACTTAGTATTCATATAACTAAAAACATCTATAATCTATGTGTCTATCATCTATTAACAAAGTTCAGCTAAACAAAGAATGTAATGAAAAGATTAAGAACATTTCACACACTAGCCATACTAACAAGAATCTTCACTGTTGGACAATAATGACTGCTTTCTTTCAAGAAGTCATAAAAGCTACAGATTTAAATACTCATTTAAAAGAGGAGTTAACTCAGTATCATCAACAAAGTGAGACTTTTTACCTTGCTGATTATTCTTTTATCATATTTTAAATTAATATGAGAATAAAAGGAGAACCATTAAATAAGTTATGTCTACCACTGTAGTGTACTTTAACATGCTTTCTAAGAATGATACCACACATATGTTTTTATGTTCTTACACCTCAAAGGAATAAAACCAAACGGTAATGAAATGCAACAGTTCTGTGGAATGCAGCAAAACCTATGCTTAAAGGAAAATTCAGTTTTAAAAGCATGTTAATAAACAAGACATGCTTAAATCATCTAGTTTCTACCACAAAAAGCTAGAAAAAGAATAGCAAATAAAATACAAAGAAAGTAGAATGAAGGAAATAAATAAAAAGGAGACATAAATCAACACAGAACTTACAAACATCATATGTACTAGACTTTTTAAGAAGAAAAAAATGCTAATTTTATACAAACTCTTTCAGATAATAAAGAAAGAGGAAGTACTTCTCAACTTTTTTTTCACAATTCCAATACTAAAATCTGACAAAAACATAATAAGGAAATGAGACCTCAATATCCCTCATGAACACATACGTAAAAATCCTAAAAACTGTATTGGCAGAATGAATCCAGAAGTAGATAAAAATGAAAAACAGATCATGAGTAAGTGGGGTTCACCCCAGAAATATTAAGATTAATTTGTCATTTTAAAATCAATTACTGTTAATTGTACCATATAAACAGACCAAAACAAAAATGCCATAAAATCATTTCCATAAATGTAGAAAATGCATCTGATAAAATTCAACAGCTATTCATAATTTAAAAAAGAAAAACTCCCAGACAACTAGGAGTAGGAATAAATTTCCTTAATCCGATAAAGAGTATTTAAAAAAAAAAAGAGAGAGAGAGTGACGGTCTTTAATAATGAATTATCAAATGCTTTCTCTTGAAAAGTTTGGAAGGATGTTCACTCTATTTCTACTCAGCATTGTACTACTGGAGGTACAACTAGTTAAAGAAGATAAGAAAAATAATTTAAAGTCATGAATACTGGCAAAGAAAAATAAAACTATTTTCTATAGACATAATTGTACATGTAAAATTCCAAGAAATCAAACTAGTAGAAATAATGTATTTGTCTAGGGAACAAAATGCATAGCCAATTTACAAAAACCAATTTATTTCTAAATGTCAGTAATAAACTGGGAAAAATTTTAAGTATCATTTTCATATCTCATCAAAACCCACCAAATACCTACAAATAAACTTAATAAAAGATATACAAGACTTTTACGCTGAAAATGACAAAAATTTGCTGTGGAAAATGTTAAAAGAATAAAATAAAACAGGTTATGTGCAAATTCTTTCCAAATTATCCAATCTATAGATTGGACACAATCCATTCAAAATCTTAGCACATTGTCTTCCAGAAATTGACAAGTCAGTTCTAAAATTTATGATAAATCCAAGGCCTAAGAACAATCAAGGACAGCACAGAAAACAAACAAAACACCAAAATTGGAGGATTTACACTACCAAGTTTCAAGGCTTACTAGTTAGCTAGTTACTGAGACTATAAAACTGATAATGGAGTAGACAGATAAATGTTTAACATTATAGAGTCTAGAAATGGGCCTATACATATATAGTCACTTGATGTTTTTCAAAGGTACCAATGCAGTTCAGTGTAGAAAAGTAAATCTTTCCAATAAATGGATTTCTAGTTGAGGGGGAAAAAATAACTGTGATCCCTATATCACATGATGCTGAAAAAAAAATCCAAGAAGGATTACAGGCTTAAATGTAAAAGTTAAAGCAACAAAACTAGAATTTCTTCATAACCTTGGGGTATTGATAATTTCTTGGGAGGTTATAGGTGATTACTAACTCTGACACTGGAGGCTACGCTAATGTTACCAAACATTAATTTAAAAAACTATCAAAACAACAGAAGTACAATTCAGATTGATCTCTTTTCAGCATTATCTGCTTAATCAAATAGACTCAGATATGCTTCTGCAAAGAACTGAGAAAGGCACAAGGTACACTAATGGCTTAAAAATATTTTTCCAGTAGGTTTGTAACTTTCTTATAAAGGATAAAGAAGATATTTTACTTAAAAATTTATAATTTATCACCTTATATGTCTTTACAAATTTTATTTAATTTCTAGATATATTTACTTTAAAATTTGGTTTACTAAAATTTGTTTCTGTAAAAATTAATATGGCTGGGTATAGGTGTAGAGCAGGTACAGTCAGTCTCTTAAAGGTTAGGGAAGGGAGGTCGGCACATTTTTTTCTATAAAGGGTCAGTATTAAACATAATATTTTACATTTTGAAGGCCAGACATTTTCTGTTAGAACTACTCAACTGTGCTATGGTTGTAGTTCCAAAGCAGCCAGACCAAAGTCAATGGGTAAATACTGGCTACATTTCAATAAAACTTTGTTCACAAAAACAGAAATTTTGGCCTGTGGGCCATGGTTTGCTGACCCCTGTTCTAGTGTTACCCGTTTTTTTTTTTTTATGCTTCAGAGATCTTGCCCACTGTCTCACAAATATTGAAAGTATTTATCAAGGATTTCAGCCTTGATTTAATCATAAAAGGATCTGGCAGTGATGATACTAGGGAATGTACAATTAATCTGGGTACTTACAAGATTGTTGCAAATAAAAAATCCTGGGTCAACTTTAAAGCGGAATATAGCATACTATATTATTAATAATTCCTTATTTATTATAGCACATAAGTTTGAATGGCTATACATTATGAATAAATTGAACTTCTCTAATTAAACTTCCATCATTTGTCTCCCTTTAAAATTATTTCTCCTATCTTCTTGTCTCATACATAATCTACTAACTCAAATTTTGGGTTTACTTGCTTAAAAGGATTGCCTCCTGAGGCTTTGTACCATTAACTAAAATAGGTTTTTATTTCTATTACTAAAAATATTCTACATATTTTTATTCCTTTTGGAACACAGTAACCATTTAATCCTTTATTAAAGGAACTGACTGTGCCATAGAAATAGTTTAAGTTGAAAGGATAGAATTTAAGTTACATTTCACACCTCCCTTCAATCCCAAACAAGAATGTTCACTCTCAGAATGGAACAGAAGAAACAATGAATAAAAAATAAATACAAATGACAAATAGTTTTCCACATACTAACTGTCAGCTCCCCATGTGAACACTTCTCCTTCCTAATGTTGCCCATCCCGTAGGCAACTGCAGAGTAGAACTCTTTATGGCTCCCAGGGGATAGAAATACGCAGTAGAGGCAGTAGGTTTCAAATAAAAAGCAGGGAAATAAATCTCTGCTTTTTGTTTACTACTAGTATAATTACATTTTGATTATTCCTAAAGTATATTTCATAAAATAATATCTAGAGCTAGCTTCATTTAAAGTTCTTATTGACATTATTAAGAAATTCAAGTATATAAAGTCATTTTCATAGTAACTTGGTTTGACTGCAGTCAAGTGAGAAACCTTTTCAATGCAAACAGTTTCTTTATGCCTGGGCTGAAAGAAGAAGAACAGTTCTTCCTAAACAGGACTACAAAAGTCAAAGTCAGAATGTCCTGTGAAAATAACTGTCCACTCATCATTGCACTGGTAATAGAGCCGTAACTTATTTTTAGCAAAAATTGTATCAACTCAGTGTGACACACCCCACATGAACAGAAGATAAGCAATTCATTTTTAACAAATAATGACTAAATGCAGTTTATTTGATGGATCAAATCTAAAACATGAGGCCGTAAAAGGGGGTCTTTGGTGGTTAAAAGGTTATCAGTCTGAGGTTTATTGTATCTAGCATGGAATAGGAAAAAATAGTTTAAAAAAGAAAAAAAAAATAAAAAAGAAAACCAGGTGACTAACCCATTTCTGAGTTATTCCTTTGGTATGCAGGTTACAAAAAAATTCATTACTTACTGCTTTAGTGTACTTTAAAATTCAGATAAAATCTCTCAGTAGTTATTTCTAATGGGTATGCTTTTCACATGATTCTCACAATCAAAATTTTAAAAGATGACTACTACTTTTCATAGAAGGCCAACTAAAAATTTACCAAGATCATATAATCTGAGATGAAAATTTGGACATTCACTTCCCCTTATGCTAAGCCAAATTGTGTGACAACCAATTGTGTCCTAATGGAAGCTTTTATCAGAAATCTTAAATCCATGTGAGAGTCTTCCTTATTCCAATACAGGAAGGCAGTTCTGAAGCTGAGTAATTCTTTATGGCTTCTAGGGGATAGAGATATATAGGAATGACAGCAGATGCCTATATAAAAGCAGGGAAAATTTTTTTGCTTTTTTTAAATATCATAATCATAATCTACAATTATTGAACTGAGATGAAGACAAATAAGATGACTTCCTGATACCTGGTTCCTAAGAACTTCTTAGATCATGATATTTACATGAGAATATAACAAATTAGACTAAACATAAGTCACAACAGTTAAAAGGTGAAAAATACATAACAAGGCAAAAATTCTGAATTGCTCTACAGTTTCAAAATACCTAAAAATCACAGATTGTAAGTGTGCTGTGTTTCAGAGAACTGAAGCTCCATTATTAAAGTTTCATAGTGAAAGAAGCTAGTCCACAGATTTGAAAACAGGTACTAAACTTCTAAACTTTCTCCCCCGTCTCAGCTTAAGTCTTTAGAAAAGTTGTTCAGCTTCAATTTTCTAAGTCTTGAGTGTCTGTCTCCTTTTGGTTAGAAAACTGAAGAACCAAAAGATTCAGTCAAGCATTTGAAGAAATCATATTTAAAAATTAAGTTAAATTCAGATAATCTGAAATATAAAATTGGAACCACTTAAGAACATAAAATACTAGTTTTGGTTGTCAGTGGTGGCAAATAATTTTGCTTGTTTAAAAAGTATACACATTCATGACTAGTTGAAAAGAAATTGTAAAAGTGATCAAAGGGCACTATTATTACTGTCTATCCTCCATGACTTAAGGAAAATATTTAGAGGTCAAAGAAAACCCTTTTTATTCAGTGTGGCATTTGCAATAAACCTAACAATATAAACATCATGATTAATGCTCATTTAGAGAATAATCTAGTAGCATACTTTTGTTTCCTCTCATCCCATCTACTTGTCTGCACATGGAAAAGGGAGAAGCAAAGTTTTAGCCAAAGAAAACGTCAGCCTCTTTCCTAGGAAGTTCAATAATAGTCTTGCATCACATAGTCCTCTTTCCTTAGGATACCATACAAGAACACTGTGGGGAATACTTTTGTGGGGGAGGGAAAGGAAAAAGGAAAGGGGAGAAGGTATGTGTTTGTGTGTGTGTATTAGAAAGAAAAAGAAGGGGTTATGTTCTTAGAAAACAGAAATATAGGCAACATGATTTCTATAAATCAGTTAACAATAATCTATTTGGCATGTGCTATTTTCACCTGGGTCAACACAAAACTGACAATCTCGAGTTGTAAATTATTTATCATAAATATGACAATCAGTTATACATTTAGAGAGTAGAAAAATTACACTTCATGCTACCTTCACTAATATTAAACATATTTAAGCAGACATCATTACTTTAAAAGATACAGAAATAACTTTAAAAATTAGAGTTAAATCTTGACAGTTTAAAAAGGGAAAATTTATTAAATAACCACAGTTAGTATGAAGATAGAGTTCAAAAGCTAAGAAATTTAAAATTAAGCATTTTGACAAGTGCTTCAAATCAAAATACAATTCTGTGAGTTTTCAGACATTGCAGAAAAATCTATAGTAATTAATTACAACATTGATCAGTAAACCCGATTAGAAAAAAATTATACCATAGCAAACAGAAATGAATTACCTCGTCTTCGCCCATAACTCCTTGCTGCATGTAAACAAAGGACAAATTGTAAAATGTCAGAACTAAAAATAAGCCCACATACACAAATATTTCTGATAAGAAAAGCTATGTGGGCTTCTGGAAATTAGTGCTACTTTGTTTTAAGAGCAATGACAGTGTCACCATATAACATTTGCATGTTTTACCATCCTACAAAGCACTTTTATTTATAGGTAAATATATATCATCTGATTCATATAAAACTCTGAAATTAACAAGAAATATACAATTTATTATTTGTGTTAAAATTCACAAGTATTTGTTTCATCTAATCAGAAATTGCAACACTTTACAGTTAAACAGCATTCCAAATAATTTTGCCAATGAATGGAAACAATTTTGAATTAAATGCTCATTTTTCTACTTATTTTAAAGAGTGGTATGGCATATATAGGCCAATAAATAGCTATTCAGATCCAATTCACATTATACCAAGCCCTGCATGAAAGCAGTGTTGGAAGATATAGATGAATGAGAAGATATACCACTATTAAACTGATACTCTGAAGTCTGTACAGATCAGACAGGATTTCAGAAATCAATCCATGTTCAAACTTGTTTAGAGAAGTTACTATAGCTAATAATGCTTTCTATCCTTTTAACACATGTTATAACAGCTATCTACTAATTGTTTATATGTCTACCTATGGGGTAAGAGGGATTCAGAAACTATCAACGTCATCATAGAATAGTACATATGGTAAATACCATAAAAGTATAAAGGAATTTCTATCCATGTTACTTGCAGTGGACATAATTTCTATGGAAAAAAATAACTAATTTCTTTTTCATAAGAAACTGCCGGTTTGATAAAATCCACAAATTGTTTTAAAAGAACTTCTCCCCACAAATTTAAATACACAATGAGTATTTTTACCCTGAAATTAATATATGAAGCTAAGGCAGAAAACCAAAAAAAAAAAAAAAAAAAAAAAAAAAAAAAAAGAGTGTTAAAAAATTAACAGTTTATGCTCACAGATTTTTTTCAGTCCTGGAAAAATTTAATATTGAATAAATCTCAAATAAAATCATGTGCTCAAAGTTGTCAGAAATATCTACCTTAAAAATATAAAACTTACAGATCAAAAGAAAACATTTCACATTATGAAATATACTCTTTCATTTTATACTAATGCTTTACTACAAGTGTGTGTATAACACATTAATTCCTCTTTAATAAAAAGTTAAGAAAAACAAACTTGTCAACTCTTAGTCATTTAAATTCTAAGAAATAAGTCAATAAAAGGCTTGTATCAGAACCTTTCTATATAAAACTAACTTCATTTGTATCTCTGTCATTCTATTGTCTTTATTTAGCTATATAATCTGCTGCACACTTAACCTATCCTTGAGCTCCAATTACTTCAAAGTCTGGCAGCTTACCTGACCTATATATCATTCCTCTGTCCTCAGATAGGAGTGAAAGTAGCACTTAGAATTTTGTTGTCTAGGTTTTCTAAATATAAAAGTATTTATAAAGCTCTAAGTGATGAGAGATCAACTGTGAACAAATCAGACTGACAGAAGAAATAGAGTCATCAAAAATAGACTCTAGGGCCACACGTGGTCACACCCATAATCCCAGGACTTTGGGAGGCCAAGGCGGGTAGATCACCTGAGGTCAGGAGTTTGAGATCAACCTGATCAATATGGTGAAACCCCGTCTCTACTAAAAATACAAAAATTAGCCAGGTGTGGTGATGGGCACCTATAGTCCCAGCTACTCAGGAGGTTGAGATAGGAGAATTGCCTGAACCTAGGAGGCAGAGGTTGTAGTGAGCTGAGATCGCAACACTGCACTCTGGCCTGGATGACAGAATGAGACTCCGTATCAAAATAAAAGAATAGACTACAGAAGAGTGAACAGTTGTATTAAGCCTAGAAATGGTCAACAGTTCCCAAAACACTTCACAGAATGAGTCAGTTGGGCTTCCTGCTTATCCCTGGGCATAGCCTAATGGTATTAATCCAGTATAAATTTGCTTTGCAGAATTTCATTCATAGGTGTAGAGAGTTGAAGATTTATAAAGCAAATAAAAATATTTTCATCAAATTTAAAGTCGAATGATGAATTATGAAGTCATAATGTGGCACTTAATTCCTGACCTATTGAGAAAATTAATGATATCATACTCAGTTTATGTTCTCAGCTGAGGCTACTCAATACTAAAATGGTAAAAATATGTATAAATTTCATAGCTTCTTAAGTTTCATTTCATTCCATGGCTTGAACATAATCATTTAGAAAATTTCTCCAACTGTCTCATACCTGAGGAATTTTAGAATCCTATAAAGAGCTATTCTACTTATTTTTTTGAACAACTCTCAGATTCCAAGTATCTACATTACCAAAAATAGAACTGACTACAAATGAAGCTAAACCATGTGAAATATTTCCTATTCCCTGTTATGGAAATAACTAATCTGCCACCATCACACTAAACAATGGTGTGTGTATTCACTTTCCTACCAATGTTTCTATGTGAATTTCTGGAGTATGTTCTATTGTAACTCTTAATCAGAATTATCAGAAAAATCTACCTATTAAGAAAAAAACTAAGTGACTTACGTTTTTTAAAAGACTTTTTAAAACACTATGTCCTTCAAACTCATTTAGAATATGATTTCTTAAAAGGAACAATTTGTTGTATAAAAATAAAGAACACTTATGAAGTGTTATAAAAACAACCTCATTTGTACAAAAATGAGGAGCTGGCTATTTAATATACATTACTGAGACAAGTATGTACTTATTTATTTAAAGATAATAAGAAGGCTTTGAGGAAAGCCTGAAGACAAGTGACTTTACAGTTTTGGTTCTGGTTTCCAAATCATCTTATTAAGGTTCTAATCCATAGCTACAAAAACAAAAAGAAAAACAGGATGATTCTAACATTCTGACTAGGGACTTTGTAGGGTTGTACGTATCGGCTCTCAGCTACAGCTGTAGTAACTAAATTACTTCAGCTAGAGGAAGGGATAGGCAAACACACCAAATCAACTAGAAATACAGGTTAAAGTTCTCTTGTGAGGAAACTCGAGACATTTTTATTTTTTTCAACTTGAAAAAGCCAAAACCAAAGAGAAAAATATGCTTCTAAATCATAATCCTTTTCAATACCCAAAAGAAAGTTTATCTCCTCCACTCACTCCAGCAGCATAAAAAAAAGAACAGATGGTTACCCCAGTTTCCTATTTCTATGACTGAATAGATGTATTTAGAGCATCTGCCTTCAGAAGTACAATTACTGAGTTAATTTTCTTAATTAAAAGATACACATAACTTTTTTCCTCTCAAAAGGTATAGTAAGCTCTTTATCACATACATAGGTGTATGTGGGTTATCACAGCAAATTTACGTTTCTAACTAGCTTGCTAATACCAATCCCACTCCTCCTCCTGGTCACCAATACTTCTGCTATTTGTTTCTGTTTTGAAAAACGACATGTACTAATAAAAATTTCAGCTATTTTCCTTGAGAAAGTGGTAAAGGAAGTGTAATTCAAATATTAATACAAATACTTGAATGTTACAGCATTTTGTATTGCTCTTTGCTACTACAGTAAGCAGTTTTTTTAAAAAGTACTGATAATAAAAAGTGTTTAGGATTTATACATTTAGAAATATAAACATACATCTTTCATTCTAAGTTCTGAAGTACTTCACCTCTGGTTTTAATATAATCTACACAATTTTATATAATGTGATTTCCCTAAAGTGCTTCTGGATGCTAAATACAGACTCTTCGACAAACTTGAATTCTTCAATAGTGACAGTCTCCAGCAGTCAATTCAATTTATATAGTATTTTTTTATTGTTTAAATTAAAAATACCTCTACAATCTCATGAAATATACACGTATTTATTGTACTAAACCATATATATATCTGAGTTAACAGACGCTTAGAGTTAAGGATTTGCCAGAGGCACTTCATAGTTTTACTGAGTTTGATCAGCTCCCTGGTTTTTATCCCATTTTCTCTTTCTTTCTTACTTAAAGGAATATTTAAAAGATAAACCATAACTGCTGATTAACTATTAGAGGTAGAATCATACAATCTTTACAGATATATTTGCTATAGTGGCTTAACAATTGTAACAGTATGTTTTGGTAAAGAAACTCAAGCCTAGAATCACTGTCAACTTTCTGTCAGTTCTGTATTTTCTTTTTTTTTTTTTTTTTTGAGACGGAGTTTCACTCTTATTACCCAGGCTGGAGTGCAATGGCGCGATCTTGGCTCACCACAACCTCTGCCTCCTGGGTTCAGGCAATTCTCCTGCCTCAGCCTCCTGGGCAGCTGGGATTACAGGCACACGCCACCATGCCCAGCTAATTTTTTCTATTTTTAGTAGTGACGGGGTTTCACTATGTTGACCAGGATGGTCTCGATCTATTGACCTCGTGATCCACCCGCCTCGGCCTCCCAAAGTGCTGGGATTACAGACGTGAGCCACTGTGCCCGGCAATTCTGTATTTTCTAAGGAATGTTCTTTAATTGCAACAGTTATACATTTTAATGTGTATCTGTGTACAACAAAAGTCATCTTGAGTACTCCAGGGAGCTATGGCATCAAACTTGAGGAAACACTGCCTTAGAAAGTTATTTTACCTTTTTTGAGAGGTATTTTTTTTTTAAGAGTAATTTTACCTAAATTTTGTCCCAAGATAGTTTCTAACAAATAGTTCTGGTTTGTCTTTCTGCAACAACATAAAATGAGCCATCGCTGTTAGCTACTTATAATAGACTTAGAATGGTTTAAAACATCAGTTATGTTTTCTCTTAATTTTATATTCTCCAACACAGACATATCCAACTTCATGTATTTATAGGACATGATTTTTACTCTTTCAAATAAAGTTTTGTCACTGTTCACCATTACCCACTACTTAGCTAACACTTACTTTCAGAAACTGCTCTAAATACTTTACGTGAATAAATTCACTCACTTCTCAGAACAGTCCCCCAGAGTCAGGCAGTACGCTAATCTCTGTTTTAGACATAAACAAACTTGAGGCAAAGTGAAGTTAGGTAAGCTGTTCAAGGTTACATAGATAGAAAAAGCCAGCCTGGGCTTAAACTCAGATAATCTGGCTTTAGAATCTACATAAGCAACCACTATGAGCTAGCTACTGTTACACCACTACAAAAAAAAAAAAAAAAAAAAAAAAAAAAAAAGGTTGATGCAAAATTTATTATTAAACAATGATTTTTAAAGTTAATAATATTAGTTTTGCCTGTTCATTAAGTAATGCAACTTAATCAAATGCCTAAAAGTGAGTTAAATGTAATATACTGACAAAAAACTTTTATAATTCAAAAAGTAGGTCTATGTACTATGAGATGTAACAATTTCTTTAATCAGCCAATAACAGTTAATAAACAGTACAAGTATACTAATATCACTTAATTCTCACATTTCTCAAGGAGACAATATGCTAAGAACATACCTGAATTACATGCAGTTAAAAATAGTTCAAGAAAAATATCCCCTTACCTTTTAGTATCCTTTGCCTAGTTCTCTCGTCAATAACCTTGGTGTCTACTAAAATTATTTAAATCCTTAATATTCAAGACTTCTTTAACCCACAAATATTCCCAATTATGTGATTCTTGTTTCACTCTCAACCAATGATCCGAAAGGAGTTTAAAAAAATTCTCTTTGGATCAAATTGTTCGTTTTCCTGATGTAAACACATTCCATGTCCTAGTTTCATTATCTTTTTCTCCCAGCTAGTACCTTGCCAGAAAAAGGTCACAATCTCCAGGCTGGCTTCCTGTACTGAGTATACATTGTGGCCCCAAATGACAGACTACTAAGAGTATTCACATAATACACAAAGTAGATTTGTCCACAAGATGCAACTCTTGCCTGAAATAAAATATTCTTTTTTTCTACCATGTGATGAAACACTCTCAACCTAACATCTAGATTATTTGTAAGGTCTTCTGGCAACTGACAAAAACATCAATTAATTTAATAATGTTTAGTATAACTAATAATGCAAGTTGCAAATACACTGTGGCCACTAAGCTCTTTGCTTCCATATTACTCAGTATGGCTCCAGTAGTAACCTGACAATTCTGACCACCACCATCCTGTAAGATTCTCACTAATTAGATAACTCAGTGCTTAGGCTGGCATGTGATAGAGAACTCAACAGTGAAATGCTGAATGATTAAATCAATCACTTATCTAATGTCCTGCTTCTTCAGCTTTTCTCATTAAAATCCTACTTACCCTGATCATCTCCCTACATAGTCTGGACTTTATTTTCATCTTTCTGTCCCTATAGCCTACTTAATATTAGTTCACATTGTCTAGCTTTACATGTATCTTATTTTCAGTCTTTGTTCCCCAACTTCATTGTCATCTTATTTTGAAAAAACTTTAGTTGAAAGAAAAGCCAAGCTATTCCAATGATATTATGTTTTTTAAAGTAAATATTAATACTATTGCTATTCTTTCCTCTTCCTATTTCCTTCTCCACACCCACCCTCTGACTTAAAAATACTCTTGTGAAGGATATTTTAATCCTCCATCTCTACTCCTACAATCACGGGTGTGCTAAGTACTGAGACTCTGAATGCCAATGTCTGTCCAACAGAAAGAAAGCAAACTTTAATAAAAATTTATTTATTCTTTTCCATATTTTGGTGAACTTCACCAGTAAGGTTTCTAGTTTGAATAAGTTTAGTGTGAGCACAATACTTACAGAGACACCAGTATATTCCTTATTTAACCACAAACACAAGTGCTATACTAAGTAACAAGTTCTATGCACTTTGCAAACATCTCATTTAAATGTCACAATAATGATGAGATTATATTCCCGTTACACATGGGGAAACTAAGGTAACAATAATCTGCTCAAGGTCATACCTGAAACTGGAAAGGCAATATTCAAACTAGGACTGCCTCCAACTTTGTGATCACTGAATTAAAGTCATACTGTTACAAATGACTGCTTTGCCAGCCAGAACATACTCAGATTGCTAATTCTGCCTTTTGTATAGGAATAGTTGTAACTTTACTTTTATACTCATAGAATGATTAAATTGTGTGTATGGAGAGGTTCAGAGAAACATTTTTAAGTCATTTTTATATGAATCTACTGGAAATATAAAATGTTTTTATAAAACTTACCATTTAACATCAACAGATTGTCAGTTCCTGGATGTGGGTAGCTCAATCGACCTTTAAAAAGACAGGAAAGGTGAGTTTGAGGATTATGGAGCTATTTGTAAAGCAAAACCAAAAACCCAAAAAACAACAACAACAAACAAAGGTGGCATAAAAAAGAAATTATTGAGTGCAGTATATTTCTTAAGAACTAAAAAGCTAATATTCAACCAAAAGTATATTAACTAAAATTATCTTGGGAAGCTGAAAACAAAACAAAAAGTTAACCTTAGTTCCTCTATCATAAGATTACAATGTGATTTGGGAGCAAGGCCAATAGAATAAAGCTTGTTTCTAGAAATGTATAAACAATGTATGTATCATATCTTAGTCTTGCAAATTTAATATGAAATGTGAAATTTTAAAATTTTTTCAAAGTTGTTTGTAATTTTATCTATAGATCTCATCAAAAATAAAACTCAAGAGAAATTCATATTCCTAAGTCAAAAACAACTAAAATGTTGAAATAAAAAATAAGCAGAAAAATTCATCGCAACTTGCCAATGTGGCTTTATAAAGTCATATTTAAATAAAGAAGTTTAATGAAAACACCTTAAATATATTACAATTGTTACTGAAAACTTCTTAAAAGTTTATAAATGATTAAAAATATAAAAATAAAAATATTAAAGTTTATGAGCATAGTAGCATAGTATTTTGTCAGAGTCATTCTTCAAAAGTTTTTTATTTACTAAATGCGGAGGGACAACAGTATTACAAACTGCTGTGGAGAGGAAAAAAGGTATGTGTGAAACATTCTGTGGTTTATCCAGCATTTTTACATTGTAACACTTGTTTGATAAATGCCAATAGCAAGGATGATGATTATTTTTAGTCTATTATAAAATGCAGGACTTTTCTCAAATGCCTGAATCTCTAATAGACTATTAGAATAGTACATTAAAACCCATTTAGGGGCTGGGCATGGTGGCACATACTTGTAGTCCCAGCTAGCTGGGAGATAGAGAAGGAAAGATCACTTGAGCCCAGGAGTTTGAGCCTGTAGTGAGTGCACCAATGCACTCCAGTCTGAGCAAAAGGGAAAGACCCTGTCTCTAACAAATGAAAAATAAAAAATAAAAATAAATTCAGGAAAATGCCTAAAAATTACATGACTGGGATTGCATTTTAGTAATTTTCAGCACAATCCCTTAAAAAACAATCAAACAAACAAACAAACCAGTATGATAGCACATGAGTAAAGAGTACAGATTAATTGCATCTACCTTTAACACTTCAGCAAGTCCTCTACACTTTACATTTCCATATATAAGACAGAGATTGTCTGTTGGCTTTTGTTTTGGTTATGAAATTAAAGAGTTTGATCATCTACTAACACAACAGTAAGTGGCAGAGATAATCCAACTTTGATACTAAACTACATAAATATATATGATAGATATACATACATATTACCTGTACATACACACACACTTCACCTGAGCTCTAAGTATGGACATTTTGATTTCAGATTCAACATAGTTAAGCAAAATAAGTGTTATCAAAAGGATTATCTACTATCTCTTTCTTACTTCTGTACTTCACACAGCATGCCATGAGTTAACTAAATGACCTCTCAAATAAAGTTGTCATACTCTAAAACATACAATAAATTTGTTGTTGTGACACATCAGTATGGAGTAAGAAATAGAAGCATACATATGGGAGGTAAACAATAAAGAGCCAGGAAGCACAGTTTTCCTAAACTGGACTTCAGTAACACAGAACATTGCTTTGAAGTATAATAGCTTATTTTGGAAATATGCCTATTTCTAAACATCTTGCTGCAGATGGCCAAATTTGGAGAACAATTTAAGGCCATGAATAAATTACTGTTATTTCTGACTTAAGATAAAAAAAAGTAACTCCTACAAAGTGGCAACCTTTATCACTGTTCAGCATAAGTTAATTAAATCTTTGATACTATTATTGTGTAGGATGCAGAGGATATATACATGAGTAGGACATAGTCTCATGATGTGGTAGGGGAGATAGACACAAATACACAATTTCAACAAAATATGCTAGGTGCTAAAAGAGGTATGTATAGAATGCTATATTAAAAAAAACACAAAAGAGTATGTCATGCCCAGGGATTAAGGCAAGACTTCCTGGAAAAGTAAATTAAGCAAAGCCTTAACATGAAGTCTAGCTCTACCTTGAAAGATCCTCAACTTTCAACTGTCACATAATTACTCTTTAATAGGTTAACTGTTCATTTATTTATCCCAAGATACAAAATATTTTCAGGTTAATAGTCTTTTGATATTGTGGCTCTGAATAGACTTTTGAAAGGCACTTTTTGTGGAAAGTTTAAAAGACATAACTATTTGCAAAGGAATACATATTGTATATAAATTCTAAAATAGTATAGCTTGATACCTAAGAAAATCTCAATATAGGTAGAAAGTATTCCAAAATGAAATTAGCAATTTAGACTCATTTTTAAAGATATCCAATCACCTTTCCTCTGCCACAGTGAACACATTAATGTATCTTCATAGGTTAAATTTTAAAGTTATATTTTACTTACGATATTATTAAAAGTACTTTCACTGAGAACCTGCCAATTGACAGTAAGAACTAACAGCATTTGAGGCTTTATCATGAGCTAAGAGCTTTTCTATATTCTTTATAACCAATTACTTATTCCTAATAATAATCCTATGAGTTAGGTATTATTATCTTCCCATTTTAATATGAAGACACTATGTCACAATAAGTTAAGTTGCCCAAGGTTATACCACTGTCAGGTACCACTGGTAGTTAGCACTGGCAGAACCTGAATTAAGCAGTTTGGCTCCATACTCTTGATCACTACCTTAATAATTACCTTATTCTGATAACGTAATATAAAGGTATATAAAGTTGGTTGTAGGACAATTTTATCTCTTAAAAAATTCATAGAATATTCTATAGTGTATTTGATAATTTAAGCTTTAATATAGAAAAAACTACATTACTATTAAACTAGTTTCTCCTTATTGCTTAAAAGACCTGTGGTGCAGAGACAGATAGGTGTACACGAACACCTACCTATTCCTGTCAATAATAAGGTCACCGAAGTTAGACAGATACAGAGCTTCCAAGAGTAAAAAACAAAAACCCAAAAAACTATACAGCCCAGCTTTCTTGTAGATAAGTGTACCCCTGTATCTAAGATCTGGCCAATGGGATATAAAGTGAAAATAGTATATGCAATTTCTGGGAAATACAGTATTCTTAAAAGAAAAGACCCTCCTTTCCTCTTTCTTGCTTGCTAAAATGCTGATGTGGTAGCTAAAGTGAAGAAGCCATATTAGACCATGAGGCAGAAACTGTGTTTTCAGGATAATAGAAAAATGAGATAAAAAGGAGCTTCAATCCATGAAAATCACCATATTACTCTAAAAGTGTTAATGATTCTGGTAAAGGAAACAAACTTCTTATTCAAGCCACTTAGGAGTTTTCTCTTGTCCTGAAAGAACCCAAGCTTACAGATAAGGTCCTCTAGTACTAAACTTGGGCAAATTAAATTTTTGGTAACCAAGTAATGGCTTATTATTGTGAAAATATAATAAAGTATAATTTCATAATGGTTTAATATATCTAACAAATAATGGGTATACACTAGCTCTTGGCACTGGTCCTTTTAGATTAAGATACTATGTAATTTAAAATAAGTAATTTAAAAAAATATGTATTTTTAGGTGTCAGTGAATAACTAGAGGATCTATTGTATCTTAAAAATTGTCTTATTTGTCTATTATGATTTCAAATAGTAATTTATATATAACATATATAGTCAGCCCTCTGTATCTGGGGCCCTCTGTATCATGGGATTCAACCAACAAATTACATTGAAAGTATAATTCCTGACCAAAAATATTCAGGAAAAAAATTTCCAAAATGTTCCAAAAAGCAAAACTTGATTTTGATGTGCACCAAGTGTGACACAACACTGAATCCACACGAATGTGATGTCTAGGCACTGTTTCAAGTGTAATAAGTAATCTAGAGATGATTTAAAGTATACAAGACACATGTGCATAGGTTATATGCAAATACAACATCATTTTATATAAGAGACTCCAGCACTGCCAATCTTGGTATCCCCAGGAGGTCCTGGAACCAGCCTCAATGGATACCAAGTGACAACTGTATAAAAAACCCTTAGTTCGTGTTAGCCACTTTAAATGTATTATTTGAGCGACTAAAAATACTAAGAAACATGCCAACTATAAACAACTCATCACTTGTTTAGACAAATTACCAGATTACTTTTAGAACAAATACCTGGTCCCTGATTCTTTACCATTTTTGCTACACTGACTTCTTTGCTGTACCTCAAACATGCCCAGTAATCCCATTTCAGGATCTTTCTACTTCCTTTTTCTACTTGAAATACATTTGCCCAGTTATGACCAAAGCTTGCACCCCCTCACTCCATTCAGGTCTTGAAGAGATGGCATGACAGATTATGCTATCTACAATAGCAGCTTCTTTCTTTCTCTATCCCCTTGATAGTATATTTTTTTCTTGGTAGTACTGATTATCATCTATTATTTTCTGTCTCTATACTTCTTTAAAACAGAAGATCCATGAAGGCAGTAACTTAGTCTCTTTTATTCTCTAGCATCTAAACAAAACCTAGCATATAACAGGCTCTCAAATATTTGCTGAATGGATAAATGAAATGTTTCATTCCACTATGTGAACTATGGACTGAATTAAAACCACAAATACCTTAATATGTGTTTGCATGTGTGGCATGAGAGGGATATTCTCTAAGAAAATGAAAAAACTCACAAGACTTTTTTTCAGCTTATTTCTAAATCTCTTACATATTAGAAGTTGTGCAGAGAGATACTGCAAAGTTACTGCTTGTTGCTCTTTGCCAAGGTAATTTTTTTTCCCTTCTCCACAACTATTTTTTTTTCTTTAATAAATTACCACAAGAAACGAACTCCAAACCCCTAATATTCAGTTAATGATGCTAACTCACTCTTCAGTGATGAGAAAATAGCTAAAGAACAATGCCATGTGTTCTGCCAACTGTTTTTAAAAGAAAAATAAACATTTAATTCACATTAGAGTCATAAAGAGTTTAGGTTACAATTAACAACAGATCAAAAGGGAGACAACAGTATGTGGCAGTGATTAAAAGCACAAACTCAAGAGCTACCAAGTTCTACCACTTACTAGCAGTTGAAACTCAGACAATTATTAAGAATAAGCCACAGTCATCCAACTGCAAAATAAGGATAAATATCTACCTCTTAGTCATGCAAATTAAATGAGTTAATACACATACGTAGAGTCCTCAAGAACAATGCTTAGCTTATCAAGTGCTCAATAAATGATAGGTATGGTATGTTACATACTATATATATATATATATATATATATATATATATATATATATACATATACACACACAACATACAATACACACATATCCTTAATAGAAGATATCTAATACTTCTTAAGTGATTTGTATAAAGCATTGCTCCCACTCATTTGATAGACTCTTCCAGTATTTTTTTTTTTTTATCATCTATGTTTTACCTTTACTTCCAAATCCAATTAGGAAAAAAAGGTTCATGTGAAGTCTGGTAAAATCCACTTAGAATGTGGTCATTACCAACCTTGAATAACTCCAATCTCTGCTCAGATCCAAGGGGCAGGACAGTCATTCCTGACCACACTCCCAAATTTCAATGCATGCCTCATAAAAGCCTAAGAATAAGATCATACAAACGTAGAAAAGACCCTTAGATCCAAAGTACCAGATCCCAAGAGAGCAACAGAATCATTCCTTACCTACATCTAATAAAAGCCATCAATCTATTTTAGATTCAATGAAATTAATCTAGTTAACTCATTCAAATCAAAATCCTACCATAAATTTTTTGACCTAATCATATTTTAAGACTTCCATCCAATTAATATTAGAAAATTTACCAAGAAACATCAAAGAACATAGAATACCAAAAAGTTTTGATTCAAGAAAAGTGTAATCACAAAAGACAACAATAATAAAAGATAAAACTTAAGTCATTAATCATTTAGTAAGTTAATGTATTATCATACACCTTTATGATAAAAGTTGTACTAATTAAGATACATGTAATTAATATTAAAGTCAAGTTGAGTTAATGGTTGCAAAACTTTTCACTGTCAAAAGGTTTTTAGACAAAAATAATGCTGATAACCAATAAGAATAGCAAATAGGTAACAAAATATTGCCAGTGTAAGTGGTATAAGGCAAACATAAGTTGGTAACATATGTTTACAGCCTCAGCAACACACATACGAAGTTTGTGATATGGAAATAAACACAGAAAAAGCTAACTTAATTTTATTTAAAAATTTGAAATACCTAAATGTTCAACTATACAAGAATGGTTATACAAACTATTTTACATGTATAGATACAATATACAATAATTCTTTAAAGTTCTAAATCAATATTTTGAAGAATATGAATTATGAGAAAATGTTTAATCATTCAAACAATAATTTACTGGGCCCCTCCTATTAGTGTGACATTATGATAGATGCTGATTTACGGCAAAGCAAAAACACATGTGGGCATTGCTTCCATGACACAGTCTTATGTGAAAGATACATATTTAAAAAAAAAGAACAAAGGATTGAATCTAAAATAAATACGAAAGGCGCTCTGATTAAAAAGAAACTTGATTCTCTATAAATCCTTAACACAAAAGTAATCTATCCTTGATAGGGGTGTCAAAGAATGTTTATGATGAGGTAGAAGCTGACTAGAGATTATAGAGACTTCCAGCTGAACATGAAGGACTGAATACATGTGTTCACCTCTGTTGCTTTCTGAAACTCCCAAAGTGACAGTTAAAAAGATTTTAGGCTGGGTGCAGTGGCTCACACCTGTAATCCCAGCACTTTGGGAGGCCAAGGCGGGCAGATCACCTGAAGTCAGGAGTTCAAGACCAGCCTGACCAACATGGAGAAATCCCTCCTCTGCTAAAAATAGAGAATTAGCCAGGCATGATGGCATATGACTATAATCCCAGCTGCTTGGGAGGCTGAGGCAGCAGAATCGCTTGAACCTGGGAAGCAGAGGTTGTAGTGAGCAGAGATCGCACCAATGTACTCTAGCCTGGGCAATTAGAGCAAAACTCCATCTCACCAAAAAAAAGAGGAAAATTTTAAAGAGGCATAGCACCATTAGGATAAAGAGATTGGAATGGGATAATAAAACAACCAAGACTTCAAATTTCTGGGAACTATAAATGTAAATGGTTGAATGGTAACAGATTTCGAAGACTAGAAATCACTGAAAACACAACCTAAGCCAGTGTATATGGGGAATGCCATCAAGTAACACTCCATTTACTGTAGTATACACCTGGACAGGTTCAGAAATCAGAAGCTCTGGTTATAACTGTGTGTAAGAAAACAGAAAAGTTTAAGATTGCACGTTGAGTTTTTCAAAGAACCCTCCAGAGTCTAAGAAGGCTAGCAATTTGGCCTACAGCTCACAAGCAGAAGGCTGGAAGATCCACATCCACGATCATTTGCCAGAACAAAGAAAAGACCTAGATACAGGCATGGTGAGGGTCTCACTTGATTAACTTATTGCAATCATTACTAGTTGATAATTCCAACTATATACATTGAGCTTACAATATTCATTTTTTGTGTCTTATTTTTAATATGAATAGACAATAAAGGATCATAAAATATCTGATGAACGTCTCTAACATGAAAGAAAAAGAGAACACAACCAAATAAAAAAGAAGAACTCAGAAGCAGCACAGATATGTAAGGAACTGGAAAAACAATCTTCAAACACTATAATAGCCTCCAGAAAAATAAGATGAAACAAGAAGAAGGTGTAATTGGAAAGCTCTGAGAAGTTTTTTTAATAAGGGTTTTAAAAATTAGTCAGCAAAAGATTATAAAATAAAAAACTCAATAGAAGATTTGAAAAATAAACATAAGCTCTTCAAATGCAAAACAAGAGACAAAACAATACAAAACAGGAAAGAAAAACAGATGACGAATATACAAGGTTTAACAACTGAGGAACAAGAATTCCAAAAAGAGGTAATATTAAAAAATGGGAAGAAACTGTCAAGGAAATAATATTGCAAATTTTGAAGAACTGAATAAACCTCTGAATTAAAAGAGTCTAATAAAGATACAGCTTAATAAACTAAAAAATGAAGGTAGGAAGGAGGGTATGCATTCATATGCACACTTCGAGATCCACATTTCATTATCATGAAATTGCAGAACCACAGGCATGAAAGGATCCTAAAAGTTTCTAGAAAGAAAACCGACAACAAAAAAATAAGAAATCAAGGCAATCAGACAAATGAACAGGATTCAGAATAATGCCACACTTAAAGCAATACTGAAGGTTAAAAGACTCTGAATCAATACCTTCGATATGCTAAATTGCTAATATTTAATTCCATAGTGGCCTATCATATAAGTAGAAGAATTATGTTTTCAGACATATAGGGTCTCAAAATTTATGTCCCAACAGCAGGAAGGTAATACAAGTCCAACAAATCAAAGAAAAAGAAAGGCATAAGTCAGTAAAGAAAGGATATGGAGATTAGGACACGGATTCCACAGAAAAAAAGAAATTCCTAGGATTATGGAAGTCCCAAAATGACTGCTACATAGGGCTACAAGAATGAAAAAAAAAATCTGGGTGACAATTTCATATGTTTATATGTATTGAAAAGAGCTTTACAGTCTATGGATAAATTCTGGGATGAATTAATAATTAATATTTAGAAAACTAAGCAAATAAACCAAAAAAGACAATGATTAATTCCAGGTAAAAGAAAATTTTATAAAACAGAAAGTGTTATAGTACAAAACATACAAGGTTCCTCTATGAATATTATTTGCGTTATCTCAGTAATACAATCCCCGATTTAAACAAAAGTGGTCTTATCATTTTGGAGGACAGAGTAGGGGAAATATTGAAAGATATTTAAGTCATATTAGGGTATCAACACACAATATCTAAAATGTAGAAAATATAGAAGTACAAGCATATTATTTACAAATAAGTGCATAAAGAATCAGTTAAAAAAAAAAAAAGAGCTCACAGTGGCTACCACTAAGGAGTAGGAATCCTAAAGTAGACAGACAAGGAGGAAGAAGGAGATTTCTATTTTTTGTTGTTGTTGTTATATAAGACTTATAGCACTACTTGACTTTCAAAACTATGTACATATATATTTTTTTAAAAGTTAACCAGGTTGGCAGCCAAGCTCAGTGGCTCAAGCCTGTAATCCCAGCACTTCGGGAGGCCGAGGTGGGTGGATCACGAGGTCAAGAGATCGAGACCATCCTGGTCAACATGGTGAAACCCTGTCTCTACTAAAAATACAAAAAAAATTAGCTGGGCATGGTGGCATGTGCCTGTAATCCCAGCTACTTAGGAGGCTGAGGCAGGAGAATTGCCTGAACCCAGGAGGTGGAGGTTGCGGTGAGCCGAGATCGCGCCATTGCACTCCAGCCTGGGTAACGAGTGAAACTCCGTCTCAAAAAAAAAAAAAAAAAGTTAACCAGGTTGGATGAAAGGCAAAGATTTAATTACTGGAAATATTTTAAGTTTATAGATAGAGAATAAAAAGATTAGAAAAATTACACAACAAAATACCAATTATAGTTATTTCAGTTTGTGGGAAAAGTGACAATTTTAAAATTTGTTTCTCCTAGCGTTTCCAAATTTTCTTTAATAAATACCATTTTTGGTAACAGGAAAACAAACCCTTTAAAAAGGATAAAATGCTATTATTATGGAGAAAAAAACCTTCAGAAGAGATTCTTGGATCTATCTTCAAATACTATATGCAGTTAAAATTCATAGGTCTAATTATCCCAATTACTTGCTTTTATCACTGCAAGTTACATATAGGAAACATTCTTTTTGTTGTTCTACTTTCCATTTAAAACAAGTGATATAAATATTTTTCAAATCATATGAAAGATGCTTTGTAGTGAGTAACGGGATTGCAGTAAAGACATATATATTCTGAATAAATAAATCTGATTTTAACAAAATTCATTGTAGTTTCTGTCCAACAGGTTTTAGTACTTAAGAAAGAAATTTCAGTCTGTCGTAATTTAAATCATTTACCTAAATATTCAAAGATGCTTGGAAGAAATAAAAGTCAAGTATGTTTTTTAATGTAATAACAGACAACTATGTAATAAAACTATGTCTTTATGTAATAAAGACAACTATGTAAAAAGAAATAAAAACAAAACTTCTCTATCCATGATGTCATATTTCAAATAAGCTTTTTAAAACAAAAACTTTCACAACCACATTTTTATAATTTCCTTGTCAATCTACAGATATTCTCAATGACCAGTTAAACTCATAAATCGTACTTTCACTAAGATGAACAATTCCGAGCAGTGGAAAAGGAAAGGATTAAGATCCCATGTAGATTATGAGCGTAATCACCTCTTAAAGTCAGAATGTGTTTAATAAAATATGTATGGCTTCTATATAAATATAATTTACTACAAAGTTAATAATGATTTTTTTCCTATCAAAGGCAAGGGGTCTATAGAATAAAGAAAAGAAAAATCAATAAAGGAGAAAGAGTATGTCAATTCTAGTTACTCCCCTTTAAGATAAATGGAAACACTTCATTTAAAACTGAAAGCAGGCCGGGTGCGGTGGCTCAAGCCTGTAATCCCAGCACTTTGGGAGGCCGAGGCGGGTGGATCACGAGGTCGAGAGATCGAGACCATCCTGGTCAACATGGTGAAACCCCGTCTCTACTAAAGGTGCAAAAAATTAGCTGGGCATGGTGGTGCGTGCCTGTAATCCCAGCTACTCAGGAGGCTGAGGCAGGAGAATTGCCTGAACCCAGGAGGCGGAGGTTGCGGTGAGCCAAGATCGCGCCATTGCACTCCAGCCTGGGTAACAAGAGCGAAACTCCGTCTCAAAAAAAAAAAAAAAAAAAAAAAACAAAAACTGAAAGCATACACAGAATCCCTCTACCTTTTTAAAGATACATTCTAATATATGTGATTTTATTCCATACTCTTTTATCTTTGTTATTGGCAATTATAAAACTTTTGACTTCAGGAAACACCTGTGGCTGAAGAAAAAGTAAATTCGGTTTTGAGAAATGCATTACTTTCTCTGTCAGGGGAAATAAGGAAGAATCCTGTAAGAACAGATGACATACCTGCTTTGGCAAATATATTATTGGTATTTGTTTTATTTTGGACTTTATTTTAAAATATGCCACTAAACATTCATAGCTTTTTAAAGATCTCTTTACCATTGCTCCTTTATAGTAGTTTCTCTAGGTGTGTTCTAGACACCACATGAACTTTATCACCTCTAAGAATGGGCCTTGAAACCCACATGACTGACACACTCTCAAAGTCTGAGAACCTCTGTCTGGTTCAACAGTTCCTAAATTCTAAATGTAAGTTCTCACTATGGAGACTTTTAGAAATTTATACAAGTCATTTCGTGACTTGGTATTGTAACCTTATATTAAGGTCAGCTGAAGACAGAGAGAGGGAAAAGTAGAATTTAATTTAGTACTATCATAATCAGTCAGCACCTTAGAAGAATAACTCCTTATTTTCTTAGTGCTTATATGCCCTACAATAAACGGAGCTTCTTACTTCAGGAGTCTTAAAAAATAGGAGTGTAGCAATCAGGTAATAAAAATGACACTAGATATACAAAAACGTAGTAAATTAAAGTTTTAAAGGCGTCCACTTCTAGACATTTGTTAGTGTAAAATCACATTCTAAATTCCTTTTCCTGAATTCTCTTTAATTGCTCATAAAACATTGGTAAAGGCATTATGATCACTGACACATCTTCCCAAAAAACCATTACATAAACTACATTTCTTCCTAGAGTTTTTCAAATCAACTTTCATGAGCTAAAATTAACTACTTTTGTTTGTCCCGAATCTTTGGGGAATGATACAAGCAATTTCTGGCAAAAATATTCACACAGTAAGCCTTTTTACAAATTGTAGGGGGCAGGGAAGGAAAAGACTTTAACAATAATCACTGTCTTGTTCTTTTGTTTAAAGGGGAATGAACTGACCCGCACATGCATTTAAAAACTGCAAATTATTTAAAATAGGTATATAAATCTAAAACTGGAAAACTACAAAACAGTATTTGGCAAAGCATGATTTACTTTAACCATTTAAAAAATCCATGATTGTTCTTCCTTGAAAAGCAAATTATTTTCCAAGAATCAAGACGGTCATCAGAAAACAGGATGTTAATGGAGAGAAACCACCACAGAATAAATAAAGTAGAGGGGTCAGTGTCATTCATACTAAAGAAAGTATCTAACAGTATGTCACTCTGTTCATGATTCATAGCAAAAGACAGCACATTCTCAACAGTGTTAACTGAGCCCTGTTACACCCAGTCAGCATCAGGCAGCCCTAAACAAGCTATGCCAGGACTAGCCTCCTTTCAGTTCCTCAGATGTGACAATCTCTTCCATGCTTTTACACATGCTGGTTCTTTTGTCTAGTTGACACATTCTCCCAATATTTTTCCATCATTGTGCTGCTCAGGCTTCAGGTCTCAGCTTCCTTTATTGCACATCTAAATTAGGTACTTTCATTTATAATCTCTCTAAACACCTCATAATCTTCCTCCACAGTATTTCTAACACACAGCAGATATATGTATACTGTATTTGTGTGAGGTATCTACCTTTCCCCAGTAGGCTATACAATGAGGGCAGAGACCATGTCTGCCTCAGACAATGTGCAGTCAGTATCTAGGAAACCTGTGTAAAAGCAGACACACTTAACTGAGTAAAGTGCATTCGGTATTCCATCTCGGGTAGCCATCATTTCATATCTGTACAACTCTAACAAGACTAGACCCTTCCCACCTGCTATGCCAGACCATAAAAATATTAACATTAAACAATGGAGGTTCCCTAATGTCCTGACAAACCTGGGGAGTAGGATATGTCCTACTGGGGAGTAGGATAATGCAAATAATGTCCTGGGGAGTAGGATAATGCAAATAAACTGCAGTAAAGTGTTTTGGGCAGAAACAGGGATGAAGGGGTGCTTCTGTTAGCACAATCACTCAGTTCTCAGTTAGGTCAGGAACCTGCCACTTGGCATTCTAGAGATCTGCTTGACTGCTTTCTTCCAACAGACAGTCTCACTTTGATTAATTTTTCTTTTCCATTAGACTTAAGGGTAGAATTGAATACAAATTTACTACTCTACCTTTTACCTCTGTGGTAGCCAGAAGTGGTACTCACATCCCTTGGGTGGCAGACCTGGCCAAAATTGAGCAGAGCTGATCTATGTAGTTAACAGAATGTTGCGGAAATGATGGTATGAGACTTCTAAGGCTAGGAAATAGAAGACATTGGGATATTCGTTTTGAGCTTTTATCACTTTGGAGCATATAAGCAACCATGTAGTAAGAAAAAATTTAAAGCCCTGAAGAGAGGTCCATGAGGCAACAAACGGAGTTCTGCCAACAGCCAGCCATGTGAGTGTACCATCTTGGAAAAAGATCCTCCAGTTCCAGTCATGCCTTCAGATGTCTGCAGCCTCAGCCAGTATGCTGACTGCTACTTCATGAGAAATCCTCAGCCAGAAGTAACCAGTTGAACTGCTCCCAAATTCAAACCCACAGAAATTGTGTGAGATGATGTTTATTGTTTTGATCTGCTAAATTTAGGGATAATTATACAGAGATAACTAATATCTCTCCTCACTCAAGCTCAGTTTCCTATTTTCACCATTAATATAAAGAGAAACAATTCATTTAAAAAATTTCCCCTCCAACTCCTTTCTCCTTTTTCATCAGATCCCATAAGAAAGACAAAACAAATGGCAGGTTTGTAAAACAGCATTTAAAAAGAATAAAATAATATCCATTTTGTTTTTTAGGGGAAAATAACTTTTTTTTAAATTAAATAGAGGACAGGATTTCCTAAAAGGGATGAGAAGGTAAGATAGAAGAGTTGAAACAGAGGGCAAAAAACTGCCCTTAAGAACAGAAATGGAAAGAAGGAAAACAAATTCAGAAGTTAAATCCTGGATGGTTTATTCCACTTGCTACCACCTTGTTTTAGCAGATTCTACTGAGGTCCAGACCAAAGAAAAAGGTACAATAATGAGAGTATGGAGACGAAGAAAATATACAATATGATATCCCAGAAGGCAGCTAAGTTTGTATTAATAAGAAAAGGAAGAAAAAAAAAAAAAAAAACAAAGTGGCAGCACTTAGTACCAAGATAATTTTAAATAGGAATATGATGGTGCATTGTAAAAATATCAGCCTTATCTTTTTTATATTATTCAGAGAAGATTTCTCATTTTTTTTCTCTTTTAAAAAAATCCCATCATAAAACATATGGAGAATATCAAATATTCTCCACATGTTTTGCAGAGATATGGAGAGACTTGTCACCACAATGCTTCCTAAGGGTGGTTAGTGGGCATGGTTTTCCCCTTCTAACAGCCAAAGATGATTTTTCTAACTTAAAAATGTTGAATTCACTTGAGATTTAAAAACATATATATCTATATATATATGTAATTCCCCTTTGCCTTCCATTTCCTTTTCAATGTCCTCTTTTTTGGTTTCCCTTCACTTTTACTATAACCCAGGCTAGCCAAAAGAAAAACTGAGGTAACAGTGTCACAATGAACATTTTGTCTAACGCGTTTAAAAAACCTTTTGAAAAAAAAAAGACTGGAAGAAACAACAATGAAAAACTTTTATTATCCACTGGTAACAGTTAATAATCTTGACTTTATCTTATACTAGAGTTTCCAAGAGTTTTCTTTCTTGAGAAGTCAAGGATATAAACAGGAAATTTCTTAATCATAAGCTGCTGGCTTCTATTCTAAACGGTGGATCTAAGACAAACCATTGAAACTGCCAGCGTAACAGTGAAAAAGAACAAGAGCCTAGACAAAGATACTAAAAAAAACTAAGCTGAATTTTGGTTAGAAGCAAAAAAATGAAACCCAAACCAACATCCCCCAAAACTTGACATATAACTTTAAGTTTATATGAGGAATTACTATTAGCACACATAATCAACAATCACTAATATCTGCTCAACTTCTCAAGCTCCTTAAAATTAAGGAATTGAAAAGACAAGGAATTCTTTTTACAAGCAAAATCCATAAACAGAACAAAATAGTTAGATATGTGGTCAGTATTATCAACTTAGCCCCACATCATCACCTCCCTGTCAATATGGAAGTTTATAGAGTTTTTAGGCCAAATCTTGTAAGAAAATTCTAATTTGGCTTCATCGGATTAAAAATGGAGAAAGTTTACAAAGTAATCCATGATTTTGATTCCATGAGAGACTTAGAGCCAGAATCAAACAGTTAAGTTGCTCCTGAAATTCTGACTCACAGAAACTGTGTAAGGTAATAAATATTTATTGCTGTTTTAAGCTGCTAAGTTTTGAGATAATTTTTATGCAGCAATAGATAAATAGTATCTGTCATGACTCAAATTGACAATTTGGTAGATTTCCACCATTGATATAAATGACAATGAGTTATATTGCATAAAGAAATATATAATAATTACTTTTTATCATTTTATAAACAGTAACATACAGCCAAAAACAACTATGTTAAATGAATTTCTTTAAATACGATAATTAGTGAAGACTGCTACTGTAGGATAAGTGGGCTGATTCTTTTTCCTAATTTGTCTCAACTTCTCTGAAGAGCTATTTTTCACCTCAGAGAAGCTACTATAAAATATTCCCCTTTCAAACCCTATGACAGTAGAAGAAAAAATGAGAAAGGATGTTAACTAGGGATAATTCTAGGCTGGAATCACTGCAAATTGTGAATACAAGTATCCCAAGAAATATTTTTAGTATTTTTTTACTTGAAAGAATTCTAGAAAACTGACTAGTGTATACCTTTAGATCCATTCTTCATTCTCCAGTGAACTGAACTATGTCTCTAAATAGTAAATTTTCCTTAAATTGTAAGTCAATGAAGGTGAGTTCACATTAAGCAACAAAAGAAAAAGTATGAAATTTCATAAAAACAAATATTGTCAGTAATAAATGTATTACAGAATTTTGTAGTATATACAGGTGCTATGTAAGGTTCACTTTCATATAAAAACTAGTAAGATAAGCAAATTGGCATATAATATAAACATACATCTTTTTAAAAAAGTCACCTACCCTTAAGAGGATCATGTTCTGCTCTCATAATATCTATAAGCGAATTTTCCAAAGAGTGCATATTCAAACTGTCATACATTCTATTTCGATCCTGAAAGAGAAGAGAAAAAAAGACATCATAATCTATGCACTTTTTCCAAAAAGTGATTATAAAAATACTAAGTTCTCCTACATAAAAATAGGACATCTGATGAACATATTACTAATTAATCAGTATCCCACAAAATATCAATAACTAAAGATCTCATGAGCTACAATGTTTCTTGCATTGGAGGACATTATTTTCAGTACATTTATCTCTTAAATCTTTTATCAAAAATAATCTAATTTTACTGGCAATACTAATGCAATACAGTAAAGTAATTTCTATGGTAATCTTTCTCTATGAAGTTTCCTAAAATATTATACACACAGAAAGCATTTTTTGGTTAATTTATAAACTTTTCCCACATATTTAGGAAGACAGACACTGGCATGTGGAAAATAAATATTTGGGAGAAAACATTTTAGTTCCATAATTGCACCATACTTTAAACATCTATCAAACATTTTGTTATCTGACATAGTCTGAATTTCAACATGAGTGCATAAACATCTTATATGGTAAAAATCAAAAGCATAAGACACTAATACCAGAACAAAGACTAATACCTAGAATATTCATATTCATATCTTACTCTCTTAAAGTGCTTCCATATTTGTCTCTGCATTTTAACCCTCACCAACTCCCCTGAAAAATTGGCAGATGGAGGAGGGAAGAGTAAAACCACAGTAATCCCATTAAGTTGCTACTTCACCAAGTCTCCAAAGTCTTGTGTTGTCAGATCCTTGTTTGCTGAATGTTCAATCCCTCCACTTGCTTATCTGAAAGAATCTGACTCTTTAATGTCCCATGAATTTTTACTGTATTCTGTTCAACACATACTCAATGTACCTGGAAAAAGATAAGTAAGGAACTACTAGAGGAAGCTCTGGCCCATGCCCTCCAAATAATCTAGGAGTCTCCCCAAAATACCCACACAGTTAAGTATGTTGTGTACATGCATGTGCAACCTTATGTATATGTGGGGGAGGCAGGATATACCATTCTAAACTCTCAAAAAATGACTGCCACAGAAAATGGAAAGGGAAGAATCTGAAAATTAAGTGGAAATAAAAGTCCCAATAGAAATCAAAATAAGGTACTTATTAACCTGGGTCCATGAGCTTCAATAGGGACCAGAGGTCTCTGAGATTATACATAATATACTGTACATGGGTGTACAGTAGTCCCCCTTTTCAGCATTTTGCTTTCCATGATTTCAGTTATCTGTGGGATAGTACAATATGATATTCTGAGAGAGAGAGATATGCCACATTTACATAACTTTTACTACATTACATTTTATAATTGTCCTATTTTATTAGTTATTGTGTTAATCACTTTCTGTGCATAATTTATGATTTAAACTTTGTCATATAATGTTTGCATCAGAAAAAAACAGCATATAAAGGCATTGTTTGCAGTTTCAGGCATCCACTGATTGTCTTAGAATGTATCCCTCATGGATAAGGGGGGACTAGTGTATACGTAATTTTGTTTTTTTCCTGAAGAAAAGATTTATAGCTTTCATCAGTTTTCCACTGAAGTCCACAATTCAGAGAAGACTTAGAATCAGTTCTTCAGAAAGCTGAAAAAAACCTAAGGAGCTTTCCTAAAAATATGTTCATTCATTTACTCTATTTTGATGCTTAAATTAGGGTTGTAGCCTTTTTTGAGCTAGGGGTTCAGAATCAGTACTGTAGACTAAGTAAGTTGCTGTCAAGGAGTTTAAAAGGGTAAAAAGTAACACTGAATGATGGAAAGAATGCTAGACTGGAGGCTCTTATTCCAGCTTTACCACCAATTAACTCTATCAGTACTTTTTATTGATTTTTACTGAAAGGCCCCTGAGGTAAAACACATACATCAATAACAGCTGCTCACTAGAACAGTGACCTTGATTAGTGACGGAGTCACAAAGAATTAATGAACTCTAACAGTGGTTTCTAAACGTGAGCATGCTTCAGAATCATCTGGAAGGCTGGTTAAACACATCAAATGAAACTCATCAAATTCAGTAGGTCTGGAGTGGCACCTGAGAATCCGTATTTCTAACAGGTTCCCAGGTGACACTGATTCTGCTAGCCTGGATATCACACTTTTTAAGAAACAATTAGTTTCTTCCTCTGAAGTCATTAAATCTCTCTGGGCTGTGGTTCCAACTTCTAAAAATAATCATGTCAGGCTAGATGATGCCTAAAGTCTCGTTAAAAATTATAGAAAAAAACAGACTCAAAATACTGTAAAATAAATAAAATATTAATAAAGCTGAAACAGAGAAGAGGATGGCATACAGGCAAAAATGACATACTTATTTTAGGAATCTATCCAAATATTTCCATTTTCTCTGTGCTTCCACTATACTGTGTTCATAACTAATTTGTTGATTTTCCTGTCTCTCCCACTAAACTTCTAAGTTGATTAAGGATAGGGACTATCTAATTACAGAATACAGCTAGTTCTCAAATGTCTGTTGAATGAATACTCCTTTATCTCCACCATAAAAACTTTATAAAAATGTAAAAAAAAAAAATTGAGTTCTGTGAGGAGAAAGACTGCACTTTTAAACAGTAATTGTAAAGGTCTATAAAGCTTTCTCAGAATCCTCAAGGGAATAGGTAGTCAAATGTTAACTGACTAAACTGAGACAAGCATCAGATTAATGTGGCTTGCTATGAACCTGAATTTCCAATCACCCAATGGAAGATTAAGTACTATTATACTGAAAGTTCCCAGATGTATTTAAAATAGAATTATAAAATCTTTAAGCTGTAATGATAAAAATTAATGTTGATATAACAAAGCAAAAAATTCCTCTGAAGATATGCCATGTCATGAAAGTTCTAAGAGTATATTGTAAATACTTTAAAATACTTTATTATCCTACTTACCCTAAATCCCCACAAAGGGAATATATTTACAGTTCATAGTTATATTTTTAGGTTGATGATTCTGAACAGAATCAGCCTATGTCCAGTCAACCAATGACCTTAATTAATGGTAACTATTAAATCACCCGAACAATATTTCCCAAGTAACTTCCTTTTTCTAGAAGAGCTGGAGGAAAGTACCCTTGAGGTGTGAGCTTGCTCTGGAGCATAGCAGAACTATTGCATGGGTCATGGACAATATTTAAAGTATAAAAGAGAAAATCCTTTAGCTATAAATATCAGTGACCACTATATAATCAATTCTGAGAGGTGTTATTCAAAAAGGCTGCATGTATTAATAACTTCATCCTGAAAATCTATATCTAACTGAATCAGTGAGACGCCTACTTATAAGGTCTCTTATTTTCCCTTTTCTGTTAAGTATTTGATCCTAAACTCCTACTCTAGGAAAGAAAACAGCACAGCTATTTTAAAACAACTAGCTTGGTTATGCTTTGTAAAGCATCAGCTGAATCCCATGTGATTTTTAAAGCAACAAACATAAAATAGCCTTGGGCAACCAAAAAGCACATGACATCTCAAAACTGCTTTTTAAATTTAATGAAACCTATAGACTTACATGCAAAAGATATAGATAATTATATTAAATAAATTGTGGGAATTAAAATATGACTTCTGAAAAAATAGAAACAAACCTGGTTATAAAACAAAAGCTCATGCATTCTTCTGAAATAAAGATATTAGGAAAAATTGTGTTCATACAAACTGCCATCAGTTTAAAAACTAAATAGAAGAACTAAGGCAATTTTCCAGTGACCATGAACACACCAGAACTAATTATCATTAATAAATATGGAAAATCATAGCAATGTAATTTACATTTATTACAAGGTTATTTGAAAACACCAAAATATTTCACAAAAATAAGACAATGAGGAAAGGTGTGCATGAAATCTATTCTAAAATATAAAAACAAATTGGCAAAGAATCAACTAAATGGGCTTTCAGAAACTGAGATTATAGAATCTCACAATAACTGACAGAATAAAATAAGAAATCATTTTTGAAAAAGGTATAATCTCTTTTATTGTAATATTTATTTCATGGTTTTTCTTAAACCCAGACATTTGCCACAAACACTATGTGAGTGTCAGTAAAAGCTTACAAAGGTTGAAAAACACAGGAAAAAAAACAAAGTAATCTTAATCTTGAAAAAAGATGACCTAAAAAAAGATGATAAACACTGAAAAATAACTAAGGAGATCAATGCAGAATATTAGAAATAGTATGACAAAGGGAACTCAAACTTCATTACAAGAACTTTCTGAAGAGATATTAAATTTTTTGCTGGGATATATTAAAAACTCTGTTTTATTTCCAAAGAAATGGTCAATCAGAAACTTTTCCTCTTGAAAATGAGGTACTCTTCCAAAGAAAAATAAGACTACAGAAAACCCCTATATTCTTATATTTAATGATATAGCAGATGCCTGAACATGTATTATTCTGCTTAACTAGGAAGATCAGCTTTTATTGTACTTGTAATGTTTGTGTTTAGTTCTCTAATTTTTACTTTAAAATAAAGCAATGTAGTGCTAATATTGTCTTTAATTTTAAGTAAATATTGATCATACATTCCTGTTACACAATGTTATTTCCCCATACTCAACTAGCAGCAGATGACGTGCTACTCTGCTTTACTGTATAACGTAGTACTCAATCTCATAAGCTCTCTTCTCTTTCTCTAGTTGTTCCACATAGATAATCCTTATTCATCCAACTCAACTCTTACCTTCTCTAAGACAAATAATTTTTTTATCCATATATCTCAAGGGTAATTAAAACACGTACAGAACGAATTAAGATATATTTCTTGAATTTTCTCTATTAATTTTGAACCTCAACACAGGGTGTTAGTCATAGGAGAAAAAAAAATCAAATGTTTTAAAAGGCCAAAGCTATTTTGGTACTCACAAGAATTAAAGAAAACAGAAAGTCAAGAACAATTAAAGAACTGAACACAGAGTAGGAAACCAAAAGAAAGCATCCATTACTTAAGTTGTATACAAGAGTCCATTCTTTTTCATTTTCAATGGCCATGTAACAGTTTGATGACTTTGAATATCCCTGAAATTCATCTGGTTTTTGAACCACTATTTAAGAAATGCTTTATCAGATAAACAAATTGGACTTGGTATGCATCTATATACTGTTTTTTGTGTGTGTGTGTGTGTGTGTGTGTGTGTAAGGTGAGTAAAGACTCAAATAATATTTTTCTGAGACAGATCTCTAAATTACCATTTACCACATTATCACAATAGCCTATTAAAGATTAGTGAAAACTATCTTTAATTAATTCAAGGTAGTTTATTATGTGACATGCTCAAGCACTGCAAGTAGAACTAGAGTTGATATACTGATAATTCCCCAGTTGAAAGGCAGGCTGATATGCATATATATACTTCACGAACTCAATTATAGTTGCAAGACACTACGTTGTTTACAGTGAGCTAATATGTCATATGTAAACTTGTTAGTAATAATAACCTCAGTTAAAGGACATTTACTCTTTATGTTTTGAATAAATATACTGTAACCTTAACATCAAACTGAAAACTCCTATTTTTTTGGGAGGAGGGAGTGGTGTCTTGTTACGTTACCCAGATGGACTCAACTCCTGGGCTCAGGCAATCTTCCTGCCTCAGTCTCCCAAATAGTGTACGTTGCTGGATCTGGCTGAAGATTCCATTTTAATATAATTTAGAACTCACACTTTTGAGTATGATTCTTGCAAGCGTAACTAGTTAATGACATTTTAAAGTAGAATAATTAATAGCCCTAAAGAAATTCATGGAGATATGTTAGGCCACAGTAGTAGCTCAAGCCTGTATTCCCAGCACACTGGAGGCCATGTCAGGTGGATCATGTGAGGACAGGAGTTCTGAAACCAGCCTGGCCAACATGGTGAAACCCTGTCTCTACTACTAAAACAAAAATTATCCAGGCGTGGTGGTGTATGCCTGTAATCACAGCTACTGGGGAGGCTGAGGCACAAGAATCGCTTCAACCCACAAAGTGGAGGTTGCTGTGAGCAAAGATAATGCCACTGCACTCCAGACTGAGCAAGAGTGAAAGAAAGGAAAGGAAAGGAAAAGGAAAAGGGAGAGAAAGGAAATAAGAGAGAGAGAGAGAGAGAGAGAGAGAGAGAGAGAGAAAGAGAGAGAGAGAGAAAGAGAAAGGGAAGGAAAGAAAGAGAAATCCATACAGATCTACTCATTTTAAAGTCAGAAATGTTTATAATTTACATTTCTTTTAAAAAGTTTTAAATTTGAGGGTTTTCTATTTTTTAAAAAAAGCTAATTTAAAATAAAATTCCAACCCACAAAATTTTACATATAACAAAAATAAAAATCAACCTACAAAACTAGTTCTTTCCTATTCATTGAATTCAATTACATGTTCAGCTCTTGATATAGGTTAACCCGCAGTATCCAACTATAAGAATTAAGACTTCAGTTTCGGCCGGGCGCGGTGGCTCAAGCCTGTAATCCCAGCACTTTGGGAGGCCGAGGCGGGTGGATCACGAGGTCGAGAGATCGAGACCATCCTGGTCAACATGGTGAAACCCCGTCTCTACTAAAAATACAAAAAATTAGCTGGGCATGGTGGCACATGCCTGTAATCCCAGCTACTCAGGAGGCTGAGGCAGGAGAATTGCTTGAACCCAGGAGGCAGAGGTTGCGGTGAGCCGAGATCGCGCCATTGCACTCCAGCCTGGGTAACAAGAGCGAAACTCCGTCTCAAAAAAAAAAAAGACTTCAGTTTCATAATTTTGTATTATATTCTAGGCCCTAATCAGTTTGAGACTAAAGGAAATAAAAAGTTAAACGTTTTAAAATAATGTGCTTGTTAACAAAAATGTACTAGAATTACATTGCATATGATGACAAAAGGTCAAAAAATAATCTCCTCAAGTATTTAAGTGACTAAGTATCTTCTATAATTTAATTTTGACAAAGAATGAGAAACTACCCAACATTTTAAGATATCAATTTCATTTTGTAGCTACTGCTATATTTTTAAAAGCATCAACTTCAAATACCTCAACCTTTATAGAAAGACAGAAACACAGAACAACTTATGTATAAATACCGTTAGGGTACTTAGAGGAGACAGTGACATTGCTTTCAAGTCCAGCTGAAATGTCACATACTACCTCCACTGCCTTAGACTAATGCCTTAGACCCTTTGCTTAAAGAAACCAAGAGGCTGGTATTCTAAAAATAGAGGCTAGGGGGTGGGGGAGCAGGGAGGAAAAGAAATGGCCAAAAGAGATCAGAGAAAGTATAAAAGCTGGCTGAAAGGCCTTAAAGGACCTAGTTCAAGGTCCTCCTTTGACAGATAAGGAAACTATAACCCAAAGAGATGAAAGCTCATAAACTATGTTATTCAATGTCAAAAAGACTATGAGGAAGAGGAAGAAGATCTAAGTTTCAGGTCTTCTTTCCTTCCAGTTCCATTTACTTCCTATTATCTTCCCCCACCCCCTCACCCCACCCCACCATCACTGTCTTCTACTTCATCACATCACACCTCTGGCTCAAGAGTCCAAAGGGAATGCCAATATCTCAGCAGTTTACCAGTGTTTATCTTTAAGCACCAAAATTCTTCACCCTAAAATAAATTTCCCTAAAATCTTAGGTTATGAAACAGGTAAAAGCAGGGTAGCTTTGACCAAAGTCTAAGTGGGAGGGCAGCCCCAATGGTGGCAGCCCCAGAGGCTGGTTTAAAAGCTTCCCTTTCATTATCACCCCTGTCTCCTCTCAAGCATTCCACCAATTGAAATCAACTCAATAACCTGGTTTCTCAACATCTGCCCCTGCCTCATGGACCTTTATGCCAGCTTATTTGTATTATTTTCCATAGATACTTATTTCTCCTATATGTGTATCCATCCTATCACTTCTTCCTGCACGAACAGAATAATTATGTCCTTTTCTATATGAAAATATTTCTCCTGCCAATTTCAAAATAATTATATTAATTTTCTTCTCCTAAACATACCACCTCCTAGGCATTCATGTATTGAATTTGAACAATACAAAAATGCTATCATAAAAATGTCACTAATAAGGCTTAACTAGACTATAGAAGAGAAGAGAGTAGAAGTAAATAGTTATATTAACAAGACAGTACATTGCAAATTACATGCAGTAACTACCATTTCTAAGTGAAGACACTAGCAGGACTACCTTGGAAAATAGGCAGGACTTGGCTAAAACAATTGCTAGTGGTTGATTATCAAAATTAGTGCTAATCTTCTAGATTAGAATGCTACTTACAAATGTATTATTAATCTGTTAATATCCTTACTTGTAAAATCATCTCATGCTGATAAATTAACCAAGGAAGAGACTCAGAATAATATAGCCCCATTCCTGTAACACACATAATGTTATGTCTATACTCATTCAAACTTGAGCTCTGTAAGAAAGAACCTTCATATATAAGGACTGAGTTTTCTATACCCTGTAGTAATCCTTACCACCTGGTACCTAGTATACATTCAGTTTGCAGAAAGAGAGTATTTTGTGACCAACAAAGGTGTGAATGTAATTTGACTAAGACTAACTCCCAGTTTTTTGACTAAAACTTTCTCCCTAGGAAACCTGATTATTTGGAAAAAGTCTGGGTATAAAAGCAGTAACAAAATTAAGAACACTAGGCTATATGTTTTTTTAATAAAGGTGAAAAACTGAACCAAGACAAATCTTTTTTAGAAATATATCTCAAAACAAATGTAGAATTCATGACAAAAATTTACTGAAAACTTCTATGAAACACTGATTAAATATAAAGCTGGATGTTAAGTAAACATGATTTTGTACCTAATTGCATATAATTTTGAAAAGAAATACAATCTGTTTAGTTTGACTGATGTTTAAAGTCAGGTGCTCTTGTGTAAATAATCCCTTTTTCCAACAAAAAAAAATTATGTTTTAGAAATATAGAAGGATTATTCATTGCTCTTAAATTTGAAAATAAAAAACTCTTATATTAAATAGTTCAAATCTGGTGATCCTTAAAAAATAAATTGCTTCAGTGTCCTCTAACATATGCTACCATAAGTATAATAAGAAAGTAAATAACAAATCCTACTCATAATATAAATACTAAACTCCTAACCAAAATCCTAAAAAGTATACACTGTGCAGCCTACCTGGTCTATTCTGGATGTTCCGGCTGCAGTGCACCAACTATCTTGGAGTGAATCTGAGCCCCAAGCTGGCAACTGCAAACTAGATCTCACCTTCAATAGCATAGAAGTTTTCATCAGAAATGAGCAGTTGTCTTCCCCAAACCCACCCAAAGAAAGAAAGAAAATAAAAAATAAAGCTCTATCATAAATCCTCATTCCATTCATTAACAGTTTAAGAAAAACAAAACCAAACAAAAACCTCACTTGCAATAGCCATAAGGAAACTTCGACAAAATAATAAAAAGCCTGAAAAAAAAAAAAAAGGTCTAATCATCATAACTATTAGGCCACATTTAGGAAGCATAATATGTGAATTAGTGAAAATAAATTTAAATTAGATATGAAAAGCCCTAATATTATTTTCCCACAATCATAGCTGTACTAAGTATATCCTAATATCCTAATATATATACAGCTGATCATAGTCAAATCCAAGAATAGTTACAATTACAGAACATTTTAGCTTATCTATGTTATAGGAGAAACAAATTTTGGTGGCCCATTAGAGTTTATAAAGTAAAGCATTCTTAAAGAGCTGTCAATTGAAAGCTTCAACATGTATTTAATAAACACAACAAGGTTTTCTATGTTTTACTAAGCTTATTTTCCATTTAGTGTTAGAGAATTTTTTTACACTCTCAATTTTCTCTGTATAGATATCTCAACCTTTGTTAATTAAATTACATGCTTAAAAATTAGAACTTTATTTGAAAGAATGTTAATTTTACCACACTACTATCACCACCACCCAACTACCTATTTTGAAAGCTTAACATGAGAGATAAGGTTATTTACATACCATTCTTACCTGTAAGGGTAAGAGTGTATTACTATTGTTGTCTGTTCTGAAAACATTATCTTCAATCCAAGATTTTGGAGTCAGTGATGGAGTTGAGCGAGTAAATTTCGGTGGTGCAATGACATTACCAGAAAACGGTTTCTTCAATGGAGATATCTGATTCATAGTTCCTGGAATTCCCATGTTTCCGGTTCTACGGTGATCTCTACCATGCATTGCTCCCCAGGACATACTTCCAGTGCCCCAGCCACTGCTCTGATGGTTGCTCCAGGGAGATTGTTTCAGAAGAGGCTGGGGAAAACGTATCTATTTAAATTATGGCATTTTAAGAGTTTACAATTCAAATTCAAATTTCAGACCTAAGAATTTATATAATGAAATATATAATGACAAAAGAATACCTCTTTTCTAGCTTATATAAGTTAATAGTCTTGAGATCTTTTTACGTGAAATCATATTTGATGCTGGTAAAGTTTTCATCTTCTTGTCTACTATAAATATCATATTTTATGACAGTTATGAAAACAGAACCATCACTTTTTTCCTTCAAAAATAACTGTATACGTGATAAATATGAAGAAAAAATAAATTGAGATTAACTTTGAAGATTCTTAAAGATATAATCTACACAGTGATCTAAAAGAAACCCTATTATGCTAGGCACACAACTAAAAATATGGTCTTTGTTAATTAAAATATCCTACTCATCCAACTGAAATATTTAGACTTCATGTTTCCAAAACAAGTTGCACTACCACAAAGTGGTAATTTACTCAATTGCACAAATTAAAAACGCCTTTTAGAATAAGAACAGCATAGAAACTATGTCATTTTTCTACATTGTTTATTTAACTGTTAGGGCATTTTATTCCAGTTTTAGTACAGTTTGTTTTAAAGTGTTTTTGTTTTTATTTCACTTAATTATCCATGAACTGTGAAGCAATTATCTGATGTTGCCCATAGGTGGATCCACTGAGGTATACTGCCAACTAACTGTATGCTTTGATTATTCCAGTAGAGATCCTGATACAAGTCTCCATCAAGTTGATTTGTTTTCAAAAGTAAATTACATCCTAATCTAAAACCTGGGGCAAGAAAAGTTAACTCATTAAAGAATGGAAATCCCACCGAAAGGTTGTAATTGTAATTTGGGGTTTTTGGTTTTTTTTTTTTTTTAAAGAAGTGCTCATTGCTGGTAATTCTACTGTCAATAAGTTTATACTTTAAAATTTGGTGTTAAGACGTATCGAAAGAAGTATGAGCCATACAGTTACCAAAAACAAATATGGTTCTCTTAAAATTGAACCTTTTATAAGACAATTAAAAAAGAAAATCCTGATCTATAGCACCAATGTTTAAAAACTTTCAAATGCTAACATAATCATGAGTATATATATTACTCCTTCCCCCTCCACAGAGTCCCAAAGCATAAGTAGGGAGCCATGGACAAATCACTTCATTCTTGAGGGCCTTACTTTCCTTATTAAATAAGTTAATGCTCAGTTATCTTCCAGTGATCTAAAATTCTATATGAAAGCTGTGTGACCTGTCACACTCCATGGCTAGACATATTTTTTGTCCAAAAGGAGATTACAGTTAAATATGGATCATGGTATATGTTATTCCAGTGCTTTGTATCACAACTTTTAAGAATACAAAATTACCTATAGATAATTTTCTGTGGACAAGTTTCCAGTTAACAAAACGAAGACCCTGAGACACAAAAGACAGTTGCTGAGGATTATAAAAATCACGTAAAAGTGGAAAGTTATTTCAAAACCCCTATCTTCAAACCTTACAGGCCACATTCTCTTTTGTAAGAAAGAAATTAGCGATTCGACAAAAACTAACTGTCACTTCGGGTTATTTAGATAAACTGTTAACTTTGACTTAGGTTACTTCATATAGTATTCACTCTGAAAAGGGTAATCCTTGAAAACTCTGGTCTACTGAAAAAGTTATGGGGTTAAGGTCAAATTTTGCTTCTCTCTCAATTCTTAAATCACGAAAATGGAAAATGGCCTTAAACAGAATGAACACTGCAACAAATGCTAACAAGATTAAAAACTAACAAGACATTCTTTCAACGTCAACTCACCAAGCCACCGGTCACCCAAAAATTGTATTGAGGGAATAACAAAAATAAAAATCTTAAATCAGAAAAAATCCAGATAAATACTCTGCCCAGTGTTATTTCATAATATTACCTACTTAAAATACACACGGCCCACATATTCCCTTGTAGAAGGTTAAGGCCACCGAAGAAAGCACCGAAAGTCTAGGAGATACACTAATCCCAGTTCCACGTTTAGTTTTGTCCTAAAACCCACAAAACATGACCCCAACATTGAAAAGCACACTAACTAGGACAATCATGGGGTATCTTGCTTTGAACCGGAGCCGTCACCAACAGTTTCTCTGTCCCAGTCCTGTGACAACCGAGGACGCGGCCCCGCGGGAACCAGGTCCGGCGAAGAACGCTGCCGGCCGCTCCCTCCCGACTCGCTGGCGGCCCAGGGTGCGGCGCTGCCGGCAGGTTGACCGTGGGCGGAGCTTCGGGAGCGGCACGAGGGACCCCCGGGCGGGATGTGGCTTCAGGGCGAGATCCCGCCGGCCAATTAAGAATAAAACAAACTCCAAAGAAAAAAATGCCTTTCCGCTTTCCCTCATTGGACGGCGGGGCAGAATCACGGGCTCCCCCGCACGCACCTTCTCCGGCAATTGTATTTCTCCTGCCCAAGTTCACTTCCCACGGCCGCTCTTCCGAGGCCCCCGGCCCGCCCCGGGTCCTCGCTGCGCCTCCCCGAGTCGGCGGTCCCGGACGGCGGCCCTCCAGGCCCGGGGCACACGGCGGAGCCCTGGGTGCGCCCGCTAGGAGGGCCGGGGAAAGTCGCCGCGTCCGGCCGCCCGGCGCCCCGGCGCTATTCAGCCCCTGCCCCAGCCCCGGCCCCTACCGCCGCGCCGGGACGTTCGAGGGGGCGCCGGGCCAGCGGCGGCTCCCAGAGCGACCTGGTCTCCCAGTCCCCGTGGCCCACGGTGGCCACTGCCCTGCTGCGCTGCCGGAGGCTGGGGTTCCGCGTCCTGTCACGGTGGCCAGCCCTCCCGGTCCCACTCCTACTTGGCCGAGTGGCTCCCGTCGCGGCTTCTCTCCGAGCTCAGGCCGGGTCCCTGACCTCCCCGCCGCCGCCTTCGTCCCCCACCCGCGGTCTCCGGGCCCAGTGGCGCGGCCAGGCTGCCGCCCGCCGTACCTGGTGGTGGTTGTAGGAGTTCCTCTGTTGCAGGAAGGCGGCAGCCGCCGCCTGGTGCTGCTGCTGGAGCTGCGGGCTGACGGGCGACCTCCGGCTCTGCGGCTGCTGCGGCGCCGTAGGCGGCGGGGGCTGCTGTTGAGGTAAATTCATGGCGGGCGGCGGCGGCGGGGGCACGGCGGTCGCCGAGAAGGGGCCGCCGAAGCCGCCGCCGCCGCCGCCGCCGCCGCCGCCGCTCGCCTGCACGCTGAGCCCCGCGCAGCCATGCGGCGACACCGGCGAGAAGCTCGGGAAGAAGGCCGGGTTCATGGACGACGGCAGCCCGGGGTAGAAGCCGTTCTCAGAGTCGGGGCTGGGCGGCGGCATGGCGCTGAGCGAGCCGCCGCCGCCGCCGCCGTTCGGGGTGGTGGCCGACGAGCCGGGCGGCTGCGGCTGCGGCGGCTGCTGGGGTGGTGGCGGCTGCTGCGGCGGCTGGGGCGCCGGCGGCTGCTGGGGCTGGGGTGGCGGCGACGCGGTCTGCACCGACCAGGGGGTGCCGAAGCCGGGCAGCGGCGGCGGCGGCGACGCGGAGCCGCCTCCCCCTCCGCCTCCTGGGGGCCCCCCGCCCCCGCCGCCGCTGCCGCCGCCGCCGCCGCCCGGGTGTGGATGGTCCGGGCTCTGCAGACTGCTAAAGGGGCCCGCGCCGAGCGCCCCGCCGGGCAAGAGGTTACTGGGACTGTTGAGCAGAGGGTGGTTGGGGGACTCCATGGAGCCCGGTGCGGGGTTCACCGGCGGCGTCGAGGGGGCCAAGCCCGCATTGGGGGACTCGGCGGCGCTGCCCTCGCCCGCAGCCGGGGTCTTGCGAGGGCTGCCCGCGCCTCCGTGGCGGCGCCGCGGGGCTGCGGGCGACGAGGGCGGTAGCTGTGGGAGCGAGGGCAGGTCGGCTGGACGCTGCCGCTGGGCGAAGTCCTGCGACGGGAGGTGCTGCGGGTGCGGGAGGCTGAACTGCTGCGGCTGCTGTTGCTGCTGGCGCTGGGCGAGCTGCGCGGGCTGGAGGAGATGGCCGGCCGGCGGCGGCGGCAGCGGCGGGCTGAACCGGCCCGGGCAGTAGAGCGGCGGAGGCGGCGGCAGCTTCGAGTCCGGAGGGTGGGGAAGGTGGGGAGGGCTGAACTCTTTCCTCTTCTGGCTGCTCAGCTGCTGCTGCTGCCGCTTACTGAAGTCCTGCGGGGAGGAGGTGCGGCAGCAGCAGCAGGAGGAGGCGGAGGAGGAGGAGGGGTGGTACAGACTCGGTTTGAAGTCCTGGGAGGGGAGGAGGTGGGTCACACCCGCGATCGTGCCACCGCCGGGGTGGTGGTTGGGGAGTTTCTCCGCGGCCGCCGCCCCCGAAAGCAGCCGCGCCGGCTGCTGTGTCAGCCCCAGCAGCAGCTCATCCTGCATGGTCTGCTGATGCGCCAGGAACGGGGAGGAAGAGGAAGCGGAGGTGGCCCGGCTGCCCGCGCCACCGCCGAGGGGGATGGAGAAGGGGGAGGCGGCCTCTAAGAAGCCGGTGACAGGCAACGGTGGCGGCGACAGCGGGCCGAAGGGCGTGGCAGAGGGCAGTGACTTGGCGGACCCCGCGGCGTAGGGACGGTACGCCTCGCCGCGGAACAAGGGCCCGGGGCTGCTGCTTCGGAGCGGGGCGGTCTGCAGCACCCCAAACCCGAAATCCCTCATTTATCAGGCTGGCGGCAGCGGGAGGAGACGGGCTTCCTCCCCTGCCCCACCTAGGAAGCCGCCGGCTCTTGGGCTGCGTGGCCGTGGTGGAAGGAGAGGGATTCAGTGAGAGAGAGACACTGTGACTGAGCCAGTGGACCCCGACTTCGGGCCCACCACCCCTCGCGGCGATCACCGCCGCCGCCTCCCGAGACCGGCTCGGGCGCTGCCGCCACCGCCGCCGCCACCGCCCTGGCGGCTTAAGAACCCCGGAACGTGCGTCAGCGCCACCTCACAATCGCGCCGCCCCCCGTGGTGCGTCCTGGCACGCGCGGGCGTGAGGCCACCGCGCCCCTGTTGCCCCGCCCCGCCCCTCATTAATATGCAGACGCAGCCGGGGGCGCGCTCGCGCTCCCTGGAGGACGGGAGCGAGCGGCACGTCTCCTTGGGTCTCTCTGTGTCGGGGGGAATGGAAAGGCCAGTTGTGGCGGGGGCTGACTGGAGCACTGGGCGGGCGCGCGCCGGAGAAAGGGACGGTTCCTGGGCAACGGCCCCTCCCTGGCGCGGGATCCGCGCAGAGCCTGCCCGGGTCGCACGCGTCTCCGCCCCTCGCGGTGCCGCCTCCTTCCTGTCACCTCCGTTCTGCCCATAGTCGCAGAAGCCCAGCCTCGCCACTCGAGGTTCCCTGGGCTGGGAAACTGAGGCCTGGGACCCGGCCAGGCGCCTGCAGTGTGTGAACTCGCATAGAAATAGGCTCCCGAGACCCCCAGCGCAACGCGGGAGCACGGCCCAGCCCAGTGTCAGGAGGGGTCCTGTGGCTAACTCCCGTCTGGGCTCTGCTTGCTTGAAGTCCACGGAGCGCGTTAGAGTCCCCAACTTAGGGCCTCCTCGTCGCCCTAAGAAGCGCCCTCTAGGTTTGTTTCTGTGTTTAGGCGCTGGAGGGGGTGCTGTCACCGACATCCTATAGCCGCCGAGGGTGTTTTCTGTAGGGTAAACATGAAGCCTCGGAGTCCCGGCTGTATTCCAGGCATTTTCATTTGGGTAAGGAGGAACAAACACGCTCTGCGTGGTTATTTACACATTCTGATGCGTGGAACGGGTTCCGCGGCGAACTCCCTTGGTAACCCCGGGCCAGCCCCGTTTCTTAAAAGCGTTTCATGTGCCATCCTCAGGGTTGCAGCATGGGACTCCTCCCCACCACATTCATTCCGGGGTCCCCGCCCCTTCCCCCCAGGGAGACTAAACATTTCCTAAGCTTTATGAATTTTCAAGAGAAAGATTTCTTACATCAGGGAAAAAAAGGACGTTCTGACTCAGCAGCAGACTTGTTAAGACTTGCAAAATGGAAGGAAGAGAGCTTTCCATGGTAGAGCTCTTTAGAAGCATTAGAGGAGGAACTAATCCTGTGTTTCCTTTCGTATAGAAACATTTTACGTAAAGTATTTGAAGGTCTAGATAAAGAATAACAGAGTGATTGATCCATACTACATGATGAGATGGACTTCATGTTCCTGTTCTGTAATTTTAACTGTTTTACTTGATAATTTGAGAAGTGAAACTACTAAATGAATCCTAGAATATAGACTGTAACCCTGAAACAATAGAAGGTAGATTCAGGCTTTACTTGATTTTGGTTTACAAGTAGACTAAGATTAAATATTTGATGTTATAAATTAGCATACTCTTACTGATGTAGGCAGAGTGTACATTTTTATAAGCCTTTATTCTCTTAGTTAAATTTGAATTCTTCTAGTCAGTGTCTCAAATTTATATACATCAAAATAAATACTGGAGAAAGAAAGCAGCATTGCTCCGGGGGACTGTATTTCATGTATAATCTTTGTCTCTGATATCCTGTCTAATGAACTAAGTTTTATGTTACATTTACAATAAGGAAAAAGTACTTTCTAAAAAACTCATACATGGTTCAGAACTTGGTCAGGTGAATAGAATCACCTTAAATAATCTCAATCATTTTTAACAATCAGGCAAAATGTAAAACTGGAGAAGTACTTTTATTATTCTAAATTACAATGTCTAGAAAATAACCTGAGCTCAGAATTTAAAATATAAATGGTTATTTTCACATTACATTTTGATATCTTAAATATTCATTTTTTAAAAATGTATTTTGCAGGGGAAAAAAACTAATTCTGCAACTAAGGAATGTAAAGTCTTAAAAACTGATACTTTTTTTCCAAGTACAAGTTGTATTTTATTGAAATCATTTGCAGCTCCAACAACAAATCTTGAAGTAGGAAGAAAATATAGGCATAGACTTTAGCTCAATCATCCGTTAACACTGCCAGTTAGGATGAGAAAGAGCATACTTTTAAAAGCTACCTGGTGCCTTTCTGGGCTAGAGTTTGAACAAAAACAAGATTTCTTAGTTCTCTGGTACTGGTTTGGTTTTTGAGGATTTACAGCTCTGTGAAATGGGGAAAAGCCATCGTTTGCTATTACATAATAATGTCAAACTTCATATTAAGTATACAAAATTCCAAATCCTGCGAGGGCCTCTACTCACTACCTTTGTGAGGCCCCCATTATTTAGATAGTTACTTTCTGACGTCTTGTAAGTTGGTGTTCTTCCCCTTACTGGAAAATATTCAAATGAAAAGGTTTCTAAGCATGGGGAATGGAGTAGGGTAGGGAGAAGGAGCAGCAGGTGGTAGAGAAGGGACGATGGTCCTCTAGCAGTTTTCATGCCAAGATCTTATGAGTCCATTTTATGGTGTTTTTTGTTTTTTGTTTTTTACCTGAAAATATTTTGACTTTATGATCATTACCTAGGACCTTGACTTTGTATTTGACAGTTCCTTATTCATTTACTCCCACTATCCTGGGCAAGTGTTTTTAAAAATATTTTTGCTATAACCTAATATACATGCAAATACACACTCATGCAACTGAAATAAAGCTATTAAGCAAGTCTTTTAATAATGCAACAAACTCCTTTTTGTAACTCTATTTTCATTTTAAAATCACTAAGTTGATCTCAAATTACAAAGTTGGTTTTAACACCCTCTATCAGATTATGAGCTGAAATTTAAAACTACTGTCCTAGAAGACGATTTCAAACATTTCTGCTCTGTCTGAAAACCTCTTGTCACATCTCTTCTACATGCTTCTGCTAGCACAGAGCACTCTCAGCTGCTGAGTTACATGCTAATTTCACTGAGAAAAGAGAAGCAATCACAGAAGAACTTCCACAGTCTCCCTACATCTGTCCCTGCACACCTTGCCTTCCCTTCCGATAGAACGGATGGCCCTTCTGTCCACATTCCTGTTTAAAGCCAGCCTCTCTAATGGCGGAGCAGATCCTACCCCTAACCTACTCAAGACATGGTGTCCCATAATTTTCCCTCTCTTTCCTTCATGACCTCTTTTCTCTCCAGAAAACACTTCCATGTGCACAATGCTTTACTAGTTCTCACCTTTGAAAAATAAAGCCAAAACCTTTTAACCTTATATTTTCCCTCCTTTAGCTACTGCCTTCTTTTTCTGCTTTTACATTGCCTGAACAGCTTGACCTTTTGACTCTGAGTGTCTCATAGACACCTCAAATTAAACGTGTCCAAAATTAAACTACCTGCCTCACTAGTCCCAATCCCTGTGGTGCCCCATTGTTCTAGTTCCCATTTGTCACTCCATTGTTCTAGTTTGCTCAGGCCAAAAATCTTGGAGTCATAATTCATTTATGTCCTTTTTGCATCATATCCAAGCCATCAGAACATGTTGCTTATCCTATCTTTAAATTATGGCATAACCTAGAGATATCGTGGGTTTGGTTCCGGATTACCACAATAAAGCAAATATACCAATAAAGGAATCACAACAATTTTTTGGTTTCCTAATGTAAAAGTTACGTTTACAGTACATTATAGTCTGAATATAACTCAATTATAGTCTAAAGATAACTTGTAATTATGTTTAAGTGCACAATAGCATTATGTCTGAAAAATGTACACAATACTGCTAAAAAAGTGCTAATGATTATCTGAGCCTTCAAGTCATAATCTTTTTGTCAGTGGAGGGTCTTGTCTCGATGTTCGTGGCTGCTGACTGATCAGCGTTGTGGTGGCTAAAGTTGGAGGTGGTTGTGGCAATTTCTTAAGACAAAAATGAAGTTTGTCTCATCTATTGAATCTCCCTTTCACAAAAGATTTCTCTGTACAGCATGCAATGCTGTTTGATAGCATTTTTGTCCACAGTAGAACTTCTCTCAAAATTAGTCAATCCTCTCTAACCCTGCCAATGCTTTATTATCTAAATTTATGTAATATTCTAAATCTTTTGTTGACATTTCAACAGTGTTCATAGCATCTTCACTAGGAGTAGATTCCATCTCAAGAAACCTCTTTCTTTGCTTATCCATGAGTAGCAACTTCTTCTCTATTTAACTTTTATTGTAAGATTGCAGCAATTCAGTCATATCCTCAGGCTCCACTTCTAATTCTAGTTCTCTTGCTATTTTTACCACATCTACAGTAACTTCCTACACTGAAGTCTCAAACCCCTCAAAGTCATCCGAGAGGTTTGGAATCGGCTTCTGTTAAAACTCCAGTTAATGTTGATATTTTGACCTCCCATGAGTCACAGATATTCTGAATGGCAGCTAGAATTGTGAATCCCTTCCAGAAGGGTTTCAATTTACTTTACCCTTATCTGTCAGAGAAATCACTGTCTTTGGCAGCTCTAGCCTTATGAAATTTATTTCTAAAAGAATACTTGAGGTTGGGTGTAGTGACAACTTAGTGATTTTAAATTTTAAAATGAAAACAGAATTTTAAAAAGGAGTTTTTTGCATTATTAAAAGAATTGCTTAATAGCAGCTTTATTTCAAAAACAATCCCAGCACTTTGGGAGGCCAAGGCAGAAAGATCATTTGAGGTTAGGAGTTTGAGACCCGCCTTCCCAACATGGGAAAAACTCTTCATTTCTAAAACTACAAAAATTAGCTGGGTGTTGTGGCACACACCTGTAATCCCAGCTAGTCAGGAGGCTGAGGCAGGAGAATCGCTTGTACCCAGAAGATGGAAGTTGCAGGGAGCCAAGATAGCGCCACTGCACTCTGGTCTCAGAGCCAGAACCAGACTTTGTTTCAACGATAATAGTAATAATAATACTTGAAACTCAAAATTACTCCTGAATCCATGGGCTGCAGAATGGATGCTGGGTTAGCAGGCATGAAAACAACCATTATCTTCTTGTACATTTCCATCAGAGCTCTTGGGTGACCAGATATATTGTCAATGAGCAGTAGAAAAGAATCTTTTTTTTCTAGGCAGTAGATCTCAACAGTGGACTTAAAATGTTCAATAAACTGTGTTCATATCAAGTTGTGTTGTTCCGTTTACTAAGTACAGACACCAGAGTAGCCTTAGCATAATTCTTAAAAGTCCTAGGATTTTCAGAATGAGTAATGAGCACTGGCTTTAACTTAAGGTCACCAGCTACATTAGCCCTTAAGAAAAATAGTCAGCCTGTCTTTTGAAGCTTGAAGCTAGGCATTGACTTCTCCAGCTATGAAAGTCCTAGATAATATCTTCTTCCAGTAGAAAGTTGTTTTTTCTACAATGAAAACTTACTGTTTAGTGTAGGTACCTTCGTCAATGATCTCAGCTAGATTTCTGGATAACTTGCTGCAGCTTCTCCAGAAGCATTTTTTGCTTTACATCATACTTTTATATTACAAAGATGGCTGCTTTCCTTAAACATGAAGCCATCTCTGCTAGCTTCCAACTTTTTTCTTCTGCAGCTTCCTCACCTCTCTCAGCCTTCATAGATTGAAGAGAGTTAGGGCCTTGTTCTGGATTAGGCTTCAGCTTAAGGGAATGTTGTGGCTGGTTTAATCTTCTCTATCCAGACCACTCATACTTTTTCTGTATCAGCAATAAAGCTGTTTCACTTTCCTATCACTCATATGTTTACTATTTCACTTTTAATTTCCTTAACTTTTTCTTTGCATTCAAAACTTTGCTAACTACTTGGTGCAAATGGCCTAGCTTTCAACCTATTTCAGGTTTCCACATACCTTCCTCACTAAGCCTAATTATTTCTAGCTTTTCATGTGAAGTGAGAGACATGTACTTCCTTTCACTTGAATGCTTGGAGGCCATCAGAGGGTTATTAATTGGCCTAATTTCAATATTGATGTGTCTCAGAGAATAGGGAGGCCTGATGTATTTATTGATTAAATTATTGTCTTATATGGTTGTGGTTCTAAATTATTGTCTTATATGGTTGTGGTTCGTGGAACTCCAAAACAGTTAAACTAGTAACATCAAATATTACAACCACAGATCCCCAAAATAGATACAATAATAATGACATAGCTTGAAATAACTCTTATTACCAGAATGTACCACAGAGACACAAAATGAGCACCTGCTGTTGGGAAAATTGTGCTGATAGATTTACTCAGCGGCACAGTACAGTGAAGCACAGTATAGCAGAGCACAATAAAGCAAGGCGTGCCTGTATATCCAGAATCCAAGGACTTCTCCCCAGTCTCACCACAAGCAGCCTGGGCCAGGCTACTGTTAATTCTCCTCTGCATTGTTGCTCTCACCTACTAACTCCCAGCTTCTGATCTTGCCCCTCTCGAGTTTATTCCCAAAATAGCAGCCAGGATGGGACTTTCGAAATGGAAGACAGGTCATGTCAACTCCTCTAAGAAAATACTTAACATTTTCTCAGAATAAAAGTCAAAACATTTTAATAACCAAAAGGTTCTTCAGAATTGCTCCTGCCCCCATTAGCCCCTCTGAAAGTTTCCCTACAGTGGAATGCTTATTTCTCTAACAGCACAGTCCAACTCAGCCTTAGGGCCTTTGCCCTCACAGTTCCCACACCTGGAATACTTGTCCCCTAAGTGGCAATAGGGCCTTCATCATGTTTTTACAGTTTTTTTTTCTTCATCTCTCTCACTTAGGTCTCTGCTAAAGTCATTTTTCAGTGATGTCTTTACTGACAAACATTATAAAATGACAACCTCCCCTTTTCTCCAGCCTTTTTATTCCTCATAAGGTGTTTGTTTTTCCACCTGACCCAGTGATGTCTTTACTGACAAACATTAAAAAATAACAACCTCCCCTTTTCTCCAGGCTTTTTATTCCTCATAAGGTGTTTGTTTTTCCACCTGACTCACTATTTATCTGTCCTTTCTATGAGATCACAAGTGCATGAGGAAAGGTTCATGCCTGTTTTGTTCACTGTTGTATCCTCAGCACTTAGAACAATGCCTTGCACATAGGAGGCATTTAAGAGTTGTGAAGTGCATGCACTGAATAAAGGGATTGTTGAATTAATAAATAGTAATTTTAGGAAATGATAGCTAAAAGAAAAAATATAGTAATACAAGAATTTGTTTATAAATTGTTCATTTGGTTTCAAGAGCTCTCCAAGCATTGTGCAGATACTCCTAGGATTCTTAAACAACCCAAAATAATTATAGGCATTGTCAGAGATAGGATACATGCATGAAAACAGCTAAGTCATCCCAAGATTTTTACACTGGGGAATAGATAACCCTGGAGTACAAGGGCTAGGACTCCTGTCTCAGGAGCTGGAGTTGGGACTCCACTCTCAAGGAACACAGGGGTTTGTTGCAGGAGCTTGAATAAAGAGGAGTCAAGAACCCCAGCTCATAGAAACAGAACCAGTTCAGGAGGAACTACAGTTATGATCAACTGGATGCCTTACCTTCAAGCTGCTGATTTCTTTTTGTTGCAGAGCCCATAAATGTGATTAACCCCACGGAATAGGAAAGCTTTGAGGTGTTGGGAGCTAATTAGTTCTGGTTTGGAGTTGGGAAGAGAGAAAGTAGAAATTAAGATTTATTCTGACCCTGTCCAACTTCAAGGTACTTTATTTATGCGGCACTCAAGAGTAGTACTATCCTCAATTTATTCTAGTTCTCCTACTTTTCTAAACTTTCCTTCATAATTTCCTCTGTCACTGTCACTTTCTCCTTACATATTCTTTATGTGTTAGAGTTCCTTAGGCTTATGTTTTTGGTTCTTTTCTATATTTCTATCTAATTTTTCTAGATGAACTTACCTATTACCACATTTTCAAACATCATCTAAATGCTCATGTCTTCTGAATCAGTCTCTTTAGCCTCATGGTCAAAATCATATTTCCAACTGCCATTTATCAGTTTGACCTGGGTGTCCTTCAGCCATATCAATTCACTGTATCCATACGTGTACTCAACGTCTTCCCCAAAATCTGCTTCTCCCATTTTGCTTCTTGTCTTGGCTAATATCATCATCACACAACCAGTTTCTCAAGCTTTAACATGAGTCATCCTCTTCCTTCATCTCTCTCACCCTCCAAAGACAATTGGCAACCATGCCCTGTCAATTCTACTGCAGAAACGTTGCTCAAATGTAATTCCTTCATGTATCTCCGCATTCCCCTTGTCTTTCACGTACCTGGAACACAAGTGCCCAATTAAGTATCTGTTGATTAGTAATTGCCCAATGAATGCTGTAGGAAGAAAAGATGAAGAAAAGGAGAAAACACGATAAGGAAAGGAAGGAGGGAGATGGCAGGAAGGAAAGAGGCATATGTTTCCAAAGCATGCTTTACAAGGACATGTGCCATTTTCTGGAGAACTATAGGATTGTTAACTTATGTTTACTGGAGAAAAAATGAACAACCATAATAACAATAATAAAATATTTTCCTTGACAATAGCAAACTAAAAGTTTCATTCTGGTTATTATGCCATACAAGGATGAACTCATTGACAAAGAAAACTATTAAGAATCTTCCCCTGATGACAAAGTATAGCCCCTAAACATAATAGAAGTCTGTGTTACCCTTTGTGGCACCTGGGAGATTTATCATCCCACTCTAAGACCCCCACCTAAGAGAGAAGCTGTCAACCTCTCTAGTAATTTCTTCCACGATGCTCTTTGGGCCCTTAGGTAGACTGACTTCTTTATTACTGCCTATCTTGTATCTTTAAGGCCAAGTTAACTCGATTAAATTACAAGTCTTTGGAAACAGTGGTTATGCTTTATATATTTTTATTTTCCTAATTTTTATTGATTGGTTTTTGTATTCAGAAGCTCTTTGTTAAGTGCCTACTCTGTACCAGACACTGTGCAAGGCACGAGGGGTATAACTGTGAAAAGAATAGAAAACATATACATTATTCTGTGTATCCTCACAGAGGCTCTAAATAAATGCTGCTGACATTAGTTATGATAATTCCCAACCTTCATTGTCTAGGCAGAGTCATAAACAGTGAGATTGTAGGCTGAAACTGACCTACTAAATTGGAATCCTACTTCCTGCAATATGGCCTTGCCAGGCTGGTCATGGGTAGAAGCCTGTGATGAACGCAGAATATTCATCAAGTAAGACAAATCTAGCAAGAAGGCAGAAGAAAGTACACATTAAAGCTCATCTCAATCCTGGTTTGAAATGGGATTTACATTTATTATTTCCTTTTCTTGTTAAAATATACTTCGTGAGTAAAGCAAATCATATTTTTATTTTATTGTTAGAAAACCAAAGCCCAGAGATAGTCATTTGCTTGAGATAGTTCGCATAGACTGAGCCTAATGCCCCCATCTCCTCATTTCTCAGTCTCTTGCTTCATTAGTTGGCCCTTAGGCTAGTGCTAGAAGCAAAGACAAAAAGTGGGCCACTGCTCAGCAAGTACCTGAGCAAAACAGTCATAGAGACATAGACTTAAAAATGGTGCTTGAGTATGTTTGTCCTGAGGACTTTAAACCATGTGTAAAAACTATGTTTGCACTCCTAGATTCACTGCAGCATTATTCATAATAGCAAAGACATCGAAAAAACTTAAATGTTCACCAACAGATGAATGGGTAAAGCAAATGTAACCTATGTACACTGTGGAATACTATTCAGCCTTGAAAAAGAAGGAAATCTGGCTATTTGCAACAACATGGGTGAACCTGGAGAATATTATATATGTGAAATAAGCCAGGCATGGAAGGTAAAAACTGAATGGTCCCACTTGTATGTAGAATCTAACACAATCGAATTCATGGAAGCTGGGAATAGAATGGTGGTTATCAGAGGCTAGGGGCTGGGAGAACAGGGAGATGTTGGTCAAAGTGTACAAAGTTGCAGTTAGATTTAAAATGATAAGTATTTAAGCTGATGGATATGTTAACTAGCTTAATTCAATCATTCAACTCTAAATACATATAACATTGCTGCGTGCGCCATAGTAATATACAATTATAATGTTAAACAATTTTTTTAAAAAAATAAAAAAAACTAAAGCAACAGTTCCTGCTTCTACTAAAAGTTAAGGAGTAGAAGGGATAATGCTTCAAGTCTTCACAGTGACATCTAACTATATGAATGGCAATTGGTAATAGACACCTCAGAGCAAAAGCATCTTATTTTCAAAATAACATATCTCACAGAAATTCAGAGATATTTCTCACATATGCTTACTCATTTTTCTCCTATAGTAAGAATGAGGCCTGGCAGTATATATTGAATATATTGTACTTTTTTTCACATTCTGGAAAGCTGACAGTTTCAATTGATAAATTATTCTAGGCAGAGAAAAGTAATGCATCTTGACTAAATATTAAATTTATAGATTTTAAATAGATGAAGAGCATTGCATCTATCAAATTTGAGCTTAATATGTTTAAATATTAGAAGGTTCAATATTTTAAATGTTTATTTCAGGAGCCATGAGTGATCAATTAAAAAAATATATCATGACACTTACATGGTAGCAGACATTATCACTAGCCTTTGTACAAGAATTGATTAAATGTAAAGACGAGAGGAAAAACAATTGGAGGGAAGAGGGATATTTGATTTTAATTCTAGTTTGTGCTTCATTATCAGTTCTAGCAATTCACTTTTGCTGTCTACTTTTTTCATGGGACTCAAGAAAGGATTATAGAACTTTATGTCATGTCACATCCAAAATTCATTTACTATAGAGTAAGCCATTGTACTAACATTGGAGTACATAATTCATAACAATAAGAAAAAACATAGACCTCAATTTTCAATAAGAAAAAAACAGAAAAACTGGTACATAGAATAAGAAACTCTAATTCATAAGGACATGAATCATATATATGAAAGTACTATTTGTAGGCCCACAGTTGATGCATATGCATCCCATATTAAGAGATAAGGAGGAGGGTTATGATGGACACACCAGGGCTACGGAGTGAGAGACCTGGCTTTTAGTCCAACTTCCTCTGTTACTGTGTAACTTTGGCAGTTAAACTTTAGGAACCTCAGTATTTGCATCTGTGAAGGTAAAAAGACAAACATTATCTGTGAAGTGGGGGCTATGGTGATGACAATTAGCAATATTTTAAGTCTTCTACAGTGTTTGACACAAAATAGATGTTTAAACAAACAAAGCACCTTAGATGTCATCTGCCATGCAGTTTAAGGTAACGAGTAGATGAGAAAGCCAGCTTGAACACAGTGGTAGTCCTGGAGACTAGACAACCAAAGCGAAACAAAGCAAAGTTACCAGACAACATGGAGGCTGGTAATGACAGGGAAATCCTGTATTGCTAGCACCTGAAGGGATATATCCTAAATAAATAAATAAAATTTAAAAAGAGAAAAAAATAAAGCTAAGTTCTTCCTAGATCTGGAAAACCAGAAAAAATTTCTGAAAGTTAAATGTTAAACATATTCAATGACTAATCCCTCTAAGGAAGACCAGTTATGTAATTAGGGCAAACTCTGACTTTAAGGATATTATTACTGAATCCCACTACCAGCTCTGACACTTACGGGGTAGGTTATGTTTACCTGGGCAGGTTAACCATCCTCATTCTCTGTTTCCTCCTATGACAAATAACATAGAGAAATATGTATGAAAATACCAAATGCTGTTAGAGCATTGTTGTGGTCCAACAGAAATGTAAGGCAAGCCATAAATGTGAGCTATATATGTAATGTGAAAGTTTCTGGTAGTCACATTTTATTTTATTATTTAGAGACAGGGTATGGCTCTGTTACCCAGGCTAGAGTGCAGTGGTGTGATCATAGCTCATTGCAGCCTCCCACCTCAGCTTCCTAAGTAGCTAGGACTACAGACATGCACTGCAATGCCTAGCTAATTTTTAAAAAACTTTTTGTAGAGATGGGGTCTTGCTGTGTTGCCCAGGCTGGCCTCCAACTCCTGGACATAAGCTATCTTCCTGTTTTGGCCTTCCAAAGTGCTGGAATTACAGGTGTGCACTAGCCACATTTTAAAAAGTAAAAAGGTACAAGTGAAATTAACTTGAGTAATATGTTTTGTTTAAATCAATATATGCAGATTATTATTTTATCATGTAATTGATATAAAAGTTATTGCCTCTTTACTGTTTTTTTCCATCTGTTTAGATGATTACAGTTTTATGGTTTATTTTATTAATAGAGTATATTAAATTGGTTGATTTTCATATTCTAAGCCGACCTTGTATTCCTGGTATACATTTCATTTAGTTATGGTGTATAATCTTTTTTATATGTTGTTGAACTTGGATTGCAAGTATTTTGTTGAGAACATTGGCATCTATGTTTGTGGGGGTTATTAGTCTGTGGGTTTCTTGTGATGTTTTTGTCTGCCGTTGGTATTAAAGTAATTAATACTGGTCTCATAGAATGAGTTGGGAAGTATTACTTCTTATAATTTTTTGTTAAGAGTATATGAAGGATTGATATTAATCACATCTTTAAGTCTGTGGTAGAATTGACGAGTAAAGCCATTTGGGCCTAGACATTCCTTGTGGAAAGTTTAAAAATTGTTAATTCAATCTATATTTGTTATAAGTCTATTCAGACTTTTCATTTCTTCTTTTTTTTTAGACCAGCCTGGCCAACATGGCGAAACCCCATCTCTACTAAAAATACAAAAATTAGCTGGGTATGGTGCTGCGCATGCCTGTAGTCCCAGCTACTCGAGAGACAGGCAGGAGAATTGCTTAGACCCTGGAGGTGGAGATTGCTGTGAGCTGAGATCTTGCCATTGCACTTCAGCCTGGGGAACAGAGTGAGATTCCATCTCAAACAAAACAAAACAACAAGTCAGCCAAGGATAGGGTCATCTGAGACCTGGGGGCTTCTTCCTAACTTCCTAGGTTTTGGCAGAATTAATTTCCTTGCAACTGTAGAACTCCTTCCTCCCTTCCTTCCTCCTTCCCTTCCTACCTTCCCTTCCCTCCCTTCCTTCCCTTTCCTTCCCTGCCCACCCTTCCTTCCTTCCTTTCTTTCCATTTCTTCTTATTTCACTATGAGTTGTTGGTGTTTGGAAATTTATTTCATCTAGGCTTTCTAATTTGTTGACATACAATTGTAGTGGCATTCTCTTTTTAAAAAAGTTATTTACTTATTTTTAAAAATTATTATTATTTTTTTTTGTAGAGATGGTGCCTTGCTTTGTTGCCCAGGCTGGTCTGGAATTCCTGGTTTCAAACAGTCCTCCTGTCTTGGCCTCCCAAAGTGCTGGTATTACAGATGTTAGCCACTGCATCTTGCCCATAGTGTTCTCTTCTAATCCATTTTACTTCTATGAGGTTGGTGCTGAGGTCCTCTTTTTTATTTCTGATTTTAATAATTTGATTCCTCTTTTATTGTTCAACCTCACTAAATGTTCATTAATTTTATTGATTTTTTTCAAATAAGTAACTTTTGATTTCATCAGTGTTTGCTATTTATTATCTATTTCATTTATTTTTGCTCTAATATTTATAATTATATTTATTCTGCTTGCTTTGGTTTTAGTTTATTCTTTGGTAGTTTTGTAAGATAGAAGTTTAGACTATTAATTTGAGATCTTTCTTCTTTTCATAAACAAGCATTACAACTACAAATTTCTCTCTGATTACTGCTTAAGGTGCACCTAATAATTTTTGGTATGTTGTTTTTTTTTGTCTCATTAATCTCAGATAATTTTCTCATTTGCTTTGTATATTTTAAAACCATTTGTTATTTAAAAGTATTTAGATTACTTTTAACATATTTGTGTTTTTCAAATTTATTTGTTGTTGTGACTTTTAAATGTATTCTGTGGTAGTCAAAGAACATCCTTTGTGTGATTTAAAAGCCTTTCAATTTATTGAGTTTATTTAATGGCCTCTTAACATACATTTTATCATGGAAATTTTTTCTTATATACTTGAGAAGAATGTATGCTCTGCTATTTTTTAGAGTTTTCTGTAGATATATTACATCTAGTTAGTTTATAATGTTGTTCAAGTCTTCAGCCATTATTGGGTGCAGGTTATTGATGTTTCCAATTATTACTGTTAAATGTTTATTTCTCCTTTCAACTTACGTATTTTACTTCATGTTTTTGGAGACTCTGTTGTTAGGTGCATTTACGTTTTTATTGTTTGTCTTCCTGATGATTTGAACCTTTTATCATTATGTCTTTTTTGACTCAAGTAACAAATCTTGTCTTAAAGCCCGTTTTGTCTGATACTAGTATAGCCACTCCAGTTCTCTTTTGGATACTGTTTGTACGGTATATAATTTTCTATCTTTTCACTTTGGACTTACTTATATCTTTGAATCTAGCATGTCTGTTGTAGATGGCATATGATTGAATTGTGTTTGCTTCATTCTACATTCTCTGTCTTTTGACTGGAGAGAGATATGCATTTTTATTAGAGAAATGATATAGTCATTATTTGATAAATTATACATTCATTGCTTAATAAAAATTAGTTGATAAGAATTAACATACTTATATTCCTTTTATAATTGATGAATTGCATTACTTGTGTTAGATCTAAAGTGTTGGTATCCTTTCATAATCTGTCTTATAGGATTCATTCTGTAACTTATTTCTCAATGTATGTGGGTTTCTTTGTTTTTTTTATTTTGGAGATGGAGTCTCTCTCTGTTGCCCAGACTGGAGGGCAGTGGTATGATCTCAGCTCACTGCAACCTCTGCCCCATGGGTTCAAGCAGTTCTCCTGCCTCAGCGTCCCACATAGCTGGGATTATAGGCACCCACCAGCATGGCCAGCTAATTTTTGTATTTTTAGTAGAGACAGGGTTTCACTGTGTTGGTCAGGCTGGTCTTGAACTCCTGACCTCAAGTGATACAACTGCTTCAGCCTCCCAAAGTGTTGGACTTACAGGCATGAGCCACCGTGCCCAGCCTCAATGTTTTAATAATATTTTTTTCCAATGCAAATTAACACATTTGTTCGAATTGAAAAATAAAGGCAGATTTTTTTCTGGAAGGAAAGTACAGTTTGGCTTACTGATTTGCAAAGTATATGTAGTACACATGTTCCTTTAATTGAGCTAAATATGAAGCACCACAGTTTTGATTTTATAAAAATGTATCAAATTCAAGGGCAAAGTATAATGCAAATAGTTCAAAGAGAAAAAAATCTAAAATTTTTAAATTAAAATAACATTCTCATAAAATAGAGTCATGGGTATTGAATTGTTATGATTTTCAGATTTCAGTGAATACATTAAAAATAATAGTAATTTAAAGTGATAAAATCAAATATATACTGAAATTACATCCTTTGCAATAATTATTTCAATTTATAATATTTTTAGAGGACTTAAGATGTATAAGACATTTAAAAGTGTTCAAATATACAAGCTATTTTTTGAAAAATACAGTTTCTTTAAGTAAGTCTTGAGAGAAAAAGTTTGAAGAATAGATTAGAGAACAAAAATCCTCCAAACTCATAGTCTCTAGTTGCCTTAGTTACTACTATATTCCCAGTACCAATCACAGCCTTGTGACTGAATGAGTGAATTGTGTTAAGTGCCCTGAATGTTATCATTGCAAATTACTTGCTGCCTAAAAAAAGGACAACCCAGGATACTGATGTTTTCCTACCTAGTTTAGGTAATTAGTTAGTAGGTAGAGAGCTGGGTCTTGATGTAAATGGGGAAAGGAAAGCAATCCCTGCAATCCTGACTGTCTTCCAGACAGCCCTGGATGGCTGCGTTTACCTTTGGCAGACCCCAAATAATGAGAGTAAGATTAAGACCTAGGCTTAAGATAGCTCAACAAAGTGTTAAGATCCAGACATGCATTCCTTGGAGCATTTACTTCTTGTCTGGCACTCTGTGAGGCTCTGGGCATGGAAAGATGAAGATGACAAGGTACATGGGCAATATACTTAAAGAAAGAGGTCTGATGAAACGGGATAAATGTTGTAAGAGGAACGTTTCATGTTATAGGTTCGAGTACTGGAAACTACGGTCATTTGACCATTTTTGACTTACCCCAAACTGGTAACCCACATGGTTCGACCTACATGTTATATGCAAATCCAGGTGAAAAAACAATAAATCTTGAGGGATTTTTTAATCAGGGAAAATTATGTGCAGTCAGTGGCATTTGAGCTATACATTGAAGGATATGGGAGATGAGTGGTTGGATAGGTAGCAGGTGGGGCATTTGAGAGAGCATAATCAACAAAAGCAAAAGTGGAGAGTAATGGAAGGTACAGATACCATCTGGAAAGGGACACTGAGCGTTCTTTGCTTTGAGATCTGGAAAGTGAGGATAAGAGTAAAACGGAACCTCAGACTTAATGTTAAGAGTGCTGCCAGCCTGATAAGACACTGTTCTGCAAGCAATGGCAAACCATCAAACTTTTTCTTAGAGGGAGTATAGTTAACAGATATAAATTTTAGAACCCCTCATTTGTCTAAATGGGAATGGGTTGCAGATAAGGAGATTGAAACGAGACACTGAGATACTTAGGAGGCGGCTGCAATCGTTAAGGTAAATATAGTAGATGTGTACAGGGGTTGAGGAGTGGGCATGTTTCTCTGATGTAATTGTCATAGATTGACCAATTATTAGGTTTGAGGGGTTAGTTGAAAGAGGTACAGGTTCAGGAGTCGGGGGAAAGAGTAAACTAAGTAGAGATGTCAGAGAGTAAGAGTAGAGAGTTCTGGGCTATGGATCTTGGTTTTTGTTGGTGTGCATTTGATAGCTGAAGCCATGAAAGTGTATGGGATTATCAGGCAAACTTACCTAGGGAGAGCAGGGAAACGGAATAAGGGCAAAAGGGCAGAGGAGGGAGCTAGGGATGAATCTGTACCTTGTACTTTGCCTCGTTCTATCTCTGTCATAGCACTTGTTTACCAGAGTGTCTACTCTTTGCAAGTTTGTGAGATCTCCAAAGATGGGTAGGAACCATCTTATCCATTCTTTGGAATCCTCAAAACTCCACTATACTCAAAAAGTAGCCACTTAAAGAAGTACTCACTGAATCATACCCTTATTTTCTAGGTTCTAGGCATTGTTCTAAGTGCCACATAGGTGCCATTCCATTTCACATTTAATAATAGTGTTATAAATAGATGCGATTGTTAGCCCTATTTTACAGATGAGGAAACTGAAGCATGAACTCATTCAAGGACACAATCGAAGAGTCAGAGCCTGGATTTAAACTCAGACAGTTTAAAACCAGAGGCCACTGAGTACTAAACCCTATGCTGTGGAATGAGTGGGATCAGAGTGACTTCTCTTTAGTAAAACTTTGCAGCTTAGAATTACTTTCATAAACAATTCTAGTATCCTCAAAGTAATTTTGTAAGATGGAGGGAGGAGGCAATACTGTTATCTACATTTGATTTGTGAGTAAATGAAAGCTAAAGTTAAGTATATTCATGAAGACACACAGTAAGTGGCGAAACCACCCCTGTCTTATGAATTACATTCCTGTGTTCTATTCACTCCATCTTGTTTCCTGTGAATCCAGTTGTCTCCCCTGTTGCTCAACGAGATAAAATGTCTGGGCTGGTAGCTGGAGGCTGGAGGAAGAATCTGAAGAGAGACACTGTGGAAAAGGCACAGAAAGACCTTTGAACTAGCAGAACGTATTTCTTTGAGGGACTTAGGAACTTTATTCTTGTAAAGACTACAAGATGTCAAACTTACTTGTAAATTCTAACATAGTCTCTTTTATTAATAATCGAGAATGCTTGAAATTTAGGTACAAACTATGTATTAAAATGACTGGTTTGTTGGTTGTAAATGTAAACAGAGATAATTTATTAACTTGTTATTTATTCATCCTTGTTGAGGACATACTGTAATTTTTCCTTAGGCATAACATCCGGGGTCCCTGTACTGTCTAAAGCAGGTGTCCCCAAACTATGGCCCGCGGGCCGCATGCGGCCCCCTGAGGCTATTTATCCGGCCCCCCGCCGCACTTCAGGAAGGGGCACCTCTTTCATTGGTGGTCAGTGAGAGGAGCACAGTATGTGGCGGCCCTTCAGCTGTCTGAGGGACAGTGAACTGGCCCCCTGTGTAAAAAGTTTGGGGATGCCTGCTCTAAAGGCTTCAGTCTCTTTGGAGCCTTCTGTAGTTCATTTGCTGAGGAGGATAAGATTTACCCTTTTCACTGGAGAATAGAAACAAGAATGATGGATTCTCAACTTCTATAGGCATTTATTTTACTTAATCCTCTACCACACATAGATTTTTTTTTTTTTTGGATGGCTAGTCTTTTAACTAGGAGCAACTCACAAAAGATTTCAAAGGAACTAAAAATGAGATTGATAATAAGCTTTATACTTGCGTTCAGCTCATTTGAGTTCAGAAAAAAAAATGTCCCTGTACATCCGACAGATACTGCCTTATTTGAAATTTCTAAATCTTAGGCAAGATTATCCTGCCATTTCTCTGCCGTTACACAAGATTGGTTATCTTGCCAAGTTTCACTATTGCTAATCCAGACTCTGAAGCAACAAATATTACAGTGGATTTGTAGAAGAGAAATATCCTGTTTTATAAGTTAAATGTAGACTTGCTTATTCATATAAATGGTGAAAGTATATTTTCTCTATGGCCAATATATTTAGGCCCTTAACTTATAAAATAAGCAATGTTACGGAAATTAAAACAGAGGTACCTATATTCTTCTTATTTAGGAAAGGATGGAAGAAAGGAAGAAAATTCAGTAATTCTTTCCTATAATATTCACATTTATAATATTAACTATTAACAATTTCTAATAAAAATATTAATATTTATATAGTTCTATGTACAAAGCATTATTCTGAACACTCAGTCCTCTTTTGAAGTCCATGATAAGTATTACTATTGTCTTCATTACAGAGGTGAGTGAACTAAGTCATGGAGGTGTTAGGCAGCTTGCCTGAAGCCACAGAGCCAGTAGTAGAAACACTATCCCAGAGTTCTTGCTCTTAATTTATGGTGTTGAAATTGTTGTGGGTCTCATGATTTTGTCTCCTCTAAACTGGAGAAGACTTCCAAGAGGTGGTGACAGTTTAGAAGATCTTCGTTTTTTGTTGTTTTTTTTTTTTCTTTTTTTGTGAGGATATGTGGTATTTGGTTTTCTTATTTGTTTTGTATTTTTTTTGTTTGTTTGTTTGTTTTTTGAGACAGGTCTTCCTGTGTCACCCAGGATGGACTGCAGTGCTGTAATCTCAGCTCACAGTAGCCTCTGCCTTCCATGCTCAAGTGATCCTGTCACCTCAGCCTCCGAAGTGAAAATCTTTGAAAGATGGGAGTTAATCTATAAAAATGGAAAGCTAGAGAATTTCAGTGTTTGAAAGTAAACTTCTGATTCTTACTGAAATCCAGAACAGTATTTCTCCATGAAGCAGAGATGTGATGCTGCATTAAGTTTATGAGAAACCGATTGCTGAGTGCCAGCGTGGTTTTTCTGTTGATCTTATTGAAACCAGGGACCACAGATTTTCATTTAAACATTCATGTGCATTGTTGGTGTCCTTCCTATAGGTCATACACTCTTCAAATGGATGTTGTTTCTTCTTTCTTCCTTCCCTCCCTTCCTTCCAGTCTCTAAGTCTGTGAAATCAGTTAAATGAGCCAGGCTTTGTGCCAGGGGCTGATGCGTAAATAAACAAATAAATAAGACAAGTGCTCTGGCCTTTACAGAGGCTTAATGATGGTTTTAAATGGCCCTCTGTTCATGTTGTAAGCAGGTAAAAAAGAGTGAATTGTTACTTCAACCTGGGTGTTGGGGAAAGGCTTCAATGGAAGAGGTTAGTACTTGAGTTGAATCTTAAAAGATGTGTAGGTTGGGAGTGAGATGGTTAGAGGGAAATGGGAAGAACATTCTAGGAAGAGGAATCAGCAAGATTAGCCAAGCCTTAGAGGAGACAAATAGTAGGACAAGTTATAGAAAGGGAGGAGGGCATTGCCTAGATGGAGCAAAGGGGTGAGGTGAGGCCATTTGAGCAAGGCTGGAGAAGTAGGGAAAGTCAAGCCAGTTGAGACAGAGGTATTCATCACTGAAAATCCACTTCCCGGACCTATGTCCAACATAAAACCTTTATATGGTTATCATGATTTGAACATTACCAGCAGTTTGTCATGTAGTTTCTGAGATTCAGGGCTTCAAATATGCTAGATACTTTTATTAATGTGTCCTATGGTGTTTTATATAGGTCCTGGCAAGATTAACATATTGTTTTCTATGATAACAAATAGCTAATATGAAATGAGGATCAATTTGATCTTTCATATAAGGCCTAGAGAATTTTTTTTCACAATTGCCCCAGACCTATAGAGTCTTTGTTTACCCAGCAGCCAGTGTTGCATCAAATTCTTCATACATTTGCTTAATGTCATCCAGTGGGTTCCTTGCCCTAGCCTACAAGACCCTGAATGTTCTACCATCAACTCATACCACTCAACCCCTCACACATGCTCAACTACCCTGGTCATTTAGTTCTTCAAACCCTCAAAGCTTTGTTCTGACTTAGAGTTTCTGTGCTTGCTGTTGCCTTGTCCCAGCTGATTCTTCTCCCAACTGCATGGCTGGTCCTCATCTTTCAAATTTGATCTAAGATACATTTCCTTCTAGATGCCTTCATGGGCTGTCCTCTCTGAAGTATCCGCCTTCTCAGGACATCCTTTATTGCCTTAGGAGCATTTATCACCAATATGTAAGATTTAATTTATTCATTTATTTTATTGTCTATTTCATTTGAATATGAGATCAGTGCTACACTCAGATATGCCCTGTTTGACTTATTCTCAGCTAATTACTTAGCATGTAGCACAAAATATGCTCACAATAAAATTTATTTTAGTTCTATGTTTAATGAATATAAATGTCATGAATCTTTAATATGCAATAGCAAAACATAATAATCTCTCTGTGAGATTTTACTAGAAAAAGCTAATCATTCCCAAATTGTATTTCATGTAATAATAAGAGGAAAATAAACAAGAGTGAAATTCAGTTGTAAAGATTCTGCTATTGTTGTTAAGTAAGTCTAGTTATAAACAAGAAAAACGCCATACTTTATGTGTCTACCATTATTGTTCCAGACAAAATGGTGGAGAGCTAAAAGCATTCTCAGCCAAAGACTGCAGCTATAAAGGCATGGAAATGGAGACAGTATGGTGGCTTGGAGTACAATCAGTAAGTATGGTTGGAAGGAAGTGACCAATAAAAAATTTGAAGAAGTTGACAGGTTTAAATGATGGAGTGTTGTATATACATGCACAAGCATTTGGATTTAACGCTACGGAGAATGTGAAGCTCTGTAGGACAAAACAGCTTTCAATGGGAAAATAATGTGGTCCAATTTGTATTGAAAAATTATTTTGTGCCCAATATGGCGAATGGCTTGGAGGGAGTTGAGATACAAATGAGAGAATCCAGTCAGAAGGCTGTTGCAATAACCTAAGAGCAAGATGGCAGGTCAGGCTTGAAATGAGATGGCACTAAGGATAAAGATGAACAAACTGGTATTTGCTATTAGCGAAATAGCAAAAATTGGAATGATTCCCATGAGGTTCCAATCAAATACTGTTTCCAGTTCTGGCTTATATCTTCTATCTATGAGATTTCAAATGAATTTCCATGTTGCATATCAGTTGGCCTCATATCTTCCTTTTTTTGACAAATACATCTTAAAGAAAACCATTACACTATAGAGCATTCATTGTGAGGATTAAAATAAATGTATGTGAAAGCACTTTCAAAATACTACACAAATGGAAGCTATATTTTTATTACCAGTAAGTCAATTTAGTTTACGAAGAGAAAAATCACTTTCTAGCATGTAAGCTCTGGTAAGCAAACTCCCTAGGCAAAATGAATCTTTCTTATAACCAGAGCACTTTTTTGTACTTCTATCATAATACCTCCACCAATTATAAATTGTTTATGGATTTTTATTATTTTCATGGTGTATAAATCCTCTGGTAGCTGAGACAGAGGAGTCTTATGAATCATGCACCCTGGTTTGTGGTAGACATTAAGTAGCCAGCAAATGTTAATTACATGCATAAATGAATGATTAGTTCACAGGAAAGCATAAAGGCAGGTAGCAGGGAGCTGTTATAGACATCAGAGATAAAATAAACAATAGGACAAACATGTTAAAGTGAAAATATTTTATGTTATTAATGATCATATATTTAATTTTAATCAAAATATATATAGTGTATATAGTGTATATATTAGTATATATATCTCATAGACTGTACTACAAGACTATATAGTATATATACTGCCAGAATACTCTATCAACTTACTGTACATAATTTTGGAATAATTAGCATTATTACATTATTATTCTAGCATGATTCCAAAATAACTTTACATACAGTAAGTTGATAGAGTATGATACTATTGCAATATTGAATTTGTTTATCCCTTCATTCAGCAAATCTGTTTCTAGTGCCTGATAAGTACAAAGCACTGTGCGTAAATGTTCCTATTCTCAAGAAGTTTGTTATGCAGTGGGAAGGAGGGGAGGGCCTGCTCCCTGCCAAACACTGTCCTAGGAGTTTTGCACACTCCATTGAGTTTTCTCTACAGTTTTAACAGTCCTGAGAGGTAAGCATTATTACACCCATATTATAAATAAGAAACCTCAGTTAAGAGAATTTCATTAATTTAGCTGAGACCACACAGCTAGGAAGAGGCAGAGGCAGGTCAATGGATAACAAGGAAGAGCGTCAAGGTTATTTCTTATTTCAGTGTCTGTATCCATTGCAGTCATTCTGAAATTAACAAATAGTAAGAGAAGGCCAACAAGGACAGATGTATAAAATTATAATGACTCAGAACTTGCTTTATCCTCATGGAATTATTGGTTTAGTAGTACAATTTAGGAAAATGAATACAATCATAAGGTGGAATCTTAACCAAAGGTGGTCCGATCATTGGGTTAAACAGCTCTCAGAAACTGAGCAGCTTCTAGGTGTGATATGAAAGTATTCTGGGCTTGGAGGGCCAGAAGATCACTATGTAAGACATCACTGCAATTCTAGTTATGTGGTGGTGGAAAAGACACTGAACTATGTTGACCACACCACCCTAATTTGTTAAATATAAGACATAATAGGAGAGATTTCTACCTCATTTTAAGAATTAATGGGAGGAAGTATGGGAAAGCAGTTTCTAAAATGCATTACAAATTTATGATTAAGACAGCCAATTTCACAGAAATTTTTGGTATAAGAGCCATCAAATTGGAGAAAGCATAAAGAAGTGACTTATACATTCTTATCCCTAGTAATATGGTATCGGTTACACAGTAAGTGCTTAATAAATACTTTCTGAGCTTAGCTCCTGAATGGCTGAAAGACACATGGGAAAATCAAATTATCTCTCTTCAAATGACTGGGAAGACGTGTTATACCAACTTCCGGTAACCTATTCAACATACCAAACAGTTGTCAATAAATATTATAATTCGAAGCACTGATTAAATTGGGTCTTCTTTATCCATTTGGTTGTTTGAGATGTGTATGTATGTAGGTATGTGTTGCAGAAATAATATGTACATATGTGTTGCAGAGATGTATGTACATGACTGTGTATGTGTCTAAAAGAATATACTTGGGGGTTCTGGTGAACTGTCCTCATGTTTGTTTGGTTTTGTTAAGTATCTATTCCTTTCTATTGGTGAGGGTTGGAAGTATCCAGCACAATTAGGGGCTAGAGTAGTACCATATATTTTCCACAGATATTTATATTTCAGCAGGTATTATAGAGATATGTTAGAGGGACAAAGCTTAAGCCTGATAGTGCTATACACTAGCCAGAGAGAGAATTTATTTGAGGAAGGTTGGTTTACTTAGCGTCATCAAACCACATATTCATAGTTATTAATCTGCCTACCAAAAATACCTTTAAATTATTTAGGTGAGTAGACATACACATGCCTTTGCTAAGAATATGGTCAGTTCTCACCTACAAATCTTAATCTTGTAAGGAGTAACAAAAATAATATTACTAGACATTATAAGAAGTCTTCATTCTACTTTAACATTTCATTCAATGCCATTTAAAAGTGTTTTTATAGTAAGATGTTATTAAGAATAAATGTTTAAAACCTTTGCCTCCTTGAAGATAGATTATTTGCCCCTCTTTCTCCTACTAAGGATAACGAATAACCCTGAATATTATATACAAAACAAAATTCTAAAAGTCCAAAAGGTAAAGAAAAGAAGAGTAACTGTCTAGGCATCTTAGAACCCAGGGACAGTAAGGCCATTTGGTTTCCTTTTTGCCTTGTATATTCCAGAATCGGAGCTGAAGAAACTAGAACTCTGTAAATGCTAACAGATTCAAACAAACAAACAAAAAAGCCCCCCAAAAAGCCTGCTCTCTGTAGTCAAAAAAAAAAAAAAAAAGGAAAATGGCAGTCTAGCAACACAGAAAACTTTAAATGGTAACCATCCTATTCCAGCCAAATATTACAGGAAAAAAAAATGTGGTCCAGCTATCAACTATGGCAACAAAGATCAAGTGGATTGCCTAGAGCTCCACTCTTGCTAGGCTGTAACAAAATGTTTTCCCCAGCACCCTAAACGTACGTGAATGATGTTAGATGGTATTGGATGGTGTTACAGGAGGCCAAGTAGAAAGGTAGTACTTTCATTCTTGCCAAGAAGTAATGAAGCCCCCACTCACAATGTCAGTGGAAACCAGTTGCGAGCATGGACTTCCACCTGCACCCTGCAGTAATTAGGTTCCACTCCCTCCCTCTACTGAGCTAATGTCAGAGGATACCTAATGGAGAATCTGGATTTTTGCTAGTGTTCAGTGGTAATGAGGCCATACAATCCCCGTGGTGACATTGGAGGACGTGGGAAGCAGTAATGAGTCATTTGTACTCTTATCCAGGGTGGTATCAGGGGAGGACTAAGGGGGAGCTGAGACTCCCACTTCATCTCAGTAGTGCTGAGACTCCCAATTCCTCTCAGTAGTCTCTCAGAGGAGAACATGGAGCCACGTGTTCTCTTCAGTTATCAACAGGGGCCAAGTGAGGAACCTGGATATCTATCTCTACATGGAAGTAATGAGTCAATATCCACTTCTGCTGCTGCCAGAGTGTTACCACAGATAGCTAACAAAGTATAAAGTTAAAATAAAATCTGGAGTTCCTTAACAAAATACCCAAAATGTCTAGGTTCCAGTCAAAAATGATTCATCATACCAAGAACCAGGACAATCTCTCTTGAATGAATAATAACAGTGAATGTCAACACTGAGATGACAAAGATGTTAAGAGTTGAGGAGTTTTCAACCATTATTTTTTCAGTTCTGCCCTTTTTCTCCTTCCCATATTCTGATGTTAAAACCTTTATTTTAGTCATAAAGGTCCCCAAGTGTCTCTCTCTCTTTCAGGATGCTCAGATTGCATAATTTTCATTGTTCTCTTTCAGTGTACTGATTGTCTTATCCCATTTATCTGAAAAAGAAAGTTAGAACAACTATTCTAAAAGATGATTCAATGAGCAATTATAACATGCTTGAAGCAAATGAATAAAATAGTCTCAGCAAAGAAATAAAAGCTGTAAATAAACTCATTATAGAACAGAAAATACAATAACAGAAATAAAAAAACTCAGTGGATGGACTCAACAGCTAAATAAAGGAACAGAGGAAAGAATCAGTAAACTGAAAGAATAATAGAAATTATATAGTCTCCACAATAGGAAATAAACTTAGAAATTGAACACGGACTCAGGACTTACAGGACTATATCAAAAGATCTAATATTCAAATCACAAGACTAATGGAACCAATAGGATGTAATCAACCTTTATGGAACACTCCCATCAACAGCAGAATGCACATTTTTGTCTATGGGACATATGCCAAGTTAAATCATATTCTGAGTGATAAAATAACCACCAACAAAAATACAGTCATCCAGAGCATGTTCTCTGACTACAGGGAAATCAAAGTAGAAATTATTTTTTAAAATAACAGTAAAACCTCCAGTCCCTTTAAAACTAGACAACTTACTTCTAAATAACCTTTGAGTCAAATAAGAACTCTCAAGGGAAATTAAAAAAATACATTGAACTGAATGAAAATAAAAATAATACATATCAGAATTTGTGGGATGCAGCTAAAGCAGTGCTGAGAGAAAAATTTATACCACTAATTGTTTACAATGAAACACATTTCAGGACACATTTCAAATTAATAGCCTTAGCTTCCATTTCAAGAAACTAAAAGAAGAATAAAGCAGGCAGAAGAAAGGAAATAATAAAGATAAGGTAGAAATTAACAAAATTAAAAAAAAAAAACGGAAAAACAGCTGGTTCTTGCAAATTTCTAGCAAGATTGGCAAAAAAGAAGATACAATTTACCAATATAAAAAATTAAAACAACTGTTATCACCACAAACCCTGAAGACATTAGATAATAAGTGAATATATGAACAACTCCACATACAAACATTTGATAACAGATAAAATAGACCAATTTCTCAAAAGGCAAACTCTCAACACACTCAATAAGAAACAGATAATTTTAGTAGACCAACAACTTACAAAAATTGAATTTATAATTTTAAAACTCTTTGATATGGTTTGACTCTGTGTCCCCAACAAAATCTCGTTGAATTGTAATCCTTAATGTTGGGGGAGGAACCAGGTAGGAGGTGATTACATCATGGGGGTAGACTTCCTCCTTGCCGTTCTCATGATAGTGAGTTCTTATGAGTTCTGGTTGTTTGAAAATATATAGTACTTCCCCTTCTCTCTCTCTCTCTATTCGTCCTTCTCCTACATGTGGAGATGTATTTGATTCCCCTTTCCTTCTGCTATGATTGTAAGTTCCCTGAAGTCTTCAAGTCATGCATCCTGTACAGCCTGTGGAATTGTGAGTCAATGAAACCTCTTTTCTTCACAAATTACCCAGTCTCTGGTATTTTATAGCAGTGTGAGAATAGACTTAATTCATCCCTTAAAAAGAAATATCCAGTTCCAGATGGTTTCACTGAAGAATTCTACCAAATATTTGAAGAATTAATACCGATTCAGCACAGTCTAGTCTCTCTAGAAAACAAACTAGAACTACTTCCTAATTAAACTTATGAAGCTAATGGTATTTTGAAGTGAAAACTCAAAAGAAATACAGAAAAAAGAAAACTATAGGTAAACATCTGTCATGAATATGAACACAAAAATGATTTATAAAACATTAACAAATATAATTCAATAATATATAAAAATAAGTATACTTCATAACCAAAACAGATTTATTTTAAGGATGCAAGTCTGGTTCAATATTGAAAAATTAGCCAATGTATCCCATAATCTTAACAAAGGAAAGAAAGAAAAAAACACACAATCATGTTAGTCGATGCAAAATAAAATAAAAAACATTTGGCAGAATTCAGCATGTATTTATTATAAAAGCAATCATAAAAATAGAAATATCAGATAACTTTCTCAGCTTGAGTAAAAAATTAATTAAAAATCTACAGCTTAGCATTTTACTTAGTGATGAATTACCGAATGCTTTCCCCTTAAACTGAGAAAAATATATGATGTCAGCTTTCTTCATTCTTATTATACATAATGCTGAAGTTCTTTCTAGTAGCTGCAGTTAAGACAAGAAAAGAAAAAGACATACACATCAAAAAAGAAGAAATACTACTTTCAGTGTTTGTAGAAGACATGGTTGTCTACATAGAAAACCTCAAAGAACTGATTTTAAAAACTCTCCCAGAACTCATCAGTAAGTTCAGAAAGATTGCAGGATGCCAGATAAACATACAAAAATTAATTGCATTTGTATATGCTAGCAAATGAACACACAGACATCAAAATTAAAAGTATGATAACATTTACAATTGCTCCAAAAATTAAATACTGAGATGTAAATATAAAAAATATGTACAGGAATTGCAAACCAAAAACTACAAAATACTGATTAAAGAGATCAAATAATTTCTAAATAAATGAAGAGACATACCATGTTCATGGATTGGAAGACTCAATATGATAAAAATGTCAATTCTCCCCAGGCAGATAAACAAATTTAATAAGATTGTCATAAAAATTCCAGATATATTTTTTGTACATGCAGACAAGATTATTCTAACAGTAATATGGAAAGGCAAGGGAACTAGAATAGCTAAAACAATTGTGAAAAAGAAGAATGTAGTGTGAGGAGTCACTCTGCCCAAGCTCAGGACTTATGTAGCTATAGTAACCAAGACTGCATGTTATTAGTGGAAAGATAGACATACAGATCAAAAGGACAGAATAGAGAATGAATATAAAGAGACCACATAAATATGCCCAGCTGATTTTTATTATTTTTTAATTTTTTAAGTAATTTTTTGTAGTTCAGATGTTTGAGCTCCTTGCATATTCTGAATATTAATCTTTTGTAGGATGAGTAGTGTGCAAATATTTTCTCTCATTCTGTAGATTGTCTTTTCACTCTGCTGATTATTTCCTTGGATGAGCAGAAGATTTTTAGTTTGATTTCATCACATGTGTCTATTTTTACTTTTGTTGCCTGTACTTTTCAGGTTTTATTTGTAAAATATTTTTTTAGACTAATGTCCTGAAGCATTTTCTTGTTTTGTTTTAATAGTTTTATTATATTGAGTCTTACATTGAGTTCAAAATGGTTGTCTAGTTTCATTCTTCTGCATATGGATGTCCAATTTTCCTAGCACCATTTATTGAAGAGGGTGTCCTTTCCCCAAAGTATGTTCTTGGCAGTTTTTGACACAGATGGAAAAGCAATTCATAGGAGGAATTACAACCTTTTCAACAAATAGTGTTAGAGCAATTGTAATTTATAGGCAATAAAAATGAACCTCAACCTAAACTTCACATGTCATACAAAAATTGATTTAAAATTCATTATGTATTTAAACACAATTCTGTTAAATCTTTTAGAAGAGAACATAAGAGAGAAGCTCTGTGACCTAATCTTGGGTGAAGGATTCTTAGATATCACACCAAAAGTAAGATTCATAAAAGAAAAAAAAATAGATAAATTAGACTTCACCAAAATTAAAAACTTTTGCCTTGAGAATGACACTAACGGAATGAAAAGACAAGATACAGGATGGAGACACAATATTTGCAAACCACTTGCCTGACAAAAGGGCCAACATATAAAATACCTAAAGAACTCTCAAAATAAACAAAACCTGATTAGCAAATGGCAAAATACCAATTAAAGTCATGATGAGTTGTCACTACATACCTGTCAGAATGTGACAAATAAGAAATTATGACAATACCAAATGCTATTGAGAATGTGGAGAGACTGGATCTCATTTATGTTGCTGGTGGTATGTAAAGTGGCACAGTCACTCTTGAAAACAGGTTGGCAATTTCTTTATAAACTAAATATTCAGCTATCATTCAGAAATTCTACTTTGAGGGAGTTATTCAGGGAAATGAAAACTTATTGTTACAGAAACTTGTGCATAAATATTCAAGGAAGCTTTATTTATATTAGGCAGAACTGGAAACAACCCAGTTGTATTTTAATAGATGAATGGTTAAACAAACTGTGATACGTCCATGTTTATTCATCACCTATTTGGTATCACAGGACTCAACCAGGTGCTTAAATACATTTGTGATTAAATCTCAGAAGGTAAATATCATTATCCTAATTTTGTATATGAGAAATTTGAGATTTCGGGAGTTTAAATATTTTAACCAATGTCATTCAGGGCAAAGGCTAGAATTTTCAACCTGGGTTCATAGAATTCCAAACCCATTTATATTCCACCACAGGAAGCTGCCATGAAAATTAGGTGAGGGATTATGTGTGCTTGTTATGCTTTGTAATCTAGAAGGATATAACTAATTGTGTTATACCTTGTCTCAGGACTACTTCTGTCATTAGATTTTCAGCACAAAGAGATTGCGTAAGAACAGACTTTCTTTTTCAGTAATTCCCATTCAGTACATTTACCTAGGCATCGGCAAAGTCATGGCATTTGAGGAGACTTCTCCAAGAAAAAGAATGGGCTTTAACTCTCTTCTGTTGATTCATTTAACCAAGTAACATAACCAATGCTTGTTCTTTGTCATAATTAGGTTTGCAACCTCATTTGTGGAACCTAAAACACTCATTTACTCACATAGCTGCCGGAAATGGTTAACAATGCATTTCCTTGTTATCAGAGTCAACTAAAACACAACCATTGAGGTCCACAATTATGGAATAGGCATGGCTGAAAAAGTAGACATATCATCACATTTTGGATCCAGAAGAAATTATTCAATTGGAATAACCACCTCATTTTGTAGAGGCAGAATAAGTTGTCCAAGTCACACATATGTGGTTAAAATTAAAACATGCATCTTAGATTTCTCCTGAGACTCAAATCTGGGTGTTACCAGAACTTCTTTCTATGCTTCATACTTTAAATTCCAGTTGCTTTCTGTTTCAAGTTTTACAAGAGCAATTTTTGTTTTGTGAAATACCATGAACAAAATACTTAATTATTTCTTTTAAAGGTCAAACAAATTTCAAGATCCCTATACCTAGAAGGAATGGCAGCTGCAAAGTAAAATGAAGGTACCTAAAATATTATGATTCCAGGATTCCAGGAATTGCAAACATGGTATAGCTGGGAAAACCTAAAAATTGGAGCTGGAACTCCTGAGTTAGATGACTTGTTACGTTACCCAAGCAACTCTGTGTTTAAACCATGCCTCTTAATTTTGATTCCTTAACAAGTTCTTATTTGGTGCTTACTTTACACTTTGCATTTTCCTTGGCTCTGGAGAGGAGATTCAATGATAATCACAGAAATAAAAATCCTGCCTTTACCTAATCTGGAGTGTTGATACATGAGAGAAATTAGACGGTAGATGTGAAAACTTTTTGTAAAGTGTACAATTCTGTAAAAATTAGATATAACATGGCACCGTTTTCAATTGCCAGTGTATGATATCATAGATGGAGCTTTGAAGATACTGAAAACTCCTGAGCATAAACAAAAAATGCACTTATATTGTAAGTTTGTGACATCTTGAAATTGGATAGAATGCTTAATAATAAATGTTTACTATGTGACAATCACTTATTTATAATCTCTGTTCTCCTTTCAAATGTAAATACATAAAAACTGTATCTTTTTTTACTGCTATTATTCTAGGTCTTAGAATAGTAAGCACACACCATGAACCAAATATTTGATGAACAAGTTAATAAATTAATAATTTCTGTGTATATATGGAATTAGTGGATGTAAGATTATATAAAGTCTTGAAAGATATTGTAAATTCCTCTTCCAATAATTGATTGTACTAGTTTATCTTTTAATTATCTAATTTATTAAAAAATATACTGAGTGCCTGTATATTTTAAGCCCTTTTGTATCTGCCTAACATGTTTTTCTTCTGGGAATAACAATCCCTTCCTCTGGGAATTATGACTTCCCTCATCCTTCTGCTGAGAGCAGCCGAAAAAATGGGAACTCATCTTCTGATGCAGTGTGCTGGGTCAGGAGTGGGTCCAGACTCAAGCTGCACTAATCACAGAATCACATCTCTGAAGTCAGCAATTATTGGTCCAGGAGTATTCATTGGATCTAATCAGGTTGAGAAACTCACTTCCTTGGAATTTTGGGGCACGGGAAACTTGTGACTTGAATCAATAATTTTCTGATTGTTGAAGCTATTAAGGACTTTAAACTCAGAAGTTGTTGGTTGCTGTTTTTCACCAAATGAACAAAGTTAGTTGGCACCAAGACAGAGAAGTATGAAGCCCATACCCAGAGAAGATCCCCCAAGATTAAGTCCAAATGTAATTTGAGTGCCTAGTTTCCAGTGTTCCTGCAGTGAAACTACATGAGCAATGTTAAGATTCAGGAAATATCCCAATCTCTTTATGATGATAGTAGTAAACAGTAATAATTTTCTTTAAAAAAAATTAAGTTAGTTCAAATTGTCTTCCCCCGTTTTTTTGGAACCAAGTATCATAATAGTGAAGCTTACTACACAAGCAGACACCTTGACTCAATGTCCTCTCAAGTAGTATATCCATTTTCCCATATATTTACCTGTAAAGGATGTTATCAATATTTACATTGTTGTGTTCATATGATGAGTAAAAACAATGGAATCACTTATTTGTTTTAATTTGTGTTACTTAAGAAGCAGCTAAGCTGAGAATGTTTTCAGGTCTTTATTGGCTATTTATAATTCTTCTGTGAATTGCTGATATATAATATTTGGTCATTTTTCTCTGGTGTTGTATTTTTCTTATTAATTTGCAGAAACTTTCTAAGTAAAATGGCTATTAATCTTCATTATGTTCATTTCAACTATGTTTTCCTGGCCTTTTATATGCTCATATGTATTTGTTTATGCTATATTTCATCACGTAGATGTTAATTATTTTATGTATTCAAATCTGTTACACTTTTTCTTTAGGATTCCTGAATTTTTTTTCTTGTTTAGGAGCATTCATCCACCTTCTAAATTATTTTCAAAAATCTAAATTTGCTTTTTAAAAATCTTAGTTTATTTTCTACCTTTCATTTTATGTTATTTCAGTCACTGTACTTTGCTCTTTTCATATGAAATTTAATGAATACTTTGCAAGATAAGTATAAGCATTGTTATCTCTATTTTCCAGATTACGGCAAGCAAAATGAGGTTCAGAAAGTTGTTCAGGTCACACATGGTAAGTGCTGCTATTCAGGTGGCAAACCTTATAATAGTTGATATGATTTTGCTCTGTGTCACCACCCAAATCTCATCTTGTAGCTCCCATAATTCCCACACGTTGTGAGAGGGACCTGGTGGGAGATAATTGAATCATTTGGGCTGGGTCTTTCCCGTGCTGTTCTCATGAATGGGTCTCATGAGATCTGTTGGTTTTAAAAACAGGAGTCTCCCTGCAGGAGCTTTCACTTTGCCTGCTGCCATCCATGTAAGACAAGACTTGCTCCTTCTCAACTTCTGCCATGATTGTGAGGCCTGCCCAGCCACATGGAACTGTAAGCCCAATAAACTGCTTTGTTTTGTAAATTGCCTAGTCTTGGATATGTATTTATCAGCAGTGTGGAAATGGACTAATAAAATCCTTCAAACTTTCATGCTATCTTTGCAAAATATAGATGAGAAACAGGCTACTTTATAACTGCTGGAATTACACTTTGTAGCCTTCTATTCATTGCCTAAGTGATTTGAGTTGGTTAATATTGCAAATTAATATAACAATATAGATATATATATATATTGTGTATGGACATGGGATCAGTACAAACTATAGTTTAAATGTACTTTGTATTCAGTATGTCCTTGATTAAGAAATTGGTAAATAAATAAATGATAGGAACTGGGGTGGCAAGGATCACACTGACCTCATCTGCACTTGGAGAGCCCAGGTTAAACTAGAAGCAAAGGTGTGGAGTAGGATGAGGAAAAAGCTGAATGTCAGGTGCAGTAGCACCATTATAGCACAGCTTGCTACCTAGAGTTCCCAGCTATTCATTATTCTTTCCACAGTGATGAGTTTAGGCTCAGTCCTCTGAATTCACGTAGTGCCTTCACACACCTCTATAACATTTTTGTCCTTGTCAGCTTAGCCCACTAGGCAGGGTCCTCCCAAGCCATGACACTAAGTCTTTTTATTCTGTGCCCCTGGGCCCCTCATAGCACCAGGTATGCTATGGAGTTGTGGTCCAACACAGGCCAGAGAGTCAGCTTGGACTGTTGAGCTTGGAAAGGTGGTCTGTGATCTAATTCCATGATGAGAAACTTAGGCAGTTGCCTTATTCTTGATGTTTTTCAAATAATTCTGTATACTATCATTTCAGTGGCTAAAAAGCAGTGCCAACTCTCTTAATGGCATTCTTCTATTCAATAGAACAGGCAATTTAAGTTCCAAGAATGTATATATTTTCTGTGGGACCCAATAAGTCTGTTTTTTTTAATGAAATAATTATAACCTCTAAGTAATATGCACACACACACCCCTATCTATACATATAATATGTATACGTATGTATTATTCCTGTATTGGTCTTCATGTCATAGGAGTTTCCTTAGTACTGGACTCCATCATCAGCAAATGCCAAACTTAGGAAAGGTTCAATGCATCAGTGCATAGACACATTTAACCAGCAATGCGTCAGTCTTCCTTAGAGGTAGATCCCATCAGAGAGCCATTACTAGCCTCAGCTGCTTCCTCCTGGCTGGTCCCCAAAGAATATTAGGGTATTCCGTGATACCTGTAGGTGCCCACCTCCCAGCAATGGTCTTTAAATGATGGCCTAACAAAAACGGTCAGTGGACATCATGTTATGTGTGCATTTCACCTGCATAAATGCAATCACAGGGGCTGTGGCAACCAAAGAAGTGTGACACTCAGATCCTCTTTCAAGAGGACCTCTTGTGGGAAGCACAGCTGATGGCAGCTGTTGGACTTTCACATTCAAAACTGCCAATGTTGTGCTTCACCTGGACTCCTCCTAGCCAACATCTGGTTATGGCATGGACACTGGGGCCATTCCTTCTCTACCCAACGTGGGATTCCACTAACAGGCAGTGTTGTGCTTGCTTGTTGACTCCTTATGGGCTTGGCTGAGATTTTCTTAGAACTTCACTGTAGTCTGAACTTTTCCTGGCCAATTCTTCTTTCTCTCTCTCCTTGCACAAGTATCCAATCTGTGTGATGATCGGAAAGTCTTCTTTACCACTTCTGCTCCTTTTTTCTTTATCTTTCTTATGTGTTTTCCTCATTAAATATCTTGTTTATCTAATCGTTTTGGTGCCTACCTCTCAGAGAATCTGAATTGATACCGCAGCTCATCAGAAAATAAAAAAATGGGATGGTGGTGGTGGAGAAAAGCAGCAACTTAAATAGTGCCATCTACGAATTAGGAGTATTCACTGAATGAGCATGAGATGCAGGTCTCTTGTTCCCTTAGCCAGGTTCTATTTGTTCCTTAAAGCCCTAATTTTAGTCGATAAATATGTATGGCATTTACTCTATGCCAGGCATTGTTCTAAATATTTTACTTATACTGAATGACTTGGTGTTTACATCAGCCACATGATTAATTACTGTTACCATTTTGCAGATGAGAACACTGAAGCACAGAGAGATTATGTTAACTTGTCCAGTGCCAAAGAGCTAATAAGTGACAGAGCTGGGATTTACTGTCACTGCACTGTTACTTCTTCCATTAGGAGCTCTTTGCTGTGCTGAGATTTCAGTATCTAAAGGTAGGTATTCTTAATAAAATACATTCATTAAACTTTATACAATTACTTTGCAAGATTCTTGGCTAAATAAGAATTTTCTTTTCATTAGTGAAAGGAAAACTGACTGCACTGAATTTGTTAGTCTTCAGTATGGCAACTTCCTAGAAATTGAGGTTCAGAAAGTTGTCCAGGTAATTTGAAAAAGAACATTGATTTCATATATATACATATATATATGATTATACATTATATAATCAATATCTATAATTATATAGATTTAATTATATTTATATTGGTTATGTTAGATATTATAATAAATTATCATTATAGATAATTATATATCATAAATAGATAAATATTATTTATATTTTATATATCAGCTATTTCTAATGACAATCCCAGATTTGCTTCATGCAGGCAAGGTCTTTCAGTGGATTTTTGCAGGGTAAAAGTGAAGAGGGTTGCTGGTATGTTCTAATGTTGGAAATTAGTCAGAAATATATATTCCTCTTTTTTTTTTTTACCAGTTGGAAAACTCTCTGTTTTCAGAGGACTCATGTGACTCAACAAGACCCACTTGGATAATTTCCATATTTTAAGGTCAACTGTGCCATATAGAAAAATCTAATCACAAGACTAGAATCCATCAAGTTCATGGTCAATAAAGCAGGCAATTCAAGTTCTAAGAATATATGTATTTTATGTGGAACCCAATAAGGCTATTTTCTTTTAGAATGAAAGAAATATAGCCATTAAGTAATATACCAAGAATGATTCAATTTAATAAGCTTTCATTCCTATATTTCTGACTAATTTTCTAACGTTATAGCATACCACCAACCCTCTTCACTCTTACCCTGCAAAAATCCACTGAAAGACTGCTTGGATAAAGCAAATCTGGGAAATTGTTATTTCGAACTGATTTTTCCAGAGTGATGGATGACAATTTTTAAGTAGTTACTGTGCTCTGGATAATGTACTAGATAATGAACATGCATCCAATAACTTAAACCTCACAACCACCTGTGGATTGGTTGCCCATTTGTGAAGGAAGAAACCCAAACTGGATATATTAAATAAATTGTTCAGCCTCAGAGCTTGTTAAGTAGCTGAGTCAAATGAAACCAAGCCTTATCAATTAGTCCGTGTTGTTGTTCTTGGTGTTATTTTAAACTGCCTGTCTCAGCTAACTTGGATTTATCTTTCTAAGCTATACCCTCACCCCAAATTAGTCTTGCTTTGGTGTACTTTCTTCTTAACCACGGCAAATCATACCCACTTTAAGCTTTTCATGATGTCACAGGGTCTTCTTTATGAATTTAACTATTTTAACGCTAACATTTGTGAAATTATGTGTGATTTTAGATGACTACTCTTGTTACTCATTTTTTTTCATTAACCAAATGTTTATAAAATATCCTCTTTTAGGCAGATAGATGAAGGCCATTCTAAAACAAGTCCTAAGATTTCCTGCTTATTGTTGTACATCTTTTTTATAACCCCAGGACCATAAATATGGTGAATTATGATGGTTAATACTGAGTGTCAACTTGATTAGGTTGAAGGATGCAAAGTATTGATCCTGGGTGTATCTGTGAGGGTGTTGCCCAAGGCAATTAACATTTGAGTCAGTGGACTGGAAAAGGCAGACCCACCGTCAGTCTGTGTGGGTACCATCTAATCAGCTGCCAGCATGACCAGAATAGAAGCAAGCAGAAGAACATGAGAGATCAGACTGGCTTAGCCTCCCAGCCTACATCTTTCTCCAGTGCTGGATGTTTCCTGTCCTTGAACGTCAGACTCCCAATTTCTTCAGTTTTCAGACGCAGACTGACTTCCTTGCTCCTCAGCTTGAAGATGGCCTATTGTGGGATCTTGTGACTGTGTGAGTTAATACTTCTGAGTAAACGCTCCTTTTTAAATACATCTATCTGGCTGGGTGCAGTGGCTCATGCCTGTAATCCCAACACTTTGGGAGGCTAAGGCAGGTGGATCACTTGAGGTAAGGAGTTCAAGTCCAGCTGTGCCAACATGGCAAAACCACATCTCTATTAAAAATACAAAAATTAGCCAGCTGTGGTGGTGAGCACCTGTAGTTCCAGCTACTCAGGAGGCTAAGGCAAGAAAATTTCTTGAACCTGGGAAATGGAGGTTGCACCATTGCACTCCAGCCTGGGTAAAGAAGTGAGACTCCATCTCAATAAAATAAAAATAAAAATAAAAATAAAATAAATACATCTATCCTATTAGTTCTATCCCTCTAGAGAACACTGACTAATATAGTGGATTTTGTTCTTGTGATTGAATTTTTTTTATGTGGCACAGTTGACATTAAAATATGGAAATTATCCAAGTGGGCTCCATTGAATCAGATGAGTCCTTGAAAACAGAGTTTTCCAGCTGTTAATAGAAAAAGAAGTCAGATGGAAAGCATAAAAAGGCTTTGCCACACCACTGCTAGCCTGAAGATAGAGGGGCCCAGATGATAAGGAGTGTGGGTTGCCTCTAGGAACCCTTGGCTGACAGTCAGTAAGGAAATGGAGATCTCAGTCTTATAGTATTATGAAGCTGGATTTTGCTAATACTCTGAATGAGCTTGGAAGCAGATTCTTCTCCAGAGCCTCTATATAAGAAGTTACCTAGTCAACACCTTGATTTCAGCCTTTAGTGCCCTCATCAGATCATAGACCCTAGCCAAGCTGTGAATGGACTTCTGATCTATAGGACCCAGGACTAATAAATGGTTGCTATTTGGAGCCAGTAAGATGATGGTAATTTGTTTGCTACAATAGAGACAAATATACCCTTTATAGATGATCGTCACAGTTATTAGTCCTAGGGATATAACCTAGCCTCTGCAATTATAGAGTTTATGTTCTGGGAGAAGGATGGGGTATGAAAGAGATGCATGAAGAAATGCCAATAAATAAACACATAGTAAAATATCAGTTGGTCGTCAGTGCTATGAAGAGAATTATAATAGAGTGATATAATTGCGAGTGTCAGGGGGCTCCCTTGGATCAGTTGGTCAAGAGAAGTCTCCTTGAGGCAGTCTTATTTGAAAAGGCTCATGTGACAAGAAGCGTCCAGTCAAGTTCAGTTACGGGAGAAGTGCAATCCAGGCAGATGAGGTGCCATGGCAAAGGGCTTCACGTGAGGAAGAACTTGTGACTGATTGACAGAGAGGCGATGTGGCTGGGTCCTAGATGATGGTGATGGGGCCTGAAGATGTTGGAGAGATGGTTAGAGACCAGATTTGTTAAGACTTTGTGTACTAAGGTAAGGAATATGAATTTTATTCTAAATGTGTTGCACTTTTGAAAGACTCTAAATAAATTGTATGATTTAATTTATGTTTTTGAGATATTATACAGTGCAGACAGAAACATTTCAATTAGAAATAGAGCAAGACTTTTCTTTCTTTTTTAAAAAAATTGAAATACTTTTCTACATGTCCATATGTAGAATATTTTATATTTAAAGTTTTAATGCATTTTTTTAAAATCAGGGATATTCTCTTTTATACTTTTTCTATCCGCCTTTTACCTTTGTCCTTTTTATGTTTTCTGTCCTCTCTTTTATGTGTTCACTTTTTATTTTGAAAAAAATCAGAGGGAATTTACAGAGAACAGTATCAAAATATCTGACCAAGAATCAACATTTAGCATACCGACATGTTTGCTCCAAGTTTGTGTGTTTTATTGAAAGAAGGGAATGTTATGTGTTCAAGTCAAATCCATTTTGTCCTTCATCCTTATTCTAATTTTTTTGAAGAAGTTAAATGTGTCATAGATTTTATGTGTATCCTTCTAGGCCTTTATTGATTTTTAATTTTTTACATACATATGTATGTTTTAATTCTTTGGTGGATTTTTAAATTAAAAATGTTATCTTTTACATACTTATTATTTATTTACATAATGTCATTAAATTAAGTTTGTATAAAGGCTATAATAAATGTAAAAATGTTTGCCTAGGGTAATAGGAAAATGGGGACCAGTTGAGACTCATCTCTGGACATTCAGATGAGCAAAGATGGTGGCTTGAACAAGGGCAATGGTAGCAGTGGTGAAGAAAAACGGACAGATTTGAGATTTGTTTCAGAGGAAGAGTTGACAGTTCTTGCTGATGGCTAGGATGTGGGAGACAAGGGACAGAGAAAAACCCAGATAACACCCAGATTCTTTTGGCTTGAGGAATTGAGAGGATGAGATTGATGAAAATAGAGAAGATTAAGAAAAGAAGAGGTTGGATCATAGAGAATCAGGAGGCCTATTTTGGCCATATGAAGTTTGAGCTGCCTTTCAGGCATCAAGTGAAGTTGTCAGGCTTATAGTTAGACATGTAAGTCTGAGGTTCAGAAGGAAGGTTAAAATTGGAGATAAAAATGTGGGAATGATCAGCAAAAGGGATCATACTTGAGATTACCTAAGGAGAGATTACAGATACAGCTGAGAAAAAGGATAAGGAGTGAAGTCTAGAGTACTTCAGAATTTAGAGATCAAAGAATGGAACCTGCATAGCAATATGAGCAGGAATGGCCAATACATTAGAGGGAAACAGGACAGTGTGTGGGATGCTGGAAGCCAAGAGAGAGGAGGGAACAAGGTATGAAATCCAGTCGGTGACTCTATGCAGTAGCTCTTTTACTTTTGATCCCCACCATGACCCTGTGGAGTAGGGAGTGACAGAATTATTATTTTTATTTGAAGTTAAAGAGCTGCTTTGAGAGATTAAATGACTTTTCCAAGTGGCCTGGCTAATCAGGGGGCCTTCCGAGTGCCTGGTTCCTGAACCCTTTGCTTTCTAGAGAGCACTGCAGTGACCATGTAACCTTCTGTTGGTTTGTATTACGTTAATGTCTTGGGGCCTATGGCACACTTAACATTCTGTGCCTCTATAAAAAATGAATGCTGGGGTTTTATGTGCTTGTGAGCAGTTTTTATGGGTTTCCTGCTTCCTCATTTGTTGTTAGGACGTCAGCTAGCACTTCCCTTTACCCTTAGTGCTCCTGCTGCAGTGACCCTAGCCTGCCTTCTGTTATTTTAAATTTGTTGAGCACTTTATAATTCACACCTGAATTCCAAATGTGTGGCAGGTACCTGAATTCTTCATAGATGATGCCAAGTGTTTATTAGTGGTTTAAATGTTTACAGAATGCTTTGCCCTGTTTAATTGTTAATACAGGGTCATACGACATGAAAATGTTAACCTAGTGTGTTTGGTATTCTTGCAAAGGTGTTCAGGGTTTGTGGTAAATAATAGTACTACATTTTCTCTATTCTGTCATGGCAAATAAATTTGTTCCAAGATGGACCTGTCCTGGAAAGGTATTCTGATTCAAGTGGAAAAGTACTCTGATTTACTCGTTGGAAAACAATCGCTGGGATCTAACGGCCTCAATCCCATGATTGAGAATGTCTTTCCTTTTGGTTTTCTCTCTCTGGCTTAAGGAACACTCAATTACTGAGATGCAATAAAGAAAAAAATTAAGGAAAATTAGAGTAAATCACCAGGAAAAAAAAATTGTAAGATAAAGCTAAGTTTACGTGTACAATGACTTGGTTGATTTGGTAGTATATAATGAAATTAAAACTATTTCTCCTAATTGTAAACTACAGCTAAAGTTTATAAGTAAACTCAATGAACCAGGATTGTTTTTTAATAAAAAAATTCAAGATACCAATTTGGATGTTTAGTTCACAAAAATTTAATTCTCCTTATAAATGAAAATGACACTAATTTATCATCTCTCTTTTTAGTTAAACTATCTTTATGATTTTTCTGCCTATTGTAGAAGGCTGCTGGATTATAATATTAAAGAAAAAAACACCTTAAAATTGTATAATATTTGAGGACCTACTTCCTCCTTCTGTGGAGAAGTATGTATTCCATTGCATGGAGAGCAAGAGAGCAAGGCAAGAGACTCACATTTATATTCATGGGAGGTGGGGTCATCTGAAGGATTTGAAGATGAGTGTAGTAGTTTTCTAGGGTTGTGTAACAAAGTACCACAGAGTGAGAAACTAAAACAATAGAAATGTATGGTCTTGCAATTCTGGAGGCTAAAAGTCTGAGATCAAAGTGTGGGGAGAATTGGTTCCTTCTGAAGACTGTGAGGGAATGTCTATTCCAAGGCTGTCCTGTTGGACATGTCTTCATATTATCTTTCTTCTATGCATGTCTCTGTGTCCAAATCTCCTCTTCTTATAAGGACACCAGTCATATTTTATTGGGATCACCCGTATAACCTTGTTTCAGCTTGATTACTTTTTTAAAGGCCCTACTCCACATAAGGTCACATTCTGAAGTACTGGGGTTAGGACTTTAACATATTAATTTTGAGGGGAAATGAATAGGGCCATAACGATTAGACATCTTTAGTTCATTAACATATTAATTTATTAGCCCCTTATACCGAAACAGACACTGCATCAGGAATTGGAGGATAAGGTAACTAATTTCTTACCATTCTATTAAGGGAGGCAGATTTTAAACAAATAACTACAACAGAATGTACAGAGTGACATGATTACTGAAGCACAAGGAGCTATCAGAAATGACTAGGAGTTGGTCAAATGAGGAAAATGTAGAGGGAAGTGTGTTGAAACCTTTCCCCTGAACAAACCTGAAAGGTAGAAGACTATGAGATGATGCCTCTGGGGGTCTAGGTCAAGACTGTATACACAAATGGCATATCCTTTCATTGAGGTTTTGTGCTCTCTATTTCGTAGCATTTATGCATTTTGTATTCTATTTTGTAATATATTTATGTTGGTTTAAATATAAAAATAATCTTTTAAATCTGTTGCTATCAAGAGAAAGGCCAAGCCAAAATGGTTTCCTTCCTATCACCAGGAATATATACTATTTTTACTTCCCGTTGTGTCCCCAGCAGTTCTAATTTTACCCCAGTTTGAGAGACATGGTTCTGATCACCCCAGATTTTATCCTTGAATTAATCCAGAACGTGTGAGAATTGCCTTGGTTTGGACCAAATATCTCAGAGCAAGTAAATTAAATTTGTGTTAGTGTTGATAGATGTTTTCAAACTTGTTACATATACCGTAGGGATGCTACTGACAGTTCCATTGTCATGCAGTGACCCTTTTAGGAAGACTTGTGAGAAAAATATTTTATCTGAGGCCTCTGGATCAGAAATATCTTTATTTCTCCAAAGTGTAATATGACTCTTTTAACTGATCATTCTTCCTTCTTTGCTTTGGCTGCCAGGAGGCTCAAGACAAAATTACCATTTTTACCTTTAATTAATTTGTTGGGGCGTTTACTGTTCAGAGTCTATCTGGTAACTTTCCCATTGTTCTCATTTCACTGTTATACCTTTATGATTTATTCATCTTTTTTTAAAATTTTTGTATTTACTTTTAAATTTATTTATTTTTTCAGTTAGCAATTAACAAATATTTATTGAGTATCTATTATAAGTTCACTTTCTTTTTTTTAATATATATTTTTAATTTACTTTAAGTTCTGGGGTACATGTGCAGATCTTGCAGGATTGTTACATAGGTATACACATGCCATGATGGTTTGCTGCCTCCATCTGCCCATCACCTACTTTAGGTATTTCTCCCAATGTTATCCCTTCCCAATATCCCCACCCCCACTATCCCTTTCCTAGCCCCCTACCCACCAACAGGCCCCAGTGTGTGATGTTCCCCTCCCTGTGTCCATGTGTTCTTATTGTTCAACACCCACTTATTAGTGAGAACATGTGGTGTTTGGTTTTCTGTTCTTGTGTCAGTTTGCTGAGAATGATGGTTTCCAGATTCATCCATGTCCCTGCAAAGGAAATCAACTCATCCTTTTTTATGGCTGCATAGTATTCCATGGTGTATATGGGCCACAGTTTCTTTATCCAGTCTATCATTGATGGGCGTTTGGGTTGGTTTCAGGATTTTGCAATTGCAAACAGTGCCGCAATGAATGTACGTGTGCATGTGTCTTTATAATAGAACAATTTATAATCCTTTGGGTATATACCCAGTAATGGGATTTCTGGGTCAAATGGTATTTCTATTTCTAGATCCTTGAGGAATTGCTGCACTATATTCCACAATGGTTGGACTAATTTACACTCCAACCAACAGTGTAAAAGTGTTCCTATCTCTCCACATCCTCTCTGGCATCTGCTGTCTCCAGATTTTTTAATGTTGCCATTCTAACTGGCATGAGATGGTATCTCAATGTGGTTTTGATTTGAATTTCTCTAATAATCAGTGATGATGAGCATTTTTTCATGTCTTTTATCCACATAAATGTCTTCTTTTGAAAAGTGTCTGTTCGTATCCTTTGTCCACTTTTTGGTGTGTTGTTTTTTTTCTTGCAAATTTGTTTTAGTTCTTTGTAGATTCTGGATATTAGCCCTTTGTCAGATGGGTAGCTCTCAAAATTTTTTTCCCATTCTATTGGTTGCCAGTTCACTCTAGTGATTGTTTCTTTTGCTGTGCAGAAGGTCTGGAGTTGAATTAGATCCCATTTGTCTATTTTGTCTTTTGTTGCCATTGCTTTTGGTGTTTTAGTCATGAAGTCCTTGCCTATGCCTGTGTTCTGAATGGTATTACCTAGGTTTTCTTCTAGGGTTTTTATGGTGCTAGGTTTTATGCTTAAATCTTTAATCCATCTGGAGTTAATTTTTGTATAAGGTGTAAGGAAGGGGTCCAGTTTCAGTTTTCTGCATATGGATAGCCAGTTTTCCCAATATCATTTATTAAACAGGGAATCCTTTCCCCATTGCTTGTTTTTGTCAGGTTTGTCAAAGATCAGATGGTGGTAGAAGTGTGGTGTTACTTCAAGGCCTCTGTTCTGTTCCATTGGTCTCTATCTCTGTTTTGGTACCAGCACCATGATGTTTTGATTACTGTAGCCTTGTAGTATGGTTTGCAGTCAGGTAGCGTGATGCCTCCAGCTTTGTTCTTTTTGCTTAGGATTGTCTTGGCTATGCAGGCTCTCTTTTGGTTCCGTATGAAGTTTAAGGTGTTTTTTTCCAGTTCAGTGAAGAAAGTCAGTGGTAGCTTGATGGGGATAGCATTGAATCTATAAATTACCTTGGTCAGTATGGCCATTTTCATGTTATTGATTCTTCCTAACCATGAGCATGGAATGTTTTTCCATCTGTTTGTGTCCTCTCTTGTTTCCTTGAGCAGTGGTTTGTAGTTCTCCTTGAAGAGGTCCTTTACATCCTTTGTTAGTTGTATTCCTGGGTATTTTATTCTCTTTGTGGCAATTGTGAATGGGAGCTCACTCATGATTTGGCTTTCTGTTTATCTGTTATTGACATATAGAAATGCTTGTGATTTTTGCACATTGATTTTTGTATCCTGAGACTTTGCTGAAGGTGCTTATCATCTTAGGGAGATTTTGGCCTGAGATGATGGGGTCTTCTAAATATATAATCATGTTTTCTGCCAATAGGGACAATTTGACTTCCTCTTTTCATAATTGAATACCCTTTATTTATTTATTTATTTTCTTCCCTGATTGCTCTGGCTAAAACTTCCAACATTATGTTGAATAGGAATGACGAGTGAGGGTATCCTTGTCTAGTGCCAGTTTTCAAAGGGAATGCTCCCAGTTTTTGCCCATTCAGTATGCTATTGGCTGTTGGTTTGTCATAAATAGCTTTTATTATTTTGAGTTATGTAGTATAACAATACTATGTATTATTATATGGTCTATATACTTATATAGACTATAAAATAACATTGTAAGACTATTCTATTGCATCAGAGTGTTTATATTATTTTTTATTTTATTAAGTGCAGTGGATATTGCTGTTTATATACCCATTATTGTATTTGCCCTAAGTAAACTATCCCAGTATTCATTCAATGATGCACCTCCTACTCTACCTCTTGATTTCAAGAACCTTTGCTCCATCTTTAGCTCTGGAGGTTAATGTGAGTGGTTTAGAGCTTATTCCTCTAAAACCAGCATAGTGATTCAGGAATCCAGGTCTAAGACAGTTAGCACCCTGCTAGGCCCCTGGACTCCGTTCATGAATTGATCAAGCTCAGGCTAGAGAGACAAGAGGGGGAATTTCTAAGGGTTCTGAGTCAGAGATTTCCAATAACTGAAGAAGAAACCACTGGGTGTCAGAGGGAAGTAAATACACTGAGTAAGGGGTGATCATAAAACCGCAGAGGAACTGAGCTCTAGTTTTCAGGTTAATAAATCCTGAAGTCTAGTTGATTTCCAGGTTTCTTTTTCCCTGAGCTAAATATATTTCTTTATTATTTAAGATAGCCTGAATTTTTGTTGCTTTGTTTCTGTTGCTGTTCTCACTTAAACAAACCACCTCTGATATGGTTTGGATGTTTTTACCCCCCTAAATCTCACATTGAAATATGATTCCCAATGTTGGAGTGAGTTCTCACTCTGAGTTCATGCAAGAGGTAGTTGTTTAAAAGATTCTGCTTCTCATTTTCTAAATAAGGAATTTGAGACCCAGAGAAATGAGATGTCTAGCCCAAGGTTGCTTAGCTTATTAGACTTGGGCCAGGACAAGAACCCAAGCCTTATTCCTCTCACACTGCTGTTTATGTGGCTACTTTTCCACTATCTTGCATGCTCAACTCTATGTGACCCTGGTTTGTCACTTAGTCCACACTAACTCCTTGTTTCTCCATTGCAAGAATGAAATTATCCCTATTGGATTGTTGGGTAGAACCTAATGATGTAAACAAGTGAAAGTACTTTGAGCATTATTAAAATATGCTGTTTTGGCTTAGGATACTTTTCAACCCTGGGTACTATGTAGCAAAAGCCATTCATTCTCCTTGGTGACAGGAAATATTGTAGAATCTTACAATTGGCAGGCCTACAAAGAGTAAAATTCAAGACATTACAGACAGACAGCATCTTTTTTTCATTTGTTTTAACAACCATTGTTTTATTTTAATAATCTGTGACAAGATGTTTAGCTAATAAGAAAAGCCTGGTAAGTATATTGGGTAAAAACAAATAGAGTCAGCACTGTAGGCCTTTCCTAAAATGCTTTGCTATTAACCCTTTTGTCAAGTAGAGCATCAGTACTGCTGGGCAGGCTCTTGTAGGATTTGCCAGCCTTGGAGATTTATGAAGAGTTGGAGTCAAATGGCATAGTTTATTGCAGTGCTGCTCAATGTGCCTAGTTTATGAATAAGAACTTTCATTTTTTTTTTAAAAAAAAATAAAGGGTAGAATATGGAATATTTGAGGGTTTGTGAGGTCATGAGCATGAAATGAAAAGCATATTCTGTTCTATCCCTCAAGCTTGCTCTTGCAAATACTTATTTAGATAATTTAAGCAGTTTTTCTTTATTATTATAAAGTTATGTGTGCTAGGTAAAAGCTACATGTTGGTGAAACAGAGGGAACGATTAGACCAACTGGGTTCCTCCCCTAACCACAGCTATAGTCCTTTGAGGAAAATACATGGGTAATGATATGTATTAAGGGAAGTACAAAGCCCTATAGGAGAACTCGGTTGGACCCTACATTATTTCCAGGGATTGACTGAAATAACAGAGTATGCCTTTGGGCTGGTTTTTAAGTCTGACAGTCAGTCACTATCATTTGCAGTTTAATTTCAACTTGCCACTTCTAAACTTTCAGGATGCTCTATTTGTCCTACTCGTATATTTAATAATAATGATAGCAAAATAACTACTACTTAATAAGTAATGTGTGATAAGTTCCCAGTAGCATCTTACACAAATATTCATGTTTCATTTAACCCTTCAAATAACTCTAGTTTCTGTCAGGACACAGAATCCAATGTAAGTCTTTTGTGACTTTGTTGCTAATTCTTCATACAATTTTCTTCTGCTCATCTAAATTATTTTTGCCAGTCTTTTTAGTCAAATTTTCCCTATTAATATATATTTGTATAATTAGAGGATGATGATGATAATGACATTAGCTCATGTATATTGATGCTTAACGTTTTGCTAACGCTAAACACAGGGCTAAACCCGTCACAAAGCATCTTTTCATTTAATTGGCTCAAGAACCTTATGAAGTAGGTTCATTTTTTCTCCAATTTTGATAGATGAGGAAGTGGGGGCTCAGAGAAGTTAAATTTTCCTGATAGATACACAACTGCTTAGTGAGAGACCTGGAATAAAGTCTGTATCTTTCCATGTGTTAAGCTTAAAAATTGAATACTGTGTGCTATTCAGTTTTCAAAGAAGTAGCGTAGTATTCCACAGACAAAAGATGCTACCTAGGAACAGATGATTTTCTATGTCTACTAGAAGACCATCATGTAGAACTCTGCCTAGACTGCCCTTTCTAGTTTTGCTACTTGGCTGACTCCATTGTTTGTTTACATTTTCTTAATTGACAGGCTTCCAGTTAATCACAGCCCATTGTTCACATAGACTTATCACTTCTCCCTCCCAGACCCTTGAAATGTTGGTAGATAAGTACAGATATAGATCTGCAAGAACAAAAAGAATAGTAGGAGAGACAATAATGAATGGAATGGCTCAACCACTTTTCTGAAGATAGGAAACAGATGCAGACATGGCAAGCAACTTAGCAGACTAGAGAAAGTGCCTCCTTAAATGCCTGCAGATGACTTGCCCATGGAGCCTGAGAAGCTCTGCGAGAAGGGAGCTGTGGAAGTCTGGAGGGACAGGCTCAAGCAGAGTGACTGGCAGACCCCTGAGGGTGCAGGTTCCTCCCAGCCTTTCATAGCCAGAAGGTGGTTTCGTCTCTGCCTTTTACTATCACACAGGAGAAAAGCCATTTTGGGAGAATAAACTAGTGGGACTATGGTCTAGTCAGGGACACCAACATCTGGCAAGAGTAAGGTAGCATAGCATGGGGTTAAATGGGATTAAAGAAAATCTATATAACAAACTTGGAGACCCTCAGCACCCTTCCCTCTTGCTTTTGAAAGCCAGCTGCCTAACATATGTCGTATTTTTTAACTTCTATAGCAGCAGAATGAAGGTCATTTTGTGTAGAAATGAAGTAAGGTCCAGAGAGATTTTTAGAGACAGACATGTGGAAGTCTCCATTAGCAAGGATGGCTTGCCCTTTCATTATCCTGAGTAAAACCCAGCAGTTCAGTATCTGCCCGTGCTTACAGTGCTTCAGATAAAACACTTGGTGATGCACTCTTAAAAAACAGTGGACAATCCAGGATAACTGGGTATTTTGAGAAAGACTTTCCACGTGAAAGAGATGAAAACACACAAAAGATCAGCCAACCAATCAATGAAAGAAACAAACCAACAAAAACAATAAGGAAAAAGAATTCAGTGAAATAGAGACAATGTTGGGAACAGAGGAAATCTTTTAAAAAGCTGCGATTAATAACTCCAGAACGACCAGAAATTTTGTTACATCTTTGGAATAACAACAGGAAGCTAGGGAAAAGGAAACATCAGAACACTGAAGAGCTCTTGGAAAAAATATTTTTATTTTACACCCCAGAAAAGAAATTTAAAAGTGCATAAAATTTTGGAAAATGACTTGGTTGAAAAACAAAAGGAATAATGATGAATATGAAAGAAGGAAAGAAAATTAGAATCTCAATCTAGGAAGCTTCACCTCTAAGCATGAGGAGTTTCAGAAAGAGAAGTTAGAGAAAAGGGAAAGGATAAGATAATTAAATGAAAAATATAGGAGTATCTCTCACAGCTGAAATATGTGAGCTTCTACACTGACAGGCTCCTTGATTGCTCAGCACACTGTACACAAGAAGACCCTACATTAAAGAAAAAGGGAGGGAGGGAAGGGGGGAGGGAGGGGGAAAGAGAGAGAGAAAATTGAGAATTCAGAATGGCTTCCGAATGTTCTAGCATTCAGCAACACTGAATACTGGAACAAAAGTGAAATTATTTTCAAAACTTGGAAGGATAATTATTTTCAACCTACTATTCTATAGTAAGCCAAATCATCGATTGAGGGTATAAGGTACTATACAGACATTTTCTGACATGAAAGGCTCAAACGTTTTGCCCACTTCAGATCTTTTCTTAGGAAGCAAATGAAGAATGTTCTTTATAAAATGAGGGAGTCAATCAAGGAAGAGAAATATGTGGGATTAAAAAACTAGGCCATGTAATGCCTGGGGTAGAGGAGGGTGGAGAAAAGAAGGCTTAGCATGAAAGCCAGGTAGCTGGCCTGGAGATCAAAGGGTCCACAATAGGAGCAGAAGAACTGTAGGCTGTGGGAGAGAGGGTGCAGGATGGATAGGTAGAAGAAGGGAGGGCAGGAGGCAGAAATGGATAGAGTGTTTGAAACTGTAGCCCAGCATGTGCAAAAATTACTGATAGATTTTGAAAGATCTGTTGGGCATTAGGACAAAAGTAATAGTAAGTATGTTTAAAAATTGAACAGAAACCAGAGTGTATTAAGAACCCAAGGAAAAACAGTAAGTTATAAGAGAAGGAATATGTAATTATACTGCATTACATGGTTTAGTAATAAACAACATTTATAGAGTCATAATGATGTACCCAGTATTTGATATATAATTAAATTGAGGGATGTGGGTTGAGGATGGCATAAGAAAGCTAACCCCTTAACTTCTATAACAGGAGGCCAATACAAAAGGTTGAAAATTTATAAAACAAGATTTAGCAGTATAAGCATCCTATTTAAAGATATGGTAACAATTACCCGGAGAAGCAGGTAAAATTGTTCAAAGAGGTTGGCTCTGGGGAACAGGACTGGGGTTTTCATGGTGACTGGGGCAGGAGATTATCATTTTCTCAGTATAGTTTATTTCTTTTTTAAATAAGAGCATTTATTATTTAGATGAAATAAAACAACCAATCTTAAAAATCATACTTCCCATGCAGCGTTTCTTGATGCCTTCCAGGCAATCAAAATTACTTGTCTTCCCCTCTTCTCCCACCCTACTTTTCCCTCCTCATTTTGTACTTTTGTAGATTATATTTTGCTAGTTTTATTTATTTATGATCCTGCTTTTGAGACTAGATGATGAGTTATTTGAGTGGGGGCTATGACAGATGATTCCAGAACTGTTTTGGTTCACATTGCCTTTATTGTCTCAGTAATGTTTTGATGTGGTCCATAGTCTAAAACAAACACCTGACAGGTCTGTTTATTAGGTAATTAGGTCCAAACAACTTACAATATCTTTTGTAAATATTTCAGAAAGGAGCACCAGGAGTTTACAGCACATGTTATTAATATCAGAGAAGTCCCAGTTGGTATCCCTCAAATAAGACAAACTAACTTCCCCATGACAAGGGTTCCTAAAATTGCTAACCACAATAATACTGAAAGTTTAAAATGAAAGAGAAAAAGATGAAACCAGAATTCTGCCAGTCAATAAAATCACCTGTTTTCACTTCCATATTTCTATCTAGTTTTTTTTCCATATGCAGAAAATTACATATTTTTACATATAATTAGTAAAGATGTAATTTTGTGTCATTATTTTCTCAAGACTTTCAGACACAGCTTTCCTTGATGGTACATGGTCTTCATAATTGTCATTTTCAACAACTGTATTATATTTCATCAAATTTTAATACTTATTTAAACATTTCCTTATGAATGGATATATTGATTGATGTTTTCTTTCTCTACTCTACAATTAACATCTTACTACACATTTCTCTATTCTTCTTTGTGATTATTTACCTAAGTTATTTTCTGGTAGAGGCTAAAGTGGGTATAAATTTTTAGAGTATAGGAATCTTAAGTAGCGAAGTTGCTTTGTTAAACCCCAAACTTAAGGCACGGGCACCCTCTAAAGCCATATGCCTCTTCTTGACTCCTTTCCATAAGTTTCACTTTCTCACAAGAAAGTTTATCCATTTGCTGGCAAACTCTAATTTCTAAAATCCTGAGTTTCTTGAGCCCCATGCAGCATCATTTACTTGACATGCTGGCCCCCATTCTGTCTTCAGGAGCCGTACAAAACAAGTATGTTCTTTTCTTCCACATGGCAGCCCATCAAATATTTGAGGATGATCATCATGGACAAGTTGACCTTTGTACAATCTTTTGACTAAAGTATTTCCAGTCTCTGACTGTGAATCCTTCTACTCATTCACCTTTGCCATTTTCTGCCCCAGTTACCAAACTTCTTCCATTCCTGCCAAACATCCACCTCCCCCACAATCTCCTCCGTGGGCCGCCCCTTCAGATCTATGCCCCTACAGATCTATGCAACTGTATCCTGTTATATCAAATATGCCATTAATTGTAAGATGCAATATGGTTTTTAATTTTTTTTTTACTAAGAAACAAAAACCACTGCCAATTAAACTCTGACATGTTATCAATAGCAAAGCACACCTCATTTTCAGAGATATTAAAATAGGAAAAAAATGTGTCTTAGAATCAATGACACGCAGGAAGGCAGTTGTTTCTTTTCTTTCTTAATTTTTTATTTCCATAGGTTTCTGGGGAACAGGTGATATCTAGTTACATGAGTAATTTCTTTAGTGGTGATTTGTGAGATTTTGGTGCACCCGTCACCTGCGAAGTATACACTGAACCCAATTTGTAGTCTTTTATCCCTTTCCTTTTTCCCACCCTTTCCCTTTGAGTCCCCAAAGTCCACTGCGTTATGCCTTTGCACCCTCATAGCTTAGCTCCTTCTTATTAGTGAGAACATGTGATGTTTGGTTTTCCATTAATGGCAGTTGTTTCTTTCTAGGTTAGCTCTAAACTGTCAATGTGCCTTATAGCATGACCTCTGAAACTGGAGATAGCATTCCCAAGGATGTTTAACTTCCTCTGAGAGTGGCTTGTTGTGCTGCCCAGATCTCTTCCAGTTTGTACTTTGCGAATGGGTCCCTGGGTGGGGAGTGGTTTCTGGTGTGTGTGTGTGTGTGTGTGTGTGTGTGTGTGTGTGTTTCTGTGTATGTGTGTGTGTGTGTGTAATACGCGTTGTGGAGGTGTGTCCCTCCAGCCTATAGATAATGATATAGTTCTATTCCAATAATCATTTATAGTAGGAATAATTGCAAAGTCATTACTTGGGAATGGGGAAACTGCAGTCAAAGTTCTGATGCTAAGTATTGAAATCAGCTTAAAAATACAGCAAATCTGAAAAACTATTGAATTTCTGGTCACATCTTCAAATGCAAATGGTGTAAGCTTTGACAATGTCACAGTAATAATTTAATAAATTCAGGATAGGGGTAGAGAGAAGATGTGTCTGTTGGGAAGTATAAGTATTATAATATTCTCATGTCAAATAATCCATGAATGGTATATAAAGTTGAAGCATAGTTTAAAAACATAATTATCCCAGCCTCTTAGTAAATTCACAATCATATTCATGCCTTTAAATTTAGCAATCTAGAGGGATCATTTAAGAATTTATTTTTCTTCTTGGGAAGAAAATTGAATAACTTTTAGCAATGTATTTAATTCTACATGATTTATACTTTCCTGTAAATTCCAATAAAAGGAATTTAATGCTTTTATCAATGGTAGTATTTATAGTATAATTCATTAACAATTTTTATTTCTAGGTTTTCTAAAATATAGTCGATTCAAGAATTCATGGTTGGTGTGTTCTATAAAATTGCTAGGGGCTGGGTGCAGTAGGTCACGCCTGTAATCCAACCACTTTGAGAGGTGGAGCAGGGCAGATCACAAGGTCAGGAGATGGAGACCATCCTGTCTATCACGGTGAAACCCCGTCTCTACTAAAAATACCAAAATACATTAGCCAAGCATGGTGGCATGTGCCTATAGTCCCAGATACTTGGGAGGCTGAGAAAGGAGAATCGTTTGAACCCAGGAGGCGGAGATTGAAGTGAGCCAAGATCATGCCACTGTACTCCAGGCTGGGTGACAGAGGGAGACTCCATCTCACAAAAAAAAGAGTTGCTAGGAAAACTGAATTAGAGATTACTCAACCATTGTTTTTGGTGGAAATTGTTTTACAGGTTAGGTTCCTTTGAACCTCTGTTCACAGTATCTTTATCAACTGATCAATACAAAATTGTGTGTTTTATGTGTGTTTCTGTTTAGAGGCACCTTATTTAATATATATTGTTGATTCATTGAAATTGACCCCGTGACCGATGGCATTATAATTCATGCCTGAATTGAGCTTATCTAACACTTGTATTTTCTCACATCATAGCTTCTTGCACTTTGGAAAACTAGACAGAACTTCAGCATTATGCTTCGAAGCCACTCTAACCAGTAAAATCACCAACATGAAGCACAAAAATGGGAATTACATGGCACAAAATAGACTTCACAAAGGATTCTTATTTTCACTTATTTAAGGATAAGTGCTGAAACAGAATGGCAGAACATCACCTGGTTTGACTTAGCTGGGAATGTGTAGGCTCAAATTTCTGCTACTGTGTGCCCTTTTGTGAATGGCCACAAAAGCTCCAGTAGTATTGATTTTGGGATTACAAACAAATTTTAGCATGTAGGCAAATTCACAAATATGGGAGCCACAAATAAGAGGATTCGCTGTATGTCTAATAAGGACTTCTTTCACCCCTCTTCCCTCTCTTATCCCTAACTTCATACTTGTTCTGAAATCTTCCTATCTGTAGAGAGATGTCTGAAATTGTACGAAGAAAGAGTTGACCAAACCCATTTAAAAAATATACTTGGCCCCTCAAGGAAACATCATGATAATGGTATAATTTACAAAAATATATGCCTGTTTTTCTGTTGTCATTATTTATTTTTATTTTTAGTTCTGGGGTACATATGCAGGATGTTCAAGTTTGTTGGTGGTTTGCTGCACCTGTCTACCTGTCACTTAGGTATTAAGCCCAGCATGCATTAGCTATTTTTCTAGGCAATATCACTCAGGACATATGCATGGGCAAAGATTTTATGACAAAATTGCCAAAAGCAGTTGCAACAAAAGCAAAAGTTGACAAATGGGATCTAATTAAACTAAAGAGCTTCTGCACAGTGAAAGAAACTATTATCAGAGTGAATAGGCAACCTACAAAGTAGGAGAACATTTTTGCAATCTATCCATCTGACAAAGGTCCCACATCCAAAATCTACAAGAACTTAAATGTACAGGAAAAAACGACCCCACTAAAAAGTGGGCAAAGGACATAAACTGACACTTCTCAAAAGAAGACATTTTGGTGCCAACAAACATATGAAAATAAATGCCCAACATCACTGATCATTAGAGAAATGCAACTCAAAATCACAATGTTATACCGTCTCATGGCAGTCAGGACAGCAATTGCTATCATCATTTTGTTGTTGTTGTTGTTTGAGGACCCTGTACTTGTTTGGCACTCTCATAAACATTGTGTCATTTAAAGTAATTTGTAATACAATCTTGTGAGGCAGATTTACTTATATTCGATTTATGAATGAGAGTGCTCAGAGAGATTAAACGCATAACCTAAGGTTCCCCAATTAAGGTCCCTCCCCCTACAAGTTAAATCCAGAGTTCAGATTTAAACAAAAACCTTTCTGCTTTTACCTACAAATGCCAATGTCAAAATTGGAAAGCCATTGTCCTGCAGAGATTAGTAAAACAATCTACCATTTTCTTGCAAAGAAAAACCCAAGATATTTTCTATAATGTAATTCATTTAAACCTTACAACACTACAGTGAATGTACAATAGTACTACTGAAGTTGGTTCTTTATATATAATTAGAAATTATTCCAATTAAGAATTTATGATGTTTAATACATCATTCATTTATTCAACCCACATGTTCCTGTCATGTTCCTAAAACATGCCAGGCACTGTTCTAGTCACCAGTGATATTAGCAATTAGCAAAACAATTGCTTGCACAATGAAATTTTCCTTCCTGTTTGGAGAGACTTTGAATAAAAGCAAAAATGGGAAAGGGTTTTCCATTTTATGATTCTTCCATTCCTGGGTATGGGACTTTGAGTAGTTTGGTTAACTTTGTCCTCAGTTGGAGAAGTTAGAAGAGGAGTAGTTTTTGGAGACTCAAGTGTGTACAGAAAATCAAGGCCTAAAATTGGAGATGCCTATTAACTGTCTAAAGAGGATGTTGAGCAGGAAGTTACATTTATGAGTATGAAGTTTAGGAGACAGGTGAGGTGTGGAGATATAAATTTGGGAGGCACTGGCTTATACATAGTACTTAAGTCATGGAATTATATGCAATTATCTAGGGAGATGGTGCCTTAAAGCACACCAACATTTAGAAGAGTGGAAGATTTGGAATTACCAAATGGGACTGAAAAAAAAAAAAAAAAAAGTAATAAAGATAGAAATCCAGGGAAGTGTGGTGCTATGGAAATCATTTACTGTAGAACCTGGATTAGAATGCAGTTCTGATTCCTAGTGTTTGTACCATTCTCCGGTCGCTGAAGATTTTAGCATGCATTTTTTCTTTTTCTTTTTATGATTTTTGTCTCTGTAAGAGTTATTTAAATAATAATTGAAGTTGTAGATTTGCCAGATGGTAATTGCTAAGATGACTTTCTTTACTCTCTAAGTCTTTTGGGCACAAGTCCAGTTTTCTGTAACCTTCAAACATATGTGTAAATTGTTCAGTGAGTTCATTACCAAACTCTCTGAACAGCAAAGCATGGTATCATCCAGAAGCCATTTCTCACTTTAAGGTAAATGGAGCAATGAACCATTTACCTTAAAGGACCTTCACAAATAGGTTCATCTACTTGTAGTGTCCTTCAAAATCTACATTGTGTTTTTTTCTTTAAATAATTTTTACTTTTCCATAAAGGTATAAGCTTTGTGTAATAAACTGAACTAATTTAAATGCAGTGTGATTTTACACTTGCACATGCTTATTTGTGCACCACCCAGATTAAGATATACAAATTTTCCAACACTTTGAACCCACTTCCATGCCCTTTCCCAGTCAAAACCAACACTCTTCACTTCCCTCCATCACTGTTCTGATTTCAGTTTCTATTAGCTACATTTACCTGACCTTGAACTCCATATAAATTTAATTAAACAGTATTTTTTTCCCTTTTTTTCCGGCTTCTTTTATGTAATGTGATGTCTGTGAGTTACGTGGTAGTAGTTAGTTCTTTAAAATTTTTTTCTGTAGTATTTTATTTTATGAATACACCACAATTTACATGTACATTCTGCTGATGAGGGACGTTTGATTTGTTTCCAGTGTTTGACCATTATGAATGAAACAGCTATGGTGAAGATGCCACTCATTTCTCCTGGATATATGCCTGGAAATGAATTGGTGGATGTATTCATGCATTTAGGAGTGGAATTGCTAGGTCATAACATAGGCATTTGTGTTTTTCTTTTATTCCAGTCCCTAAAAAAATATAAATTAAAATAATGAGGTATCATTTGTTGCTTATGAAATTAGTAAATATTTCAGTATATAGACTACCATTTTCTGTTCTTACCTTCACACACTGCTGGTTGAAGAATAAATTGGTATACTCTTTTTAGAAAGTATTATGGAAAGTATTTTGTCTTTAAAATTTTTATACTACCTGGCCCAGGAGTCCTTTCTCCTTTTACCTTTTTGGTATCCATCCTAAGAAAATAATCATGGAATGCCGGGAAGATGGCCGCCTAAGAACAGCTCAGGACTTCAGCTCCCAGTGAAAGTGCAGAGGGTGAGTGGACGCCGCATTTCCAGACGAACTCTTATTGCCCACAGACCAGGAGATACCCAGGCAGAGGGGTCGCCAGCGTCGCAGTCCCAGCCGGTGCGGCTGTTTTGGCCCCCGCTCGGCTGCTGTGACCACTCCCTGTTGCTGCGGTTCTCCGTACAAAAGCCACTGGTCTGGGAGCCCTCTTAGCTGGCGAGCAGAGCCCTGAGACGGCAGAGTTCCCCACTCATCTGAAATAGCGAGTCAGGCCAGGAGATTCCTAGGCAAAAAATCCGCCAGGAGCCGGCGCCACAGTTCGAGCCGACTCCGTGAGTCCCAGCACAGGAGATCCCGGTGCCTTTTCAAGAAGCGACCGAACGCGGGGTCGTTCAACTTAAAAGAAAAGACTCTGAGTCAGGGAGCCAGGTGATCAGGCTCAATTGGTCCCACCCCTCCACCTCCACCCCCAACAACAACAAAAACAAAAACAGTAATTGGAAACCCTCTGGGTTGAGCCCTTCAAACCAAGCACAGCTGAACCGGGAAGGTCTGGCTCGGTGGGGGAGGGGCTTCCGCCATTACTGAGACTCTCCACCGCTACGGAGGCAGGCTGCCATTGCCGAGGCAACCCGCCGTTGCCGAGGCAACCTGCCACAACAGAGAGAGTCCGCCATAACAGAGGTGGGGCCACCATGGCTGAGACAGTTCTAACTACGCCCATATAAGCAGGACTGCAGGGAAGAGCACAGGGCAGCTGGGCGGAGCCCACAGCAGCTCAGCAAAGCCCCTGCGGGCAGGCAGTGGCTAGGCATGCTGCTAGCTGGGCGGGTCAGACCTGAAAGAAAAATCAAAAAAGGCAGTAGTGCAACGGAAACTCATAAAGCTCCAACTCCCTGGGACAGAGCACCTGGGAACAAAAAGTGCTTTATGAGTTCAGCTGCAGCAGACCTAAACATACCTGCCCAGCAGCTCTGAACGAACAATGGAGCTCACAACTCAGGGCTTAAGCCCCAATAAATGATAGACTGTCTCCTCAAGTATCACCCTGACCCCCATAGATCCAAAGACTCACCTCATAAAGGAGAGAACGGACTGACAGTAGGCGAGCATCCTTCTGGGACAAAGATAGCAGAAGAGGAAACTGGCAGCAACCCTTAATGTTCTGCACCTGCTGCAGGTGATCCACAGGCAAGCAGGGCCTGGAGAGGACCTCAGCAGTCCTACAGCAGAGGGGCCAGACTGTTAGAAGGAAAGCTTAAAAAAAAAGAAGTAACTTCAGCATCCACAAACTAGAAGCTCACTCAGAGACCCAATCTGAAAGACAGTAATTACAAAGACAACAGGTGGATAAAGCCACAAAAATGGGAAGAAACCAGCGCAAAAAGGATGAAAACTCCCGAAACCAGAACACCTCTCCTCCTAAAAGGGATCACAACTCCTCACCAGCAAGGGAACCAGACCGGATGGAGAAAGAGGCTGATGAAATGACAGAATCGGACTTCAGAAGGTGGGTAGTAAGAAACTACAGTGAGCTAAAAGAACATGTTCTAACCCAACACAAAGAAAATAGGAACCTTGAAAAAAGATTGGACGAAATGCTAACGAGAGTGGACAGCATAGAGAGGAATATAAGCGAATTGATGGAGCTGAAAAACACAACACGAGAACTTCGTGAAGCATGCACAAGCTTCAACAGCCGAATTGACCAAGCAGAAGAAAGGATATCAGAGGTCAAAGATCAACTCAATGAAATAAAAAGAGAAGGCAAGAACAGAGAAAAAAGTGCAAAAAGGAATGAACAAAATCTTCAAGAAATGTGGGACTATGTGAAAAGACCTAATCTATGTCTGATAGGTGTACCTGAATGTGATGAAGAGAATGAATCCAAGCTGGAAAATACTCTTCAGGATATTATCCAGGAAAACTTCCCCAATCTAGCAAGGCAGGCCAATATTCAAATCCAGGAAATACAGAGAACACCACAAAGATGCTCCTCAAGAAGAGCAACCCCAAGGCACATAATCGTCAGATTCACCAGGGTTGAAATGAAAGAGAAAATGCTAAGGGCAGCCAGAGAGAAAGGTCGGGTTACCCACAAAGAGAAGCCCATTAGACTCACAGCAGATCTCTCAGCAGAAACCCTACAAGCCAGAAGAGATTGGGGGCCAATATCCAACATCCTTAAAGAAAAGAACTTTCAACCCAGAATCTCCTATCCAGCCAAACTAAGCTTCATAAGTGAAGGAAAAATAAAATCCTTTGTGAACAAGCAAGCACTCAGAGATTTCATCACCACCAAACCTGCTCTACAAGAACTCCTGAAAGAGGCTCTACACATATAAGGAACAGCCAGTACCAGCCACTCCAAAAACACACCAAATGGTAAAAGAGCATCAACACAATCAAGAAGCTGCATCAACTAACCAACAAAACAGCCAGGTAGCATCAAAATGACAGTATCAAATTCACACATAACAATACTATCCCTAAATATCAATGGACTAAATGCCCCAATCAAAAGACACAGACTGGCAAATTGGATAAAAAGCCAAAACCCATCAGTGTGCTGTATCCAGGAAACCCATCTTACATGCAAGGATACACAAAGGCTCAAAATAAAGGGATGGAGGAAGATCAACAAAGCAAATGGAGAGCAAAAAAAAGCAGGAGTTGCAATTCTCATCTCTGATAAAATAGACTTTAAAGCAACAAAGATCAAAAGAGACAAAGAAGGATATTACATAATGGTAAAAGGATCACTGCAACAAGAAGAGCTAACGATCCTAAATATATACGCACTCAATCCAGGAGGACCCAGATACATAAGGCAAGCTCTTAATGACTTACAAAGAGACTTAGCCTACCACACAATAATAGTGGGAGACTTTAACACCCTATTGTCAATATTAGACAGATCAACCAGACAGAAAAACAACAAGGATATCCAGGACCTGAACTCAGACCTGGAACAAGCAAACCTAATAGACATTTACAGAACTTTCCACCCTAAATCCACAGAATATACATTCTTCACAGCACCACATCACACCTACTCTAAAATTGACCACATAATTGGCAATAAATCACTCCTCAGCAAATGCAAAAGAACAGAAATCATAACAAACAGTCTCTCAGACCACAGTGCAATCGAGTTAGAACTCAGAATGCAGAAACTAACTCAGAACCGCAAAGCTTCATGGAAACTGAACAACTTGCTCTTGAATGTTGACTGGATAAACAATGAAATGAAGGCAGAAATAAAGATGTTCTTCGAAACCAATGAGAACGAAGACACAACATACCAGAATCTCTGGGACACATTTAAAGCAGTCTCTAGAGGAAAATATATAGCAATGAGTGCCCACATGAGAAGAAAGGAGAGATCTAAAATTGACACCCTATCAACAAAATTGAAAGAGCTAGAGGAGCAAGATCAAAAAAACTCAAAACCTAGCAGAAGACAGGAAATAACTAAGATCAGAGCAGAACTGAAGGAAATAGAGACACAAAAACTCTTCAAAAAATCAATAAATCCAGGAGCTGGTTTTTTGAAAAGATCAACAAAATAGACAGACCACTAGCCAGATTAATAAAAAAGAAAAGAGAGAATAACCAAATTGATGCAATAAAAAACAATAAAGGGTATATCACCACAGATTCCACAGAAATCCAAACCATCATCAGAGATTATTACAAACAACTCTATGCACATAAACTAGTAAACCTGGAAGAAATGGATAAATTCCTGGACACCTGCATCCTCCCAAGCCTAAACCTGGAAGAAGCCGAAACCCTGAATAGACCAATAACATAGTCTGAAGTCGAGGCAGCAATAAAGAGACTACCACCCCAAAAAAGCCAAGGTCCAGATGGGTTCACAGCTGAATTCTACCAGACATACAAAGAGGAGCTGATACCATTACTTCTGAAACTATTCCAGACAATCCAAAAAGACGGAATCCTTCCCAAATCATTTTACGAGACAAACATCATCCTGATACCAAAACCTGGCAGAGACTCAACAAGAAAAGAAAATTTCAGGCCAATATCCATGATGAACATAGATGCAAAAATCTTCAATAAAATACTGGCAAACCGATTGCAACAGCATATCAAAAAGCTCATCCACCATGATCAAGTAGGATTCATCCCGGGGATGCAAGGCTGGTTCAACATACGCAAGTCCATAAACGTAGTTCACCACATAAACAGAACCAAAGACAAAAACCACATGATTATCTCAATTGATGCAGAAAAGGCTTTTGACAAAATTCAACAACCCTTTATGCTAAAGACCCTCAATAAACTAGGTATTGATGGAACGTATCTCAAAACAATAAAAGCTATTTACGACAAACCAACAGCCAATATCATACTGAATGGGCAAAAACTGGAAGCATTCCCTTTGAAATCTGGCACTAGACAAGGATGCCCTCTCTCACCACTCCTATTCAATATAGTACTGGAAGTTCTAGCCAGAGCAATCAGGCAAGAAAAAGAAATAAAGGGTATCCAAATTGGAAAGGAGGAAATCAAATTGTCTCTATTTGCAGATGACATGATTGTATATCTGGAAGACCCCATCATCTCAGCCCAAAATCTCCTGAAACTGATAAACAACTTCAGCAAAGTCTCAGGATACAAAATCAACGTGCAAAAATCACAAGCATTCCTATACACCAGTAATAGACTTAAAGAGAGCCAAATCAAGAATGAACTGCCATTCACAATTGCTACAAAGAGAATAAAACACCTAGGAATACAACTAACAAGGAACATAAAGGACCTCTTCAAGGAGAACTACAAGCGATTGCTCAATGAAATAAGAGAGGATACAAACAGATGGAGAAACATTCCATGTTCATGGTTAGGAAGAATCAACATCGTGAAAATGGCCATACTGGCCAAAGTGACTTACAGATTCAACGCTATTCCCATCAAGCTACCAATGACCTTCTTCACAGAACTGGAAAAAAACACCTTAAACTTCATATGGAACCAAAAGAGAGCCCGCATAGCCAAGTCAATTCTAAGCAAAAAGAACAAAGCAGGAGGCAAGACACTACCGGACTTCAAACTATTCTACAAGGCTACAGTAATCAAAACAGCATGGTACTGGTACCAAAACAGAGATATAGACCAATGGAACAAAGCAGAGGCCTCAGAGGAAATACAACATACCCACAACCATCTGATCTTCGACAAACCTGACAAAAACAAGCAATGGGGAAAGGACTCCCTGTTTAATAAATGGTGTTGGGAAAACTGGCTAGCCATGTGCAGAAAGCAGAAACAGGACCCCTTCCTGACACCTTCCACCAAAATTAACTCCAGATGGATTAAAGACTTAAACATCAGACTTAACACCATAAAAACCCTAGAAGAAAATCTAGGCAAAACCATTCAGGACATAGGTGTAAGCAAAGACTTCATGACCAAAATGCCAAAAGCAATGGCAACAAAAGCTGAAATAGACAAATGGGACTTAATCAAACTCCACAGCTTCTGCACGGCAAAAGAAACAGTCAGTAGAGTGAATCGGCAACCAACAGAATGGGAAAAAGTTTTTGCAGTCTACCCATCTGACAAGGGGCTGATATCCAGAATTTACAAAGAACTAAAGCAGATCTACAAGAAAAAAACAAACAAGCCCATTCAAAAATGGGCAAAGGATATGAACAGATACTTTACAAAAGAAGACATACAGGAGGCCAACAAACATATGAAAAAATGTTCATCATCACTGGTCATCAGAGAAATGCAAATCAAAACCACATTGAGATACCATCTCACACCAGTTAGAATGGCGATCATTAAAAAATCGGGAAACAACAGATGCTGGAGAGGTTGTGGAGAAATAGGAACCCTTTTACACTGTTGGTGGGAATGTAAATTAATTCAACCATTGTGGAAGACAGTGTGGCGATTCCTCAAGGACCTAAAAATAGAAATCCCATTTGACCCAGCAATCCCATTACTGGGTATATATCCAAAGGATTATAAATCATTCTACTACAAGGACACGTGCACATGAATGTTTATTGCAGCACTGTTTACAATAGCAAAGACCTGGAACCAACCCAAATGCCCAACGATGATAGACTGGATAGGGAAAATGTGGTACATATACACCATGGAATATTACGCAGCCATCAAAAAGGATGAGTTCACGTCCTTTGTAGGGACATGGATGAACCTGGAAACCATCATTCTCAGCAAACTGACACAAGAGCAGAAAATCAAACACCGTATATTCTCACTCATAGGCGGGTGTTGAACAACGAGAACACATGGACACAGGGAGGGGAGCACTGCACACTGGGGTCCGTTGGGGGGAAATGGGGAAGTATGGGGGGTGGGGAGGTGGGAAGAGATAGCATGGGGAGAATTGACAGATACAGGTGAGGGGACGGAAGGCAGCAAACCACACTGCCATGTGTGTACCTATGCAACAATCTTGCATGTTCTTCACATGTACCCCAAAACCTAAAATGCAATTAAAAAAAAGAAAATAATCATGAATATTGTTAAAAGTTCTGAAACAAGATATTTACTGGATAACTATTTGTAGTAGAAAAAAATGAAAATAATTTATGTCCATCAATAGGGAATACTTGAAGTAAATTATGTAAGAACATCTCAATGAAGTATTACATTTTATCTATGTAGGAATCAATAAAATGTTATTTAGCATTTTATCAATTGTTATCAATAAAGTTTGACATTTTTGCCTATGAAACAGTTTATAACAGTACAGAAATATCATTTGCTAAAATGCTAAATATTAAAAATAGAACATATATTAAAGTTTGAACATAATTTTGGATATTTTCTCCCAGAAAGAAATATCAACAAAATGCTAATGCTGACCAACAGGGTGATGGATTGCTGGGTGATTATTCCCTTTTCTCTATTTAAAAAAATTTCTGAAAAATTTGGTCTTGTTTTATTTGTATCATTGGCTGCTTTTACTGGTCATTTGAGAGAAACACTGATTATCCACCTAGTAAGTATTTTGAGTTCTATATATACTTACCACAGACGGTGGGACCTGGATAGGACCAAGATTTTCTAATGCTTCTTAAGAATTTCTTTTTCCTAATATCCTTCCCAGTGATAATATTATTTCTTATTATTGTGTTTTGTGTAGACATATTTTTACCATTTGCACCAAACAACTGGGTTTGGTGTTTTCAAACCAAACTAGTTTCTTAGGGATGCCATAGCAAAGTACTACTAACTAGGTGTCTTAACAATTTTACTCTCTCACAGGTCTGGCGGGTAGAAGGTTGACATCAAGGTATTAGCAGAGTCACGTTCACTCTGAAGGCTCTAGGGAAAGATACTACTTTGAGTCTTCCAGCTCCTGGTGGGTTCTGGGGTTATTTGTCTTGTTGCAGCATAACTCCAATCTCTGCCTCTCTATTTTCACATGGTCTTTTCCCTGAGTATTTCTCTGTGTCCTCGCCTCTTGTGAAGACACCAGCTTTTGGACTTAGGATCTACTGTAAATCCAGGATAATTTCATCTTGAGATTCTGATTTAATTACATATTCAAAGACACTGTTTACAAATATCACATTGTGAGGTTCTGTGTGGACATTAATTTTGAAGGAACACTAATCCACTACAAACAGTAATAACAATGTTATCAGCAATACATATATATATCGCTAATAAACATAGCAATGGTTTCCTTAAATATATTGCCTTCTTTGTAAAAGGTGGATGGAACACTAAATTTTTAGTTGTGTGATTTTTGAGAAGTAGAGCCAGTGAAAGTTAAGGAATCGTGTAGCCTAAGATGCTTCAGGCTCTGATTTTGTAATGCTTTGGGAAGAAGCATGTATCTCCACAAGAGATGAGATCTGAAAAAGTTAAGGGTTGTGTCTAATGTGAACTTACTGGAAAAACAGGAGATGAATGAGGTGCCTGAGCATCGGACAGAGATTTTGTTCTTTGCCATTTCTCTTCATGATTTAGGAATTCCAGTAATCCATTATCCACACTAAATCCTTCAGTAGGGCTATGTGAATTGCTGTGCCTCGTGACTCTTCTGTTGGTAGTGGGAATTGTTTTCCCAGCAATTAAGACCTCTAAATTCTGATATTTTTGTTGAGGGAAATTCCAAAAGTACTTACTGTAAAATGACCATGCAGGGGTGAGTTTCTGGCAATTGGGCTTTCCACGGTGTTTCATAGCTGTGTAAATTAGATGTAACAAGGGAAGCCTTTGAACCACAAGAGTCTTCATCCTGACTAAGCAGCAACACCAGTGTTTAGGATAATACTAGAAAGAGAAGACTGACATTCAGTTACTCATTTATCTTAAAAATATTTATTGAACACCTACTATGTACCATGCCCAGGGCTACATGTTGGCAATACCACAGTGATCGAAACAGTGCACCTTACTTCAAGGAAATCTGGAGTCTTATGGGGCAGATGAACAAAGAGGCATTCAGAGCACAAGGAAGGATAATGGAATTAGTGGCATAGGGAAGTACAAGATACAAGCAATCATGGACCACCATAACAGTTTAAAAGAAATGGCACCTAATTTAATCTATATGTGGTGGTGGTGGGGTGTCATAAAGTTCTTGGCTGAAGCATCAATTAAGCAGGGATCTGTAGGGTGAACTCAAACAGATCTCTGTCAAAAATGGAGTGAAGTAATGTATTCATGGTCTTCTATGCTTAAGAGAAGAGTCTTATTTCCACTTTTCTTCCTATAACTACAATTTGAATCAGTAGAGGAATGCGTTGGCCTTTGTATGGGGACCATAAACATAGGCAATCGATACCCAGGGTATAATCTGTGATGTATTGTTTGGAAGAAAGCCTTGTGATCAGCTATCTCCATGTATTAATAGTAGGAGTTCACCTAATGCTGATTAATAACAACAAGGATTTATTAGAGGCAGTCAGAACTTGAGATATTTGATGAATCTAGGGTTTTATTTTAAAGTTAAAATAATTGAAGCCTCATATAAGAGACAGTTTGAAATGAAGCTTGTGTCTTCTAAGTATAGCATATAGCTTGTGACTATGTGTGTATAAGCTTAGATTACTTTATTAAAATAAAAGAATGATGGTACAAAATTGACCTTTTGAACATTAAGTTAATTTTTTAATTACATGGAATATTAAAAATACACAGAAAGCAAAAATGAATATGGCAGATATTCACAAACCTACCACCTCGCTATGTCGAATCTTACCATTTTTGAAATACTTGCTTTAAATAATATTTATTAAGACGTAAATCATCAGAAGTACAGTTGAACCCCTCTGTGTTCCTTTTCCATCCTGTTTTATGTTCTCATTCATCAGAGATGATGCTAAATCCCATTAGAATATTATTGTGAATTGGGTGTTTGTCATTACCTAATTGCTTACCATAATCTCTTCTTCTCTTCTTTGGAACAGGTAAATCTCGATTTTTACAGGGAAGAGTATATTTCCCATTTGCCCTCACAATAAGCGTACTGCTAAGTGCTAAGATTTGGCCATCAAGATTGGGTAGTAGTGTTGTGTGTAAGTAGAAGGAAATCTCTTTACAAATAAGGGAAAATATCTCCTTTGTCTCTTTCTCCATCCTGCCACTGGAACTTTGATATGATGTTTAGAGTTATAGCAAGCATCCAGAATCTTAGGATGAAAGATATTGTCTGGGAAGGGCAGAGAGACTGATGGAAGAATGCTGTTGCTGATTATCTTGTGGGTCTGCCATATGTAAACCTTGGATGATCTATTTCTCTGCATATCTTTTACATGAGAGAAAAACAGTCATGTTTGTTTTTACTTTTTCAGTCTTTGTGTCTAACAATTGAACTTAACACTAACATTCTAACTATGCTAACTATTCTATGTATACATAAAAATATGTATTCTAAATACATAAAGAATATATTTTTCAAATTTAAATATATCAACATTCTATTTTTAACATTTACAACATTTTTTGTTACATTTTGAGATTTATTCATTTTAACATATCTAATTCTAGTTCATTTCTATTTTGTTTATAACAGTATAGAATTTAACAATTTTCTGCTGGTGAACATTTAAGTGGTTTCTAACATTTTCCTATTGCAAACATGATGTGATAAACATTTTTAAAGAGATCTTTATTTTTGCACTTCTGCTGGAATTTCTTGTTGACTTTGGTATATAGATCTTGTATCTAGAAATCTTGCTGAACTTCTAAAAAAATTCTAAATAGGTCTATAAATTATCTTTGAGTTTCTATGAGAAAATTTTACTGGGAGAAATATTAATTTTGAATTTTATACCTTTTATTGTTTTCCTTATTACATTGTCTAGGGCCTCAAATGAAGTAAAAAAAAAGATAGCTTTATTTTATTTCTTCAGTTAATTTCAATGCTTCTAAAGGTACATTATGTCAAATATATTTGTAGTTAATTTTAGTTAAATAAATTCTGTCTACTACTTGTTTGATAAACATTTTGTCATGAATTAACAAATAAGTATTTTGTCATTTTGTTATGTTGAATGCTTTTCCTGTACCTATTGTTATTATTTATATTTTTTATGTAGTACATCATATTAACACATTTTTAAATATTTTTCTTTTAAATTTAATTAGATTTTATCATAGCATCATGAGAAAATATTTTTAAAGTCAAATAGTTCTACAGGGGTAACCCATTTCAAATCTTGTAGTGTTTCTTTGTGTATTTACTTCCGAATTTCCAAATAACATAAGCACATTGCTACTTCTTGGTTTTTCGGTTTTATATATTAATATGCTGCTTTTTTTTTTTTGTTTCTGATAGTATCAATTTATTGTTTACTTTGGAAGGTGGGTATTTATCTCTCCTCTCCCATTATAGTTGCATCACATTTGTGTTTAAATAAGTATTTACATTGTGGTATGTAAATATTTTTCCCCGTTGAGCAAGGTAAGGTACTAATATCAACTTTTTTTGTTTATGTGTATGTATATAGTTTATATATTATTTACTCTAGAGTTAATACATTCTTCACTTTTTATTTGCCTAGCTTTTCCATGCATCTATCATTAATTCATTCTACAACTCATAAAGTGTAATCGTTTTTCAGTATATTCAGAGAAATTAAGGCAATATATTAGGGGTAGTGGTGTGTGGAATAACCACACAGAAAAAGACAGATTTGTCATTTTTGAAGCTTTACATCTTTGTGAGCAGCTGTTGTCTGGGGACATCCTGTACCATCATCATGAGAATTACCTTACCTTTGCATTGGAGTCCAGGTTAGTTTTTCATTCCTTATTTTCTCTTTTTAGGTTGTTGGCTTTGTTTGGTAGAACATACCCTTTATCTTTTTCTGAATAAGAATTAATGGCATGAACACAAGGAAGGGAACATCAGACAATGTGTGTATGTGAGAGTTGGGGGTGCAAGTAGGGAGAAAAGCAGAAAAATAACTATTGGGTTCCAGGTTTAATACCTGTGTGATGAAATAATCTGTGCAACAAAGTCTCATGACATGAGATTATGTATATAAACAAACCTTCACATATACCCCGAACCTAAAATAAAAATTAAAAAAAGAAAGAATTCATGGCAGGTAATTTTTAAAGATATTGCCAGTTTGGAAAATTATTCATTTGACTGTCACACTTGGTTGATGGTTTGCCCTGGTATAGACTTCTAAGTTTAAAATCACTACCTCTCCCTCCACATCTGAAGATATTTCTCGATTGCCTTGTAGAATCTGGTATTCCCATAAGGAAGTTCAGTTCCACTCTGATACGTGAGTGTATAAAATTGTGTACTTTTCTCCTCTGCGGACCCTAAGTCTTTTATTTACCCTCACTGTTGTACTGTTTTATAATAATATGCCTTGCTGAGAGTCTGTTTTCATTTCTTGTACTCAGAGTGTAAAAGACACTAATGGGGTCTTTTAATCTCTAGACTCATATTCTTTAATCATGGGAAATTCTTGTACCGTTTTGTTATTATTTCTTTCCCTGTGTTTAATCTTTCTTTCTGGAACTACTAATATTTAGCTGTTGGTCCTCCTAAACAGATCCTTTGTTTTTAAGTTTCCTATTTTTAGCTCTTTGTACTTTGGTTCCAGGAGATTTCTTCTTTTTTATATTTCAAATACTATATTGGAGTTAGAATTTTTGCTGTCATATTTTTAATTTGGAAGAGCCCTTTTTTTTCTTATTGTTCAAATAGTATTTGTTCTTACCTCATAAATGTGATGTTTTACCTCTGAGATATTTTAAAAACCATTCTTGCTTACTGCATTTCCTCTATTTTTTTATACTTTTTAACAATTATTTTCATCTATCATGTTGGAAGTATTCTCCAAAAAACAGTTCTTTGCTGTCCATTTATAATGAGAAGAGAAACATTTGAAAGTTCATTGAAAGCCTAAACACATGGGGTGAGGACTTTCTGGATTACGGGCTTTGCCATTGGGTACTGAGCAGACAGTCAGCTAGTTCCTTGCAGAATCTCTACTAGTCCAGTAACTAACATTTCTTTTCACCTGGGATCAATAGTCCAGAATCCTCAAGGCTACTGCCTAGACTTATAAACCTAGATGATGACCTTCCAGGAGTTGACTGTAAAAGGGAGCTGGACTCTCCTTTTGAGCATTTTTAGTTATGCACTCTTTCCTCTAGTGTACCTGGTATCACTGAGTCCAGAGGCTTTGGATTCCATGATTCAAATGCGACCTCATCTTTTGCGGTCCTGAGTATAAGTGGGAATGAGGAGAGTAGTTATCTCATTTGGAGTTTATGAGGTGTCCTAGGAGTCAAACTGCTTCTTACACATACCTTTATTCTTTCTTTCACTGTATCTTGAACGTCAGAGGTGTCTGGCATTTCTGATTCCTGGTTTCTATTCTATTAGGGTTAGGCTAGGAAATAGGGCTAGGGTTAAATGGGAGAATTTTATTCATTCTTTTCTGTCTCTATCTATGCTAATTCCGTCCTACCTAATGATTTAAAAATTGTCTTTCTCTTGCCTTCAGCCCCATGTAAGTCTCTAGGTCTCATCATAGCATTTCAGGCATCCTGTTTCACACACAACAATAATGGGAATGCTGTAAATCCAGTCTCCAAATCAGCTTGGTTCTATTTCTAATTGTGAGGTGGTGACTGTGCCCTCCAGTCCCTCTTGGGCTTGAAGGCTGCTAAAATCCATAGCTCCAGGTAGGGCTGGGAAGCAGGGATTTTCCCCCTTATTTCTAAGTTGCAAAACCCTATATATATAGCCACTAGCTCGAAGCAGTGAGCCTAGTTCTGATTGTCCATCTTGGATGGCTTAAGTTTTATGATAGTCACTCTGTGGGACCTGAAGCCTTTGCCCCACTGCTGAGCCCCAGATACAGAGCTCAGGATGCTCTTGGCTGTATTCTCTATTTCTCGATTTTTTTTTTCTTTTGAGACAGAATCTCACTTTGTCACCCAGGCTGGAGTGCAGTAGTGTGATATTGGCTCGCTGCAACCTCTGCTTCTTGGGTTCATGTGATTCTCCTGCTTCAACCTCCGGAGTAGCTGGGATTACAGGTGTGCACCACCACACCCAGCTAACTTCTGTGTTTTTGGTAGAGACCAGGTTTTGCCATGTTGGCCAGGCTGGTCTTGAACTCCTGACCTCAAGTGATCAACCCGCCTTGGCCTCTCAAAGTGCTGGGATTACAGGCGTGAGCCACCATGCCAGGCCCTTGGCTATATTCTCTCTCACTCATTTGTGCCTTTGTTCACTTCCTTATCTGAAAGAAGTCATCTTTTTTCCTCCTTTATTCCTGTTTCTTTTTGCAGGTGTATACAGGCATGTGTCCACACACATGCATATTTTTCTTTTTTGTTTGGAAAAGAGAAACAAAGTGTGAACACAATATACCATCTTCACAGAAAAAATAAATAGAAGTTCTTTGAAATCAAACATAACAGCAACAATGACAACAACAAAATCAAAAGCCAATATCTAAATGAAAACCCACGGCCTTTTACTTTTAAAAAAAACAAGATTTGGATTTGGTCTAACTTGGATATTATATATGACCGTGCTTTGTATTTCCTTATGCCCCCTCACAAATCTTAATTATTCATTTTATGCTTATGAATCTAGGTCACCTCATTAGGAAATCTTACGACCTTCTTCACACTGGCCTCATTTTTTTTTAATGCTTCAAACATAAAAGATGAACTTTTGAAAACCTGGGATTTAACTCTTTCTCAAGCATATTCCCCAAACTTCCAATATAGTCAGAGCATTTTTCTGTTTCTGCAGTCCTTGAGCAGTGTTTGGCTGAGAGGCACACAATGAGAGGGTTATAAGGTTGTTCTCGAGAGCCTGGGTGAGATTGAGTGACCTCTTTACTGCGTATGGTTCTCCAGACCTGACCCACTGCCAGAAACACAGAAGTTCTCCAGAAAGATAAACACTGAGAAGTTCACTAAACATTTGGACTTTAATTTGCTTCTTGAAATGCCAAGCTGTTTTCTTTTTCTGGCAGAAATTGTTACTTCTCCTCTAATCTCACAGACTCTAAATGTTAGTCCTACTCTTGGTAACAATTTTCCCTGGAACTTCATCAGTTCCATTCAACAAATATTTATTGAAGCGTGCCAGGTAATGTTAGGTACGGAGAATATAATAATAAATACAGCACAGGTCTGGTGCTTAATGACCTTGTGGTCTCAGGTTAGCAGAGACACACAGGCCTGGAAACCCAAAGACTTAGCAGGTGGCAAACCTTTGTCCTTAGCATTCTGGCTGCCGAGGCTCACATTTGCAGGACTGTTTGCTCACTGAGACCTTGAACTTGAGTTTCTTCAACTGTGTAAAGAACATGATAATGGTACTATATGGTGTACACATATATACGTAAGTAGATAAGCTATAGATTATGATTCTATTATACATACAGTTGATCCTTGAACAACATGGGTTTGAATTCTGCAAGTCCACTTAAATATGAATTTTCTTCCACCTCTGCCACCCCGGAAAAGTAAGACCAACACTTCCTCTTTGTCCTCCTCCTTCTCAGCCTGCTCAACATGAAAATAATGAAGATAAAGTTGTTATGATGATCCACTTACACTCAAGGAATAGCACATATATTTTCTCTTTTTATGATTTTCTAAAAGTATTTCTCTAGCTTCCTTTGTTATAAGAACACAGTATATAATACATGCAACATACAAAATACTTGTTAATTGACTGTTTATGTTTTCAATAAAGCTTCTAGTCAACAACAGGCTATTAGTAGTTAAGTCTGTGGGAGTTAAGAATCATATTGGGACTTATGGCTGTAAGGCTGCCAGCAGGTCAGCACCCCTATTCCCCACATTGTTGAAGGGTCAACTGTATGTATGTAAATATACATACACACAGATGTGGATATATGTATACATTCATATATTGTATATATGCACATAGTATCCATACCTATCTATGTGTATATGTGTGTGTATTGTAGATTAAATTCCATAATACATGTAAAGTATAAACTTGGGACTGGCAAATAGGAAGCACTTCTTAAATATTAACTTCTATTTGTTATGTATATGTTAGCTTTATAACATGAAGGAAAGCCTAAACTAGTCATGAATAAACCATGATCTTTAGAGACAGGTAGATCTGGGTTTAAAATCTTATTCAACAACTTATAAACTTGAGTAACCTTGTATGTGAAGTCTTTAGTCCATTTCATAATCAATGCTTAATGAATGCTGCTTTTATTATTATTAATATTTTTAGAGAGAGGGTCTCGCTATGTTGCCTAATATGGAGTGCAGTGGCTGTTCACAGACATGATCATAGAGCACTATGATGTTTCAAACTTCTGGGCTCAAGTGACCCTCTTGCCTCAGCTTCACAAGTAGCTGGGACTACAGATGTGTGCCACCATACCTGGCACTTTTATAATTATCATTTCTTAATATTATGAAACAAAGCTTCCTCATCTCAAAAATATTACTGTTATCTTAAAATTATAATTATATTTAAATTATTTGTGTTGGAAATAATATATAATTATATTATCTATATTATTTATACCATATAAACAATATATATTAATATATAATTTATTATATATTTTATATAATATATTCTATATTTAGTATATAATCTTTGTATTGGAAAAATACATAATATAAATATATAATATCATATAAATATTTAGACAATATATAAATTATATATAATATATAATATTATCTCCAACAGTATTTATTTTCTATCTCCATTATACATTTTGCATTGAGCTTATCTACTTCATTTCTGTCACCATTTTTCTAGCTCAAATCTTGATCATCTCTTTCTTTATTATATTAATCTTCTAATTCATGTCCCTGGTTTCAATTACTCTCTCCTCAAGTCCTCTTTCATAAGACTTCCAGATAAATTTTCTTTAACTGAAAATCTGATTATATCATGCCTCATTCTCCATAGCTGGTATAATAAAGTCAGACACTTGTTTCTCATTTCAACCTAAATTTGAATTCTATTTACCTTCTTATCTTTAATTCTCACTATTCCCCTTTATACACTTGACAAGCAAATTTGAAGGAGATAGTCACTCTCTACTGAAACTTGCCCTTATTTTCCTCTGGCTTCTTCCTGTAATACCTCCTTGAGCTTTGCTCCATGTCCAAATCTTCCAAGGCCCAATCAAGCTCTTTTATTTGATGGTTTGTTCTCTGGTCCTGTCTCCCGTTCCTTCAAATACTCTTAACATTTTAACTACATCTTTACACTGGCTAGATTTTGACTGTTCTAAATTCTGCCTGCCTATTGTTTATCCCTGGTACCTTCAGCATTTAGCATATTTTGTTCATTAAGATAATACTAGTTTCTCTAACAAATAAACCCCCAAATTTTGGTGGCTTAATGCAAGAAAAGTTTATTTCCTTCTCAGTTGAGAATCTAATGTGGGTGTTTCTGCCTTGTAGACAACTTCCCTTCAAACAGTGATTCAGAGACCCAGACTCTCTCCATCCTGGGGTTCTGCAATTTCCTGAGATCTCAGAATTCTCTGCCTCCAGCCAGTAGAAAGGAAACAAGTGAGTAGAAAAGCAACATCCACATCTTAATCACCATCACCTGGACATATGTCACTTACATTCATATTCCACTGCAAAACCAGTCAGTTGTTCCATCACTGATGCAAAAGGGCAAGGGAAGTTTACTCCCTGGCTGGGCAGCTCCCTCCCAGAGATAGCTCTATTCTATAGAAGAAAGAGCAGAAATTTTGGGTGAAGAGTAAGCCATCTCTGTCATACTCTGGTATTAGGTGACACTTCATATGAAACACATATAGGTGAAGGTGATAATAATGTTTAGAATACCCAGCATTTATTACCTATAATGAGTATTTTTGTGATAGGAATGGTATGTGTGTGTATGTATGTGTGTGTGTGTGTGTGTGTGTGTGTGTGTATACATATTTTTAAAATATATATAAATATATAAAATAAAATAAATATATATACACATATAGAAGTATATTTTTAAGTAAATGTTAAAATGTTGAGAGTATTTGAAGGAGAGAGAGAGGGGACCAGAAGAGACACCATCAAGTAAAATCTTGATTGGGCCTTGGAAAATTTGGACATGCAGCAAAGCTCAAGGAGGTATTACAGGAAGAAGCCAGAGGAAAATAAGGGCAAGGTTCAGTAGAGAGTGACTATCTCCTTCAAATTTGCATGTCAAGTATGTTAAGAGGAGTAGTGAGAATTAAAGATAAGAAGGTAGACAGAATTCAAATTTAGGCTGAAATGAGAAACAGGTGTCTGACTTTATTATACCAGCAATGGAGAATAGAGAAATTATATCATCAGATTTGCAGTTAAAATGATTTATCTGGAAGTCTTATGAAAGAGGACTTGAGGAGAGAGTAATTGAAACCAGACATGAATTAGAAGACTAATATAATAAGGGAGAGGTGACCAAGATTTGAGCTAGAAAATGGTGATAGAAATGAAGTAGATGAGCTGAATGCAAAATACATAATGGAGGTAAAATAAATACTGTTAATTGCATTTGTGGGGCAGAGGATCAGGAGCATAAAATACAATCTTAAATTTAATTTGGGTGACTGAGAGAATGTTGGTGACATTAATAGAAGTGAGGATGGGAGGATGAGTATGGAGGAGGAAATGGGGGGTTGTTAATTGTTTTGGACATTAGTAATAGAATATTTGTGTTGGAGAGTCTGTTGATGTTGACCAATAGGTGGTTGTCAATTTTGGACTGTTGTTAAAGAGAGATCATCAGTTAAATCAGCAAAATTTCTTGTAAGATGTGGATTTGCAAGGATTATTTGAATGGGGTGGTAAGAGACTAACTGGTAAGCTAATTGGACTGGGGGTACAGTGTCTTAGTAACAAAATACCATAGACTGGGTGCCTTACATAACAGAAATTTATTTTCTCACAGTTCTGGAATTCTGGTAGAATTTCATAATCAGAGTGATGGCTGATTTGGTGAGAGCTCTCTTCCTGGGGTGCAGAGAACCATCTTTGCTGTGTCCTCGCAGGGCAAAGAGAAAGAGGAAAAGGAAGCAAGCTCTTTGATTCTTCCTCTTCTTCTTCCTCCTCCTTCTCCTCTTCTTTTTCTTTCTTTCTTTCTTCTTCTTCTTCTTCTTCTTCTTCTTCTTCTTCTTCTTCTTCTTCTTCTTCTTCTTCTTCTTCTTCTTCTTCTCCTTCTCCTTCTCCTTCTCCTTCTCCTTCTCCTTCTCCTTCTCCTTCTCCTTCTCCTTCTCCTTCTCCTTCATCTTCTCCTCCTTCTTCTTCTCCTTCTCCTTCTCCTTCTCCTTCTCCTTCTCCTTCTCCTTCTCCTTCTCCTTCTCCTTCTCCTTCTCCTTCTCCTTCTTCTTCTTCTTCTTCTTCTCCTTCTCCTTCTCCTTCATCTTCTCCTTCTTCTTCTTCTTCTTCTTCTTCTTCTTCTTCTTCTTCTTCTTCTTCTTCTTCTTCTTCTTCTTCTTCTTCTTCTTCTCCTTCTCCTTCTCCTTCTCCTTCTCCTTCTCCTTCTCCTTCTCCTTCTCCTTCTCCTTCTCCTTCTCCTTCTCCTTCTCCTTCATCTTCTCCTCCTTCTTCTTCTCCTTCTCCTTCTCCTTCTCCTTCTCCTTCTCCTTCTCCTTCTCCTTCTCCTTCTCCTTCTCCTTCTTCTTCTTCTTCTTCTTCTCCTTCTCCTTCTCCTTCATCTTCTCCTTCTTCTTCTTCTTCTTCTTCTTCTTCTTCTTCTTCTTCTTCTTCTTCTTCTTCTTCTTCTTTCTTCTTCTTCTCCTTCTCCTTCTCCTCCTCCTCCTTCTTCTTCCTTCTTCTTCTTTCTTCTTTCTTTCCTCCTCCTCCTCCTCCTCCTCTTTCTTCTTCTTCTTCTTCTTCTTCTTCTTCTTCTTCTTCTTCTTCTTCTTCTTCTTCTTCTTCTTCTTCTTCTTCTTCTTCTTTCTTCTTCTTTTTTGATGGATTCTCACTCTGTCACCCAGGCTGGAGTGCAGTGGCACAATCTCAGGTCACTGAAACTTCTACCTCTTGGGTGCAAACAATTCTCTGCCTCAGCTTCCCAAGTAGCTGGGATTATAGGTGCCTACCACCACTCCTGGCTAATTTTTTAATTTTTAGTAGAGACGGGGTTTCACCATCCTGGGAAGGCTGATCTTGAACTTCTGAACTCATGATCTGCTCACCTTGGCCTCCCAAAGTACTGGGATTACAGGTGTGGTGCGATCTCAGCTCCCTGAATCCTCCGCTTCCTGGGTTCAAGTGATTCTCCTGTGTCAGCCTTCTGAGTAGCTGGAACTACAGGAGTGTGCCACCACACTCAGCTGATTTTTGTATTTTTAGTAGAGATGGGGTTTCGCTATGCTGTCCAGGATAGTCTCAATCTCCTGATCTCGTGATCTGCCCACCTCAGCCTCCCAAAGCGCTGAGATTACAGGCATGAGCCACCATGCCAAGCCCCCCTGCAGATTCTTATAAGGACACTAAACTCATCATAAGGACCCCACCCTCATGAACCCATCTAACTTTAATTAATTCCCAAAGGCTCTATCTCCAAATACTATCATATTGGGAGTTAGGGCTTCAACATATGACTTTTGAGGGCACACAACATTCCCTGATGGAAGTATCTATCAGATACTTCCTGATGGAAGTTTTTCAGAAGAGTCAAAATCGATTGAAGTTGAAAGTTTTCAAGGGTTCCATATGCTAAGACAAAGTAATAGGCACACACTTAGTACCCTAATTGATCATTAGGGAGAAGTCAGGAATATAGAAATGCTACCCTCTCTAACTCGTGAAGTTGAAAATGTCTGCCACAACCAAACTGAATTTTGACCTTACCCAGTATAAAATTAAATTCTCAGTTCATTTCTCAAAACTGAAAAAGCACCTTTGAGGATTTTAACATAAGTGGTGTCCAAGCTATACAGTTTATTAGTTTATTTGGAATGGTCTCCTTGATAGGTAGAGACCTGAAATAGCTCCTAGAGATGATTTGAGATTCCTGTCTTTCAAACTGTGTTTCATTCTAAGGATAAAGAGGAGCTGCCTCAGGGTTGACCCAGGATGTGAGGGTGGTCAGAGGCTGAGACAGAATCGACACCTTTCATATCTCTCCTACCTCTTCCACTCTTTAGCCAGACAAAGTCACATTTATTCTGTTGTATATTAGGCTCCCGGCTAATATTTCATCTGAAGAAAAGGTTTCATGGCTCTCTGGCTATGGGCACATTTGTGCCTACCCATATCAGCCTATATCTAACAACTATATGAAAAACAACACTCTAGAGCAGAACCTGCAAACATTTTCTGTACTTGGCCAGATGAAATTTAAACCTTTGGAGGCTCTACATTCTCTGTCATAACTATTTAATGATGCTGTTGTAGCAGGAGAGCTGTCATAGACAATACATAGAAAAATGAGCATAGCTGTGTTCCAATAAAACTTTATTTGCAAAAAACACATGGGGATTTGCTTGCAGATCTTTGATGTCGATCAACTTCCCTCTTGTTTTGCATATTGAGAAATAGAGATAGAATGAGGAGGCTAAGACACTTACTAAAGGTAATAAAGTGGTTAGGAGTAATCACGAGAAAAAAACTACAGTCTCCTTATTCGTTTCAGTCACACTCTATTCCACCTCATGCATATTCCATCTTTGTCAAAATCCCTCGAAGTGTTGTTCTGGTGCCTTGAACATGCTGTAAGATTAATTAGTTAGTTATCTACCTTTATTATATGCCCCCTTCACAAGCCAAATGCTTTGCATGTATTATCTCTTTTAATATTCATGACAACTCTATAATGTTGATATTATCATTTTCTGTTTTACAAAGAAGAACATGGGAGTTTAGAGACTTGTCCAAGATCACACTTTAATAGGCCTCTTTAACAGTCCTGATTGGCTCTAACAGTATAATTTATCATCAACTCCTTCTTTTCTCTTGGAGTCCCTAGAGTCAATTCATCAAAAATTGTTTCAGCTTTCAAAATATATTCAGGATTCAGCCATTCTCATCACCTCTGCTATTACTACTTTGGCTTGAGCTGCATTCACCTCTTCCCAGGATTGGTGCAACGGCCATCTGGTAGGTCTCCATGCCTCCAGCGTTCCTTAAGGTCTATTCCCACCATAGTAGCAAGAATGATTCTATTAAAACATGAGACAGATCCTTGCACTTGTCTTCCAAAAACCTGCCACAGCAACTCATGTTACTCAATAAAGGCAGAAATCTTACCACAGCCCTCATGGCCCTGCATACTCTGCCCCTAGTCATAACTCTCTTACCCCTCTCTCCTCCAACTCTTTGCCTACCTCCTGGGCTTCTTCGTTGGCCCTGGACAGAACAGGCATGGCCTCTCTTTAGGGCCTTCTCTGTAGCTGTCCCTCTCTCTGCATTGCTTTCCCTCCCCTACTGCATGTCCACAGGCCTGCCCAACTTCCTCACTGCTCCTGTTTTCTGCTCACCTGTAGGCTTCTCAGTAAGGTCCACCTTGACAGCCTTCAAAATTCCTGGTTCCCTGGCCCTGCTCTGTGTTTTCTTTTCCCTATAGCACTGGCCAGCTTCTAACATACTATGTAATTTATTTGTTATGCCTATTGTTCATTGTCTCTCCTCCACCCCCCACAAGCCCTGACCAATCAATGTCCTTGAGGGTAGAGATCTAAATTTTGTCTGCCTTTTTCTCTCTAAGGCATTGAGCAGCTTTGGGTCCTAAGTAGGCACTGAATAAATGTTTACTGAATGAATGAATAAACCTGACTCTTATTTCAAGACCTTGTTCTTAATTAATGGCCAAAGAAGTAAGATATTAAATAAATAAATGAATAAACCGAATGAATGACTCCTCTGCTAATTTGGGAATTCTCTGAGCCCTGGGATTGTCTCTTAATCATGTGAGTATGCCTGGAACAAAGCAGGTGCTTCCTAAGTGCTTACAGAATTAAATTACATCCTGCAGGCACCAATTCTGACATTTGGGAGGCCCTATTACCCCATAAAATGCTTCCCTCCTGTTTTGGCCCTTCATGACCACAATTAGACTTCTCTCACCCAAAAAAGCCCTTTGTCCCTTGGCTGGGGTTCAGACCCTGCTGCTTCCAGCCAGACTGGGCAACAAAAAGGAGCTTCAGAAGGAAGGACAACAGTCACTTTCTTCTGCAGAATTCCTCCCAGGCTGCTTAAGCCTCTCTCCATGTCCCCCATTTTAAACCTTTTTGCTTTCTTTGCTCTGCAGGATTCTAGCTGACAGCCCAAATAGGTGACTCTGGCTGGATAGTATAAGGAGAGTGAGGGTTTCCCGGGGAATCTTTCCCTCAGGAAACAAGTATCAGGGGCTCCCTTTCCTGCCTTTTATAAAAGATTTTCCAGAGGCCAGAGATTAGCACAAATTTAAGGAAAATAACAATTTGCTATTTACAAAACTGCAGTTTTGTAGCAGCAAACTTGCCATCGATCTTAAATATGAAGATAAAGCCCTGATAACTCCTTCTAATGTGATTTCACTCCCAGCCTCCATCCATAAGGTAGAATATTTAACACAATACATGCTGAGTGTCAGAAAACTGCAGGTACCAACCCTGCCACTGAGGAAAGTTTAGTATACCTCCCCAAGAAGAGAAGCACAAAGGTTGTGGAGAAGGGATTTAAATGAGGGTCTACAAAAAGACATATGCCCTTGTATGTTCATTGCCACCCTATTCATAATAGTAAAGACATGGCCAACCTAGGTGCCCATCAACAGTGGATTGGATAAAGAAAATGTGGTATATATACAGCACGGAATACCACCCAATAAAAAAGAATGTCCTTTGTAGTAAATGGATGCAGCTGGAGGCTATTATCCTAAGTGAATGAATGAGAAACAGAAAGCCAAATACTACATATTCTCACTTATAAGTGGGAGCTAAATATTAGGTACACATGAGAATAAAGTGGCAGCAACAGATGCTGGGGCCATGAGAGAGGGAAAAGAGAGAGGGAGGGCACAAGGATTTTAAAACTATCTATTGTGTGCTATTATTCTCCGTACTACACACCTCAGCATCACTTAATATACCCAGGTAACAAACCAGTGCACACACACTCCCTGAATCTAAAATAAAGTTGAAGTTACATAAAACAAAACCAAAACAACCAGGATCTATCTGGTTTCAAGGCTATTTTTATTCATTCATTCATTCATTCATTCATTCATCCATTCTTCAAGCACATGTTTATGGAGCACCCACTATTGGTCAGGGACCATTCTCAGATCTTGGGAGATAGTCATGAACAAAACAGATAAAATTTTTTGCCTTTGTGAGGCTTTTACATTCTAGTAATGAAATTTAGATAATAAAAAGTAAAAAACAGAAAAAAATGTATGGACAAAAAAGTGAAAGAAGAGCAGGTAAGGGAAATTGAGACTGCAGAGCCAGGGGAAATTTGCAGTAGGAAATCCAACATGCTGGGTAGACTTCATTGAGAATGCTGGATATGATCAGAGTTGAAGGAGGCAATGGAGTTCAGCCAGCAGATGTTTGAGGAAAGAGCATTTCCAGTGGAGGAGCGGCCATGGCAGAGGCCCTCAGACAGCGGGCATGTGTCTGTGTGCATATGGCCAGCCCAGTGACGGGTTTGGCTGGAGTAGAGTGAGTACCTGGGAAAAGTAGATCATAAGGACCCAGAGGGCATTGCAAGGGCTCTGTGAGGACTTTGGTTTGTCTCAGGGTAGAACCACTGCAGGGTTTGTGCAGAGGAGCAGCTGCCTCATGTCTTTGTAGGCTCTCTGGCTGCTCTGTGGAGGCCAAGGTTGTGTCAAGGTTGAAAGCAGGCAGACCAGTCGAAAGGCTGTTGCAATACTCCAGGCAAGAGGCGATGGTGGCTTAGACACATCCTCCACGGTGGAGGAGCTGTCTTTCTCCTGACACAGCTCCTCTCTCATCCACCTTCCTTTCTCAGCTGATGACATGTTTATAGAATTTCATACAGTCAGTTCCTCCTGTGTAAGGTGGCCTTTTCTTTTTACCCTCTGTCCTTTGGCTCAGGTCCTCACTCCTCTCCTCAGCTCCCCTGCATACCCACTGTAATACTGGCCCTGAACTTCGTATCTCCAGCCTCTTCTGTAGCCCTGTTTTGTGCCCAGGCCTCACCCACAGCAGCCCCAGAGCTCTCTCTTGCCTGCCTGTCCCAGTTGGTTGGTGTTATATTACCTGACAACCATTTCCTCTGTTTTTCCTGATCTGTGTGATATTGCAAAACAGGCCTGAGTGTACTAGCTAATGCATAAATCTGGGAACAAAGCAGGTGCTCCTACAGTCCATCCCAAGTCCAGAAGGATGGCAAACCGACTCCCAGTTTCCACTTCTTCCAGCCAGGGACCATCAGTGCTTGTCTCGAGGGGCTGTCCTATCAGTCAAGGGGACAACACACAGGGTGTTACATTGCAGCAAGAACATTACATAGATGATAAGGAAGGGAAAGGAAGAGGAAAGGGAATATGTTCAGCACACACTTTATGTCATGCACTTTGTCTCCAATATATTATGGAACTGTCACAAGGACTCTGTGACAGTTGGGTTGGTTCTAGCATTCATTGTTCACTGATGAGGGAATGAAAAATAAAACAACCTGCACTGAACCTACTGCTGACTCCTGTCATGAGGGTGTGAGAAACCTCCAAGGTAGAAAGGTGTTCCATGTCTGGAGACGACAACAGACTCCTTGTTTAAAAAGGAAAAATAAAATGTTAAAATGATGGCTTGGTTTCTCAGGCTTGGGCATGACTTAGTCATCACATTAAATCAGCATTGTCTCCAGAGCTTCAGCCAGTTCCAGGCTGTGGAGAGGTGGGCACCCAGGCCAGGGCTCCCACAGCCTATTCCAGATACTTCTCCTCGGCCCATATAAGGAAGGGGTATGTGAGTGCTTTCCCATCACACCAAAATGCAACTAAACAGAAAGGATGCATGGCTTGGGCCTGGAAAAACATTTACAACAACCTGACAATGGAATCCATTTGTCCAGGTCTAGCTGGGTGTGGCAGGTGAAGCAAGAGTCCCACCTAATGACACAAGAGCTCCTTTTTGTCATTTGAGGTTAGGTTTTCCCCCACCTCCCAGGAGGTGCAGAGTGCATGGACAGGGGGACTACGCCTGTGGTGCAGGAATGCACTGAGAGGGTGCTGCCCAGGGAGCCCTGCCCTGCATGTGTGAATCATCTCCAGTTGGAAGATCATTCCTGGCTGGTTTGCATCTTGTCAGCATTTTACAAACTGGTAATTCTCTCACCCAGAATGCGTCTCCCCCTTGCCAGAGTCTGGAAATGGGGCCAAAGAATTTGGCATCTTCAAAGCCAAGAGCCTTCTTGTTTCTTCAGTTATGAGGGCTTTCTGAGAGATGACAGAGTTGTGGCTTTGAGGGTGAAATTTGTGTGTCAACTTGGCTAGACTACGGTGACCAGTAGTTTGGTCAAGCTCCAGTCTAGATGTTCCTGTGAAGAAACTTTTTAGATGTGATTAATATTTACAAGCAGTTGGTAATAAGTAAGGTAGATTATCCTCCACGATGTGGATGGGCCTTATCAAGTCAGGGGAAGACTTTCACAGTGAAGACTAAGGTTTCCTCACAAAAAAGGATCTTTGCTTAGAGACTGCAACATAGAAATCCTGCCTAACTTTCCAGTCTTCAGTCTCAAGACTGCAACATTTCTTGCCTGATATCCAGCCTGCTTGCTTGTCTTATAGATTTTGAACTTGCCAGCTCCCACAGTGGTGTAAGCCAATTTTTAAAAATAATCCTTCTAGCTCTCTCCTCCTCCTTGACTCTCTCTAGGTACAGTCACGTAGCACATTGTGATGTTTCAATAAACAACTGCATATATGATGATCCTCGAAGATTATAATGGAGCTGCACTATACCCCTATACAGGTGTACAATATTTAAATGTTTCATATTGTGTGTATGCTGCTCCTTTCTATGTTTAGAAACACTTAACATTGTGTTATAATTGCCTACAACATTCAGTAAAGTAACATGCTGTACAAGTTTGTAGCCTGGGAGCAACAGGCTATACCATGTGGTCTCTGTGTGTAGTAAACTATGGCATCTAGGTTTTTGTAACTGTATAATGTTTACACGATGACAAAATCATCTAATGATATGTTTCTCAGAGCACATCACTGTCATTAAGTGACATATAACTATAATGTGTAAGTGTGTGGGGTATGTGGGTACATTCATACATGTGCATATGTGTGTGCATATAATATATATATATTATATATATTATATATAATACATATATATAATACATATATACTGTTTTCCCTTGGTATCTGTGGGAGATTTGTTTCAGGACCTCCTGCAAATACCAAAATCTATGACTGCTCATGTCTCTGACATATGATGGCATAGTATTTGTATGTAACCTATACATCCTCTGGTATACTTCAAATTATCTCTGAATTACTTATATCTAATACAATGCAAATATGTAAATAGTTGCATTATTTTTTAAAGTTTTATTATTTTTATCATTGTGTTGTTATTTTTTATTGTTTTCTCTGAATATTTTTCATCTGCAGCTGGTTGAATCTGCAGTTATATATAATAATTATAGAATCTATAAGAATTATATATAATGTAATAATTACAATAATATATAGCATTGCTATAATACAATATAATAATATAAAATGTCTATATGAATATCTGAACTACTGAAATATTATAGTTTGGAAACTGTGAAAACTCCCTCAGGACTCTTGAAGTCTTTTAGAACTCTAAAATCTCAAGCATTCCTCATTCGCACATATGAACACTGGAACCCTGCCTTGAGTCAGGCCTATGGTATGGTACCTGGTTCAGGAGCACGATGTGACTGAAGAGTAGAATCTTAGCCAGTGAAGCTACCCTCTGCAAACTTGCCCAGCTGCCTTCCTATGGGGCCACGGCTCCAGGGAGCTGTACAGCCTGCATCTCTGCTTGGCTTCTGGATCTGTCCTTCCAGACTCCCGGTGGAGGTGATGGACTGCCCAAGTGATACTCTTTCTGTATTACTCCTTTTTGCTTTTGTTTCTGTTTTTGTTTTTGAGATGGAGTTTCATTCTGTCACCCAGGCTGGAGTGCTGTGGTACAATCTCAACTCACAGCAATCTCCACTTCCTGGGTTCCTGCCTCAGTCTCCTGAGTAGCTGTGATTACAGGTACCTGCCACCATGCCTAGCTAATTTTTTTGTATTTTTAGCAGAGACAGGGTTTTGCCATTTTAGCCGAGTTGGTCTCAAACTCCTGACCTCAGATTATCTGCCCACCTTGGCCTCCCAAAGCGCTGGGATTACAGGCCTAAGCCACCGAGCCCAGCCTTGTTTATGTATTACTTCTTGAGACACAATTATCTCTGGGTAATCCTGTGTGGCAGTTATCCATCCATCCATCCATCCATCCATCCATCCATCCATCCAACATAGATTTATCCAGCACCTTCCTTCTACCCACTCTTGTTCTGGTTGCTTCTTGGGGAGGGCACATGAATGCACAGTAAGCTATCTTGTAGTTCTGTGGTCTAGAGAGTTCCTACCCTTGAGGCCCACAGAGGGAAATTCTAATCTCCTTTTCCCCAGACAGCCTCAGTGCTACCGACCATCTCCTTGTGTTTCTTCTTGCCTCTCTTTGGATGCAGGAGCATGCTAGCAGCACCGTGGCTGACCACTGTTGCCATCCTTGGCTACATGTCTTCCTGTTCCATCTTGACAGTTGAGGGCCTAGGAGTTCCTCAGGAACCCCCCGCTGGGGTTTACAGTCACCCCCTACTTTCCCACTCCTCTCTGGAATTGTGCCTGATGGTAGGAACTAATGTCCATCCATCACTTTCCCTGAGCCTCAGGCTGTTTGTTCATGACTTTCTTCCTTTCCTTTTTCCTTTCCTTTCCTTTTTCCTTTCCTTCTTTCCCTTCCCTTCTCCTCCCCTCCTCTCCCCTCCCCTCCCTTCCCTTCCCTTTCCCTTTCCCTTTCCCTTTCCTTCTTTCCTGTTTTTGAGCTGGAGTGTCACTCTGTCACCCAGTCTGAGAGTGCAGGGGCGCATCTCAGCTCACTGCAATCTCCACCTCCCAGGTTCAAGCAGTTATCTGCCTCAGTCTCCCAAGTATCTGGGATTACAGTCGCCTGCCACCATATCAGGCTAATTTTTTAAATATTTTTAGTAGGGACAGGGTTTCACCATCTTGGTCAGGCTGGTCTTGAACTTCTGACCTCATGATTCACCAGCCTTGGCCTCCTTCCAAAGTGCTGGGATTACAGGCATGAGCCACTGCACCCAGCCATGACTGTATTTCTTGATGATTCCTTTTCTTCCTGTGTGACCCTTTTTGAGGACCAGCTTTAGCCTGGAGGCCCACACAGAGCTCTAGAGAAGGAGCATCTGGACAGTCACATCTGCTATCCCATGAACCTCACTGCTCCCACTTCGCTCTCAGGCCCACACTCTTGCTGCTCAAATACCACCATGGCATACCTGCATCCATGGCAGGTGGCACGAGCCAGACTTCCTGGTCCTTTTCTTAGCTTCTGGCTGTAATTTCATGTCTCTCCTTTGGGAAAGAGATCGACATGAAAACCAAAACTAAAATAGTGTAGTAAGTGCCAGGAAGAGGCAGCTGTAGTGTTCTGTATGGCCTCCTGAACCTAAGGGGGCAGGTCAGGTCAGAGTCAGCAAAGGCTTGCTAGTGGAGGGGGTGAGTAATATGAGATCTGAGTGGTCAAAAGGAGTCAGAGAGGTAAATGGACAGTGGGGAAGAGAGTTTTGGACAGAGTGAATACTCCCTGTGGCAGCACATTGAGATGTGGTCAAAAACCTGGAATCAGTTTGTGTCCTGGGCGGGAGGGATAAAACACTATGGGGCTCATGTCTATAATCTCAGCACTTTGGGAAGCCGAGGTGGGCAGATCACTTGAAGTCAGGAGTTCGAAACCAGCCTGGTCAACATAGTGAAATGCCATCTCTACTAAAAATACAAAAATTACCCTGGCATGGTGGCATGCACCTCTAATCTCAGCTCTTGGAAGGCTGAGGAAAGAGAATTGCTGGAATTGGGAGGCAGAGGTTGCAGTGAGCTGAGATCATGCCATTGCACTCCAGCCTGGGCCACAGAGTAAGACTCTGTCTCAAAAAAATTAAAAAAAAAAAAACACAACACAAAACACTATGGGGCTGTTTCTCATCCTGGAATACAAAGAGAAGCACCTTACTAGACATTGTTTTCTCAAAGAAGTGAGGCTTCTCTAGTGATGACACTTGCTGGCGTCTGGCATCCTGCCTGCGTAGGGTAAGATGGATACCTTCAAACTACCATTTCTTGTTCTACTCCCGTGATACAATGAGCCAATTCCTGAAAATTTGCATTGTAAAATCATGAAGATACTCTAATTTCAATTCTGTGAACACAGACATAAGGAGGAAAAAAAGCTGAAAAGCACATTTGCAAAAGGTGGTCATTGGTTAAGGTGAGTGCTATTTGGTTGATTTAATTCTTGGCTTTATTTTTTGTGTTTTAACTAGCTTTACAATTATATTTAAAAAGAATATTTGGGTTATATTCAAACAGCTCCCCTGACAGATATTCTGGGTCTAATTTATAGGTTCCAGCATAAGATACTCATCCTTCAGCTGGAATTAGTCTAGTTCTGTAATATATTAGCAGAGGCTCTATTAGGAAGTGATAAAGCCACATACGAACGTCTCCAGGAATACAGGTGATTTTTCTGCCGATGGCAAGGACTGTTATCCCAGATCAGACTAATAAATTTGCATTCATGGAACCTGTTAAGGTGTCTTATTTGTGGTGATTGCTATTTTAGAAAATGGAAGGAAAGTTCAGCAATGCTGTTGTGATGTGGCTGCAGAATTCCCTGATGGCTGAGGGTCCCAGAAAGCTGTGTCCAGCATACAATATCCTTTGTTTAAGTATCTGCATCCTTCCTTCAAGCAGGCTGCCAGCAAGGCAGTCATGCCCCTCTCTCAGTTCAGGCAGGAATCGAAGCATAATTTGGCCTCTGTCATTTTCAAAAATCAAACCTGCCCAGGGACCAAGTTCCAACATCAGCTGTTTTTGCTTTATGTTTTATTTGAAGACATTTAATTTTGAACCCTGTATGTTTTCAATGATATTTTAAATTTTTGGTAGAGTAGACTGTGTACATGTATAAAATACCCTTCATTTATGTAGAGCAGCTCTTTCATTAGGTATCTGACTTTATTTTAGGATAAAGGCAGATTAATGATCCTAATTAATAACTAAGTGATTATCTCTATTCATTGTTTTAATTATTTTTTTAAAATAGTAATTACATATCAAATATATAAAATTATTACTTTATGTCTAGCTTTGTGTCAAGTATTTTACATATATTTGCTCATCAGACTTTACCGGAATCTCATAAAGTAGGCAGAGAAACTAATGTCCACTTTATGAATACAGTCTCAGGAAGGGTAAGTGGCTTGTTCAAGTTTCTTTCAAGGAAAACAGGAATCCCTGAAGCTCCAGCCCTGCAGATGAGCAGGAATTAGAAAGGTCAACAAGGTGGGAAGCTGAGATTTTAACCAAGGTATGTTTGGTGCCACGTAACATACGTAATGTGATATTACATGTATATTGTATATGTATATTTACGTATGTACATAATTTTTATTATATTATTTATTTATATGTGATACCCAGACTTCCAAATCACATTTTCTCCTTATCTGTCTCTTTTTCTTTTTTCTTTCAGTTTTTCTATCTTTTGGCGTTTTTGCTCCTTCCGATGGTTGACTAACCCTGCTGTCCTTCATGTGATGTGATCTGAGAAGGCTAAATGTTAAAGCATTTCCCATCTTACATGGACTTCCCAGCTCACCTATGCCAAAAGTGGACTGAACTCCTGATCCTGATGCTAGAGGACCTGTGATCATATCTCATTTCTTCTCTTTTCCGGCCTCATATCTTTGGACAAGCCTTTCAGTTTCTCACACGAGCTAGTGTCCCGTGTGCTTGCCAAAATTATCATGAGGATTAAATGTGAGGATAGATGTGAAAGCACTTCATGAGCTGTAAAGTGTAGTTGTCACCCCGTCATGTTCTCTGGGTTGCACATCCTCTGTGATGAGAGTCTATCTGGGAGGCAGGACAGTAAGGAAAACAGGAATCCCTTCAGCTCCGGCCCTGCAGATGAGCAGGAATTAGAAAGGTCATGTGGGATCCAGCAAAACGTCCAGGATCATTCCAAGTCAGAAGCACTTGTTTGTTTCGATTCCAGGAATTTGTCTTCATCATAGTTCCACCACTCCCTGCCTCTGCTTATTCTGAACCCGCCATTTCTATTCTTATCTCTCAGCCTTGTGGCTTTTGCTGCCTCTTACCATTGTCTGTCTCTTGTCATTCACACACAGCCTCCTCTCTGAGTTAGTTCTGCCTTTGTTTCTGTTAAGGACCACTGACTCATTCTCTAGGTCTCACACTTCTACTGCCCAGGGAGAAGGATCGGTTTGCTATCATCAGTGTTGTGCTGGTAAATGTTTAATAACTAGCTCTCTGTGAGAGGCTGGGTGGGGATAGGGGAAAGTCTGACACCTGTATGTTGGTAATTTCCATAGTACAAATACTCCTACGATAGATGGTTTCAAGCTATCAACATAATGTCACCTGGCTCCTCAAATCCTGAAAATGAAAAATTGGATTCCATAAGCCAGCTCCAGCATATCACTCTCACCCTATCTGCTGCCTTGTAGCTGCTAGTCAACCCAAGGATTGGCTGGTCTTGAACTGGGGTTCCATCTTGGTTCATTTAGCTGTGGCCAAGGTATCAGGATTGCATATTTGACTTCTCTGTGAAGGTCCTGTGGACATAGGAACTTTCCAGTTTATTTGTTTGACTCTCATTTTACAGATGTCTCTGTGACTTTAATAAATTAAGGGGAGAGATAGAAAATGAGGTTAAGTAAATATAAATTAGAAAATGATTAATGCCACAAGAAAGGTGTAAAAAATGTAAAATGAGGGTTCAGAGACAGGAAATGTCACTTTCAAGTTGGTGGCAAACAAGGAAGATTTTATGGAGCAGATAAAAAATTTTAACAGAGACTTCAAGGATGAGAGGATTTGGCAAGGTAGAAATAGAGCAGAAGGTGTTCAATACACAAAGAAAAAAAAAATGCTTGAACATAAGTGTGGAGTGAGGAAGCATGGAATTGGTCTGGAGTTAGTGAGCATTTCATTTTGTTGGAGCTGAAAGTTTGTGAAGAAGAAAGGGTGATCCTATTAGGAAGAAAAGTTGGGCCAGTCATGGTGGCCCATGACTGTAATCCTAGCACTTTGAGAGGTCACGGTGGGCAGATAGTTTGTGCTTGGGACTTCAAGACCACCCTGGGCAATATGGTGAAACACTATCTCTACAAAAAAATATTATTAAAAATATTTATATTATAAATGATATTGTATTAGACGATACAAAAGTTAAGCATGTTTTTTGTAATTATTAATACTTTTAATGGCAAAACCTCACTTACTTTTGCACCAAACTAATACAAAAATTAGCCAAGCATGGTGGTGCATACCTGTGGCTACTTGGGAGGCTGAGGTTGGAAGATTGCCTGAACCCAGGAAGTTGAGGCTGCAGTGAGCCATGATTATGCCACTGCACTCCTGCCTGGGCAGTACAGTAAGATCCCATCTCAAAAAAAAAAAAAAAAAAAAGTAGAGGACTTTTGGATGTTTGGGTGTCAAATAAGCCTGAAATATTATATACTGGTTTTCTGAGGCGCTGTTTCCAAATAAAAGTAAAATACAAAATACAAATTATAAGGCTATTATTTATATCATTACATAGGTCTGTTGGAATAGAGTATTAAGAGCTTGCGAGAGTAAGAGTTTGTTGTCACATAAATTAGTTCTGATCCTCCATTTTTTCAAATAGATGATATTATTGTTAGTATAAGTTCTTGCACTGAATGATGTCAGCAAGTTGAGGCAGAGCATTAGTGAGAATGAGACTGGGCTGAATCTGGATGAATAGGGATCCTGCTTTGTGGCCAACTCTAGGAATGACCAGGGTAAGTAATGTCTTTGCCAACCTTGGTCCATCCTCATGTCTGTAATCTTGCAGGGTGGTTATTTGATGGTTGCTTTCATAGCCTTCCCATGTCTATAATAACATACACTTGACCTCTTCAACTTTATTTTAAATGAAGTCATTCATTATTTGAGGACTGGCAAAGAGCAAAATTCCCCATGCGCTTGAGAAAGAGCTACAACTGGAAGCACTGCCAAGGTTCACATGTCATGGGGGAGGAGAATTCTGGTTAACTGAAAATCCTTGTTAAAAGGAAGATTCACTAACATGATCCATTGAAACCGTTGCTGTTAGGGATATATCTAAGATGTGCTAGTGAACATCTCTGACTTAAGACAACAGGAAAATAAGAATTAAGAAGTATATTTATGTGCCAGCCTCTGTGATAGTCACTAGGAAACAGAATGATAATAATGACCATCATTTATTGAACATTTTATTCCTTGCCAGGTACTGTTCTGAGAGCTTTATGTGCAACATCTCCTTCAATATTCCATACAGATATAGAAACTGTAGTAAACTGTTATAATACCTTGTAGTGGGTTGAATAGGGATCATCCAAAAGTGATATGTTCATATGCAAATCCCTGGACCTGTGATTGTGGCCTTATTTGGGAAAGGGGTCTTTGCAGATGTAATTCAGTTAAGTATCTTGAAATGAGGAGGTCATCCTGGAATATCGAAGATGGCCCTAAATACAATGGCAAGTATGCTTATAGGAGACACACAGGGAATAAGCACACAGGGGAGGAGGCAATGGGACCATGGAGAAGAAAGTAGGGTGATACAGCCACAGGCCATGGAATACCCAGAGTCCCCAGATGCTAGAAGAGACACTACCCAGATCATCTTCTACAACCTTCAGGGAAGCATAGCCCTGCCAACAGCTAGATATCAGACCTTGGGCCTACAGAATTGTGCAAGCATAAATTTCTGATGTTTTTGACTACCAAGTTTATGATAAGTTGCTACAGCAGCCATAAGAAATTAATAAATATCTTTTTTACAAATGTGAGAATGAAGGATAGAAGGGCCCACCAACTTACCTAAGATCTCACAGTTAGTAAGACATCGCTGCAGGAGACTCACCTAGGCATCCTTAGAATTTGCTTTCAACCTTAGTAGACAACTGCACCTCATAATATCTCTACCCCTATAAGATATATAAACCACCAGTTACTCTGAAAAGTGCAACGGAAACTTGGGGCAGGCACAGGGTGCACAGAGGGGGATATAACCCTGCTTTTGAGGGCAGGCGTGAGCATCAGGGAAGATATCCTGAGGGCAGTGATGATATTGAGCTGACAAATATTTTTTTAATTTTAAATTTTAAGTTCAAGGGTATGTGTGTAGGTTGTGCAGGTTTGTTACAGAGGTAAATGTGTACCATGGTGGTTTGCTGCATCACCATCCCGTCATCTAGGTATTATGTCCAGCATCTATTAGCTATCCTTCCTGCTGTTCCCCTTCTTCCTACTGCCCTCCGATAGGACCCAGGGTCTTGTTCTCCCCATGTGTCCAGGTGTGTTCATCATTCAGCTCCCACTTAAGTGAGAACATAAGGTGTTTGGTTTTCTGTTCCTGTGTTGGTTTGATGAGAACAATGGCCTCCCATTCCATTCATTTCCCTGCAAAGGACATGATCTCATTCTTTTTTATGGCTGCACAGTACTCCATGGTGTATATGTACCACAGTTTATTTATCCAGTCTGCTGGTGTGAATAGTGCTGCAATGAACATACACATGCATGTATCTTGACAATAGAATGATTTATATTCCTTTAGGCATGTACAAGGAACTTAAACACATTTACGAGAAGATTTATTATTATTTTTTAAGAGAATAAAGTAGGGACATTTTTCCAAGCAGAAGGAGCAACCATAGCAGATGAGAAAGAGTAGGGATGTTAAAATGATTAAGTAACTGGACCTATGTAGCAGGAAGTTGTGGCCAATGTCTGGGAAGCCTGGACTTCAGATCCCATCTTCTTTCGTGCTGCCTCCTGCACCGAGAGGCAGGGGTGCTCTTTGCTCTGTGTGTCATGCCTTCCCCATTTCTTAGCTGTCTGACCTCTGCAGATTTACTTAACCACCTTACACCCCAATTCCAGCAGCTGTCAAAAGAGGATAAAAATAATAATGCCAACTCTTTCTAACTTACATAAGAGTCTGTGAGTAAAATCTTTGTAAATCGAAAGGCTTAGAAAAATATGAGTAACTGTATATGTGATGAGCCTAAGTTCTTCCTTGAAATTTTGTTTTTTGAAGTACTTTGAGTTCAGCACATTTTCTTGTGATTTCCTAATTTTCCCTAAAAGTCTAGCAGTATACGTTTTCTCATTAACAGTTTTTAAAATATAGGCTTATTTTAATACTGCTGTCCAAATAATTCCAAGCAGTTTTCAAATATTTTTCTCAAAAGTCATGTAAAACCTCAATCCATTGATCATGGATTTTCACTGGACATGTGAACACCAGACCTACATTACATTTGTCTCATGAAAGGTGTTCAGAAACACACTCTTTAAATCTGGATATCATAATAGAAGAGACTCCCAGCACCTCAACTGAACAACACAGGTTTGTTTCATTTTAGAATGTCAGCACGTAGATGTCTTCTCATCCTGCAAAGGCAGGTATTTCAGTAGATGTGCATCTGCAATCCAGCACAGCCATGTGTTTTCAATGAAGAAAATGTGGGCGTTTACTTCATAAGAGTTTCTCAGCTCTACAATAGGGTGATATTGGTTCATCCCTAATCCGTATCCAATTTTACAACTAAACTTTTACCTCGAAAAGCCTAGCATGGGAAAATAAAGAGAACTATAAAAACAGTCATAAATAAAAGCCAGTAGCACATTTCTGAGGCATAGGTGCCTGCATGTGCAATGTAAAGTCACATCATCTTGTCTTTAAAATTGTGTTGTTAAAAAATTGTGTAAGAGGTAACAAGAGATAACAGCAGAAATAGTGAGAGGACAGTTGTGTAATTAGTGAACAAATCTCTTTTCTTGGAGGGGATATACTGTCTCTATTACGTAACTCTGCCGAAGTCTCTATAAGGGTGATGAAGACTGTAGGGTATGGTGGAAGGAAAATAGCTTGGGAATCAGGCTATTTTTTTTAATGTTCTTAAGCTCTTAGGCTAGTTGGCATTGGGTTTTTATTACATACAACTGTCCTTGTGGCTATGATAGTGGGTGTGTAGGGTAGAGGAGGGTGAAAATAAATTGACTACATTCATTTTAGCTAGAAAAAGAAATCCAAATTCTAATGCCTTGGAATAGATTATATCAATATTTTAAATCATTCTAATTGGATACTTTCAGGCCCATTGTCCATATGTGAACCCGTCCCTAAGGTCAGGATAATAGAGTCCTAAAGTTGGCTGAATTATTTGTTCACTCTGGTATCCAGGATAAAGGAGTGGTCAGTGTTGGTGATTCACAATGATTTACTTCCCCATTGGAAAGATGGGCTTTGTTTTCAGAAGAAGAAGTGAGTACTGGACAGAGAAGGACAACAGATGTCCAGCAAATCTTTGAAACCCTATCAGTCTTGATGGTAAGGATACTACAGGATCCATGGTAGTTTCTGTGGTTCCTACCACATGCTCCCCAATCATTGTTTCCTACCTAGAATCACATCTTACTCTTTGTCATTGAGTGCCCAGCTCCCATTCATCACCTCTGCGGCACCTTCTCTGGCAGCTCTGATCCATAAAGGTCATTTTCTGTGATGCAGCACCGTGCTTCACAGATCACTAGTCCACCATAGCTTGCTGAATCTAAATCTCATCCAATCACTTTTCCAGGCCATTTGCTTCCCATAATGTGTTTCTCATTTCTTTCTTATTCTCCCTTTTCATTACCACCTTAGTTTATTCATTTCTTCTCACTTGGATGATTATTTTCTTAACTTTCTGCCTCCAGACTAATTTCTTTTTATTTGCCATTTCTTTCAGGGCAATCTTCCCTAAAGGTACACAGCTCTGAACATGCCAATACTCTATTTAAAAAGCAGTAAGGTAGAGTGGAAGGCATAGCTGAGTGAAACTGAAACCCTCTTTGTGCTGGAGGTTTCTTTCTGGAAAGCTGACAGCACACCTCCGCCCCTGTCCAAAAGGCCTGATGTGAAATATTGCAACAAAGTCAAAATCAACTGGCAGGGACTTCAATAGATGTGCTGATAGCATGCAACAATGGGAAGGTGCCAGAACTGAACCGAGGTGGTGAATTGAGGTAGAGATAGGCAAGTGACGAGGCAAAGGAGGCAAGAGAAACTCCAAAACCGGGGTGATTCGAAGGAAGGAAACAGGGTTTGATGTTAATGGTCATTGCCTGGCTTGAGTCATTTTTAAAGGGAGAGGAAGGGAGAGGTATGTCTCTGCCCGCTGGTACTGTAGTGTGCCTGTACTGTCATTGGACATTCAAGCAGACCTATTTATTTGTTCACTAAGCAAGTATTTGTTGAGTACTTACTGTAATGTGCTAAATACTGGGTATCAGAAATAATTGCATATATGAGCCTTGAAGAGTGATTATGGGTGACGTGCATGAACATGGGTGAAAGGGAAGAGATGTATTTTGAACTTTGTATTTTCCAACACATCCAGCTGTGTACCTTTTGCGCAGCAGGTGCTAAAATTAGATTTACTGAATTAAAAAGCGATTCATGCCACTAAAGGGTGTTCCATGGTCTCACAGAAATTAGGAAGGAGTAAGTAGCATCTTTAGTAAATAAACAATATGCTCCTAGCCAAAAAAATACAACTTTGGGTTTGTTAGACTTTGCTCTGTCTTATTAACTAGAATGCAAGTGTTTTTATGTGTTTCGTTTTCTTCTCTTTCTTCTTCTTACTTTCCTATTTTTCTTTCTGCAAAGTTCTTGTCTACACATTTCAATGAGTACAAATGATGACTCCATATCCCAGGAAACAAAGACACTAAGCAGTGAGGTGGGGTTGGGGGTGGGAGAGAATGAGAGAGAGAGAGAGAGAGAGAGAGAGAGAGAGAATGTTAAATCTCCTGGTGGTTATCAAGTCTGCAGAAAATGACCTGATTGGTTGAGAAAGATGGGACTGGTGATAAAAGTGCAGATAAATAGGGGTGTGTGTGTGTGTGTGTGTGTGTGTGTGTGTGTGTGTATACACATCACAGAGATAGGTATAGATACAATATCATTATAGAAATAAATATAATCTCCCTAGTGTTTCTTCAAGTCTATGCCCTTCATTTGACTTCCCTTTGTTCTTCTCTAGTATATTATTTTGATATATATTATTTTTAATCTCAGAAACCAAAAGAGATTCCTGAAAACCATCACTCTGTCACCCACTGTGAGATCCTGGGCTGAGGAAGTATTGACTTTGTATGCTATAATCTCTCTCAACTGCTCTAGAACTCTAACCAGTGGACAGCTCTGGCCTATTGAGCTCTCTATCAGGGAAATGAGAAGAGATTTGTCACAACCTCCATCCATCTCTGTCACACAAGCTGCTCTTGTTGCAGAGCCCACACTCTCATGTCCCCGTGACTTAGATCTCCATCAAGGACACAGATGGGTGTTACCTTCCTGGGCCTTTGGCCACCCGGTTCCATTTTCTTTTAATCCTCACAACAACCCTGTGAGATAGGTATGGATGCCCATAGCATAGGCCAGTATTCTGTGATCTTTTAGTATCTGCAGCCCCTCTTTTAGCATGGATACTGTCACACTATACTTTTAATATCCATTTAATGAAAACGTCACAATGAGCAAAATCTATTCTGAGTTCACTGACTTTTGTATTGATGTACAGTACCAATAATAGCGAACTTAAAGTATATCTAACATTTAATTGGCATGTCCAATGTGCCAGGCATAGAGTCAAACATTTTTGTTTGTTTGTTTATTTTTATTATACTTTAAGTTCTGGGATACATGTGTAGAACATGCAGGCTTGTTAAATAGGTATACATGTACCATGGCAGTTCGCTGCACCCATCAACCCACCATCTACATTAGGTATTTCTCCCCACTGATGGGCCCCCAGGTGTGAGGTTCCCCTCCCTGTGTCCATGTGTTCTCATAATTCAAATCCCACTTATGAGTGAGAACAAACGGTGTTTGGTTTTCTGTTCCTGTGTTAGTTTGCTGAGAATGATGGTTTCCAGCTTCATCCATGTCCCTGCAAAGGACATGAACTCATTCTTTTTTATGGTAGAGCCAAATATTTTATAGTGATTCTTTTATCTCGTGCTCCTGACAACCCTATGGAGTGTGCCCTTTGACTGGCTCCATTTAACAGATAGAAAAACTGAGCCTGTGAGATAGGTGTAGTAGTTTGTTTAAGGTGACACATGGTGTGCAGCAGAGCAAGAATTTAAATCTAGTCAGTGTAGCTCTAGAACCAGCATTCTTAACCACTATATGATTTAGAAACTCGTTTCAAAATAGTGAGAGACAACTTAGTGTAGCTGGAAGATCCTGGTTGGAGTCCATAGGATTATAGACTATTGTTTTGGGAATGAATGAAGTGATGTGGGTAGAGAAATTACATAGTGCCTGGTGCGCTCAGAGCATGTTGCTTATGGGGATAATGAATGTCTTTGACCGTGACGCTCCCTTGCTGACAATAAGTAAAAAGGTGTTCTGCCTATGACTGGTGTGGAAGTGGAAAACAAAGATGACAGTCGCCACAGGATGGTGGTCTTGATCACAAGGGTAAGCCAGCCTAGAGTGAACGGGATGGTGCTGTGACTCTTGGTATTGGCATTCTTCATCCAAAAGTTGGTGTCCTGGGTCTTGGGCAGAAGCAGCAGCAGCAGGGGCAAACAGAGGGTGATTCGGTGGACAAGGGAGACAGAATGACCATTTTGATGTCTCTGGTGACCAGAAATAACAGCACGGCAATCTAGAGAGAACGCAAGAAAAGGTGGAAACATAAACTTCAGATCACCTGTAAGACATTCTGCTAGGGCTTGGCAGGACTCTTCTGGGAGCATTTGAAAAGGCTGGGAGCAAGAGGGGTGAAAGTTAAGTGTCTGGTCTTCTTTCTCCCTGGCTGGTGGGGCCCAGAGAGCAGCCATTTTAATTAGAGCCGTCCCTGTGGTGGACAAGATGAGCTAGAAAGCTTTTATACTGTGGAATATATACATGCTGAATAAATGACAAAGAAACCACACTTGCCTGTGCATTGCTGAGCCCACAAAAAAGTAAGGAATGTCCTGAAAATCACAACTCAAACAAATCATGAGCTAACACCAGAGAGGTGAGTGATCGTGAAAGCAGTCATCCTGAGTAAAATGATGCAACCAGGTGCCTGAAGTTTTGAGGATTATTGATCATACTGGGTATGAGAAAACGGAGGTAATGCAAGAGGGAGGATGCCGGGCTTGAGATGCCCTCCTAAAAGTTCACTCTCACACGGTCTATCCAATCAGTGAAAAGCTAGACTGGAGAAACAAAAAAAGCATGTGTGTCATGGCTGTGACTCTGGATAGAATTTAATTAGTGACAATACTAGTCTCCAGTGGAATTTGTTAGCTCTGTTACAGGCCTGTTCTCATGTGGATCTAGGGTTACTTTAGTACCATCCCTAAAGTCAGAGGAAATAATTCCAATAAATTAAAGCATCCCTAGTTGGAGAGCCATCCCTATTGTTGAGAAATAGCAGATAGAGAATATCCTGGGGAGTCAGCCTCTTCAGCTTAAAGCCTCCAGGGTATGCCAAGGTTAACTTTCGGCAAGTAAGAACTCCTAGGGAAAAATGGCAAAACAGACATGAATGCAAGGCATCAAGGATGTCAGTCAGTCTAAACAACTGTGAACAGAGTTTGACCCCTGAGGGCAAATATTATTCTGGTATTATCAGATACAGATGGCATTCTACCTAAGAATACTGTGTTTAAAGAAATGAAAGACAGAATAAAGATAGCAAGGAAAAATGGCCTAGCAATCATGACCAAAAGGATTTGGAAAAAGAGTGAAAGGGAACTCTGTAGATAAAAATGTAATTATTAAAATTAAAATCTGAGGAACAGATTAAAGAAGGGATTTATCATAAGGATGATATGACAGCTAACAAGTAGCAGCTAACAGTTATATATCATTTATTATATACTGGATATTACTTTGCAAGCATACCTGAAGAAAGGAGTGAACTAGAAATTAGATCTGGAAAAATTACCCTTAGAGAGACCAAGAAAGAAAAAAAAAAAATGTGAGTTCTGTGGCTCAAATATACTAGGGTGGTATCTTAGGCATAAGTTTTATAACCCATCTGAGTCTCACTTTCTTCAGCTATGAAATGAAAACACAGAGGAGGTGATTTGGCAGATTTCATTGTAGGACTATTTCTGGAGTTCAGGTTTGTCAACACTGAAAAAGTAAAGTACTAATTAAGAGAGGGTGAGACTGACTTGAATTAGCCTCAATATTTTCTGCATACATTCGTTGGGAATATTTTCTTGGCTTCCTAAAAATTCCATTATTATGTAAATTTAGAAATTGCATGTATATTTGAACAATTTTAATTTGAAGTTTCAAAATAGTATTTTCTATGTTCCAAGTCTTATAAATGACTTAGAACCATCATGACTCGGGAGGAGAATGTCACTGAGACATCCCACAGCAGGTATTTTCTGTCCATCAGATCACATAATTTTCATGTACCATGAGTCACAGCAAGTTCATACATTATTAGGAGCTGATTTAATTAATGAATTATCATTTAAAAGCCCTTTTAGTCAGAGCAACTCTAATGTTTAGATACTTCCAAGATTTAGAATCTTGAACAGCACAATTCCATATTGGAATACTGCCCACTTAATGGGATTGTTTGGACAATTGAAGAGACAATGGAATTACAGTTAGTTGCTCGTAGTACTTATCCCTCTCAGTGTTGTGGTTTGCAAACAACAAAACAAACTCTGGCTTATTTAAACAGGAAATGAATTAAATGGAAGGAAGGCAAGGTGGAAATGCTCATAGAATTGGTAAGAAAGCTGGAGAAACAGCCTTAGATAGTGGACAGAAACCACAGAAGGCAAGGCCCAACCACGACCTACCACAGTCCCAGTCAACGAGGAAGCTGATTGCCGTCTCTGAACTGAAAACTTACCACCCATCAGTGGATCCTTGAATCAACCTCTTTGACAGATGATCTCCATCACTACTGTGACTCTGAAGTCATCCACATGCTTTGGTGTCAGTCACATGCTGGAACCCTTGTGACTAAACGGTAGAGAGAGTATCTGGTCTCCTTTGGCTTCTGTCCTAACAGAATATTGATATTAATGCAGTTAAGATGCAGAACAATTTCTTCACAGTATTAGTCAATTCTCATGCTGCTATGAAGAACTACCTGAGACTGGATAACTTATAAAGAAAAGAGGTTTAATGGACTCACAGTTCCACAGTGCTGGGGAGGCCTCAGAAAACTTATGATCATGGCAGAAGGGGGAACAAACATGTCCTTCTTCACATGGCAACAAGAAGGAAGAGTGCCAGCAGGGGAAATGCCAGTTGCTTATAAAACCATCAGCTCTCACTCACTATCATGATCACAGCATGGGGGAAACCACCTCCATGATTCAATTACCTCCCACTGGGTCCCTCACATGACATGAGGGGACTATGGAGATTACAAATCAAGATGAAATTTGGGTGGAAACACAACCAAACCATATTAATCACCAACATGGTGACTGTAGTAAATAATACGTTATATTCTTGAAAAATGCTAAAAGAATAGATATTAAGTGTATTGCCACAAAGGACAACTGTATGAGGTAGTATGTAAGTGAATTAGCTGGATTTAGCCATTCCACAATGTATATATATTTCAAAACATCATGTTGTACATGATAAAAAAAAAACATGATTTTACCTGTCTACTAAAAAAATTTGAAAAGTCCAGGATTACTATTTTAAAACATCAAAATAATACGGAATGTTCTTCGTTTCATGAGAGACTCCCAAATCCAACTCACCTGAGTTATTTAACATTGTGATACATACACACATATACATATAAGCATATAATGTGATTTCTTATAAAAATAAAGTATCTATTTCAACAAACATTTTTGAAATTTTTATGTAACAATCTAAACAAATCACTTTTCATGCACAATGACTTCTGTTCTTTTTTAGTGAGTCTGTGGCTTCCATACTTCTCCACATCTCTCTCCCTTCCCTTTAGGCTGCAAGCTACTTGGCAGATGGGACTTTCCATCATTGCTGCATCTTTGGCACTTAGCTACATTCTCCGTACATGGTGGCTCCCAGCATATGTGTGTAGGATCTCAGGAGGACCATATTGTCTAGAAAAAAAAAAATAGTCCAATGGAGAACATTGCAATGTATAGCAATTTCTCACTGAAGGCAAGCCCTAAAATGCCTAGAAACCAGAGTTTCAATTTGACCTTGGGCCTGGGAAGTGGGAGGAGCTGAAAATCTCACTGCTGTCTCTAGCTGCCCATTTCGTAGCAGGTCTCCCTGACTCATTCAGAAACAGTCTCCTTGCCCTTCTCTCTAGCTCAAAAGGTGGCAAATCCTCATCTTTCTTGCATTGAGTTACATTGGTGCTTGTTTTTAAAGTTTATTTTCAGAAAGCAAGAAGTCACTTCTAAAAATGCGTTTTTGGCACAACTCCACCAACATTTCTTCAAAACCCTACTGAGTTGCAGTAGGTGCCGATAACACAGAAACAAATCCAACCACTAGTCGTAAATTAGTAAGCATTTTCTGAGCACCTACTACATGCCGGAAAGAGGACAAAACACTCAGGCCAGTCCGAGGTAAGTAAGACATGGTCCCTGCCCTCTCATAGAAATTTTCTGGGGAAGACATGAGTAGATTACTAAAAACATTGAAGTAAAATGAGAGTGTTATACCAACGGTGCAAACACTGTGTTTGGGGAATGTTGAGATGGTAACAGTTTTGATCAACTTGTGTAGACTCAACTGACCTAAAGCTTTTTGGAATAATGATACATGTCAGCTACAAAGAAGAGCAATCTCTTTGTTATTTCTCTCTCTCTCTCTCTGTTGATTATAATCAGTAGAAAGGGAGGTTAATTTCTCTTGGCTGTCCTTTGGACAGCAGAAGGAAGGAGGAGGAGCGATTGGCTTCAGGGTGAAGGTGGCATTTGCAGAGTTTTAATAGATTATTAGAATTCACCAGCAAAACTGGGGATGAGGAGAGAACAGCATGTGAAAAAGCAAAGAGGGGGTGCAAGGCAGGTGTTTTGAGAAAAAAGTTAAATCTAGTGCTATTGGAGCACAAATATGAACTTCCGATTAAATAGCACACTCCAAAAACATGCTTCCTTGGAGAAGGAAGGGAAAAATAAATCATTCCTCCATTCTCTTTTCGCTGACAACCTCCCCTGATCAGAATGCCAAGCATTCATGCAGCATTAAATATATGCTTGTACTGTTCTGTTTTTCATATAAACTCCTCACAACACCCTACCACATACTATAATACCATACATGTTCATTAGCTTTTTACATATGCATGGGCTGAAATGCAAAGAGGTTAAATGGTTTTGTCACACAGCTATCATGTAGTAGAGGGATTTAAATTCAGGCAGCCTAGTGGTATGTCCACCCTCAAGTGCTGCATTTTACCACTATATGTAAAGAAGTGTGGCTTGCTCTGGAGATACAGAGGTGGCCATGGGTGTGGCTTTACCCTGCTCTCTAGAGTTTACTTTCAAGAAGGAGGAGTTAAACAAGCAAAAATAAGTGTGAAATTAAACGTCTACTTCCAATTATGAGTTTACTGGAGTGTAAACCAGGGTCGGGGGTACTGAAGGGTCAGGACAAACAGTTGTACTTGAGTAGGTGACAGTCATTCTGTGGCCTGCAGGATGAGCAGGAGTGATCCAGGAAGAAAGGATGGAGACTGAGGACAAGCCTCTTCCTAGAGCAGGAATCATCCTGTGTACGTCTTGGGCAAGCAGAGCAGGCCTCCTTCAATGGACCAACAGAAAGAAGGCTGGTGAAGTCCGAAGTCAGTTTTGTGGAATTTTTCTTATGTCTAAGGTGGTGAGGAGGTGGGAATCTGAATCTGCAGGATCTGTTAGGATTCTGCTTCTTACCCTAAGAGCAATGGGAATTCTCTGAGTGATTCTAAGCAGGGAATTTGCATAATTTGCATTTTAAAAAAACACACTCAGGCTGTTGTTTGAAGAACAAATTGTGTTTGTGTCTGTGTGTGTGTGTGTGTGTGAGAGAGAGAGAGAGAGAGAGAGAGAGAGAGAAAGAGAGAGAGAGAAAGAGAGAGAGGGAGAGAGAAAGGAGAGAGAGAGAGAGAGAGAGAGAGAGAGAAAGAGAGATGGGCAGGAAAGGAAAGCCACAGTGGCTGCTGGGAGCCCCCATAGGAGGTCAGTATAGTAATGATGGCTTAGATCTGGGGGTGGCTGTGGAGATGAAGAGAGTCACAAAGATTCAAGAGAGATTTTTGGAGGCAGGATTCACAGGACACAGAAACTAAGGAGTGACAGCACTGAGGAGTGATTAAGGAGTGAGGAAGCCTGTTTGCTTGAGCTGACTCCCAAATTTCACAACTCTCTGGAGTGACTGTTGCTAAAATTTCCAGCAAAAGGCCGGGGTATAAATACTCTAGGCTTTGTAGACCATATGGTCTCTTGTAACTACTCAACACTGCCGTATAGTGCAAAAGCAGCCATAGAGGATAGTAAACAAATGGGCATGGCTGTGTTCCAGTGAGACCACCTTTACACACAGAAAGCAGTCTACATTTGACCTGTGGGTCCTAGTGGCCAACTTCAGGTCTGGAGCATGTGAAGGTCACTGAGAAATGGTCCGCTGGAGGAGCATCGGCTGGGCAAGTGATTACTCACATTAGTTCCTCCTCAGGACAACACCATATGAGAACCATTATGATGCTCTTCATTACCCCTGCCACTATCAATTGACTTATCCAAAGCCACATAGCTAGCAACGGCAGAGTCAGTGTTTGAGCCCAGATCTTTATTTCCAAGCTCATTAAGAACCTTCCTGGCCAAGCGTGGTGGATCACGCCTGTAATCCCAGCATTTTGGGAGGCCGAGGTGGGTAGATAATGAGGTCAGGAGTTCAAGACCAGCCTGGCCAACATGGTGAAACCCCATCTCTAGTAAAAATACAAAAATTAGATGGGCATAGTGGTACATTCCTGTAATTTCAGCTACTCAAGAGGCTGAGGCAGGATAATTGCTTGAACCAGGACCCAGGAGGCAGAGGTTGCAGTGAGCCAAGATCACATCACTGCACTCCAGCCTGGGCTACAGAGTGAGACTCCCTCTCAAGAAAACAAACAAACAAAAAACCTTCGCACCACCCCATGCTATATCTGCTTCTGTTTCCTTCTGTAACTGTCCCCTGACAGTGCCAAACTTTGTCTTGCAAACTTTCCTTACATTTCCCAAAGGAAACTTTTCCTTTTTTAATGATTGTTTAAGCAGCCAAACAGAAAGGGACAGTGAGTCTCCAAACGTACCATGGCTGCTTTTATTCAGTACAATAGACTTTATCTTGCTTTGTCCAGTTTCTACAAAGTGGGACATAGGGGGTTTGTTTCCAGGAAATTAGCATCCTATTTCTCTCTCTCTCTCTCACTCTTTTTTTTTTTTTTTTTTTTTTTGCTTCTGACACAATTTTGTCTTAGAGATAAACAGTTATTTTCATTCCCTCCATTTGAGCCCTGCATAGAACGTTTTCTATTAAAATTTAAATAGATAGATGAAGATGTGAAGCTCAGATGAGCTGATTCACTAGAATTTGTTCCTGAGAATATAACTTGTTTGCTCTTATAGCTTATGCAACTAGGTTTCATAATAGAAGTTTTAAGTGGGCCAGAATCGTGCTGCTACAGTCATTTCATTCGACTTCTCCAGACAGAAGAGCCAATTGCAAAAGGAGTAATGAGGAACATAAACTCTCAATTCCCTTGCCCCAGAGAGATGCAATTATTATTCCAGGAAATTGCTGGCAGCTGACATGTTTTCGAAAATACATTGAATTCTGTTTGTGTGATCCTCAGTCAGTATACATGGCAATAAAATACTTTGCTGATAGCTGACTGTCCGAATTTTTCCCTCTTTCTTTTGATTGAAGTGGGAGACAGAGCTGAACAGGGTGGAGAGGTGTATATGGGGTTGGTTGTGCTGAGAAGAGGTCGTAGTGGGAATAGAGAGCAGAATGGATGCCAAAGTGGAACAAAGGCAAGGCAAGACCTAAAACTGAGTTGGTGTCCAAAGACCCAAGAGGAGAGACTACATGGCTTCTGAGTCAGATGATCTAAAGTCAAGAGAGAGAGCAAAACGTTCAAAGACCAAGTAGATGAGACAACTGTAAGTAAAGTGTGGGAGGGGGAGAGCAAAGTGAGAATTATTCTAAGTGATTGCAGAGAAGAGCATGTTCCAAGCTGCGTTCCTTACCAATCAGTGTTCTAAAAGAGAGTGATTCTTCAGTTGAGTAATTCTGAAAATACATAATTTTTTATTCTTGGAGAGACATATTGATAGAGATAATAAAAATAATGATAACAATAAAAAATAAATATATAGATGATTGCCGATGTAAGCCTTATTACCACCTATCCAAGTATGCAATTTTCCTCCCTTTCTGGATATATTGAAAAAAATGTATTTTCGCTGCTATTGAAGTTAGCTACAGACAGGTGACTTCGTGGGCCAACGAAATGCTAGTAGAAGTGACATGCAGAAGTACTAGTGTTCACATTTTCTGTCTGCTTTTCTTCCTGCATCTGTAAGTTATGCCATTTCCAGAATAAAGATGACCCCAACCCCTACCCCACAGCCAACAAGTAATAAAAATGTAAGATAAAGAAATAACTCTTTGTTGTTCTAAACCATTGAGATTTTGAGATTTTTTTTTTTTTACAGAAGCATAAGCATGCCTATACTGACTGATAAAATAATGAAACCTAGAGTTTAATGGTTTCATGAAACCATTAAATGGTCCCTCCCTATGTGCCAAATACTATTCACAGAATTTTATATGTGCTTACACAATAGTATATTATCAGAAGTTCTGGCATATGTAGAAGAAAATAAGTATGTAAGTAACGTATACAACAACAGAAGTTTCTCATTCCTTTTTATTTTCAGCACAGAACACCTACTGATGTCTTATGAAACACAATCACATAATACACATGAAAAAACTTAGGCTTAAAACATGCTCCATTGTCCATGGCTGAGCCAGGATATCACCAGCTGCGAGGAGAATGGAAGCCTTACATCATGGGCTAAAAGGAGATGATGGGTTTACAATGTTCGCAGCTTCTCTTCTCCCATGCTTGTTTCTACCGCAGAGCCTGAGATGATTAGTGGCTCTTCATTAAAGCATGACTCTGACCCTCAACTAACATTTAGTACCCCGGAGGAGTTTTGAAATAGAGCAATGAGGAAGATGAGGGCTTGCTATTTTGGTGAAATGGCCTTCCAAGAGGAAAACTTCCAGGATGCTACCTACTTTCTAATCCAGAACTCCAGGGCAAGATAAAATTCCCCACCTGTTGAATAGCTAGGGGAACAACTAAGACTAAGATCAAGAGTTAAAGAAGGGTGATCTTAGAGAGGTAAGGGTCATATGGCTAAAGCCCCCATGGCCAGTGCTTATGTTTAAATTGGTGATTAAAATGGTGATGTGATAAAGAACGTATTACAGAGAAGCTGGGTGACCATGGCATTGTTCTCAAAGTCATTGGGTATCTTGAGGTCTGTCACTGGGCCAGGTGATCAAAGAGGCAATAAGGTTGGATGTAGAAGCTGCATGGGAAGGATGTAGGTCCCCAGTGTTGGTTGTTTCCATGGATTGCCACAGACTTCTCAGGGACTTTCCCTATCCGACTTTTTCTCATCATTCAGGTCTCTCCTAAAATGTTATCTCCTTAGGGGACTTCACTGACCTCTGAAATGAAAGTGGGCCTGGTTACATCATTCTGTTTTACTTATGGCCCAGAACTCATCACAATTTAATATTTTTCTTATTGATTTATTTGTTTATTATGTGCCTTTTCTTAGTAAAATATAAGTACCTTGAGCATAGAGACCTTGTTTTGTTTACAAGGAACCCCTTTTTTAATACCTAATGAAAGTTCAATCAGTGTTGTATCTGATACCTAATGAATGCTCAATCAGTATTGTGGAATGATCAGCTGAATGAATGAATTATTGAGTGAACAGCTGCCACCGGAGCTAATGGAGCTCCATACAGTGAGATATGCATAGAATGGGCAGAAAGAAATGCTAATGTGGTAGGAACAGCAGAAGATAGAAGTGGGTAAAGTACTCTGTCTATACTGTAAGCTGGGATTGCAGTGTTGCCCAATCCCAAAGGGTACCATTCATTTCTACTGTCACCAAGGCTGGGTTTGGGGCACCTACTTTATGCTTCCAGAACCTACGTAGGTTAACTCTAGCTAAGTGTTCATAATCCAAGATGGTGAAGATTTGCTAACTTACCTACCTCAATAACTAGCCCAATTCCTAGAACAACTGTGCCTTACTTATGACTGTTCAACATACAGAGATAACATTTAATAAAAACTTGTGGAATGTGTAAATGAATGCATATGTAACATAGACAATTCATCTGAAATCTCAACCCAATTGCTAAATCCTCTTGCTTCAGCCTGCTGTAGACTTTGGGTCCAGAATGGCAAAATGTTTCATCATGCATGCCATATTGGCTACCGTTAGTGGCTACTTAAGGAGATACAAAGAGAAGGGACTTAAGGCTGATTCTAGTGTCAAGTGAAAATGAGTACCATGATGGATTGGTTATGTCTGCACTGGGCAAGGGGCAGAGGAATAGCATGAGAACACTGTATTTTCTAAGCTGACTTTGTGGCCATGGATGCTTCCTTATTAGTAAAAATGGCTCCAACTTTACTCAATCTTTTCAACCATCTCTTTATAGTCAGTATATCATTCCTATGCATAAATCACCCTTCGTGGGTTTCAAACTCTCTTCCCTGTATTTTCTTCTTGTTAAGACATATTTAATACTATATACCAGAGCAAAATCCATGTTCCTGGACAAGAAAGTGACATAAGGAAATGTGAATGGGAAAAGGAAAAAAAAAGCAACTTTTGGATATCTAAAAATTGGAAAGAAAAATCAGGAAAGAGAAAGAGCAGGAAGAGTAAGTCAAAAGAATGGCTGAAAAAAAGATAGAATGCAAATCTTTTTTTGAGTAGAAACACCAGATGTGAAGGCTTTAAAATAGACCTATTAATATCTGACCCTTCTGAAATCAGAGGGCTAAATCAGATGTTTATTTGAGATTTTACCACCTTTGTAAGTTAATGACTTTCTTGGTTGACTAAACAAGAATCTCTTTTCTAGTTTCTTCTCCTTTCTTATTCTTCCCCTCTTATTTTTCTCCCTTCCCTCCCTCCCTTCTTTTCTTCCTTCCTTCCTTTCTTTTCTCTTCCTGGGTCTAGGCTAGCGCCGTCTTCCTTGAGCACACGAGCAAACAAGCATTTGAACAAAATCAGGAATTTGCCATGAAGAAAGCAGAAAACAGAGTTGAGGGATTAGTTATGCAGCTAAGAATGGCTGCTGTCATTCACATTTATATCTCAAAATCTCAGCCAACTGCCACTTACTTAGTAGGTCCTCTGAAATAACTGTGGCAAAAAAAAAAAAAAAAAAAAAAAAAAAAAAAAAAAAAATCCCCATTCTTTCTCGTACTTCCAGCTGCCTACTCAATATTTTCACTTGGATGCATGTAGACGATTTGGACTCAAGAAGCCTGAGACTAAAATTAGTCTCCCTTATCTAAAATCTGCTCTTTTCCTTCTTTTCATTTTTTTAGTAGATGGTGTCACCATTCTTCCATTTTACTTAGGCTAAAAGCTTCGGAGACCTGTTAAATATCTCACTCTCCCTCATCTCCAGCATTAAATTGGTCTGTTAGTGGCTACCTAAAGAGATAGCTAGCAATCTGTTGACCTGATGTCCTCCACTATATTTTGCTACTGCTGCTGAGAATTTAGCTCTTATGCTCTCTTACCTGGACACTACATCTGGACTTGCTGCCTCCAGACATACTTCTTTCCAATCTATCTTCTGTATGGTGTACATTATGTTCAACCTTGCATGCATATCTAACAGATTCCCTCTCTTTCTTGTAACTCTTCAAATGCTTTTTGTTAATGAATGAGTTGTGTCCCTCCAAACAGATATGTTGGAGTACTACCCCTCAGTACCTCAGAATGTGAGCTCATTTGGAGACAGTGTCTTTACAGAGATAATCACATTAGAATTTGGTCATTAAGAAGAGTACTAATCCAATTTGACTAGTGTTCTTACACAAAAGCAGAATATTAACACAGACATGCACACAGGGAGAGTGCATAAGGTGAGTGCAGAGATTGGGATAATTGCCAACAAACCACCAGAAGCTAGGAAAGAAGCATGACAAAGATTCTTCTTCACAGGCCTTAGAAGAAATAAACTCTGCTGACACTCTGTTCTCAGACTTTCAGCCCCCAGAACTATGAGACAATACATTTCTGTCCCTTAAGCTACTCGGTCTGTGGTCCTTTGTTAATGGAATCCCTGGCAAACTAGTGTACTTCCCCTTGCCTCCCAGGTAAAACCCATGTCCTTTATCATGATATAGAAGGTAATCCAAGATCTGGTTTTGGTCCATTTCTAGAATTTCTCATCCTTCTGTCCTCAAGAGATGGCCTATACAGAGCCTTCTCAGGGTTCTATGAACACAACTCATTATATATATATATATCATCATATATAGATATATATATCATATATATATCATCATATATAGATATATATATCATCATATATATCATTTTATATATATAGATATATATATCTCATATATATTCCTTTATACTCTCGTTACATCTCATTTGTCCTTTGAAAGTCAGCTCAATTGCTGTCTTTTCACAGAGGCCTCTTCAACCCTGTCTCCCCATAGGGAGTTTTCTCTCTTCTGTTCTCCCCTAGCACTTGTGCAAGCCTCGACTGAAGCACTTACTCCATTGTGCTGTGTTTGTCTTTGTTTTCCATATCTCTGTGTAGACTGAGCAAACATTGTGGGTGGAGGTCACTTCTGACTCACCTTTCCCTTTAGTGCCCAGCCCAGGGAGGCGGCTTATGAGCTCCACCAATCCATGCTGAGATGCTGCTACTAAGCAACTGATGAGTCGAGTGTGGACTGGAAAGTGGGCTGGACAAGGGTGGTGAAAACTTAGCTCTGTATTTACTCTGTATTTAGTCTGCTGCTAATTTGCTAGATAATCTTGGGCAGGTTTCCTCACCTCTTTGGGACTCTGCCTCCCTATTTGGAAATGTGGATGATTGGTCAGATGATCTTTAAGATCATCTGAGTACTGAATGAATTTCAGGCAGACGTAGGTAAAAGGGAAATGTTTCCTCACCAAAAGGACTGCTCGAGTCTTCCATTTGTTGATATGAAGGCAGCCATATCCTTTGCTTACTGGCAAGGCTGTTCATAACCAAGAAGTACAAGGCCACTATGGCTGAGGTACAGATACAGTTGGAGCTTTAAATTGAATGACCGTTAAGAACATTGCCTGGGCTATTTAGAATCACTCCCTCTTTTGCCCGCAGAGATCTCACAGGCAGTTAGGAAGAAACTGCAAGAGGAAATGGAACTTCTTTGAAGAAGATACGTGCAAAACCTGAATGGAAAAAAGCACAGGATAGAAAGTAGAACTCGTTATTGCACCCATGATTCTCCTCTTCCTCTCTCAGCACTTGCAATCTCTCCTCAAAGCAATAAAAGGCTTACTTGGTGAGATAGAGGGCCTCTCCATTGTTAAGCCACCTGAGCTTTGGGTATCCAGTGGAGTGACAGGTTTAGACTATATCAAGACTCTCACAAGCTTGGTGAGCTTGATTTTATGGTAGGATAAGACAAAAGTCTTTAGTTCTGCAATGATGCCAAATTGTGTTGGTTACTAATACATTTTCACATGGGAAATTCTTGGCTGACTTTGCCATTAGTGAAAGGTTCCTTCACTTCAACACTATTCCTTGGGAGATCCATATCTTGACAGCCTGAAGCAGTCCAAGAAATTTTTCCTGTGCTCTGTGAGTAAACATGGCTCTGTGTGTGTGTAATATAGATATATTTTTCTTCCTTCCTGAGATGTTTAATACAATATTTGGTTTATAGCTTGCTAGCTTGTATAAATCGTTTGGCATCCATGGACTGTAAAGTGGGTATAATGATGCCTTCTTATCCGTTACTTTTTACTTTTAACAAATCCCATTCAACTATCTCATCTAAAACCTTTCACTCACTGATGTTACTTCTAGTTTCAAGGCCTGTAACTTGTTGAAATAAAATTATGACTTTAGCTTTGCAAAAGATCATTTGTTTAACTGAGTTTAGTGGAAAGAAAGCCCTACTAAACTCTGCATTATCATAGGTCTGGTAGTGACAAACTTGGGTCCTTCAAAGGCTCTGGTTTGAATAACAATTCTGTGACATTTCTTTGTAAGTTATACTGCAACTTTTTCTTCTTTATTTGCCATTTCATTTTTTACAATAAACAATTATCACTTCCTTTTATCAGTTAAGATTACTGATACTTAGGGAGAATAAATGATGCTTCCAACATCACCAAGTGGCAAGAAGCAATCAGTACCTGGAGCAGGGTCTTCTAACTCCAAGCCCAGTGCTCTGTCCCCTATGGAGATGATTACATTCATCATATCTTGAAGCTGTTCAGTGCTTTATCTTAACACAGAGTCAAAAATATATTAAGTGCTTGCTGTAAGATGAGCTCTCTGATAAATAGTAGATAAGTCCCAATCCCTTCTGTGAAGAAGCTAACAATTGAGTAATAAAGATAAGATTTCTGTGGAAATAGTCCCAATACAAATCAGAATATAAATAGCTTACAGGTTAGAAAGTTCTTAGATTGTCTAGCTAAAGAGTTTGGAATTTATTGGTTGGTCATGAGGAGCCACTGGCAATTTGTTGAGTGTCCTGTGTTCACTGAGCTCTTAAAAAAAATGGGATGAGTTGAGAGCAAAGATTTGCTTTAAAGACAAATGAAGGAGGACAAGCAGGATACAGTGACCTATTCAAGTCACAATGAGTGAGAGGGAAGAAATGGAACTTCCAAGAGATCAAAAGCATCCTCTACTATGCGTTTCCCTCAGTTTCTATTGTGCAGAAGAGTGAAAGTTGGCTGGGCAGGAAGACAGGAGCTAGCAGGCTAGGCGAGCTGGGTGAAGCTTGATCTTCCTCTCTGTACCATTGTGTACACATCTGCTGGCTCGTAGGGCCTATTTCACTCATGCCACCTTTTTTGTCTCATTCTTTGAGAGTGGACTAAACCATGCCACTTGCTTTGGACAATGAGTTGTTAGCAGATATGACAAAAGTTGTATCTTCAAATGGCCTTGAACTTTGGGCTTTGCTTTTCTGTGCCTCTGTTATCACCAGATGAGCATGTCTTGGCCATTATCTCAGAGTAAGAGGGCACTGCAAAGTTGCATAGCAAAGAAAGTGGGTAGGGGGCAGGGGAAAAACTGGGGTCATCATTGCAGTTTTCCAGCATCCATCTAAACTATGTCCAACCTTCATACCATACCATGCTATCTTTTTGTAGCACCTACACTGTATCCTGCTCATTTTATTGAGAACTACCACACGTGAGTTGACCAACCCCTTGATACTAGCTATACCCCTCCTTCAAGCACAGCGTAAGTATCATCTTTTCAAAGAGGTAGTAAACACTTATAAATCCTACTAATGGTGCTTTTCTCTGGGTGCCTAGCACAAGTATATATTGGTACCTTGTTTAATATACTGTCCTTTGATAAATGCCTTATTTGAATGTCTCTTTCAAGCAAATATGTAGCAGACAGAGAGTCTAGATTTCATATTCTTGAAAGAATATGAAATTCCCAAGTAGCCAGAAACTCCTAGGGTGGAAGGCGTCTCCACTCCTAGACACTTAGAGCCTCTCCAAAGTTGATTCCTTAAGAACTCCAGTAAAAGGCCTTATGCAATCAGGAAGCAAAGAGCTAAGGCCTCTAGGCCTTATGTACAGGGGGAGAGAAGAGGAAATTGTGGATAGATAGTTGGTGTGACAGCAAACTTGAATTTATGGACAATCAGAACACTCTGTCATTGTCAAAAATATTAATACACAATAGTCTCCTGTGCTGGTCACTTATTTTGTGCCTTCCAAGTAGATGTTATAACTCTCACTTAATAGATGAGAAAACTGAGACTCAGAAAAGAGAAGTGATTTACATAGAATCAACCAGCTAGAAGCAGAAGAAAGAGAATTCAAACCTAGACCTGCTCAACTTTGGGTCCAGGGCCTTTCTGCTGTGCCATCTCCAATGTCTGTTGTCATTGCCATTTCCAGCTGTAAAACTCTGTCCTCAATGTAGGTCATGCTGTTCCTCATGGGTCCACACAGTAGTTAGGGCCTATGGTGGGAAGGGTATTATGGAGTGTCCTCAGAGAACCTGTCTACAGTCCCATGTGCAGACAAACATATCTTGTTCCTTGGGTCCCACTGTCCACCTGCCCCACCTGTCCCAGCAGGCCACAGCATTGGCTGGTAGAACACACAGGCACTTACTGGGGAGGAAGGAGCTGAGATTCTAGTTCTGGCTTGGCTGTGTGACCCTAGGCAAGTCTTAGCTCTGTCTGGGTTTGAGTTCCTTCAACTATAAAATCAGGAAGTTGGACCACATTTAATTCAACAGACAACTATTTGGCATGTACTAGAGCTAGTGATTGAATAAGGGTTAAGAGATTCATGGTGGGGGTGCTGGTCAGTCTTTGCTTCCAAGTAGCTTGGCCTACTGGGGACAATAACACATGCCCAGGTCCCTCAACACAACTCAAGCTGTAGTGAGAGCTTTGACAGAGGTACAGCCATATTGTGGGACATCAAGGAAAGAGACACCTGTAGGGAGGTTTGGGAGGGAAAGTTTGCACCAGGAAATTAACAGGCAAAGGAGGCCTCAAGGATAAGTGAGGTTTCAAAGACAGATAAGGGTCTCATTTCCTCTAAGTAAGTATCCTCAGAATGTAGACACACACACCCACACACACACACACACACACACACACACACACATGCAACATATGCACTTATGCAACATATGCACATACTACACACCCTTCTCCTTTTTATAATTTTTTTTACTATCTACAGAGTAAGATATATGTTCAGACAAGAAAAAATGAGATAATGTAAGCTGAATAATGTCATTGACCCTTTTATGTAAAAATGACACCCATGGCAACATAAAAGAGGGACATAATATGGTATATTAGTCTATCCATGCTCAAAATATAAAATAATCTCTTTTCTTTCAAATATAGCCTTTCTTTTCCCTTCAAAACACTGATGGCCATGTTAATGGAAATATTAATAATACCACTCATTAACATATCATCATATACCAGGCAGTGTACAAAGTACCTCACACATTTTATTCTTTAACCTTACCACAACTTTGTGAGGTCGTGTACAGAAGAGGTTTAGAAAGTTGACAAAACTACTCAGTTGGAAACTTGGGCTTGACCAACTGAAAGCCAATTACTTAACTAGCCTCCAAGGATGTCAGAAGGTGGTTCTAGAGGTCTTCACACAGGACAAAGAACAAGACTTCTACATGTCATAGGATTCTTCCATGAGTTTAAAGGGCTTTCAATGATGTATCTTTGTGTTATGGAGGATGTAATGGAGAAAACAATGAGGCCATCTCAGCCAGCTGTTGGCTGCTGTACCTGTTGCAGTCCTGAGCTGACCTGACAGCCTTGAATGCCCCAAGTTGCAACAGGCACCCAGGTCAATGAACTCTATTGTGCTTCCAGCCAACAGCCCATATCAACTGTCAGCCATGTGTGTGAGCCATCTGGGGGCCACAGTTTAGGAAAGCCTTTAAGTCAGCTCAGTGACCAACCAGCTACAACCACATGACCCAACAGAAGAACCTACCAGTGGAGCCCAGTCAAACCACAGGACAATAATAGATTATTTTATTTTGGGTAGTTTTGTTACATAGCAATAGATAATCATAGCAGTACACTGAGTTGGGTTGAATTTCAGTCCTGACGTAATTTTTCAAAATTTTTTCCAGGAAATGTGTTTTTGGATTTCAAATTCAAATTCCTAGGTGAGAAAGGTTGTTTTTGACTATTACATAATAGGTTGCCTCCATTAGATGTTGGCAGTGAGCATGTTTTCTACAACTATATTGGCAAGAGACTCTGTACAGACAGATATTTCAGTAGATTAAAGTTTGGCAAAGCCATTAGTGTATTTAAAAGTAGGGGAAAACATGGTCCCTGGTGCCAAAGGACTTTTAATGATTCCTGAAAAAAATGAAAAAATATTTTAAAATATTGAGAGTAGATGAGGTTATAAAGTGCAATGAAGTGTTTTAACAGGCAAATCATGTTGGCCATTTCTAATTTTCTAGTATGATAACATTGTGGGCCAGTAGAATAAAAGGAAGTACACTTGTATTCCTGAATCAATTTGTATTTGGTCATGCTATATTATTCTTTTAAACACCCATGGATTATGCAACCTACTGTCTTAGCTAGGGTTTGTATAGAGATTCTTTATTAAGCTTCTATTATTTTCTTTTTGTTCTTTTGTTTTTTCAGATGCTAATATTTTGTTGGCTTTATGAAGGAATGGCAAGGTTTAGGCTTTTATGATCTGGAACATTCTAAAAGGTATTTGGTTGATTTGTCTTCATAGACTTGATAGAATTCTCCTGTGAAATACTCTTGACTTAAAGTGTGTGTGTGTGTGTGTGTGTGTGTGTGTTTGTGTGTGTGTGTGTGTGTGTGTGGTGTGGTGAGAAAGTAGGCATAAAGAGAAGACAATGATGACTCTAGAATTCTGGCTTGCATGTTTGTTTGGAGAGTGTTGCCATTGTCTGAAGTAGGGAGCTCTGGAAGAAGGCCAGGCTTAGGTGTAAATCTCATGGATTTGATTTTAAAGAAATATTGACTTTCATATTTTGCCTGAGGAGGAGCCCTAGGGTAGCAATGTACTTGTCAGGGAGAAGACGACTAGGAAGTTTGTGCAGAAGCTGTGTTTAAATGTTGTATTAGTTTGTTCGGGTACCACAAACTGAGTTGCCTGAACAATAGAAGTGGATTCTCTCACAGTTCTGGAGGCCAGAAGTCCCAAATCAAGCCATTGTCAGGGTTGGTTTCATCTCAGAGAAGGACCTGTTTTGGGTCTCTTTCCTAACTCCTGATAGTTTCTTGGCTTGTGGTGGCATAAACCCAGTCTTTACTTGGCATTCTCCCTGTGTGACTGGGACACCCATCATATGAGCCCACACTAATGACTTCATTTTAACTTGATTACCTCTGTAAAGCCTGTATTTCCAAATGAGCTCACATTCTGAGATATTGGGGTTAACTTCAACATACAAATTTTAGGGGGGAAACACAATTCAAACCACAATAAATATCAAACATACTCTCCTAATTTAGATTTTATGTTTATTTTGGGGTAGCTTATGGGATGGGGATAAGGAAGATTACTTGGGGGAAATGTGTCTCACCCACCAATCACTCATTGTTGCTGCCAAAAGTTTGCTGCTATATATTGAGGTGACTTCGAGATAGTCAAAAGCATATGTTAGGCTAAGTGAAAGAAGCCAAGCACAGGAGACCACATATTGTATGATTCAATTTCTATGAAATATCTGGAATAGGCAAATCCATGGAGACAGATTTGTGGTTGCTTAAGCCTGGGATTGGGGCTGGGATGTGGAACACAGTTAATGGATATGAGGTTTCTTTGAGGCGGGGGGGTGATGAAATGTTCTAAAATTAAATTGTGGTAATCAACGTACAACTGTGGATATATTAAAAACTACTGAATTATAATTTAAACTGGGTGAGTTGTATGATGTGTGACTTTTATCTAAACAAATCTGTTAGATACTGTCAGCAGGTGGATGTAGGAATATTTGACTAGATGAATTTTAACGTTCAATTCAGCCATGAGATTTTAAGATCCTGCATTCCTTTATCATTTTGAGTCTCAGTTTTATCGTTTGTAGGATAAAGAGATGGAAGTCTATGAAATAGATGCTTCCCTTTATCATTGAGCTGAGAGACATCACCTGACATCCTAATTTTACCTACAGAGCAGATTAGTTTAGAGTATGGACTTTGGAAACAACATATTTTGATTTGAATCCAGTTCTTTCATCTACTAGCTCTGCAATTTTAGGCCAATTATCATGATTCTCCCAAGCTTAATCTGCAAAAAGGAAAATGAAAGGGAATAATACAAGTACCACCTTCTTCATAGGGCTGTTGAGAGGATTTAATGTGATAATATTCAAAAGGGCTCAGCAAATAGCTGGCACATGGCAAGTCACTACAGGAAGGTAGCTATTAATTTCCTATGGCCAAGACTAATGACTCTACTTCATTAGTGGACCAGATGATTTTTTTTCAGTAGGAAACAGACCATTGCGTTGTCCCTTCACATTTTATATTCTATCATTTATACATTCCATGTGATTTTTAATTATTAATTCAGCAGCATCTGTGTCAGTTCAGAACATATTTTTCCTCACACCCCTCCTGCAGTCTGGTAAGATCTTTGTGCTATCAAATAATCAGCTGGCCTCTGTTTACAAGAGGCACCAAATGCCAAATTTGTAAACATTAAAAGCAATTTTGATGGAGGCAAATACATTTAGTTAATATTTATTGGGCACATATTTTGTTCAAAATATTATGCCAAGCACAGAGGGACGTGCAAAGATGAGCAACATAAAGATGTTACTTTCACAAATCCCATGGTTTAATGGGGAAGATGCCCCCATGTATTCATTCAGTGATACATCAGATATTAGGGGGATGGAAAAATATGTAATGCAATGCATCATGTTGAGCTCAATAATAGATGTATGAACTAAGTGCTGAGGACACCTGGAGAAAGAAGTGATTGACTCAATATGGAGAGGATATGTTTGCCAGGTGGAGAGGTGAATGAGGCCATACCCAGTAAAATTAGGGAATACATTGAATTTCTCATCATTCAACAAACAGATCATACCTTTTCATGGAGATCAGGCCAATCTTCATGGCTAGGTAGAGCTGCATCTGGAATGTCAAAGTAATATTTTGATGTTTAGAGAAGAGACTAGGGAGGGCGATCACAGGAAGGGAAGATAAGGTCAGATTATGAACAGCCTCCATGCTAAGACATTAAGACAATACAAACTCATAAAGGGGAATGATAAACCCAAAATTAATCATAAATGTGGCTGTGCACATGCATAAGTGGAAAATAAAACACACAAGCATTTTTTTCCTCCACTTTTCACTTAGTGTTCTCAACCCAGACTTTTGTGTGCATTGATGAGGAAATTGCTTTTTTTTTTCCTAATAGGTAAGTATTTGAGCAACAAGACGGCATGTCGTTTCAACATCAAGCTCACTGATGACTCATTTGTCTCTCAGCAACTAAGCTTTTCATTGTCAGTAACGTTAATTATACCTATCATTCACTCTAAAATGACCTTTATTTTTTTTTTCCTTTATAGCATTCTCTCCACATGGGCTCATGGTTGGGAGGCTGGAGACTAGTGATGTCAACCCTGAGTTTTCATCATGTGGCAATCAGAGCTCCAGAAGCACAGGTCAGACTTCCAGGCTCTCCTGCTGCTCTGCCTCTGGCGTTACGTGCCTGAACTGAATTGGCAAACCATTCTTTGCTACCAGGATGCAGAAAATCAGGTTTCTCATTTTCCAAACAATTCTTCATTTCAAAAGGTTGGGGCAAGATTTGCAGAAGAGACTTGGAAGGAGCAAACATTTATTAAGACATCAGTGAATGAATGTGGACTGTGGGCTCCAAAGACCCATATTTGAATCCCAAATTTGCCACTTATTTTCTGGGTAACTTTAAGGAAATTGTTTCCCTGCTCTGAGGCTCTGTTTCCCCCTCCTCTAGAGAATGAGGATGTTATTATTTATCCTGCTGGCTTGCTGTGTGGCTTGAATGAAGTTCTCACTGCAAAGTATGTGATCCAGACTCGGGTAAAAGGTTGATTCCTACAGTCAAAGGCTCAGGAGAAATGACAGCTATGGTGAGCTCTCACCTCCTGCAGGCTGTAGTAAGCCAGTGTGTAACGGGAAAATAGTGTAAAAACTACTGATACGGTTTAGCTGCGCCCCATCCAAATCTCAACTTGAATTGTATCTCCCAGAATTCCCACATGTTGTGGGAGGGTCCGATGGGGGGTGGGGGAGTAATTGAATGATGGAGGCCTGTCTTTCCTGTGCTATTCTCATGATAGTGACTAAGTCTCACGAGGTCTGATGGGTTTGTCAGGGGTTTCCGCTTTTGCTTCTTCTTCATTAGCTCTTGCCTTTGCCATGTTAGAAATTCCTTTTGCCCAACACCATGTCTCTGAGGCCTCCCCAGCCATGTGGAACTGCAAGTCCACTTAAGCTTCTTATCGTTCCCAGTTTCAGGTATGTCTTTATCAGCAGCATGAAAATGAACTACTACAACTACCCTTGGACATAGATGAACCTGGAAACCAAACTGACACAAGAGCAGAAAAGCAAACACCGCATGTTCTCACTCATAGGCGGGTGTTGAACAATGAGAACACATGGACACAGGGAGGGGAGCACTGCACACTGGTGTCCATTGGGGGGAAATGGGGGAGGGACGGGGGTTGGGGAGTGGGGGAGAGATAGCATGGGGAGAAATGACAGATATAGGTGAGGAAGGAAGGCAGCAAATCACACTGCCATGTGTGTACCTATGTAACAATCTTGCATGTTTTTCACATGTACCCCAAAACCTAAAATGCAATAAAATAAATAAATAAATAAAAGAAAATCCCTTAAGCTAAATGACTGCATATATGATTTTATGGACATAAAAATAAAGTTGCTTCTGGTTAGTGGTCAAAGTAAACAAAAATCAGGTAAACAAAACATATATTTTAGTATTGAGATCATATTAATCGCAGAACTTATTAACATATTAGATATACATGGGAACCAAGAATCACCGGGATATGGGAATAAGGAAAGTCCAGGGCTGACTTCAAGGTTGTGCATTCTGTGGCACTGCAAAAGGCCTCACACTCAGCAGAACCTGTGCTTGGCCCACTGCTCTGCTATCACTATCTTGAAATTCTTAATTTTTGAATAAGGAGTCTCTCAATTTCACTTTTCTCTGGGCCCTGCAAATTACGTAGTCAGCCCTAGTTATATATTTAAATTATTACTTCTCTCTTACCCTCATTCCCATCTCCATTTGGTATAGTTGAATTCACATAAAGGCTTATGTGATATATTGTATACCTAACTGGCTGTTGTACATAGTATCTTAGTGCATTTTCAAGCATACCTGGGAGATTGGTATAATTGGCCCCATTGGAAGGGTGTCGAATTTACTCAAAGTCACATGATTAGTAAGGCAATTGGTATGCCTGTCTACTCTTTCTATTATGCCACAATGAATGAGAAAAAAACATGAAAGGAAATTTCAGTGCAAAAGTAGGAGCTATAGGAATACATTTGAACTAAATGGATGAAGAGGGGCATGCTGGAACTAGCAACACATAATTAATTTATGTTAAATTTCTCCAGATGTGTGCTTGCTTCTTGGTGTGAAATCTGCAGGTTTTTTCTCATCATTGTATTCCCAGCCCCTAGCATAATGGTTAGCATGTAGAAGATGCTCAATAAATACTTGTTGAATGAAGGATAATCCTGCCAGGTTCTGCTTCATTCTGTATTAATAATATGGCCTTCCTTCTTGCATATTCATATGTTTGCTCCTTTTATTTGAATCCCCATCTGTTTAACAGAAGAATGTTCTTTAGCAAGCATGATGACTAATGATACCAGGCAAAAAGTTCCAAGATCTTAACTGATGAACAAACACAAACTTTGCTAATGACTTTGCTTTTTGCATAAGACTTTGCTTATTATTATGTATTTTAAGCTCTGGGAGAGTCCTGGTTACCATTTGAATTCTCTCCTACATGGGATGCCTTGCAAAAGGCTTTAAAACAAATAACTCCTACTCGAAGTTGAAATTTTTAAATTAAGAGTTCTCTCCTTGCCACACCTAAGACACATCCTCTCTGTGTCATTATTCATTCATCCTTACTCTGTCCCCATAATCAACGTGTTACGAGGGACTTTTGATTTTTCCTCCTAAATTGCTCAACACCACCCCTCTTCTCTATGACCCATTATTTCTCCATCTTGGAACTCACATTTCACCTTCCTGGACAAATCCAACGGTCTTTCAGCGGGCCTCTCTGCCTCCTTCTAATAGAGTCATTGTACAGCAGCCAGAGAAGTCTTTCCAATACAAGACTCTAAACTCAGCACCCTCTTCTTACAAGGCCCCTGGTCTCTCACTGTCAGCCACATAAGTTCATACCTATTGGCACACATTGCAGAACCCTCATCATCCTGCTCTCAACTATCTTTCTAGTTGATTCCTCTGCATAAACCCACTCATGGCATAACCCAGGCTTTCAGTCTGGTTCTCTGAGAAGCAGACTCAAGTACAGAGTTCGGTGTTCAGGTGAGATCAACACCTGTGAGAGGAAGGGTGGAGGGAAGAGTTAAACCACAGTAATGCAATACCAGTGGTGGCCTCTGCCTATCCCAGTGGGAGCTACGGAGAAAAAGAGCTGCTAAGATTGTCCCTCAGTGGACCCAAATGTCTGAGCAGTGGTGGGGAGTGGTCACTCCTAGAATGGTGTGACCCTGGGTAAGATGGCTCTTTGTAGCCCAGGCCACCCTTAAGGAGCTGACTGCTGGAGATGTTTCTCTGCAAATGCTTCCAGCATTTGGGAAAACAACATTTTTCCCTCCCAGGAGGGAATCAGGAGGAGGACCCAGGAAGCACATCTCCATGTTTGCTTCACCTAATCCCTTTTTTTCCGCAAAAAACTTTTCCTCCTTTTCTGTGGCTGCCTGCCGTTGTACCTGCCTTTTCTTCTGTCTGAAATGCCCCTTGCCTGCCTCTTTTTCCCTTTGATCTGAATACTTTTAGTCTTCCTTTATGACTGATGTCAAATGCCAAGTCCTCTTGAAGCCTTCTGTCACTCACCCAGGTAGCGTTAGTTGCTATTTCATGTTTTCATTCAATGTACATTGCATATATACATGCATCATAAGCTCTGGAATAGACACTAAAGATAAAGGAGGTGCAGTCATTTCCCTTATGATCTCCTAATGACATGTGCCCTTTTTTTTTTGTGCTGTGGAAATGCTCAGTGCTTTCTTTTATTTTAGCATCTGCTTCATTGCTTCTTTATTCACTCACTCAGTTTTTCATTTGTTCATTGGCTGAGTATTACTCAAACTCTTGTCTTCTATGTACCCAGTGTTCCACTAAGCCCTAGGATACAATGATGCATAGTCAGGTTTGCTGAGGGATAAATATTAATCATATCAAGTCTGCACAATTCTAACTTGGACAAAGAGTATGAAGTTTATGGAGCTAGGATGTTTTACAGCAGTGCGTTTAGCCTAGTCAGGGAGGTCAGGGGAAGTGGCTGGTAGAAGTGATTATTACAATATAATTTGGTGAAGGGAGAGGAAAAGAAGCCTTTCAGGTAGAGATTGCAGAATGTGTCCAAACCACATGGCAGGAGAGCTGTTAGAGAATTTAAAGATGAGAATGAAGTTAGATAAGGCTGAAGTTCACAGAGTGAAGAGAGTAATAGAGAACAATGTGTGATGATTGTAAATGCTCATGAGAAAGTTTATGGCTTGGCATTTATGCTCAGAGCAGTGGGAAGCCATTAAAAGGTTTTAAGCAAGAGATCGAAAGGATCAGATTAGAGAGCTGAAAACATGCTCTGACTTCAGTGTGGAGAATAGATTGGAGGATGGCAGAGACACCATGTGGGAGACTGTTAGCTAATGAAATGAGGGTAGATTGAACTAAGGTGGGGGATGGACAGTGGGAGATAGATCTAGAGCAATTTGGGGTAAAAGACAGCAAACCTGGCAATCTTTGGTGATTGGTTTGTATGTCATTAGGGATGATGGGAAGGGAAGTGTCAAAGCTGACTTTAGATTCCCATGAATCCCTAGCCCTTTTGAATTCTAAATCTGATGACAATTATAAACTTCTTTCTGGAGGCAGACACACACACACACACACACACACACACACACACACACACACCATTTTGTATATCATTTCAGAAGGACATATAGAACTTGTAAAGCCCATTTTTGAGTTCCAGGTGGGAAGGAAAACCAAACCTTATTCCTCCCTGTATCTCTAGATTCTATTCTATATGGAATAACATGGAATCTCGCATGCTGTACATGTTCATTGAAGTATTGAATAAAGGTGACAGGAGATAGAGGGCACTGAGACCCTTCTGGTGGTTAATTTTCTGCCCTTTCAACTGCAATATGGATGTAAGGGTCCTAATAGAAGAGCTATACTTGCATGTCTGTGAACCAACTGCTCATTAGCTTGCAAGGCAGCATTAGGTGGGAAAGGCCACAAATGGACTCATGAACCTCCAGGTGGTGAAGAGGAATAAATTTCAAAGTATTAAGGTTCCAAAGACTCAAGATCTGTCTGCAGCAGATGTCTCTCCATAATGGTAAGTACTTTGGACTAAAGAATAAAACTGTCTGCCTTTATTTTATGTGGGGGAGTGCATCATTCAGAGATGAAGACAGTCTGCCTATGGCTGAATGAGTAAGTTAGGTTAATGTTACCGTGTGGAAGAAGAAAAAATGGTAATTGTGTTGATAGAGATTTAGAATAGAATCATGCCTTTGCAGATAAGACAGTTCAGGAGGCTGGTAAAGATCAGAGGTAGAAAAAATGCATAGGAGGAAGTTTTAGGGAAGATTTATTTTGCACTTATTAACCCTAGGGTGGGTTGGATTTTTCTCTTTGTACTTTGAACAGCTGCATGTTAGAGAGAATTGCCATCTAAACCAAGACTCTCTGAAGGGCCTCAGCGATCACCCGATCACCTGGTTCAGTCCCCACCAGAACAGGAACTCCCCCTGCAAGACCTTGGCAGACGGTTTGTGTTTCCTCCTGAAGCTGTGCTAATGAGGCTCCATTGAACAACTCTGAGGTAAAATCCTGTTCTGATTGCTGAGTCTATACCAGGAATGGCAAATAGATTAAATTTGCATGACAATTCCAATTACATGACGGTGCTGAGAGATTCTGAGGCTGAGCATTAATCTTTTTTTTTTTTTTTTTTGCATTTTAGGTTTTGGGGTACATGTGAAAAACATGCAAGATTGTTGCATAGGTACACACGTGGCAGTGTGGTTTGCTGCCTTCTGTCCCCTCACCTGTATCTGTCATTTCTCCCCATGCTATCTCTTCCCACCTCCCCACCCCCCTGTCCCTGCCCAATTTCCCCCCAACGGACCCCAGTGTGTAGTGCTCCCCTCCCTGCGTCCATGTGTTCTCATTGTTCAACACCCGCCTATGAGTGAGAATATGCGGTGTTTGATTTTCTGCTCTTGTGTCAGTTTGCTGAGAATGATGGTTTCCAGGTTCATCCATGTTCAAAAAGGCAATAATTGTGATAACCTGGAAACTAAAAATGTTCTATATTTGCCATTCTTGGACTAGGTCTTTCAGTCACTGAATTTAACTTATATTTATTGAGCATCTACTGTGGGCCAACCCTTAGAGGGTTGGTATATAAATCCAATGGCTATTTCTCAGTTCACATTTTACCTGCCCTATATGCTACATCAGATATAGCATATAAATGGCATTTGAAGACATGGGACTGGAGGTACTGGAGGTATCTAGACAGCAAGTGAGACAGAAAAAAGGAGATTTCAGATCATAACTGTGGCTCACCAACATTTTAAGACAGAGAAGAAGAGAAAATTGAGTAGGACTAGTCTGTGAGATTACTACCAGCCTGTGAGAGAATGTGGTTTCAGATAAAGCAAAAGCAGGGGGATTTTGGTGGGGCTGGATGGTGGAGGTTGTGGGGTAGGAAGATATTTCAAGAAGGAGAAAGTTAACAACTGTATCTGATGTAACAGACAGGGCAAGTAAAATGAGAGCTGAGAAATAGCCAGATACAACTTTTCGTCTCTAGCCATAGAGTGAAAACGATGTAACCATCTGCTAGGTGACATCTCCTCGTAGAGATCTAAAATGCATCTCAAACAGAACACATTCTAAAGAGAGCCCTTGATTTCCATATTTCCTCTAACCACCCCCAAAATCAGACCTCGCTCATCTGCCTGCTTTCCCAGTCTTGGTAAATGCACTATTGTATATTCAGTTGCACTTGCAAACAAGTCAGGATTTCTCTCTTCTTATCACCCCTTCTCTAATCCATGAACTATTTCTGCTAATTCTATCTCCAAAACTTTCTAATCTGCCCAGTCATTCTACCCCTTGGCCATCCTGATGATTCCTGTCTGTTCTTCCCACTTGCATTCTCGCTTCCTGTCATCCCACTGGCCACAAAATAAGAGAATCTTTAAAAACAAATGCTAATAAGATCACGGAAATTGGCTGTTTAGAATGCTCCAAAGGCTTTCCTGCGAGGAAAATTCACACATGGACAGGGTGGACCTCAGGGTTTGCCTCCTTCACCGACCTCCCTGCTCTTGCTTCCTTCAACCACCCCCTGACTTTTTATTGCTTCACGAATCTTCCCTCCTTGGGCAGTTCACAGTATTTTTTTGTTTCTCTGCCTAGAATACTCTTTTCTCTGGTTTCCCTATGGCTGACTCCTCCTTGTCTTCTAGGTCTTGGCTTAAATTCTACCTTGTAGCTTATCTCTATCATCCCTCATCTGGATGACTGTAATCACCCTTGTCTCCCACTCCCATCTCCTCCTCCACACTGCTAAGCAGGTTCAGCAGGATCTGCTCCGTGTAACATGGTGTAACCCCTGCCCAGCCCTCCAATCTCAACTTCACTGAACTGTGTGCCTCACGTGTTCTGTTCACCTCATATAGACAAGCTCTTCCTTTGCTGTATTGCAGAATGCCTCTGAGCCTTTTCCCAGGCTGTTCCTTCTGCCTGAAATTGTCTTCCATACTTTCTTTTAGCTGACCTCTACTCTTTGTCTAAGAGCAATTTACCATGTCACCTTCCCTGGAATGCTTTACTGACCTCTCTCCTTTCCTAAAGTTCACCCACTGCTTTCTGTGCTTGGCTCCTGAAAGGTTTTAGGATCTGTTTAGTTACATTGTTATCTGTTTTCTATTCTCTGTCCTGTATGGCCTTCTTGGGAAGAGAGTCTATGTACTTCTGAGCCTGTCTTTGTCCACAGCACTGAGCACAGACCTTTACAGTATAATAAACGCCCCATAAAGATTTACTGGCAGGATTCCTGGAAGAGAGCAGTAAGCTGACTATTCTGCTGTGGCAGATCACAGTCAGTGTTTTACCCAGCTCCAGAATTCATGAGCTCTGAGTGAAGGCTGACCTCTGGGAACACAGTGAATAACATACCTCTAAGAAGAAGCTGCTAGCATGTGCTTTGTGGAGGGTCAGAGTGAAAGGGCTCAGTGCTGTCCTGAGCACTGAGTTTTGCATCCTGCAGGAGCCCATGTAGGCCTAGGAAAGGATGGAGTGTCAGTGGTAGAGGAAGAGCTGGAAGGACAGGAAAGGCTAGAGTCCCCCAGAAATTATTATTGTGTTCAGCCCTAGTATGGCAGCCTCCTTTTCTGTAGACTGCCTCAAACATGCAGTGGACTGTAACTGGCCATATTTCCTTTCAGCAACCCTGTCCACCTGGCCATACCTGGTTGAGTCAGGACTAGGCATCCAACCTCACCTGGGCAATGAAATTCTCTGTCTCCTAGAATTTAATAATTAAATCAGAATGATAGAAAGGTGGTGGTGCTGGCAGCAGCTAATGGCAGCATAGTAGAAATAGCGGCTACAAACTCTTGCTTTTGGAATATGCTCATTTCCTTTCCCTTTCTGAATCAAATCTTATTGATTCTATGAGATACCCCAGTAGCCCTACAGACATGAAGGGAGGGAGGAGGGAATCAGGATGGGAGCAACTCATATGGCTTCTGGGGAAAGGAGTGGACCAGTTTTCAGGAATGAAGGGTGCAATGACAAGAGAACCAGGAGTGGATCTCAGGCTTCCCATTTCAAGCTGAGCAAGTGTCTTCACCCTGTAATAATATCAAGGACTCAGAAAATCAGAGCCAGAAAGGATCTTAATCATGAGGACTCAATGGCCCAGAAAGGAGATATGACTTCCTGAGGATCCTGCAGTCAGTGATTAGGTCTGGAACCCAGGACTCTCATCTCAGTACTCTTTCTACCACCTCAATTGTCCCTACTTCATCTGGGCTCAGCTCCTCTGTCCAGATGGATCCATTATGCTCCCATTCTCCTTCCTAATGGGTGGCTCCAGGTGATTTCCTGTCGGGTCTGGGGTTAACTCCAGACTGTGCAATTACTTCAGGAGAGTGTTTACTGAGGGCATCTGCCTACATAAGGACCCAGGTGGCTCATCCTTTAGGATTGTGGGACTGAGAGCCACAGCGCGATAATCACATGGCAGGACACCAGTACAGAGGAACACAGGTCTTAATAACATGATGTGATGTGAGTGTGAGGGTGGGACTCTCGGGTTGCCTGACCCACACACTCTGCCATCCCTGCAGCATTCTAGCAGGGCTGCATTCCTGTCTTCAGACGTAACGTTTGTTATATTGCTTCCAAATCTGACTGGATGCGATAATTGCACTCTTCTTTCCAGACGACTCAGTCTCCCCCAGGTAGGAGGATGTGTGCTCTCTCTGCACCAAGCAGGGTCTCAGCGTGGCCTAAGATGGCCAGTGCTCCTGCGTTACTTATATAGTTTGAGGCCATAGCCCTCAAAGTATGATCTGAAGTTTGCTAGGATCAGAATCCCTTGGTGTGATGTTGGTAAAAATGCCAACTCTAGGGCCTCTTGCAAAACCCACTGAATCATAATCTCTGTATTATTAATAGACTTTTCAGAAAATGAAGGCTGCTGGTCCAATGGGTTCATTGGGGTTAAAAAAAATGATGGGTTTAGTCTAGGGAGATGATGGTTTCCTGTTCCTGCCACAACATTTCTTAGCTGGATGATTTTTGGCCTGTCACCCACTCTTTGAGCATCCCTTGAAGAGAAGGAGTGTGTCTTATATTTATCTCTATTCAATGCCTAGAACATAGCTGATCCTTAACCAGTGTTGAATGAATAAATACATGTACAAGTGAAGATTGTAGCCCATGTTCCATCTCTTAAATGAGATAACTCAAGGAAGTCACTTTTGCAAACTCCTACACGTTGCAGGTGCTCACCAAGTGCACGTCTCTCCCATTCCCCTTCGGACAGTGGCTTCTTGTCTGCAGGTAGCTTGTTCAGGGACACAGTGAAGTGTGGAGGGGATGGCAGGTGCTCAGGGACCTGGCTGAGACCTAGAGGTGATAAGTGCTCCTGTGTTCTTCAAACTCCATTCGTATTCCACTCTCTGTGATCCTCAGTCCATTGTCCTGGGAGCCACCAAACCCGTGAAGGTCAGCAGAGGCCAATCACAGAGAAAGGGGTTATGGCTGTCAATGTGGTCAATGTGAGTCTTGGGAGGCCACACTCAGTAGATGTCAAGTCTGCATCCAGAGACTGAAGAGCCATGGCTGTGATCAGTCGCTAAGGTTAGAGGGCAGCACAGAGGGCCAAGTTGGGGATTTGGGGTACTGCTTATGAATAAATGAATCCAAGCCTCAGCACCTGTGATACCCTTGGGAAAAGTGTATTCCCCTTAGAGTCAATGTTAGTTAGTTAGTTTGTTTTTAATCTCTAAAAGGGTCATAAAGAACCTCCTGTATTCATTCTAAGGCCTTGTGTGAGAAGGAAACGAGGTAAATGAAGATACAATCATTGTCTCTGTGTCTGTCTCTCTCAGGACTATATTGCGATGCTTTCTGCTCAAAGTGTGGCCCCCAGACCAGCAGCATCAGTGCCACCTGGGAGCCTGTTAAAGATGCAAACTCTCAGACCCCACCCCAGACCTACTGAATCAGAAACTCATTTTAACATGACACCCAAGTGACTTAAAATTCACATTGAAGTTTCAGAAATGAAGTCTAAACAATTACAAGGAATTTTTCATTCTCTAAGCACTTTTTTTTTTCCTAGTGAGTGCTTCAAAGAAAGGGAATGTCTTATTTCTGTCTTTTCAGTACCTGGAGTACAGTTGCTAACCAATGTTGAATAAATGAATGAAGATCTTAACCTGTATTGTCTTGTTTCTCACCCACCAAGAGTTCTTTACCCAGTTTATTTCCTGCTGTAATAGCAGGAGATATACATGGGGATTGCAGCTGCCTCTCACTCAGCTGATGCCAGCCACAGATGCAGGCATTTAGCATGTGATTAAGGACAGAGTAATCTACTTAATGTGGGTTGTGGGAGATAATTGGCAAGAACCAAGGTACAGGGGTTGGATTTTACTTTCCAAAGATAATGTCTTTCCCAATTATTTAAAGCCCTCAGTAACTTGGATCACACCCAGACAGAAATAAGCTTTCTTAAGACAGAATTCTGTAAATAGCACTCTTGCTCACTTTTTGTAGCAGAATCTTGACTCTAATAGTCTACTTATGTTTTTATGTAACATGGCATGGAGGCTTGCCCAGCCGGATCTTTGTTGAGCTAAGCCCAACTGAACTAACCACCTATGGAGGAGAAATGCTTTTTGTTTACTATATTTTACCACGAGCTAAATTAATTAAAGAATTAATCTATTCCATCACTCAACAAATACTATAGTGCCCAGTTTGAGGTTACCATAGTGAGTATGCTAACAGTCCCTGCTTCTATCAAGTAATTGCCAGGTGGTGAGGACAGAATAAGAATCAAGTAATTACAGTGGGGTCTAAGGAAGTGCAGACTGACATGAGAGAGCATGGCAGGCAAACTTAGCCTGCAAGGGTGGAGGTGCTGGAGAGATATTTCCTGCAGGAAGTGGCCTGTAGGCTGATACTTCAAGAATAGGTAGCAGTTAGGCAATTGGGATAGGAAATGAAGCTGGGACAAAGAATAGCATAGGCCAAGACCTAGAAACAAGAGAGTAAGCTGCAGTAAAGGAAGTGATGCAGTGCATGTTTTGATAGGTCATGTGTGGGGTGTTTATGGATACACATGTAGGGTGTGGAGCATGATGAGAGAGGAGGCTGAGAAGGCAAGCAGGTGAATCCTCCTGTGAAATTTCCATTTTATCCTAAGGCCAATTGAGGAAGTCTTTGAAAGATCAGGTGTTGGTGGGGTCTGATAGTTTCCAGTTTGCCTCCCTCGTGGACCAGTGGACCCCTTCATCAATATGGTGAAATAGGATGATCAGAAAATATTTGGTTTTGGTTTGTGTGTCTCACACTGCCCTCGTGCCTCTAGTCTGAGCTTCTTGCTTTGCATCCTGTAATGTTAACAACAGAAGAGTCCTAATTTGGCCTTACATATCTCTTCAAAACACAGAGAAACACTGTCTTCTCTCTTTTTTAACTTTTAAGGGGTATACGCACAGGATGTGCAAGTTTGTTACATAAGTAAACATGTGTCATGGGGGTTTGTCATACAGATTTTATTTCGTTACTCAGGTATTAAGCCTAGTATTCACTCTAGGCTGATTCTCCCTCTCCTACCTTCTTTCCTCAAGTAGGACCCATGTGCATTGTTCCCCTCCATGTGTCTATGTGTTCTCATCATTTAGCTCCCACTTATAAATGAAAACATGCAGTATTTAGTTTTCTGCTCCTGTGTCGCTTTGCTAAGAATAATGGCATCCAGCTTCATCCATGTTCCTGCAAAGGACATGATCTCATTCCTTTTTGTGGCTGCATAGTACTCCACAGTGTATATGTATTGCATTTTCTTTATGTAGTCTATCATTGATGAGCATTTAGGTTGATTTCATGTCTTTGTTATTGTGACTAGCACCGCAATAAATACACAAGTGCATATGTCTTTATAATAGAACAATTTATGTTTTTTGGGTACATACCCAGTAATGGGATTGCTGGGTCAATGGTAGTTCTGTTTTTAGGTCCTTGAGAAATTGCCACACTGTCTTCCACAATGGTTGAACTAATTTACACTCCCACAACCTGTGTAAAAGCATTCCTTTTTCTCCACAACCTTGCCAGCTTCTGTTTTTTGACTTTTTAGTAATAGACATTCTGACTTGTGTGTGATGGTATCTCATTGTGGTTTTGATTTGCGTTGCTCTAATGATCAGTGATGTTGAGCGTTTTTTCATGTGATTGTTGGTCACATGTATATTTTCTTTTGAGAAGTGTCTTTTCATGTCCTTTGCCCACTTTTTAACGGGGTTAGGTTTTTTCTTATAAATTTAATTTCCTTGTAGATATTGTATATTAGACCTTCATCACCTGCATAGTTTGAAAATATTTTCTTTATAGGTTGTCTGTTTACTCTGTTAATAGTTTCTTTTGTTGTGCAGAAGCTCTTTAGTTTAATTAAATCCCATTTTCCAATTTTTGCTTTTGTTGCAATAGCTTTTGGCATCTTTGTCATAAAATCTTTGCCTGTGCCAATGTGCTGAATCATATTGCCTAGGTTTTCTTCTAGGGTATTGCCTAGGCTTTGGGTTTTGCATTTAAGTCTTTAATTCATCTTGAGTTGACTTTTGTATATGGTGTAAGGAAGGGGTCCAGCTATCCCTGCACCATTTATTAAATAAGGAATTTGTCAGGTTTGTTGAAGATCAGATAGTTGTAGATGTGTGATTTTATTTCTGGGTTCTTTATTCTGTTTTATTGGTCTATGTGTCTGTTGTTGTACCAGTACCATGTTGTTATGGTTACTGTAGCCCTGCAATATAGTTTGAAGTCAGGTAGCGTGATGTCTTCAGCTACCTGAACAGTATTTCTCTGCTGATATGTCAGCAATTCACCTCTCCTGGTGGTTCTGCTTCCAGTCTCTCTATTGTAAGGACTTCCTCTGTGTGGTTTCTTCCCCTGGGTCCCCTAGGCCTGGTGTAGCAAGTGGGGTTCTGCTACTTGGAGTCCCCCACTGAAAACCACTGCCCTATGGGGTCTCACCAGCAACATCCCCATGGCCACTCCCTGGCAGCAGGAGGTCAGGTCATTTCTGTGTAATCATTTTATACCCATTAGTGTACCAGCGACATTCATATATGCTTTAATTACCAGAGCCCTTACTTTGAGCTGTGACTGTTCAAAGGTTTTTGGGAGGCCATGCAGTATGGTGGTCAGATCACAGGACTGAGGGTCAGAAGAGCTGGTCTGAACTGTGGTCCCTTTCTGCCCTCATTGAGCGTCCTTCTTGAGTCATCAGAATCACAGCTTCAGTTTTTACAAGCTGTAAAATGAGGACAACAAGAGCACCTGCGTGTCTTTCTCAGGGTGGTGGTGAGATCAAACACGATGGTACATGGGAAAGTGCTTTGAAAAATTCTATAAAAGAGTGGGCTTTTATTAGCATTGTGGGCATCCTGGGTTCAGTTGCTGGCCACTCAGCTCCTTCTGGCACAGCTGAAGGTGAGAAGTGCCAGGAGTTATGGCACTTCTCACCTTCAGCAACTCATCACCACCTTCTTGTCTTGCAAACTAGGTTTCATTTTACCACTGCTCCTGTATTCCATCACTTAATAGGCAACGCAATTGGAAGCCATTTGTCCAAATGTAGATGTTAAACTATAATTCTGGAGACCAATATAGTCCAAATAATTTTTGATGACACAACCCACTTTGAAACATAGTCTTTCTGGTGGAGATATGAAAGGTGAACACACCCATTGTGCTTCCCTTGTAAGTAATTATCTATTCAAGCTTCTTGCTGGCATTTCTGAAATGTTAATGGAACATTAAATTCCAGTTTATTTCAGAATGCCTGCTTCTGCTAAAAGAAAGTTTCTCAGGGAAATTTAAAAAATGATAGCTGGACAGTTAGATAAATAAAACAGAAGAGCAAGCTGTTATCTTTATCCAAGTAATTCCCTTCTAAAACACAAAACACAGGCATGGTGGCTCATGTCTGTTTTCTCAGCCCTTTAGGATGCCAAGGCAGGCAGATTACTTGAGCCCAGGAATTCCAGAACAAGCTGAGCAAGTTGGCAAAACCCTGCCTATACAAAAAATTAGCCAGGTGTGATGGTGCATGCCTGTAGTCCCAGCTACTTGGGAGGCTGAGGTGGGAGGATCACCTGAGCCTTGGGGAGGTTGAGGCTTGCACTGAGCCATGATTGTGCCACTGCATTCTAGCCTGGGCAACAAAGCACCATGTCTAAAAAAAAGAAAGATTAAAATGCAAAACACAGACATTATAGCACAAAGGGGGAGATTAAAGGTTTGAAGCATTGTCGCAAAAATGGAATTTAGAGATTTTCAGAAACTCATAGCATCTTTTTTTTTTTTTTTTTTTTCCTGAGATGGGGTCTTGCTCTGTCACCCAGGCAAGAGTATGGGGACCTGATTTCAGCTCACTGCAACCTCCACCCCCCAGGTTCAAGCAATTCTCCTGCCTCAGCCTCTCGAATAGCTGGGATTACAGGTGCATGCCACCATGCTCAGCTAATTTTTGTATTTTTAGTAAAAACAGGGTTTCACCATGTTGGTCAGGCTGGTCTCGAACTCCTGACCTCGTGATTCACCCGCCTCAGCATCCCAAAGTGCTGGGTTTATAAGCGTGAGCCACTGCACCCAGCCAACTCAGTATCTTATCTTTGAGAAGCCTTCTCCCTATCCCGTCTTTGGGTCCATTATACATGCTGAGAATTTTTGTCCTGGAAACAAGGGACCTATTAGAATATCCAGTTATTCTTTTTGGGTTATCTTTAAGATAGCAGAGAGGATCCTTCAGGAAAGAGGGAGGCCTCACAGGTTGACTGCTCCTCGAAGCCTTCTAGGAGCCTCCTCCCCATTAGAGGTAGACAGTATTTCTTTCTCTTTGCTTCCAAGTGGTACCCATTTCTTTTCCATTATTCTTCACTCATTTATACAATGCTTAGTTTTTTCATCTGTGTCAATGGACCATGAGCTCCCCAAAGATGGAGACAAAGTCTTATTCACTTTGGCACATCTAACAACTATTTGTAGATAGAAGGCATGAAATAAATCGCCCAGGGTCACCCTCTCAAACCCTCATCAGCCCTCACCAGGAATGCTGCAACAGCCTCCTAACTGGTTTTTCTGATGTTCCTTTGTCCTACCAGCCAAGGGAGGCTTTAAGGTAAAAATCAGATTAGTCATTTCCCTGCTTAATATCTTCTGATGCCCACTCTTATCCTCATAATCAGTCCCAACTCCTCAGCATGGCTCAGGGGGCCTTTTGTCATCCCGTCCTGGCTTAGCTCTCTAGTCTGATCTCCGTCTATTCTCCCCTCAGCTGAAGTTCTAGCCACCAGCAAACTACTGTTTTTCCCTGAATACATCCTACCTTCTCACATAATAGTAGTAACTAATATTATAGAGCACTTGCTGTGCTCTACAGAGGAAGTATATGCTATGATTCTATTTATAATGACTCTGTCTGCATCATTAGTAAACTTCACACAGCCCTATATCATAGTCATTATGGTTATTCCCTTTTACAGCTGAGAAAACTGAGATTTGGTAAAGAAAGGAAACTGTTCAGGCCAGATAGTTAAAGGGTAGTTAAAAGTTATAGACAGGCCTGTGACTGACTTTTGTCTACCACATTACATTGAAGAAGATATGGCTTTCTTGCTTCAGGAAATTTCACCTAGCTGAGAAGATGTGACTTTACCCAAATAAAGAGAAGTCACTGTAAAAGAGTAATCCCAATGCCATGCTGAGAAGTGGGCGCTGCTTCTGAGGGACAGTCTGAGAGATGATGGCTATCTTTTAGCAGAGAGGTGGTCTAATTCCATTGTTGGCTGGGTGGAAAAAAATAAGAGTGGATTGAAAGTAAGCAGGGAGAGAAGGCAAGTCTGGACCGCCCGGTAAGGATGCTTTTTCAAAAGTTCTGACATGAGACAGAAGTGGAGGCTGTGCAATTGCAAAGCAAAGAACTGGTCCCACAGGCATTTAAAACCACTTTGGGCTATAATTTGCTCTTCAATGACACTGCTGATCCTGCTGTTATTGATGTCTAAGGACCTCAGAGGCATTTTCGAGACACCCCCTGGTGGCCATTTGCCTGTGTGTGGCACTTAAAGCGCCCTCAGTGAGGGTTCAGGAGCCCCAGGTGGGCTTCACTGCTGGTGGGATAGCCTTAGGCAACTCATTGAAGCATCATGGGTGATTGCCACATCTGTCATGCCAGGTGATCTGCTCATTGTATCCACCAATCAGATTGGAGTTTTGGCTTAGAAATACTCTTCCAGGCTTGGGAGTGCTCACCATGTGCCAAGGGCTGTGAGTAACTGGGGTCAGGTCTTGCTCCTCCTCTCCCTCTGGGTGACACACCCAGTGGGACTATCACTAATCATTGCTTCTGCAGTGTAAAACAGTGTGTGTGTGCGTGTATTAAAGACCTCACTTAAAAACACGGAGGAAAGACAACAGCATCCTGAAGAGCGTCCTAGCACCCTAGCCAAAGCAGAGTTTACATAGAAGCACTGATAGGGCCCCCTCAGTGCTAATCTGAGTCCTGTGCAAACTCAACCTGTTGAAAACAAGCCAGAGGCCTTCAGAAGCTTCTGCCAGGAAGAAAGGGAATTAGGATTCAGTCAAAGGGGACCTTAGTAAGAGCACAAAGCACAGTAGGACTTAACTATATGCAGTCAAAATCAGTCTGAGAAAATGGATTTTTTTTTAACATTTATTCATTCACTCTGCATTTTAAAAGCACCCACCCATTATGTGGGTTTACTTGACTGCTGAATTAAACAGATTTTAAGCTCCTTGTGGAGATGAAACACATCTTATTCATCACCCCTTCATCAGGACTACAACTGACGCTCTGATGAATGCCTCAAGGCTGGACGCCAGCCTCTGCTCTTGCTTACTAGGGCTTCTTTAGCTGGGGAGGAACAGCCAGAATAAATGACGACTTCTTTCCATAAACACAAGGTACTGTCTGTTTGCTCATCTGCATACCTTAAGAACTATGTGCTCCTAGAAGGAATATTTTTTCAAATCGATCGGCTCCAAAAAGGAGTTTTCTGATTAGCACAAACACGCCTTTTATGCCAGAAGTGGCCATAAGTATTATGGGTCTAATGTTGTGCTACTCTAGCACTGTATTTTTTCAGGCAACATTTATTTGGCCCTAACTGTATACCAGGTGTGATGTTCAGTTGTCCCCAGGTGTTCAGTCCTGCCCCATCACACAAAGACGAATAGGGCAAAATACTGATTTCCAATCCTGCAGGGAGACAGACACATAACTAAGCAGTTTAAGGTAAGATATGACAAATTTGCATGCACAGAAGTAGAGGTACCTCCTATAGTCTGGGTAGTGATGGAAAGCTTCCAAAAGGTGACTTCTGGTTAGGTTTGGAAGAATAAATAGGGTTTAGCCAGGAGGAGAAGTGTGAGGACATGTTCCAGCCCCGAAACCGAGAAGTGAGTAGACATGATGCATGTGGGCAAACTTCAAGTTTCATGGGTCTGATAGGAACTGGAATGTATAATTTTTTAGACTCATCAGGTAAGTCCTTCTCCAAGAAGTCTTCCTGAATTCCTAGAGAAGGAGGGATTCACTTTTTTTTTTTTTGTACTGCCCCTGTACCTATTATCAGCCTCTATTACTGTATTTGTCACATAGCACTGCAACATTTAAAATATGTGCATTTCCCTGATAGACTGGGAGCTTGTTGAGATCAGAGAGCTAGTGTCTTTTTCATTTTTGTTTAGTAACTTGCATACACCCTAGAACAGAGTAGGCACTTACTGCACGTTTGCTGAAGTAAATTCTCACTTGGAGAATATGAAGATGATGTTCTCCCTCCCAGAGCCAAGTTGAGGGACAGATTATTTCTATATTCATTACATTTAGGGGCCCTCTAAAATATTCCTTGAATTTTTTAATGCAGCTATTTCTACCTAATCATAGGAATATACACATACATGCACATGTGTGTCTTAGATATATGCTAGAAGGATTTATATCCAATTTATCAGTGACCTCTTCTGGGGAGAGGGATGGGAAGTGGGCACTGGGGGACTATTTTGAGAGCACTGAATGTGGCTCCACAATGTACACTGTACAATTCAGGAAGACTATTCATTTAGGAGTGAGTCTGTACTTTACAAATTTAAACAAAAAAAATAAATAACAAGAAAAAAATCATGAAACTCAGTGATTTTTTTTAGTTTTTTTCAGAGTTTTTCCGTATTTCTCCAAAATATCCAAAAAATGTACAGGCCTGGCTTTCATATTCAGAAACTGTTAAAGCTAGTGGACAATTTGAGAAATATTAAAAAGTATAAAGGAGAAAATAAAAATGATCCACATCTCACCAACCCCAAAATCTACAATTCACATTTTACTTAATAAGGTTTTTGACTTAAAATATATTTTTCTTTGAGTAATTTTGGATAATACAGAAATATACAAATAAAAAAATCATTTCATCACTCAGAGATCACCCACTGTTAACACTTTGTGCATTTTCTTGCAGCCTTTTCTATATTAGTTACAATCGTAGCTTCCATTTGGTGAGCGTTTAATTTGAGCCAGCCAATGTGCTAAGTGCTTGCTAGACCTCTCATTTAATTCCCACATAAGCCTGTGAGGTGGGAATTGTCAGCCCCATCTCAAAGAAGATACAAACTAAACGTCAAGAAACTTGGATCATCTGAGATGTGAACTTAATGTTGTCTGAGTCCAACACTATTAATTTAATGATTACACTTTACTCCTTTAAAGTTGTGTATGTGGTTAATTGCAGACACACACACATACACACACACACACAGACACACTTGCTGTATACACAGACACACACAAGCTATGATCACATTATGCCTTCTACTTTGTCACTTTTAAAAAATGTTTGGTATTATATGGTGTGCATCTTATGAGGTCATGTAAAAATACTTCTAGAAATGTTTGGTAATGTTTAAAAGTTATATTCTAAGCAAATCAGTCTTGACTCTCAATTTTTCGTTGACTGCTGGCCTCTGCCATCAGGCCTCCAGACCTGCTATGTATCCAATCCTCTTGATGCCGCTACTGGAGTTTTCCCTGTTTTTTACTCCTTTATTTCTGCTTCCTCCTTAAACCGGGAGTAGGAAAAACTGGGCAAGCTTTACCATTTGTACTTAGAAGCTCTTAGAAAACTAACTGCCAAAATGCCTGCATTTTATGGCAATACCTCATATGGGCATTGTCCTGAAGTCTCAAATCCTTTCTTGCTCATGTGTATGTCTCTGTGTGTGTGTGTGTGCGTGCACGCGTGCATGCACATGCTTCATGTGAGTAACTTGGTTTGGCTGAGAAGGCATTTTCAAAATGGAGAAATAAATGGACAGGTTAAGCAATCAGGATAGTATAAAATATTCAGCAAGAATTGCAACAGACATTTAGGGCATAGAGCACAAAACTTTTAGTACACTACAAACTGTTCACAAAAAAAGTGGAACAGATCACTTAGGGTTTTCTTAGCTCTGACATGTTATTTGTGTATATTGTGAATTCCCAGAGAGACCCAGAGTACCTAGTGCTTCCCAAACTTACTTGACTAAGAACCTGTTGGAACACAGGCAGCTTTCTTGGAAAACTAGCATTCTGAAGTACATGGTTTGAGAAATACTAATCTATAGGTTTTCTAGGTAATGTTAATTCACTAATTTAATTTTATTCATAGCTAATTAGGTGCTGGCTACTCAAAGTATGGTTTGTGGACCAGTGGCCTCTGCTTCCTCTAGGAGCTCCTTAGAAATACAATAACTGTGTTCTACCTTCCCGTCCTTCCCTACATAGACAGATTTAGAATCCACATTTTAATAAGTTTGACAGGTCATATACAGGCATATTAAAGTTAGAGACAGACACACTGCTGGTAAGGACACAAAAGTTGTTAATAATGTAGAAGTCATGACACAAAGTTCAATTTCACAAAATGTGTTTCATACAAATATTTAAGGTAATGTATGATAAACACAGGATGTGGAAAATGTATTTGCATACTGCTTTCTCAAAATGCTGGCCATTTCCTCTGAGGGTGTACTTTGGTGTCGGCTCAACAAGGATCTCAAACAACTGTGAGCCCACAGCTTTCTCTGAGTCCTTTATCTTGTCCTTTTTAGGAGAGGGTGCAGTCCCACAGCATGTCCACATTTGGAACTGGTGTGATATGCAGCCACATCAAATCAGCGAATAGTGCTAGGTGGCGAGGCCCCTGGAGAGGGGTTTCAGCTGGGAACACACCGCTAAAGCCCCTTTAATGGTCCAGTCAGCTGTCAGGGCTGTAAACACACTTCGTCCCATTCAGAGCCATTTGCCCCTCTCTGTGACCTCTCATGGCTCTCGGACCCTAGCCACGTGGCCCAGATGGCATAATCCGTCAGGCCAAAGCAGGTGATAGTAGGGCTTGCTATTAGGTAATCAGTGACTATAATTAGCTGGGGTGAAAGGGATAATGGGACCAACTGCAGAGCTGGGGGGAGGGGGCTGGGGCCAGGGGAAGCCCTGGATGGCGAGGGAGGCCTGCTACCTCCCCTCCTCATTCCTCCTTCCCCCTTCCTCCTTCTCCCTCTAATATTATGTTTAGTGGCACATGCAGTATGCGCAAGCTGGGTGCTTCATCCTCAATGAGGAAGGTCGGAATTGAGCACTGGCAATTCAGTAAGTGAGTTGTGTGGCAGCTCTGATCCATTTTATTTCACAGAAGCTGTCTATGGCGCTTTGCTAATTAGTTGGGTACGAGGACCCTGTGGGAGTAAGAGTGGTGGGGGGCATGCTGTCGAGGATTAGAACTTGATTCCAGGGAGTCAGACAAACTGGCATTCAGACCCTGGCTCTGCTGTCACTAGCCAGGTGAGCTCAGACTGGCATAGTAGCTTCTCTGTGTCTCTGACAATAGCAGTTCCCAGTGCTTAACTTCCCAGCATGTTGTCTGTGCCAAGTAAACATGGCCATCAACACTGCCTGAAACATGCCTGATCTATAGCAGGTACTCTGAAAATATCATTTTTTTCCTCCTTTCTTTCTTGATAGGTATAATTTTCTATATGATATTAATGATATGGAAATAACCAACCAAAAAAATCACTACTAATAGATCTTAGAAGGTGTCTTTGATAATAGGTGAAACTTGGTTGTGTTTATCAAAAAGAGGTTGACAGGTGGCTGGGTGTGCTGACTCACACCTGTAATCCCAGCACTTTGGGAGGCTGAGGTAGGCAGATTGCTTGAGGTCAGGAGTTCAAGACCAGCCTGATCAACATGGTCAAAACCTGCCTCTACTAAAAATAAAAAAAATTAGCTGAGCGTGGTGGCGCGTGCCTATAGTCCCAGCAACTCTGGAAGCTGAGGAAGGAGAATCACTTGAACCCGGGAGGCGGAGGTTGCAGTGAGCTGAGATCTCGCCACTGCACTCAAGCCTGGGCAACAAAGCAAGACTCTGTCTCAAAAAAAAAAAAAAAAAAAAAAAAAAAAAAAAAAAAAAAAAAAAAAAAGAGGTTGTCAGCTGGCTTTGTTTGTAACTTTTATCACGAGAACTGCCCCTTCATTTTCTAAACAAAAGTGAAAGAGACAGGGCAGTCTATGAGTAAACATTGAAGCCTTGTGTGTTTGTCCCCTGACCACAGATGATGGTTGTTCTGGAACAGAGCATACATTGTGGAGTGCACTGGAAATATTGTTGAGGCTTGTCCACTTCTGTTTCATTGAAGGTCTAAACTTCTCCTCTGTTATATAGCATCTCATCCTCCTAGAATTGTTTTCTCCTTTCTTCTCCTCCTTTAATAAAAAATATATATTTTTATGTATATATTAATTTATATATAAAATATATAAATAAAATATATTTATATATATATAAATAGCTGTAAGCAACTTATATATCCAATTATGAATATATATATATATATATATATATATATATATATATATCCCTAGAGATGGAAAAAGAAAATAAAAACCATCTATAATTTCAGAAATAACCAGTTAACACTTTGGTTTATATTCAGTAATATCCATCTGAGCACAGATGTTACTTTTTCATCAAAATGAGTCCTATTTGCTCACTTGGTATATGTCCCCCACCTCTCTTAGTATATTCAATCTTATTCTCTGTCAGTAAGTACATTTCTGTAACATCATTTAAAATATTTTTGTGTAATAGCTTATAGACTCTTAATGGGCAGATTTGTACCAATCTTTCTTCCTCACTTTTTTTTTCAATTGAGATAATTCACATACCATAAAATTCACCGCTTTAAAGTGTACAATTTAGTAGTTTTTAGTGTTCCATAAGGTTGTGTAATTCTGTTACAGAATTTCAGAACATTTCATATTCAGTTGAGGTAACTCCCTGTTTCCTGCTCCCTCCAGCCCCTAGCTAATGTTGACTAGAGTACTGTTAACATGCCACGAGCTATTGACTCAACACTTCATAGTTGGATATGTAAGTTGCTTACTGCTCTTTATTATTTCAAACAATACTATAATGATCAGTCTGTACAACTATGGTCCAATTACATTATATTTTTGAGCTGTCAAGGTAAATACACACATATTGTTTAAATTTGAAAAGGAGTGTTACATTTGGGATCATGTGGTTTTGGGAAAACAGAATTAAATTTCTAAATCTGCAGAATGTTAAACATTGGAGATTTCCCAAGGAAAATACTCAAAAAGGCTTAAGCGATAACAAAAGTGGTCATTGCAAAATTGCTTCTGCAAATATGACCTGTGGAGTTTGCCAGATGTTTGAAGTTATGAAATTATACTACTCTGTAGTTTCACAGTAGAGGTTAATTCCTCACTCCACCCCTTGAGAGACAGTCAAAATTGTGTTCTGTGTCTCTCCGAACAGCATAAGAACCTGGTAGAGAGAGGGGTGTGAGGTGGAACCAATTCTGTTTATAATTTTTAGGACTGATTTTGACAGTATGACTTAAAAAATAGATATTAATCTGATATAAAAAATCTGGTAATTACATTTAAAATCCCTGTATACCTTTCCACACACAGACTGTATTTAAACATTCATTCCAATACTAATAATAATTATTATAATAGTTTGCTTGAATTGGAGGGTTATGAGACTATGAGACCCAGGTGTTGTGCTAAGTATTTCGTATGCATTATTTCATTCCACAGCCTTGCAAAATCATCTATTAGATTGTTTAAGAAATGGATGTCATAAGTTTACAAAAAGTAAATGATGTAACAAGCTCCTCATGGTGTCAGCCTGGCACGTCTATTGTCCCTTAGTCATTTATCCCTTCCTAGTGCCTGACTCACTGCCCTGCCCTCTGCCCCACCTCACTCTATCTTTACCTGAGAATCACACCAGAAACAGGCAGGGCTGAGCCTTAGTGGAGAGAGCATCGTTTGAGTCTTGGTACTACCACTTACCATGCCCCACCTTAGGCAAGTTATTTGGCGACTCTATGGCTCAGTTTCCCCATCTGCACAATGAAGATAAGAGTATCTATGCATTTGTGGTGCCAGCTAAATAATTTTATGACATGAAGCTGAGAAATGTGTAAGCACTTACTTGCCATGGCAGGGTTGATCCAGCCTTGAGGTGATAGCACTAACCCTCTCCCCAGAGATAGTTACAGAAGAGATCTCAGTGATCAGCCATCTCCCCGCTATCTTTTTACATTTGGGAAACCCAGGGGCTGCAGACAGAAAATGACTATCAAAAATCACATTGCTTGTCAGCAGCAGAATCTTTCTAGTGATTCTTGAAAGTGATCTGTTTGGTTCCTGTTTGCATTCCTCCAAAGCAAAGACTGTAGTGGCTTTATAAGCGTCTGAGAGCAGTGCTGTATGTCTGTACTCCTGCTCCCAGGGTTCCCTTATTTAGTCTTTGCTCTAACACACAACTCAGGGATTACTGTACTCCTTTGCATTGTCCCAGCACTGGGGTTGACTCTGTGTTTAATCCTCACTGACAACCAGGCACTGTGCCCTCAGTACATTCTAACAAATCCCCTATGAGAGAAACCAACACTTAGTCATTTTGCAGATGCGGAAACAGAGGCAGAAATAATGAGCTGTGCCCAAGGTTACCCAGAAATGAAACAAATAGAACTTAGGAAAATTGCATCGTGATCAAGAGCTCTGACCTTGGCAAGTTTCTAAGCCCATTTGCCTCCTTGCTTTCTGTAAAATGGAGTAATAAGAGTATCTTCCCTAAAAGGAGGTGGTAAGGTTTATTAATGCTTGTAAAGTGCTTGGAAGAATGCCTGGCACATAGTATGAGCTCAATAAATGTCAGCCTTAAACACAACAAACAAAACCAACGTGCTTCCAAAGCTTGTATTCTTTCCTCAACTCCGCGATACCTCACAAGAAATCAGGGAAATAAATTAATACGTAGAAACTTGGAGCAACATTAAATATTGCAAGGCGTTGGAAAGTGTGGCCTAGTTAGAAAGCACACTCACTCACATACACACGCACATAGCTACTTTTAATAGGTGGTAAGAGCCAGAGAAAATCCAATTACAGATGAGTCAATCGATTAAAAAGAAAGGGAGCAGAATAAAGGAAAGAATGTTGGAGAGACACAGAACCAGATTACAACCGGATAATAGAATTAAAGGTCTGTAGAACAAACTGGGAGAAATAACAAAGGGATATAGGCTGGAGACGCTTTCACAGCTCTGCAATGATTTGATTCTTTCTGGGGCCGTAGACTCCAAAGAGCGGTGATAGCGCCAACACCCCAAACAAGTGGGTGGATCAGAAAGAGCCGGAATCGTGTTTGGCAAACGTATTTTGTGGAGCAATAAACCACGTGTGTCCTGGGGAAGAAGAGGATCGTGTTTGGGTTAAACAGATGCTCCTAGTTAAGGGCGAGAGCCCCGGGCCCAGATACAAGCAGGCTTTGATTAGCAAAGGTATAGCCTTGCTCCAAAATACTGTTGGCTAAGACATTCTTCTTTTGTTTTCAAAGAAACATCTCTTTGTTAAATAGGATCACACTCTTGCATATACCTAAGTCAAAGCCAAACACATGCACTTTTAATTTTACTTTCCATTGGAGGGGTGGGGGGTGATGACAGCGAGGTGGGGCTGTTAATTCAACACCAACTTCTACAGCTGTGTCCATTATTGGTGGGCTCTGGAATAACATCCGTTTCTATGTATTTATGGAAAGGCGTCCTTAACTAGGCCACGTAAAGAGTGAACGCATCTATAAATAAATTAAGGAGGCTGCGAAGCGCGGGCGGCTGCTCCTCTGCTGCGGCCTCACGGGCCCTGCCGCGCAGCTGTCGTCTTTGTGCCCGGCTTTGCGCGCTCCATTGTGGACGCGATTACCCCGGCCCGGGGCGGCGCGTGCGGGGGCGGGGCGCGCCTTCTCCGCCGGCGGCTGGGGATCGGCTCCGGGGCGAGGCTGGGCTGCTTCGCGGCTCGGGCTGGTCTTGCTGGGCTGCGAGATTCTGGCCTGTGACTTGGCGGGCGCAGGTGACCTGGTGGCGGTCACTTCCTGGGAGCCAGCTGCACCCACCCGGGCTCAGGATGGGCTGGGCTAACAGATGGTGGCGTTGGGGGTGGGCGTAGGGTGGGGCAGGGGGAGGACAGTACAAAACGACGGGAATAAGCAAATGACTGAACAGACAAGATTAAACAGGTCAAAGCTTCGGTAGGGAGGATGAGGAGGAGGGAAACTTTTCCCAAAGCTTGGGAGCCCAATCCTTTCTTTCCACCTTAGGATGAGTGCCCCTCCTGGGCACCTTCTTCCGGGACAGGAGTGAAGAATCTGAGTTCTACTTGCAAGTGGAGATTCAAAATGATAAAGCCAGTCCTTTTCAGAGAAATGAGTCAAAGAGCTTCTATTTGCTTGGCAATCATTTCTGGGTTTTGTAGGACTCTTGTCTTGAACAGGATCTCGTTACTCACAAAGTGTGGTCCGTGGACCTGCACCAACAGCATCTCTTGTCCAAAAAGCAGATTCAGGGCCCATAGAGAAACCGAGTCAGAACCTGCTGTTTTATAGGATCATCTGGAGGTTCCTGTGTACATTGCCTTTGAAAAAGCTCTGGTCCACAGCACTGATTCTTAATCCTGGCTGAAGTTATAGGTTGAATTGTGTTCTTCAAAATGATATTGAAGTCCTAATCCCCAGCACCTGTGAATGTGACCTTATTTGGAAATAGGGTCTTTACAAATGATCAAGTTAAGATGAGGCCATTAGAATGGATGGACCCAAATCCAACGTGACTGTGTTCATATGAAAAGGGGAAACTGAGACACAGAGACAGACATGAACACAGGGAGGATCTATTGTCAAGATGAAGGCAGAGAGCAGGGTAATGCATCTTCAAGACAAGGAAAGCTAAAGATGGATGGGAACCACCTGGTGCTAGGAGGGAGGTGTGGAACAGATTTTCCCTTACGACCTTCAGAAGGAAACAACCCTCCCTACACTTTGGTCTCCCGCTTCTAGGTTCCAGAACTGTAAGACAACATGTTTCTGTTGTTTAAATCACCTTGTTTGTGATACTTTGTTACAACAGCACTAGCAAACCAATACACCTGGGTAGTCCTAAGAATAGCCCAGGTTTCTGAGCTCCATCTGAAATGTTTGCAATCAGAATACTCAGGATTGGGGCCAACAGAACTGCATTTTCTAAATATCCCTTGGTCGATTCTAAGGTAGTTGGGAGATTAGGAACCGGTGAGCCCGTCTCCTTTCCTTTGCAGCATGGTGGAGAAGGAAGAGAGTCAGAGCTGAGGCAGATGATGTAAGATCTGCTCTTACTTCTTGCTGTGTGACCTTGGGTAAGTCATCGCTTCTCTGTCTACTCAGTGCTCGCTTCAGCCTTACAATGCTCTCCATAAATCCAGATGCTTGCACTCACCAGCCTCCTAAGGAACTTCTAGTGATGCGGACTCATCACCTGATGGGGCATCCCAATCAATCATGGAAAGTTTGAACTGCTTAGAGAAATCTTTAAAGTAAAAATCTGCTGTGGTTATCTCCGTTATAAAGGTGAGGAAACATGCTCGGAGAGGTTAAGTAACTTGCCCAAGGCCATGCCATTGGTATGGGGCCGGCTGTAGATTGAATGTAGCAGCTGCCAGAACCTATTCTCCTGACCACTTGTAATACCCACACTGACAAAAGTTTACGAAAGGCTATCACATTGGTGGCTCAAACAAGACTCCTTCCAACCCTGGGAGACAGACACCCAGCATCCATTCTCTGACCCTCACACTTGGATAGTGTGGGTGGGGGTGTAGGTGGAGATATGAAGCTGGGGGAGGCATCCTGTGAACCCTGGGTATGGAATTTGCCATGTGTGCAATCTAGAACCTAAATGAGTTGGATGGGGAGGCCAGGGTATGAATTTGATTCTTGTGTCAGTGCCTGTTCCTGACCCTGACTCCCTCAGTGACCTGGGACAGCTTTCCCTTGCTCTGTGGCCTTCAGTGTTCGCACCTGTTAGATGGGCCTAATACCTTTCCTACCTAGTAGCTGTCTTGAGGGGCTCCAGTGAGACTGCAGACAGGAGTATGCCTTGCGAGTCACAAATATGATGATAATTACAGCTTGGCATGAGAAGAGAACTTAGCTACTTCCAGGAAAAGACCTCTCCTCCCTAGGGGAACTCTGGCAATTGCTACTCCTGACCTACCATGTATGCTTATTTTCCACCAAGGCATTTCCTTCTGAGCTTGGGCAGAAGTGGGTTGTGGAGAGGAGAATTAGTCAGGGGTGAGGTCTTGTAGGAAAGCAGTAAGCTCAAGAATATACTGCCCCACTTCCAGAATACACTCCTCCATAAACTTGATCTCCAAAATCAAAGACAGTCTGCCCTCTCCCTTCCAATAGATTATATCTGAGCTGCATTTTCTAAGGGTGGGTCTGTTTGTTTCTTCTTTCCCTTAGAATTCTAGATGCCCCTCATCTCCTCCCCACCTCCATACACCTCCACTAATGGGTAGGACCTAGTTCACTCATCAGAGTCCGAAATTCCCAATAATAGTATGATTCCCACTCCCAATTTTCTCACTGATGTTTTTTATTCATTCATTCCTCCAATATATTCCCTTGGTGTTTACTCTGCCCCAGATGCTGTGTGGGTACTAGGAATATCAAGTGGATTAAGATGAGCTCCTTGTTCCAGGAACTTACAAGCAATCTAATCTTAAAGCTGCACAGAAGTCATGCTGGCTCTCAAGGCTGTCTCTGCTTACAGGCCTCACAATAAACCTTCTCCTTTCCCTTGCAGTGTGATGGGGGAAGGGAGTTAGAGCTGAGGCAGATGATGTAAGATCTGCACTTATTTCCTGCTGTGTGACCTTGGGTACATCATAACCTCTCTGTGCCTGCAAATTCATCTGCAAAATTAGATCAGCAATAAATATATAAGATTCAGTGAGAGTTTTCTATGAGCCAGCCACTATTATCAGTGCTTTTACTTATGTCAACAGTTAACAACTTTGGGAGGTAAATGTTATTAATGTCTCTATTTTATGGATGAAGTACCTGAGGCACAGAGAAGTTAATTAGTTTATCAGGAATCACAAAACGAATTGCTTGCAGGATCTAGAGTCAAGCCCAGGCTATCTGGCTCTGGAACCCAGGTCCCTAACCCTTTGTATTAACCAGCTCTCATAAGCTGCTCATTACTCCAATTTACCTTAGAAGGTCTGTGAATAGGCATAACTACTCAAATGAGCACGTGTAGAAGGGAAAAAAGGAGGAGGAGGAGGAGGAGGAGGAGCCAGGAGGAGAAGGAGAAACAATTCCCTTTTTGGTAAAGAAGTCTGCAATTTCTGATAGGGTCTTAACTTTTTCTCAAACAACTTTTTTCTTATTAAGTTGCACATACCACACAAATCTTCTGTAATAGGGGAAAATAAGAGGGAGATGTAGAGGAAATAAGGATGAAATATTTCCCATTTTAGGAACTTTGGGGAAAAAACATTGAATATGCAGGTTACGTACGAGACATTGTGCTGGATACTCTCATATGAATATTATCGACTGATAGAGTGATGATATAATCCTACACACTACAGAGGTATTAATATGCCAATTTTGCGGATGAGGGCATGGAGGATTCGAGAGGTGACTTGCCTCATTCAGGGATGGTTAGTGGCAGAGCCTGGAATTTAACCAAGGAAAGTCTGATTGCCAAGCCCATGTTCTTCTATCTGTTGGGGGAACACCTCTGCAAGAGCCGAGGCAAGGATCTGAAGCCTCAGCCTGTTCTCAGATAAACATAGAATTAGAAAAGAGTTAGAGATACATAGTTATTCCTATATATATAATCATGAAATAATCATATAGCTATTCATACGTAATCACAAATATATACATTGATATAGTCGCATAATTTTAAATCTTACTAATACGTCTCAGGTCAAGAAGTATGGGACTGAAGTGGCATTGGAAAAGAGGTGACCCTAAGGCAAGATACTCTAAGTCCTCTGTCACGCCTGCATAAGGGCTGCCGGAGGGCACCTTGGCTGTACGACCGTGTCAGTGCTGTGAAAGCACCTGCTGTTTAGCCAGCTAGGGAAAGAGATGTCCAAGATGGCCGAGGCGTCTCCTTCCTCAGGGGAGTGAGGAGAAAACTCTGCTTCTCCAAGCTCTTGCGGTAAGCCTGATGGCTGTCAGGGAGGCCTGCAGACATCTGGGAACTTAATTGTCTCTGTGTGGTGCTGTGCTTCAGCGGTCACGGTCCATGTCAGCTTTCAAGTTCTGCTTCTGCACAAGGTTCCTCTTTTTCTTAGAAGATAAGAATTAGTAACAAATCTTAGTGACCTTGTTATTGCTTGACAAGTATAAAGAAAGTGCTGACGCCTTAGGTTTTCTCCTCACCTCGGCTTCTTCAAGGTCTTGGGCGCCGTCTCCAAGATAAGTCATTTAGCTGCCCCTATCACTGACCATTACCTCATCCTACCTGCCCTGCTCCCTACATTGTACTCAATAAAAGTCAGAGCACCCAGGCACTCAGGGCCACTGCTGGACTCCACACTTTTGTAGCAGTGGACCCCTGGCCCAAACTCTCTTTTCTCTATCTCTGTGTCTTGTGTCTTTATTTCCACAGTTTCTCGTCTCTACACCAGCAGAGAGGGACTCACAGAGAGGGACCCTGTAGGGCTGGACTCTGCAATATCTCTCTTAGTTCTTGGACAGACAAGAATGAGCAAGTCTCCTGTGTAGCTGAAATTCAGTCTTCTCTCTCCTTCCTTCTTTCATTTATTAGTAATTTTCAGAGCTATTTATGTGTACTATTAATTCATGGATAATTCGTCGAAAACAATTCCACAATTCTGGCTTTTAGGGAGCTGTAGGGTGTGCGTGTGTGTGTGTGTGTGTGTGTGTAGTTGTTTATATGTTATATATATAGTTATATGTTTTATGTATATATGTATTTTTTTGTATGAAGGCTTGATAACTCTCATAAGGGATAAGCTATTGATCAGAAGGAGCCAAAGAAGGCTCTAGTCTTGGGTTGAATACTAAATTTTATGTGATGTTACCAAGCCATATCTTTTATTTAATATACTTTATTTTTTAGAGGCATTTTAGGTTCACAGCAAATTTTAAAGGAAGGTACAGAGATTTCCCATATCTCCTCTCCCCCCACAAAACCACAGCTTCCTCCGTTATTAACATCCCTCACCAGAGTGACACATTTGCTACAACTGGTGAACCTACACTGATGTATCATAATCAACTAAAGTTCATCGTTTACATTAATATTTGTTCATTTTTTGACTTTTTTCCGCAATAGTTTCTGGGGAACAGGAGGTGTTTGGTTGCATGGATAAGTTCTTCAGGTGTAATTTCTGAGATTTGGGTGCACCCATCACCCAAGCAGTGTACCATGCACCCAATGCGTAGTCTTTTTCCCTCACCACCCTCCTACGCTTTCCTGCAAGTCCCCAGAATCCATTATATTATTCTTGTGTCTTTGCATCCTCATAGTTTAGGGAGTCATTATTTTAAATTATTATATAATTTTATCTTCTGTAAGATGCAAGATTTACCCAAGGAATCACCACTTCAAGTGAGAACTCTGGTGCCCGAAGGAGTGGCTCATCCTGTCTCTCTCAATCTCCCTTGCAGTCTGTTAAAATCTGCATTGGACTGCTGTTTCCTGTGTCAAGCAGACTTGATTCGTATAACCCAGAAGTCAGGGCAGCAAAGCCAAGGGAGCTGTCTCTTTCTAACTTCAAGATCTCACAGGAATAGGTACATTAAAAACAGGGTTATTCCCAGTTCTTTTTGTTGTGTAAACAGATTGGCTTTTCACTAGTATGTTCGATGGTAATAGTTCTAAAATACCACAGGTGACAAATCATAATTAGAGTGATGTGTGTGAAGTTAATGTTGGTGGAAAAAAATGCACATAAAGCTGTACAGTGCAAGAATTAACAAAATTAGAGGCATTTTTTTCCTTTTGCAAGGGAGACATGTATAAATTCAACTAAAGTAAACATGCTCAGAGAAAACCTAGAGCCCAAGATATGTATGTATACTTCCTTAAAAAGGAGCAGGTAAAGGAAAATCATACTTATTTCATCCCTATATTGTACCAGCAGTTAGACCCTTTCACTGGGCTATCTCCTTTAATCTCCCCAACAACCCTGAAATGAATGTATAATTATAAAATAGGGATAGAATGATTTGAGATGATGCAAATAAGATACCAAGTTGAGTGCTTGCAATATAGTAATTGTTCAAGAATATGTTGCTTAATGTCCACAGAAGTTTGACAACTTGCCTGTGATCACACATTTAAGGAGAGGCAGAGCAGGGATCCAGTGCAGGCAGGACCTTGTCCCCAAGGTCACTCATACACTCATGGTGCTACCAAGTCACATTTTTTGCAGGAAAAACAAAAGACACCTTGTGATTCATTATTGTCCTTTTTGAGATGACCAGGAATTCTAATTCCTCAGGTCCATTCTTATCTCTGGCCTTTTTTTTTTTTTTTTGGTAGTTTTTCCCTTATTCTCTAGTTATCCATTCTAATTAATAAGAGACCACCATACAGTCCCCTTTTTAGCCCCTTCCACAGCTCAGAGTCTGAAAGGAAATGAGAAATTAGAAGACACTGGAAGATATCACTATTACAGGCCTTTCTCAAGCCCCATACTAATGAGTCTTTCTCTCCATTGTGACTCACAACCCATCACCCTCCCTTCTCCCAGGACAAACAGGGTTATGACTCACTGTGGTTTCTGACAGTCTCAAAAGAACCATGAACTTGAGACCAACCCTTCAAGGTCAAGGAGCAATGTAGTTCTTTCAGCCACACCACTGTGCACATGCTTTCTCCTTTAGCCAAGGGGAACTCCGTGCTGTGGGTTTTTCCCTTTAGACTAATATCCTATGTTCCACCCTGAGAGAACTGTCAGTCAAGGGGGGCATTTTTGGGTTTGAGGTCAGCTTACAAAAGCTCCAGGGCAGAGACCATAGGTGAATTCTGGGGATTTGCAAAACAATCAGAGACTGGGGAAGCCAAGTCTTCTGTCAAGAGAAGAGTATCAGGAATAATTCTAGCAAAAGTAGGGACCCCTTAGTGCTGTGTCATCATGGGCCTCTGGGCCTGCGGTTTCTTGGGCAGGAGATAATTAGCAGACAGCTCATGCTGGAGGAAGCAGAGAATGAGCCTTGGAACTAGTTCCCCTGCCTCCAGTTTGGCTTCCCTCCAGCTTGCCCCCTATCATGTCATGCTCACGCTAAAGATCTTTAAAGCTTCCCTTTCATCTCTAGTTAACAAGAGGAAGAATATTTTTATAGCTTAAATGGAAAGGAAACAAGAAACACACCTCCTCTATGCCTTCCTGCTTTACCTGAACAACTGCTCCTAGTTCTCCAAGGCTCAGCTCTGCTGTTGCCTCTTCTGATTTACCAAGTGGGGCTAGGTGCCTGCTCCGTGCATCTGCGGCACACTTTGAACTCCTCTAGCCCAGCCCCAATGCACTATACTTTGATTTTGCATTTAGTCATCTAACTTCCCAACCATGCCATGAGCTCCTCAATGGACAAGGCCTTGTTAGCCCTAGCGGCATAGTAGGCATTCAAAATGATGGGTGCTGTAGCAGGGTGGTTGAGAAACTTAACTGTGTTTCATTTGATGCTGCTGTAGAGATACTGTAAATGAAGGAAAGGCATTCCTTCCTCTCCTAACAAAGCTAACTAGTCTGTGTTGCTGAGATCTGAATTTTCTTTACTCTTCATGAAAGCAGTTAATAGCCTTTTTGAGTTTCAGAGATTAAAGCAGTTAATAACCTTTTTGAGTTTCAGGATTAAAAAAAGAAGAAGAAGAAGAAGTAGGCAGTCCCCTTTCCCTAACTCAGTTCTAATCTCACAACATTTTTCTTTTTTGCTGGAAGTATAGACTCTTTGAGGTATAGTCTAAAGTAGAGAAGAACTTCTTCAAGATTTGAAGACAGTGGTGGCATAATGAGTTGGTTGGGTCTTCTGGGACTGGGTGAAGGGTATGGTTGGGGGAGTGTTCAGTGAGTTGCTCCAGCTGAAAGGTGGGTTCCTGGAAAGAGGTGGCTTCATGGGGGCCTGAGCGGCCTGAATATTGAGTGTGGTAGCCTCAGAAACCCTGTGGCTAAGCTGGTGTAAAGGAAGGGGAGCCACTCATTTTCTGGTAGTCCATGACAACTGAGCAAGGACTTACATATAGCAGCAGCACTAGGGATGGAAAATGAATGCTGAGGCTGTTATCTCCTTACCACCCCCGTCTCTGTTGACCATTTTCCTGGAGCTGGTAAACTCTAGCATACTTACATGACCCAAATGAAACAGACAGATTCCAAAAAGAAAAAAAGAAAAAAAAAAGGACTAAGGCTTCTTGGAGTACTTTTGCATAACAAAGAAGTCTCATGAACAAAGAAAGCAGATCACTAGCCTAGGAAATAAGTCCGCTGGAATGAGAAAGGTTTCAATCCAATAAGCATATGCCATTGGTCCTCCGTATCTGTGGGTTCCACATTTGTGGATTCAACCAACTGTGGATCAAAAATATTTGAAAAAATGATGGTGGTTGTATCTGCATAAACTTTTTTTTCTTGACATTACTTCCTAAACAATGCAATATAAAAGCAATTTACATGGAATTTACATTGTATTAGTAATATAAGTAATCTAGTTACTAAAGTATATAGGAGAATGCATAGGTTATGTGCAAATACAGCACCATTTTATGTAAGGAACTTCAGCATCTGTGAATTTTGGCATCCACTGGGGATCCTGGAACCAGTTCCCCACAGATACTGAGGGATGATTGTATAGGCTACACTGGCTCTAGGGTAGGAGCTGGGATATCGTGATGGACAAGTCATATACCCCTCTTGGGGCTGATCCTTTCAGCCTCTTGGGGAGACCAATTGGCTACATTATTGGGACTGCAACGTAATTTGTGATACATTGAGGTAGAGGGAAGCACTTACGGGAGGGGAAATTAGCCTGGATTGAAAGAGGAAGAGAGGGTTTCCTGGAGTAGATGGCACTTGAACTAATCTTTGAAGGTTAATATAAACTAAGTTTATAATAAAAATAATAGGGTATTTCAAACACCAGGAAGATAGGGATAGATAAAAAGATACATGAGCTATCCTCAGGAGTAGGGGAACTGATATGTAGTTGGATATTACTGGAAAGTGAAATGTGTGACCTTACTGGTAAGAGAAATGATTAGAGAGTTTGACAGAACCAGTGCTAGATACCTCTGGACTTAATCTCAAAGATGGTGGGCAGAGATTAGAAGGTTTTAAGGAGGTCAAATTTCTGCTATAGAAAGATATATTAATTATGGCAAAGGTAGGTGTTCCAATAGAGAAATTCTGTAACCTCAGTAATTAAATGTCCTGCGAGATTACTTTTCAGTGATAAGCATTTCAATTGGTGAGAGCAAAGAGTGTGTTCAAGGAAGGTATTCAGAATCACAGATGAACATAGGCTATCACTTCCCTCTACATTGCACTGTCCGGAGCTCAGTCAGCACAGTCACACGGCCACTGCTAACAGCAAGGGAGCCTGGGAAATGGAGCTGTACAGGAAGAAACATCTACCCTTTATAGATCTTAGCTGGGACAGACCTCTGTAACAAAAAATAGACCAACAAGAGAAATCTGGGGGTTTATTAACCTGTCTACTTCCACTATAGATTGGAGACACGAAAGGATAAGTGAATAAATCTCAGAGAAGTGGCTTTGAATTCAGGTTTAAGTACCGTGTCTAATGAAATGAAAGAAAGGTGTGAGGAAGGCTGGTTATAGAGAAATACCCAGGAAAACCCTGTAAACAAGGGTAAAGTTTGTTATGCAGATGAAGTCAGTACCTTCCCCATTGATAAGAATCTTTAGAGAGGTAGTCATCCTTTTCTTCCTGGTACAAAGGAGACACCTTTCTATGGTTTGAATGTGTCTTTGGAAGTATATGGGTTGAAACTAATTCCCAATGAAACACTATTGAGAGGTAGGATCTTTAAGATGTTTTTAGGACCTGAGGATGAGTTTAGCCCCCTCTCTTGTTCCCTTGCCATGTGATGGTGATGCCCTCTGCCCTGCAATGATGCAGCAAGAAGAATTGCTAGATTTTAGAACCACGAGCCAAGTAAATTTCTGTCCATTGTAAATTACCTAATCTGTGGTATGCTGTTACAGCAGCATAAAACAGAGGAAGATTCTTGCATATGGAGATTTTTTTTTTACAGATGCAAATCTTCCTTACAAAAGGGTAACTTCTACTCTGTTTCCAGAGATTCTCTTGCCTGCAGGGTCTCCAAATAATTGGCTCAAGATAATATTATACCAAAGAGGCATATTTTGAGGTGGCATAGTCTGGTGTCCTGCCTAGCCAAGCTGTTACTCTGGAGGAAAGGAAAACCAGTTTGGTGAATGGCTAGTTCATCTCCGCTTAAAAATAGCACTTTGCCTCAGTAATAAAGAGATTGAAAAGGTGGAAGACAAAAGGACTGTAGCGGTAGTCCATGCTAGGGATGATGGCAGCTTAAAAGTGGTGGGAAGGGAGATTAGAGAAATAATATAAGATACTTACAGAGACAGAATTGGCAGCCTTGAAGTATTAGATGGATAAGGAAGTGTGATGGGAAGGAGAGAGATGACCCTGAGGTTTCTGGCTTGGTGGATGATGCATTCAACAGAGATCAGAAATTACAGGAGGAAGAACACATTTGGGAGAAGTAGAAATTGGCAGAGACGATAAACATGGTTTGGGGCATGTTGAGTTTATACTGTTCATGGGACAAGTAGGCGGCCATGTGAGCGACAGGCTGGGTTCGAAGAAGAAAAGACTAGATTAGGGAGATGGCTGAGTAAGGAATATTAACATTTAAAAAAAGCCAAATAAATATTCCTTGTTTTATTAACGAGGAAAAGGGGAAAAAAGAGATCTTAAGAAGGGAGAAGAAAAGGTAACTCTCCATAGGATATAAACCATAGACATATTTTGGATAATATTTAATGCTTTTCTCCTGTAGAGTGTCTTGGCTATATAGTGCATGTATTATACTTACCAAATGCCAGGAACCATGCTTGGTGCTGGGAGAGCACTTCTCTACTCTGAAGGAATTTGAAGTTTAGTGGGGAAAATGCTTGGGTATATATCATGAATGGAGCTCATAGCCAGCAAGATTTCCTGTTCAAGATGGGTTGTGGGTCACAGGAGAGACGTTTCCTTCCACGTGCCTGGAATTCCACCATTGCAAGTTCACTATTTTTAGCCACACTCTTTGCCTTTTATTTTGGGAAGCAACACATTGTAAGAGAAAGAAGACAGTCCTTAGAGATAAGCAGTAGATGACGTCTACTAACTGGCAGACCTTGAGCTGATAATGTAAATTCCTTGAGCTTCATTTCATTACTCATTTCATGGGAACAACCAACCCTACACAACCTCAGCACAACCAACTCTGATTGCGCTGAGAGTAACTGGCAGCAATGAATGGGAAATTCTTGGTATTAAATATACAGTGCTCCATAACAAGAATAATGATAATATCAATATGATGATGATAGCAACCAACAAATAGTATCTTACTATGTTTCAGGATTACTCTGAATGCTTTACTAATATTATCTCCATTAATCCTTATAACAACCCTACAAGATAGAATTGTTATTATTCCGTTTTAACAGGTAAGGACATTGAGGCAGAAGAGGCCTCAGGCTTGGAGACATAATGAATTCTGGCTGGGCACAGTGGCTCACACCTGTGATCTCAGCACTTTGAGAGGCTGAGGAAGGTGACTCACGAGTTCAAGACCAGCCTGGCCAACATGGTGAAACCCTGTCTCCACTAAAAACAGAAAAATTATCTAGGCATGGTGGCACACACCTGTAATCCCAGTTACTCGGGAGGCTGAGATGCAAGAATCACTTGAACCAGGGAGATGGAGGTTATAGGAAGCCAATATTACACCACAGCACTCCAGCCGGGGTGACACAGCGAGATTCTGTCTCAATTAAAAAAATAAAAAAGAAGAAGATGTAATGAATTCTGGATGGGCCATACTAGAACTAGTTCTGAACACATCCCTGAGAAGGAAGAACTCTAGGATATGTAGGCCTGGGTGGGTGGGCACTTAATGCCTGTTGAAAGGGAACCCGGAAATGGACTAAGGTGTTGAAGTGTGTGTGAACCCATAAGAGAAAATTGACAAATACTATTTCTCAATATTTTGTTCAAGAATGCACAGATTCATTCATTCACTTAGTCAGTGTTCTTTTATTGAACTAACTCTGTGCCAGACTGTGGTCTAGGCTCAAAGACACTGCTCCCTTCCTTCCTAGTTTCTAGAAGATCCTGGTTGGTTCCAAAAAGGGCCGAATAATAAGTGATGGACAGGCAAAAGTTGAAAAAAGCTTCCTTTTACACTTCATTCATTCCAAAATTTGTGTAGTTTTGTGTCTACCTAACATCTTTCTTTCTCTTGGGGAGTTACTCCTTAACCATATTGTATAATACTCATAGAATTGACCTGTGACCCAACCAGGGTGCTCAGGCATTCTGTCTCTACAGTTTGTTTTGAATGGAGTGACACATGGCTGAAACAGCTTCATTGAGACACCAGCATCCTGAAGAGACTTCATTGCTAGAACCTAAAGCCCTTGTGCTGCCCAAATTCCTTCTTTCATAGCCATGTACCTTACTGTGTCCTTTATATACACATACACATTTACTTTTATTTTTAATTTTGTTGTTCTTTAATCATTATTATAAGATGCAATACTATCTATTATATATACTTATATATATTATATAAATATATTTATATAAATTATTACTTCCTGATTGGCCAATTTTTTATGTTATTTGCAACCAAATAAATTTAACTAGCATGTATCATTTTCTGGTACCTTTCTACCTTGAGTTTTCCACCTATAAAATGGGGATAGTAAAACTCGTTACTTACCCTCAGGTGGTTGTGCAGATTAAAGGTGTATGTTGGTAAAATGTTTTCAGACGCTTGCATGAAAGTTGTTGGAGAACTACAAAGTCTTATTTTCAATTTTAGTAGTACTTTCAAAGGACGTTCTTTATATACCATAAAGCAGCTTTTATCTTGGGAGGGTGTGCTCTTCACGTTACTGTCTCTATAAACAGTTCAAGGGTTGCTCGGTGCATGATCCTGTTTCCAAAGCTGTCATTCAAGATGAAAGCTCAGTTCTATTTAGCCTGAGAAGTTGCTGTATGACACAGACAGGGCTTGTGTTTATTATTGCTATTATATATTACTTAATGATAAGGAAGTTTGCTCAAATCCTTGGATTATCAGTTTGTTGGCTTTTTAGGGTTACTACATTCTTAACTGAAATAAAAATAAAACGTAAAAACCCTACCAGTTTTGGAGCAGAAAGTGTGGCATCTTATTAGAGTGCCTGACAATTATGAAAGTAGGCACCATAGTAAAACTATAACACCTTACAGATTATAAGACATTTTATGATTTTTAAAACACGTATTTTGGACTAGACTGGATAGCAGAGTATGTGGCAGATACCAGCTATCCCTAAGACCCCTGAGTTATTTATTTATTTGTGTGTTTTTGATACAGAGTCTTGCTTTGTCGCCAAGGCTGGAGTGCAGTAGTGCAATCTTGGCTTTCCTGCCTCAGCCTCCTGAATAGCTGGGATTACAGGCATGCTCCACCAGGCCTGGCTAATTTTCACTTTGTATTTTTAGAGAGACAGGGTTTCACCATGTTGGTAAGCTGGTCTTGAACTCCTGATCCTGTGATCCGCCTGCCTCGCCCTCCCAAAGTGCTGGGATTACAGGTGAGAGCCACCGTGCCTGACTGACTCCTGAGTTATTATTGCTAAATAAACCATTTGTATAATATGCAAACATTATGACAATAATGCATGCTCATCAAAGAAAATTTGGAAATTCAGAAGTGTAGAAAGAAAAATATATCAATATTTTAATAAGCTTGTTGTTATAAAATGACCATTCATCACATTTTCATTCATATCATTTTTCTTTTGGTCATAATTACTTTATAACAATTTCACATTAGTTGACATAATATTTTACCCTGTGATTTTTTTCTTTTTATAAGACATTGTAACTCTATCAGTTCTCTATTGTCACCTATTAAAACAATGACCATTTATGATTGCAAATGAGTTCAGGGGTTAGCTAGAAGATTTCACAGTCACTCTAGTTTCAGTGGGGCTTGCTAATGGGCCTACAACGTTGGCTAGGTTCTCTCACTTGCTGGTGAGTTCACAGCACTCCTGTCCTTGGTCTCTCGTCCTCTAAGAGGCCAGCCTGGGGGTATGTACATAGCAGTGACAAGATTCCCGGAGGGAAAACAGAAGCAGAGATACTGAGATGCAGACCTGGTATGCCACACTGTCACTGCCACACTTTGCCAATGCATGTTACAAGGCCAGCCTGAATTCCAGCATGGGGAAGTAGACACCACCTCTGGATGGGACAGGGCTCCCCAGTCATTTGCACAGGTCACGAATAGAGGGAGGAGTGACAAATGGCAGCTACATTTTGCAATCGATATAGCAAAATAGTGTAGGCACACTTCTGTATGATTCCATGGATATTTGTCATGACTTCATAAGACAAATGAGTGTATTAAACTGAGTGACACTCTCATAGATAATTTTGAACATTCCCAAAGCTTCGTTGGAAAAATTTTATATTTGGGGTAATTAAAAAATCTAAAATCACAGAAGTTATTATTTTGTCTTAAAGCTTATAAATAGTTTTGTTGTTTTTCCTTCATAGTTCCAAATAACTTTGGAACTGATACCAATTTAAGTTCACGTTGGAAATGTATGAGTGTTTTCGTGGCTGCCTGGCTATGAATATTGAATACTTAAAAAGATAAATCTCTGTTGAAACAAATAAGGAATTTTCCCACCTCCAGCATTTTGCTGCTGTAATTGGCATTCATTTGATTGCTTGTAAAGGAAGAAAGGAAGGGAGCTAGAGAGAAGCAGAAACTAAGAGAGTTCTGTAATCAAACAAGGTTACAGTGGCAGGTTGCCACTGCCAAATGCTGTGGCAGTTTGGTTCCTATCTTAGCTATTCCCCACGTATGTTAGCACTGGACATGCTCTGAAGAGTCTCACAGTAAAGAATCATATTCCACCTTATCTATAGCAATGTTGCCCTAATTAATTTGATCACAGAACTCATATTTTTTTGTATCAGTTAATATCTAAGAACAACCATTCCAAGTGGAACATTCTTGAGGAAATGGTGCCATAATAAAATACAATCATTTTCACGATGGTGGGAATTTCAGACACCCTCGTAAGGTGGGAGGGATACGAGACACAGCTGGGGCTTTCAATCATTCCTCAGATCATACTGACCTTCACAAAAAAGCAATGTAACCTGTCAATGAAAATATTCAACTTCTCTTTCCTCCTAGCCATTCTCTTTGTAGTGAGAACCCCAAGAGCTTTTAGGCTTCGTTTGAAGGGATGCGTTCTTCCCTGAAAATTTCCTGTTGGCATTTTTCCTCCTGTTCAAATCTCTGCAGTAAAACAGATCTGAATGGCAGCCCCATGTGTAAGGGACTGTCCCTTTTCTAGGGCTCAGCATCTCCAAGTACAGCCTGTGGACCAGCAGCGTCAGCCTCATCTGGAGCTGGACAGAGGGCAGCGTCTCAGGCCTCACTCAGACCTCCTGAATCAGGTTCTGCCTTTTAACAGGGAGATGTCCTGGTGATTACTATGCACATGAAAAAGCACTACTGCTCCAGGGGACATCCAAGTAATCTAAAGGACTTACCTCTTCCTTCTGACCATTGCTTTCTTCTTGTCTTCCCTAAATTCTATTCCAGCTGCCACCACCACACGCTGCAAAACAGTTACCTGGGCATATGCTCCTCTCCCTCCTTTCAAAGTCTGGCCCAAGCAAGATCACAGGCCTATTCTCCTGATTCCTTTAGGTATATACTTACTGTGTAAAATAACAACCACTATCAACACCAAATACAGAGGCAAAACAAAGGGAAAAAAATGATGAACAAGTCTAGGAGGCACGGATTCTTGCTCCTGCCACAACCCTCGTCCCTGTCTTGGGTTCACAAGCCAAGTCTTGATCTATTTCTAATTCTGTCTTGGGAGACTTGCCCTCTACCCCCAGATACCTGGTGCAGTGACCCAGGGCCCTTTTATAGCCACTTCTCTTGTCTTGGCTTTCTAGCCCTGCTGCTTCCCGGAGAGGGTTTCTCATAATTCATATACCACACCTCCAACTTTCTGCTCACTCCCAAACCCTGCAATAGGGCTGAGATAGTCTTGATTATTCTGTTGTCAAGAAACAGAGAGGCTTGGCATGGTGGCTTATATCTGTAATCACAGCACTTTGGGAGGCTGAGACAGGAGGATATCTTGAGACCAGGAGGATCTCTTAACCATAGCACTTTGGGAGGCTGAGACAGGAGGATCTCTTGAGACCAGGAGTTTGAAACCAGCTTGGGCAACAAGACCCCCTCTCTATAAAAAGTGACAATTAGCCAGGCATGGTGGCAAATGCCTGTAGTTCTAGCTATTTAGGAGGCTAAGGCAGGAGGATTGCTTCAGTCTAGGAGTTAGAGGCTGCAGTCAGCCATGATGGTGCCACTGCACTCCAGCTTGTGTGACAGAGCAAGACCCTGTCCCCCCCAAAATTTAATTGGTTAAAATAATTGAAAATAAAAATAAAAGAAACAGATGAGTCTTTTCCAGGATAAGAGACTATCCCAGAAACTGGAGGCTCCATCTACTTTCTGATGTCTTGTTACTTGCCCTTATGAGTGATAGCAGGCATTGATAACCCAACTCTGCTCCTTTAAAAGAAATCCTGCCTCAACCCACTGACAGGGCAGTGACTTAACTGTAGCAGGCCTCCCAGGCACTATATTCAAGAATCGTATGCATCTGAAACATGGGGATCATTTCTTAAAAGCTGCTAGACTAAGGGTCATAAGCATGCGGATAAAGACTACTTGGGCGCTGGGAAGTGATGACGGCAGGGGATGGAAGCCACTTGGAATTAGAAAGCACAGAGTAACGGCTTTTAATTAAATTCTCTCACCAGGAAGGCACTATCCAGGAGCATTTAAAAGCATGGATCAGAAAGAAACTTCCTTCTTGTGCTATTTGCTAGCTGTGCGGCCTTGGACAAGTTGTTGAATCTTTCTGCATCATAATTTTTTCATCTGTAAAAGGAGCATAAGGGTAATTCCTGTCTCTTAGAGCCATGGCTGACTGCTAAATTTGCCAGGCCTAGTGCTAGGTGAAAATGTGGAGCCCTTTCTTCATAAGTTATTAAGAATTTCCAGATGGCTTTTCTGAGCCCAGGGCCCCATGCAACTGCAGACATTGCATGCCTATGAAGCTATCCCTCCTCAGAGCTGTTAAGGTCATTCCTGTGTCTAGGACATGGTAGGAACTCAATAAATTCCACTTATGAATTAAAGCCTTGAGAGGTGTATATTAATAGTGCTGTATAAATGAAAGAACTGAACATAGAGAAAGTAAAACAACTTAGGTCAGATGGCTAAGTGGCTGAGCCATGCCTCTGCCTAATTCTATGTGGAAAACCCATAAGCATAATTTCTATAATAAGCAGTGCAGGTGAGAGGAAATGAAGTTCATTTCTACCCCACTGCAGGTGGAGAAAGGGGCCCAGGGATACAGCCACTCTCCTCTCTGTCAAGGGGAGAAGAAAGAGGGAATTGCATATCTAATTTTGGGGACATTTGGCAAAATCAAAAGCAGGGCAGAGGAGCTTTGAGTCAGGGCTGGGCTATTTGTGAGAGTCCAGCAAAGTATTCAGCTTATTTTGATCAGAACCTTAAAACTGAGCCTCAGGTCTGTGGTTTTCTCCATCCTTGAATGACTCCAACCTAAGGGGAGTACCCAGGTTCCTTGCTCCCCCACGAAACATCTGGCAAGAATCCTTCTTTTTGGGGGGCTGCAGTGTTTCTGGGCCTCCAAGGAGTGAAAAGCAATTGGAAGAACCCCATGAAGCTTAGGGTCTGAGAACTATGGCTAATTAGCCTGGTCGAGAATAAAAGCATTTCCAAAGAGAAACCCTAAATAAGCCATGTGCAATGAGACAGCATCTGGGGAAGTGTCTAGCACAGTTCCCTTCCACCTGGGGAGAGTGTACTCAGCACACATACTGTTGGCTCTGGTCTAGATACTGTGTTAGGCACCTTACACATTAGCTTTTATAATTCTCCCAGTGTCTCTGGGAGGCAGGCATGACTATTCTCACTTTACAGATGAGGAAACCAAAGGTCAGAGATTAGAATCATTTGTCTTAAATCATATAAGCTAGAAAATGGTGGAGTCATGTTTTGAATCCAGCTCTCTGGTGATGCCATGCTATACCATGCAATGGCATCCCATTTCATTGCATCCTATCCCATACTATCCTATCCTATCCCATCCCATCCCATCCCATCCCATCCCATCCCATCCCATCCCATCCCATCCCATCCCCATCCCATCCCCTCCCCATCTCTATCCCCATCTTCATTCCCATCCTCATCCCCAACCACACTATACCGCATCCCTATCCCTATCCCCCCACATCCTAACTTTTAACTACTTGCTATGGTTTGACTATGTTCATGGGTTGGAAACCTAATCCTGACTGACACAGTGCTGGGAGGTGGTGCCTAAGAAGAGGTGATTAGGTCAAGAGGGCTCTCCTGCATAAATGGATTAATTTTATAACTGTTTTTCTCCATGACCAGTATGCAAGTACCACGAAAGCAGAATATTTGGTTTGTCTTGCTAATTATCTTGTTAGTGGGTTTGTTATAAAAGTGAGTTTGCTCTTGCATATGCTTTCTTTCTCTTCCGCCTTCTGCTATAGGATGAAGCAGCAAGAAGACCCTTGCTAGGTGCAGGTTCCTCAGCTGTAGACTCCCCAGCCTCCAGAACTGTAAATAATAAATTTCTTCTTGTTATAAATTACCCAGTCTGTAGTATTCAGCTATGGCAACATAAAACAGACTAAGACACCACTGTACAGTGAGATTTTACAGTTGTGATGGTTAATTTCATGTATCAACTTGACTGGGCCATGGGATGCCCAGATATTTGGTCAAACATTATTCTGAGTGTTTCTGTCATGATAATTTTGGATGAGATTAACATTTGAGTCAGGTGACTGAGTAAAGCAGATTATCTTCCCAATGTGGGTAGGCCTTGTCCAGTCAGTTGAACACCTGAATAGAAGAAAAAGACTGATCTTTCCCTCAGGTAAATGATAGTTTTTTTCTGCCTTTAAATTTAAGCTGAAACATTGGCTCTTCCTGAATTTTGAGCCAGCTGGCCTTTGAACTAGAATTGTCATTGGCTCTCTTGGGTCTCTAGCTTTCTGACTCACCTGACTCAACTTGCAGATCTTGGGACTTTTCAGCCTCCACAATCACTTGAGTCAATTCATCATAAATCTTTTCTATCTAAATATAATTTAGATATGTATACACACACATATCTATATATGAATAGGGGTAATCATACTATTTAGTTGTCCAGTGGATTAAATGAGATAGTGGCTATAAGATAAATATCTTTAGCTTCTCTGTCAAATGTTGCTGAAATGTCAGCTTCTCAGGGAAGACTTCCCTGGTCTCTATTTCAAATTGCATCTTTTCACACCCCTGTATCTGGCACATATTATTCCTATTCAATGATTTATTCTTCTCTAGCTGTTATTATTCTATAACTTATAATTTATTTATTATCTGTTTTGTTTATTGTCTCCCTGACCAGTATGTGAGTACCACAAAAGCAGAATATTTGGTTTGTCTTGTTGTTTAGCACCTAACTTGTATTCAGTAAATATTTATTCCACAAATGAAAGACTCTGTCTGGTAAATAATATGCATTTATGAAATGTTAGCTATCATAAACAAGATGAAAATTATTTTACTAGTGTGTTGACATTCCATAAACACACTTTCACTACATATCCTAACTCTACTCCTTAAAATGAGATACTAACCTACTCTGAAAATCATTTGAGAGGACTAACCTAGCCCTCAACAATAGCTAGGTAATTTTAGGATTTTTGACATCTATTAGATGTGACTCAAAACTGGTCAGTGGATTTACCCTTTAGGTGTGACTAAGGTAGAATATCTTTCTTGGCCTACCTTCTTTCATTCATGAGATAAAAGAATCAGAAATAGAGCTATGAAAGCATGAAGCCTGGAGCAAGTCACACAGACACTAGTAGCATACCGGCATCCCTACAGGTATTCTTCATTTGCTCTTTTACAACTACCAAGTGACGGATTAAACTTTGAGCATACAAGAGAGAAATGACAGTAGCTTATTATATGGCACAGATAAGTGTCTTAAAAATGCTACTCACTGGCAGTTCTTTGAGGACTTATTTTAATAAAATAAAACTGATGTTTTATTAAGCTTAGAGGAAACTGGGTACCTCACTACATTGTACCAGGTCTTCTCTTATTGTGGCCAGTATGAAGACATCTTGATATGTGTGGGTGCTGTGGTTTGAATGCGTTGGAACTTTAGTTGCTACTGTAGTAGTAGTCAGAGGTGTGGTCTTTAAGAAGTGATTAGGCCATGATGCCAGGGCCACACTTTTGGGCTTCTCAGCCTCTAGAAATAGAACCAAATAAAATTCTGTTCTTTATAAATTACCCAGTCTGTGGTATTGTGTTAGAACAACAGAAAACAGACTAAGACAAAATTGGTGCCAGGAGTGGATTGTTACTATAACAAAAATCTGAAACTAGATTAGGCTAGAGAAAGCCTGTATTGCCATGAATGGAGAATTAAGGGTGATTCTGTTGAGAGTTCAGAAGAAGAGAATTTTAGGGAAAGTTTGAGTCTTCTTAGAGATTAGTTAAGTGGTCATGACCAGAATGTTGGTAGAAATATGGGCAGTGAAGGCCATTTGGATGAGATCTCATATGGGAAATGAGGAACAAGGTTTTGGAAACTGGAATAAAAGTCATCCTTTTTACAAACTAAGAAAGACCTTGGCAGAATTGTGTCTGTGACTGAGGACTTTATAGAGTGTGGAACTTGAGAGTGGTCAACTAGGATATCTGGTGGAAGAAATTTTTATTTTTATTTTTATTTTTTTTTGAGACGGAGTTTTGCTCTTGTTACCCAGGCTGGAGTGCAATGGCGTGATCTCGGCTCACCGCAACCTCCGCCTCCTGGGTTCAGGCAATTCTCCTGCCTCCGCCTCCTGAGTAGCTGGGATTACAGGCACGCGCCACCATGCCCAGCTAGTTTTTTGTATTTTTAGTAGAGACGGGGTTTCACTGTGTTGACCAGGATGGTCTTGATCTCTTGACTTCGTGATCCACCCGCCTCGGCCTCCCAAAGTGCTGGGATTACAGGCTTGAGCCACCGTGCCCGGCCTGGTGGAAGAAATATCTAAGCAGCAAAGCATTCAGGCTGCTGCATGGCTATTTTTAACCACACAAAGTGAGATATGAGAGTAAGTAAGTTACTTAAAGAGAAAAATTCTATTTCAAACAGAAACATAATGCAAAGATTTGGAAAATTTGTAACCTGGCCATGTAAAGAACAAAAAAAAATGTGTTCAGGAGAGAATACTAAGGATGTGGCCAAGTGAACATTTGCTAAAGAGATTTCTATGGGTGGAAGAAAGCCAGGTGCTACTCATCAAGACAGTGGGAGGAGGACCCAGAATTCATTACAAACATTTTTGAGGCTGTCTTCTTATCACAGTCCTAGAACTCTAGGAGGGCAGAATGTTTTCAGGGGATGAGCTTGGGGTGCCTCCACAGGTTCAGTGCCCAGGAGTACCTCAGAACTCTGCCCTCTGCATTTCAGTACAGCACTTCTCAGCTGCCCAAGCCAGGACTCAAGTGGCCCCTGGTGTGGCTCAGGCTGCCACTCCCAAGGGATTGGCACTCACACTCCCTCATGTCATGTGGTACTCACCTGTCAGAGGGGTGGAGGCACTACAGAGAGCCACTACTCGGGCATTGCCAATGGAAATGTGGGGTTGGAGCAGCCACAGAGAGTCTCCACCAGGGAAACATGTAATGGAGTGGAGGAATTGGGGCTATTCCCGAGACTTCAGACCTGTAGAGACACCAGTGCGAAGTGCCAGTCTGGGAGAGCTTCAGACATAAGACTCCAGCCAGTAAGAGCAGCACAGACAAAACTGGGCCCCAACCCATGCCCCATTGTATTCAGGATTCAGGAGTCAAAGGAAATTATTCTGCAACTTTAAGACTTAATTTTGTTTCCCTGTTGGGTTTTGGACTTATTTGGAACCACCTGCCCTTCTTTTCTTGCCAGTTTCTCCCTTTTGAAGTGGGAATGTCTATCCTGTCCCTGTTCTACCATTATATTTTGGAGGTAGATATCTTGCTTCATTTCACAAGCTCACAGCTGGAGGGAATTTGTGTCAGAATGAATCATGCTTTGAGTCTCACCCATATTTAATTTAGATAAGACTCTGGGCTTTGAACTTTTGAGTTGGCGCTAGAATGAGTTAAGACTTTGGGGGCTATTGGAATGAAATGAACATATTTTGCATGTGAGAAGGGCATGAATTTTAGAGGCCAAGGGCAGAATGCTATAATTTGAAAGCGTCCACAAATGTTCATGTGTTAGAAACTTAGTTATCGTTTGACAGTCCTAAGAGGTAGGGTCTTTAAAAGGTGATTAGGCCATTAGGGCTCTGAAGAGATTATTGTCATTATCGTGGGAGTGGTTAGTTATTGGGGGAGTAGATTCCTGATAAAAAGAGTGAATTTGCCGGGCGTGGTGGCTCACGCCTATAATCCCAGCACTTTGGGAGGTCGAGGCAGGTAGATCACAAGGTCAAGAGATCGAGACTATCCTGGTCTCTACTAAAAATACAAAAAACTAGCTGGGCATGGTGGTGTGTGCCTGTAGTCCCAGCTACTCAGGAGGCTGAGGCAGGAGAATTGCCTGAACCCAGGAGGCAGAGGTTGCGGTGAGCAGAGATCGCTCCATTGCACTCTAGCCTGGGTAACAAGAGCGAAACTCCATCTCAAAAAAAAAAAAAAAAAAAAAAAAAAGAAGAGTGAATTTGGTCCAGCTTCCTTCTCTGTCCTTTTCCTTCACTTCCCTTACACTGCGGGATGACTCTCACCAGATACTAGTGCCATGCTCTTGGACTTTCCAGCACCAGAATTGGAACGAAATAAACATTCATCCTTTATTAATTATTTAGTCTTTAATATTCTGTTATAGCAGCAGAAAAAGACTAAAACAGTGGGCTACAAGGTCAAGGTTAAACATACCCTGATGGTGGAGAGAAACATATTTATGTTCTGAGTGTCAATCACCTGCACTGGCAGATCCTTGGTCAGGAACCACAAAAGGGTGAGTGGCTTACATGGACAATAGGTTTACTTTTGTATTCCTTTCCTGACCTGCACTTGAAGCACCTAGGAACCTATGAGGTCACTCTCAAGCAGTGGGAGTTAGAGGCAGACTCTGTCACTTGGGAGTGAATGTGAGTGATAATGGTAGCTCACACTAGTTGAGCACTCATTATATACCAAGCACTCTGATCAGTGAGTGATCTCATCAACTTCACAGCAAATTTAAAAGATTACTGGATGCCAGTGTTATTTCAGTTTTGCAGACAAAAGGATTGAGGTTCAGAATAATCAAATGACCTTTCTCTTGTCACATATGCAATAAGTTAAGGGACTAGGATTTGAATTTGATGATTCTGACTCTATATTAGTTTGCTAGAGCTGCCATAACAAAATACAACAGACTGGGTGGTTTAAGCACCAGAAATGTGTTTTCTCACAGGTCTGGAGGCTGGAAGTCCAAGATCAAGGTGCTGGCAGAGCTGGTTTTCTCTGAGACCTCTTAGAGATGGTGGCCCTCTTGCTGCCTTCCCATAGTGGTCTCTCTGTCCTGCTCACCCTTGGTATTTGCGTGTGTGTCCTAATCGTCTCTTCTTGTAAAGATACCAGTCAGATTGTATTAGGGCCTACCCTACTCTAACAGCTTCATTTTAATTTAATGACACCTTTAAAAGCTCCATCACCAAACACAGTCACATTCTGAGGTACGGGGGGCTGGGTTAGGACTTCTTTATGGTTATCTCAAAATACCGTAACAAAATACATAAACCAGGCGGCTTAAGCAACAGAAATACATTTTCTCACAGTTTTGGAAGCTAGGGGGAAGTCAAAGGTCAAGATTCCAACTGACGCAGTTTTGGTGAAGGTCTTTTTCTGACTTGCAGACAGCTGACTTCTGACTGTGTTCTCACATAGCAGAGAAGTGGAGAAAGAGAGACAGAGAGAAAACAGAGTGGGAGAGGTCAATGAGAGCCTTACCCGTAAGTCCTCAATTAACCCTAATGATCTCCTAAGGATATTATCTCCAACTACAGTTCTATTGGGGGTTAAGGTTTCAATATATAAATTTGCAGCAACACAATTTAGCTCAAAACGGACCACTCTTAGCCATTTTACAAGTTCAAATATTTAACCAAACCACTTTTAGCCGTTTTACATGTTTGAATATTTAGAACCTGAAGACCCTTTATGTGTATTTTGCTGATGTTAACTCTCCTCTAATAAAGCCTTTTGGGAATAACAGTCACATCCTGCCTTAGATATACTCACAGAAGAGAAAGGGCCCTCTGCCCTTGGACCACAGCAGAGAGGGGAAGTGGTACCCCCTGAGGCCAATGCAGTGAAGGCAGGCTCATTAGTGAGTTTTTCTTGGGGAAAGCAACTCTTGGGCAAGATGCTCAACCTCTCAGCCCCTGCCTTTCCTCATTGATGTACCAGGCATAATAGTCATACCTAACTCGTGGGGATACTGTGAGAGAATATAACTTAGCATAATGCCTGGAACGCACTTAGATGTTACTAAGGAAGTGACTTTATGTTTTTTTTTTTTTTTTGCCTTAGTTGCTTTATTTCAGTGAGACTTCAAAAATGTCACTAAACATCTTTTTTTTTTTTTTTTTTTTTTTTTTGAGACGGAGTTTTGCTCTTGTTACCCAGGCTGGAGTGCAATGGCGTGATCTCGGCTCACCGCAACCTCCGCCTCCCGGGTTCAAGCAATTCTCCTGCCTCAGCCTCCTGAGTAGCTGGGATTACAGGCACGTGCCAACATGCCCAGCTAATTTTTTGTATTTTTATTAGAGACGGGGTTTCACCATGTTGACCAGGATGGTCTCGATCTCTTGACCTCGTGATCCACCCGCCTCGGCCTCCCAACGTGCTGGGATTACAGGCTTGAGCCACCGCGCCCGGCCGTCACTAAACATCTTAGACAATCTCCTCTAATAGCATTTTTCAAGATATAATTTCTATATCCTCAAGTCAAACGATGCTTTGCTCAGAATGAATTCTGGAATCAATTATGTTTGGAAGTAAATGTACAGTTTCTCCCCCTTTGAAAATTAAATGTTCTGGGAAATCTTATAACAAAAATCTCATTGAACTTGGTACACCCACCATCTTCTAAATGCATTTAATATTGAAATACACTTTGAAAATGGCATCTTATATAATTTCCTAATTTTTTGTATATTTGGGGGTCTCTTTAACTCATTTTCAAGGTTCTTCATCATATTTTATATAATATATATGTTTGTGTATGTGTGTGTGTGTGTGATGTCTTTTTATATCCATCAATACAGTGTACACATAGTAGGTACTTGGTAAAACAAATGTCACTCATCCAATTCATTGGAATCTGTTTTCTATTTCACAGAGAAAGAAATTCAGCCCAGCGTAGTATGAAATTATCCTACTTCCAGGCAGGCAGCATAATGTCATAGGAACATCAGATCAAACATTTCTGTGCTTTACTTTCCTTATTTATAACTTTAGCGTGATAAATTAGAGAGGCCCTGAGTTATTGTCTATTTTTAAATTCTATGTAATGCTGAATTAGTGGCATTAAAATTGATAAAGTTTTATGATAAAAATAGGTAAAATAGAGAAAAGAGTCGTAACCTTGTGAAAATAGGTGAAGACTAACCACATGAGAACAAAGGAAGGCTATTTATTCACAGCTTGGTCTAGGAAGGGAGTCAGCCACCATCATGTGTCAGACTCCAAGGCAGGCAGGGAAGTAGAAAAGATTCACAGTGGAAAGAAGGGAAGGCCTTACTTAAGTGTGCCCTGGGTGGAGGCTGTTAGCCTGGGAAATCTGAACATGGGCTAACTCAAAGCAGGGCATCCCTTGTGAGATTATGGGTGAATATTTAGTTTTCTCTGGTTGGTCCTAAGCTGGAAGTGGGGAAAACAATTAGGAAGCTTGGCAGTTATTAATAATATCTTGGCCATTGTGGATTGACTGTGATAGGGGTTATCGATTGGCTTCCTGGACCAGTGACTAGAGATTATCAGTTACTGCTAACCTGACTTCTGTACATCTGATTATAGACAGCAGACTGGCTTCCTGGGTTGGTTACTGTAGATAGTGGATTGGTTTTCTGGGCAGGTTGTTGTCAGTTGTGGGTCAGAGTTCTATATTTATGTAGAGTTGGGCCATTGTCTGTCTGGATAGTCAGCCTCCTGTTATACTCACTAGCTCTTGGTTAAAGTTCCCCATATAAATCAATTCAAAAGTTTTGAATTGGCCTCCCAGCACTTTGGGAGGCCAAGGTGGGTGGATCATGAGGTCAGGAGTTCAAGACCAGACTGGCCAACATGGTGAAACCCCGTCTCTACTAAAAAATACAAAAATTAGCTGGGCATGGTGGCTCATGCTTATAATTCCAATTCTTGGGGGGCTGAGGTAGGAAAATTGCTTGAACCAGGACCTGAGAGGCAGAGGTTGCAGTGAGCCAAGATGGCCCTACTGCACTCCAGCCTGGGCTACACAGCAAGACTCCATCTCAAAAAAAAATTTTTTTTCCAAGTCAAGGAAACGTGTCTTGTGTTTGTGTTTCTGGTAAATGTGACAATAGAGGAAACCATGGGTTTTTCTGGAATTATTTTCCTATAGGTCATCAGTGTCACAAATCACGTGTTGAATGCAATAGTTAGCCTTTTGTGCTTTTGGAAAGGCAACTTCTTAAACTTTATAAGAGTTATGAGTTCCAGAAGAACCTAATGGGACTCCTGGAAACTCTCATGGCCCCTGAGGGGAACTGGAGACTCCCCCATGGAGTGTTTAATTCGCTGTACTGATTACTCTCAGGATGTCTATTAAGACTGTACTAGATTTGATGTAGCATGTCTCAGAAATTTCAGAACAACTCTCAGGATCTCTATTTTATTTTATTTTTTAATAAAAAGAGAAAGAAGTTCTTGCCTGGAAGTTCATGTTCTCTGACCCATGGCCTAAGAAGAATTTTTTTAAAAAATTAATATTAAAAACAAAAACACATACACACAAAGAAGAACATTTGGCAGAGACTGTAAGTGGCCCCCAGAGCCTCATCTATTTACCCACTTCACAGCAAACTTTTGCCAACTTCTATCCTGGTCAATTACCAGAGAGCCTTTGCCAGATTTTAGAAGTAGGGTCCCCTTCACGATTAGTATAATGAATTTGGGGGTGGTGCCTGGCATCTCTATTCCAAGGCAGTAGAGGATAAACCAGCTTAACTTGTTAGGCTGGCCAAATGGGAGCGGCTGGGGGTGATCTCAGAGGCTCTGACATATCAGCTGGCTCCTGGGAACTGTACACTTGAGTGTTGGTTTTTTTTTTTTTCTAAACCACTGTGGCTCTTCCTATGTGACTTCTCCCTGGGCCAGTCCTGCTGCCTTTTCCAGTTCATCCTGCCCGATGGCTGGAGAAGCATCAATATCTTCAATGCTTCAAAGCGTCCTCATCCAGAGCTTAGTCTGTATGAGTAAGACTTAAAGAATAATTTTCCTTACCCTTTTCATTCCTTCTGGTTCGATTCCCAATCTTTGGTTCAAAATCCAGGCTGAATTACCTTTATGGGAAAAATGATCAGACATGTGGGGATGATAATCGCAACTCAAAAATACTGAGGCTTATAGCACAGCATTAGGTGAGCAAGTCAAATATGAATGTGGGCCTACAGCATAGTCATAACTACTTGAAGAAAGTATATAGAAAAATAGCCAAATATGCACTGAAACAAAATGTCAAAGGGAATGTCCCAAAGTTAAACTGCGGTTGCCACAAGGAACTGCAATTGTAGGTTATGATTTTTCCTTGTTTTTGATTTTCTGTGCTTTCCAATTTTTCTATTGAAAGTACATATAATTTTAAAATCAAATTTTAAAAAATAGTTTAACCCAACACTGCTTTGGTGTTTTAGTCAGAAGAAACACATGTATTTGTGCTCAAATGTCCTCCTGGGAGCTGATGGAAAAAAAGAGCCCTAAAGATGTGATTTAGACCCAGTTTTCACAGTTATCAGAAACAAGTCAAAAATTTAGCAAATCTGATGTTAGAGAGCCTTGAATTATTCTGGTAACTACTTCCACTCACTTTACTTTGTGGGCAAGACCTTTTTTTTTTTTTCCTTGTTTTGAATGTTTTAGTGTTGGAGCTACCAAGAATTATAGTTGTTCTACTTCTTAATATATTTAATTTTCAAAACATGAAACTTCAAGTAGAAATTAAAGCCCTGAATATATCTGAAACTTGTTGATGCCTCCTTTTCGACATGGGACGAACCCATTGCCTCTTGTGTTTATTTTTATTGCATCTATAAATCAATTGGGAACAATAAAAACCCAGAAGCCTGAATGTCAGGAAGGAAAGCAGACTCAGCCACAACTTGCTGGTAACTCTTTGATGTATATATTTGTCCCAAGTGTGGGACATTGGCATCTTTTTCTGTTTCTTCACAGATGACAGTGTCTTCTCTAACAGGCAGATTTTTTGGCTTGGCAAGAGGGCAGGCCTGGGTTTTCTCAGGGCAGAGTCACCACCTTATGTTCATGGTTCTTGTTCTTGTTGTCATTTATTTCTCCTCCCTCCCTGGGCCACCCTTAGAGGTGTTAGAGATCAGGATATGTAATTCTATATTTACCATCTGTCTTTTGGTCCCCTACCTGTTTGCCCTTTCTCTGTCTCACAGGGACCCCTCTATATCCCCGGCTTCTACCTCTAACAGCCACTATCACTCCGTTCTGCACTCATCTGCCTGCTTGCCTGGCTTACTTCCTAGTTTACAAGCTCTTTGAGTCCAGGGATCATGCCATATTCAGCTTTGTATTTTATTTTTTTTCCCTTGAGATGTAGTCTTGCTCTGTCACCCAGACTGGAGTGCAGTGATGCAATCTTGGCTCACTGCAATCTCCGCCTCCTGAGTTCAAACAATTTTCCTGCCTCAGCCTCCCAAGTAACTACAGGTGTGCACCACCACACCCAGCTAATTTTTGTATTTTTAGTAGAGATGGGGTTTCACCATGTTGGCCAGGCTGGTCTCGAACTCCTGACCTCAAGTGATCCACCCGCCTTGGCCTCCCAAAGTGCTGAGATTGCAGGAGTGAACCACTGCGCCCGGCCTCAGCTTCATATTGTAAGCAAGCAACATGGAGCCTAGAAGTATGCTTCAATACGTTTTCTTACATGAATAAATAAAGTAAAATCAATAGAACTATGGTTCAAGCACTATTTTTAAGCCCTTTGCCTGTATGTATTCATGCAATACACTACAAGAGTTCTATTATTGTCCCTGCTTACTTGTATGAGATGGAGGGCACTGGTGTCTGGAGACTTTCTGTCTCTAGAGCTGTGGCTGTTGAAAGCTAATACCTCCCCAGTGGGTGATGAGGGTGGGAATGGTCCCAGCCCCATGCAGGGAGGGCAATATTTGAGCACACTCAGGGTCTATATAGGGATTTTCCCTCTGCTAACCCCTGCCCAGACTAACCCTCGTGACTCAAACTATAGTGCATGGAGTGTTTCTGATCTGTCCAGATTCTTGGCCATCTGGTTCACCAGGCTGGATTATCTGCACACCCTGTGATCGGGTCTGTGCAAACAGGATGCTGGCATTCCAGCCCTCTTCAGGCTCCTGTCTGGAACACTTGCTTATTTTCCACTCTTACTCTCTTTTCATGTTTTATTGGCTGCCCTCAGGCCCTCGTGGTTATGTTTTCAACTCTAGCTCCTCCACCACTTCAATTTTTGCAGCAGTGGTTGACTCCCTGGGTGACCCCCACTTCACTCAGCCAGCACTCACCCTGGGCTCTTCTCCCCTTTCAGCTTTTGGCAAGTCTCCTGCCTGACCAAATGCCAACTTGAGTCCCAATTTCCAGTGTGACACAGCCTCTAAGGCAGGCATGGGATTCCCCCAGAATTTATGACATTGCTCTGCAGAGAAGTTGTATGATGGGTTATACATCTCTAGTTCCAGAGTAGAAGTGGGAGAGGGTGGTTATCAGATGGAGGCTTATCTCTCCAGCCTACCAGGCCAGCATTCTTTGTGGTTCCCCGAAACTTCCATTCCCCCTTGTTTCCGGGTTATTGCACACCCCATGCCCACTCCCTATGAAACTTTCTCAACTGCATTCTCTACCCTTCACCTTGACTCCTGCTCATCCTGTGAGCCTCGGTTTTGATGCTCCTTCCTTAAGAAGAAGGCTGTGCTTTTACATCCCCTGAGCTCTCGAGGCCTGGTTCATTAGGTGCCTTTTCTTTTTTCTCCTTTGTCACCAAGTAAATCTCCGTCATCATCGTACTAGCCCACGTTCGCAGAATGCTTCCTTGAGCAGGCACGTTGCTAGAGCTGTACAAGAATTAGCTCAATTCATCCTCCACAACCACCCTGAGAAAGATGCTATTTTTATCTCTGTTTTACAGATGAGGACATCTGGCACAAGGAAGTTACAGAATGTGTCTAAGGCTGCATAGACAATTAGTGGTTTAGTCAGGTTTTGAACCCGGGCTGGCTGGCTCTAAAGCCACAGGGCATACCTGTTCTTGACTGCCACTTGCAAATGACATTTGTCACACTGCATTGCACTGTCTAGTTACTACTGTTCTATTTATAGCTGTGAGCTCAAATCTTTACGTTTGTCTGTAACTAGAATTCAGGCATTTGTTTCAGCATAAAGCTCAAATCTGGGCAAAAATTAAACTCAATGAATACTTTTGGTGAAATAAATGCCTGAATTCTAGTTACAGATATTCTACGTCTCAGGAATTCACGTAATTCATTCTTGATTTTGTGAGATGAAATCTGACTAACAAAAGGATGGCCAGTTGGGCACGGTGGCTCATGCCTATAATCCCAGCATTTTGGGAGGCAGGGGTTGGCAGATCACCTGATCTGCCAGGTTCAAGACCAGCCTGACCAACATGATGAAACCCCATCTCTACTAAAAGTACAAAAATTAGCCAAGCATGGTTGGCAGCCTGTAGTCGCAGCTACTCGGGAGGCTAAGGCACGAGAATTACTTGAACCTGGGAGGTGGAGGTTGCAGTGAGCTGAGATTGTGCCACTGTATTCCAGCCTGGGCAACAGATTGAGACTCTGTCACACACACACACACACACACACACGCACACATTGATGGCCAATCAACTGGTGAGTCCTCTTTGGATTCCTTAATGATTTCTGTATTAATTCATCATGTTTAATGAATATCAGCTGGGATAAATAATACTTTCCTGTCAGCTCAAATTTTTGTAAATATTCATTAATTATTATTAAAAAATTTTGAACTGATAGGAGAGTGTTATTTATCCCAGTCCCCTTCCCCCTGTACCCCACGAGCTGGAGACTGGAACCAGAGCATTTAAATGACTTGCCCAAGGTCACACATGGAGCCAGTGACAAACAGGACACCAGGTTAGCTGGTTTCCAGTCCTGTGTCCTTTCTCTACACCTGGTCAAATAAAAACTGCATTCACATGAGGGCATGTAGTTAAAACAAACAACAAGTCCACAATTGGTTTGATTATGACTTCAAAGAGCCTGACGGTACTTGCAGCTTTGGTGCTCCCTGGGACTGAGATCGGCTCAGAGTGAACACAGGGCAGCTGATAGGAGGCCTGATTGGCATGGCCAGAAGCACCTAGTCCCTGCAAAGTCCCTCAGGGTATTTTGCTCACCATGAGGCTCTCTCCCTGTTGACCTTGGGCCCATTGCTCTGCCTCGCTGGTCTCCAGTCTATTCTCTTATAGTATGATGAGCTTGATCTCAAAGGCTCCATCGAGCTCTGAAATTCTGATGCTCTCTCAACATCGCCTGTGCTATTGGCTGTGTTCCCTCCTGCCCCTCTGCCTTCACCTGAGCCATGCATCCTCACTGATATGTTTTCCGTAACTCCTCGCTGTTCATTGAAATCCTCCCATTTAGAGGAAGAGCACAAGTCCCAGCTCACTCGTGTGAAGGAAGTTCAGTGCTTTTGGATCAAATCCAAATACTTTGCTTAATTTTTATGTGACCTGGGAATGGCAGCTTGTCTTCTCTAATCCTGCAGCTGCAAAGGAATTGATAATACCCACAGTATAAGAATGACTGTGATGATTGAATAGAATTAAATGTATAAATTATTCAATGGGGCTAGGAATATCGTACATTGGGGGGATCAGGAAAATTTTTCTATAAAAAGCCAGATAGCAAATCATTTCAGCTTTCAAGGCATATGGTCTTACAGCTTTGCCACTGTAAGGCAAGAACAGGCATGGACGATATGTAAATGAATGGGAGTGACTCTGTTCCAATAGAATATTATTTATAGAACGGGCTGCCATCTAGATTTGCACCCCCACACTAAATTTTGCATGCTTTCTTGACCCCTATAGTAGCTTCTGATTCACATTGCATTTTCTAATTCCTTGTAGACAAATGTAAGGCTGTTTTGTGTTGTCTTTATCTTTCTGGAGATCTCCTCCCTGCCTCATTCCTCCTTTACCAAATAAGAGAGCAAGAACAGAGATGTTTTCATTGATGTTCCTTCATCCAGAGGTTCTAGGCACAGGCAGTAGATGTGCTCAAAGTGATTTATTTATTTTAGACAGAGCCTCGCCCTGTTACCCAGCCTGCAGTGCAGTGGTGCGATCTCGGCTCACTGCAACTAACGCCTCCTAGGTTCAAGCAATTCTCTTGTCTCAGCCTCCCAAGTAGCTGACACTACAGTCCCATGCCACCACTCCCAGCTAGTTTTTGTATTTTTAGAAGAGACAGGGCTTCACCATGTTGGCCAGGCTGGTCTCTAGCTCCTGACCTCAGGTGATCCACCTGCCTCTGCCAAAGTTATTATTTTAAAATTTAATTTAATTTAATTTTTTTTAGACAGAGTCTCACTCTGTCACCCAGGCTGTAGGACAATAAAAAGTTATTTATTATTATTATTATTATTATTATTATTTTTGAGACGGAGTTTTGCTCTTGTTACCCAGGCTGGAGTGCAATGGCATGATCTCGGCTCACCGCAACCTCCGCCTCCTGGGTTCAGGCAATTCTCCTGCCTCAGCCTCCTGAGTAGCTGGGATTACAGACATGCACCACCATGCCCAGCTAATTTTTTTTTGTATTTTTAGTAGAGACGGGGTTTCACCATGTTGACCAGATGGTCTCGATCTCTTGACCTCGTGATCCACCCGCCCTGGCCTCCCAAAGTGCTGGGATTACAGGCTTGAGCCACCGCGCCTGGCCCTAAAAAGTTATTTTTAAAAAATAAAATTGACCAAGGGCAGTGACTCACATTTGTAATCCCAGCACTTTGGGATGCTGAGGCGGGCAGATTACTTGGGGCCAGGAGTTTGAGACCAGCCTGGCCATCATGGCAAAACCCTGTCTCTACTAAAAATACAAAAATTATCCTAGCATGGTGGCACACACCTGTAATCTCAACTGCTTGGGAGGCTGAGGGAGGATAATTGCTTGAACCTGGGAGATGGAGGTTGAAGTGAGCCAAGATTGTGCCACTGTACTGCAGCCTTGGTGATAGAGTGAAACTCTGTCTCAAAAAATAAATAAATTAAAATAAATAAATAGAAAGAGCCTTCTTCCTCCTTATTTCAGACCAGGGACCTGCATCTGAGGTCTGTCAAGTGTAAAGGTGAAGTGCCTGGCACCAGGGGAGAAAAAAGCCTTTCTCAGGACCTAGAGGGACATGGATTGGGAGGGGCTTTGCTTTCTGAAGAGATGCTGTGGTTTGACCTAAGTGAAAGAGATGCCAACACACAGGAGAGCTGACCAGCATCAGGGCAACATGTGGTCTACTGCAGAGGTTCCAGCATCATGCCAGCAGCACAGTAGCCTCTGCTGATAGCGGAACCATTGTTCCTTGCTATTGTGTAGAGTGCAGGGTTTTCAGGACTACTGTCAGGGTTGGAAGCAGCCACTCATTTAACAGACTTCAGCTCTATGAAAATCAGAGAGATAAAGGGCAAGGAGAGGGGAAAAGAGTGTTGTCGTGAGAATGTGTACCCATTCTGAAATTGAAGTGACCGGTGGTGTGAATGAGGATGACATTTGCTGTGAGTTACTCTGGGTTTGGAATGGGAACTGGGCTTTTAGAGGCTGGTAATTGGAATGCTCAGCGATTCCATAACCCATCTGGCAGTTATTCTGCGAATTTCAGTGCCTTGGTCAGGGGCCAGAAAGAGAAAAAAAATCATGCTCTCTTCTCTCTCTCTCTCTCTTTTTTTTTTTTTTTTTTTTTTTTGAGACTGAGTGTCCCTTTGTTGCCCAGGCTAGGCTGGAGTGCAATGATGTGATCTCACCTCACTGCAACGTCTGCCCCCAGGGTTCAAGTGATTCTCCTGCCTCAGCCTCCTGAGTATCTGGGATTACAGGCACAGGGCACCACACCTGGCTATTTTTTTTTTTTTTTATTTTTTTTATTTTTGGTAGAGACTGGGTTTTGTCATGTTGGTCAAGCTGGTCTCGAACTCCTGACCTTGTGATCCACCCACCTTGGCCTCCCAAAGTGCTGGGATTACAGGCATGAGCCACTGCACCTAGCCTGCTCTCTTCTCTTAATCCCCAGTGTGCACACTTCTAGCTGCACTCGGCAGCCTCCAGCCTGGCAGGATTGTTAGTGCTACTTTACTTGGCTTAATGGCTCAGGGAGGCCCCTAGAAATGCCAGTTGTGTCAGCTGCTGGCATTCTGCAGGTCCTAGAATATGGCCTGGCACCCAGGAGGGGCCAGGAAGACTGTGACTTCCAGGGTCACCTGGGCTTGGCTTTGAATCCTTGTTCTATGTGTGCACGGTACAGAACTTCAGCAAAGACGATCTCTGGGACCTACTTTCTGGATTCAAATCCTGACCCTGTTACCTATCAGCTCTGTGATTTGGCCAAGCTACTTAGTGTTCGGTGCCTCAGCTTCCACATGTGTAAAATGGAAACAATATTGTACCTCCTCAGAGTGTTGTTATAAAGACCAAATGAGCACGCACGCGCACGTGCATACACATACACACACACACACACACACACACACACACACACACACACTACACAGTCTTGCCCACAGCACATGCTTGTATGGGTTTTGCAACCTTTGTAATTATTTCTCACTTGTAAAATGGGAATGATGGCATCCAGTTCCTGGAGTTCCTGTGAAGATGAGATGGGTTCATAAATGTAAAGTCTCCATTTCTGGGCTTGGCACATAATAGGTCCTCAGTGAATGTTAGTGGTTCCCTCCACCACAGATTTGTTGCATAGTACAGGTAGGACTTGTCAATTACCATGGATTGTGGACCAGGGTTAGTTACCCATTAGCTGTGTGACCTCAGGCCAGTCACTGTCCTTCTCTGGGTGTTCTTACTAGAAGATTAGGAGATCAGACAAGGTTCACTTCTTCTGCTGTAAAATCCCAGGCTTCCCAGGGGGTGAGAAAGCTTATCACAGATGCCTGTCTTATAGAAATTTGCCTTGAGCACCAGCCTGACATTAGATGGTAGGGATCACAGGTGGGGTGTTTCCAGCATGTTTGAAACGTGATAAGGCCATCAGCTCCCTGTGCAGCCTACAAAACTTTACACTAAAGAAGGAGAATAAGGTTTCCTCACCTCTTAGCAGCTCCCAGACCCATCATCATTATTGTCACAAACACTTTATTATTACTGAACACTTTGTGTACTTTAATTCATTTGACCCTCGCAAGTATCTCACGAAGCAAATGCCATTATTATATCTGTGCTGTAGATGAAAAAATAGGCAATGGAGAAGGTAACCTTGCCAAGGTGACACAGCTGTCAGGTAGAAATGGCTTTGATTACAGTGGTTTGAGTTCTGCATCTGGCTCTACACCATGGGACTTAGCTGGCAAACAGAATAAGTGGATCAGGCTACAGGCCACAGGACATGGAGTGGAGAAGTGGGACATGTATTGGTTCAGAGGGCAGATATGCTGTGTTCATCTGGGGTCCCAGGCAAGACTTGCTGGAGGCCCATACCAAGTTGCACAACTTTTAATTTCTTTAGGTCGTAGTTGCCCTAGCCTGGTCAGGGCATGGGAGGGTTAGGGAGAATGCTGTCTTCCATAAGACCTGGGAGAGGAAGAAGCTGTTGAAGTGGGGGGCCCTCATTCCAAGGAAGGCAATGGCTTTCATTGACAGGATACAGGGTGGTAACTGGGGATCCAAGCAGGAGATGCCGAGGCACTTTACACTGAAGAGCACATGGGTCAGAGGATCAGAGGCCCAGTGGAGCCTCCACATTGACTGGTTCTGTTATGGAAAAAACTACATTTTCACATGACTTAAGCCTTTGGGTGCCTTGTCCACTCAAGCCCTTTGGACAGGTCCAAGGTTGATCTCATCAGGGCTCTCTGGGAAAGAAAAACAAGAGTATGTTCTATGCATTGTCCTAAGAGTATCCAGAATGCAGCCCCACTGCTGTGATGACTCACTGTGCCCTTATCTTTTATTCCATACAGTGTTACCATTTTATAGGGGAGGAAACTGAGACTCAGCTGTAAGTTCATGGACCACCAGTACACAGGCTGCAGTAGAGCTGGGATCTGAACCCTGGTTGTTCTGATCCCAAACCTCTGCTCTAAACTGCTCTACTCTGCAGGCTTTTAGAGGAGAAAGTCTTTATCCTTTTGGTTAACATGCAAGGTGTTTCATGACTGGCCCGTGTCACTCCTGCCACGCTGCAGCCATAGCAAGTTATGGCTGTCTCTGGACCCTGTGCCCTTTCTGTGCCTCTGTCTGTGCCTATGCTGTGCATCTGCCAGGATTTCCCTTCACAATTTTCTCCTCTTCCTTTAATGCTCAGCTCATGTGTCACTTTCTGAGGAGGGCTTTTCTCATTGTATTTTCACAGACTGCTGAACAGCTTTTAGCCTACTCTTCCTGAACTGATTCTCACCAATCCAATCTTTTCTTTACCCTTCTGCCATGAGGACCTTTCTTTCTAGAGTGCAGCTAGCATCTTGCTCCTCTGGTTCCTCACCCTTCAGTAGCTCCCTACTGCTCTGAAGGTGCCTGCCATACATGGTCAGTTCTGGCTGACTCTTGCCTTTTCCTCCTTGAATCATGCCTTGCCATCCTCCCTCTCCCACTCCAAACTTCTTCCAGTTTTCTGGAGGCTACTTCACTCTCTCACTGTCCTCCCATCTCACATGCTTCTCCCTCTTCCTGGAACACTCTCCACCTCTGTCTTCAGTGGCCAATGCCTTTTCTACCTTATAGTCTCAGGTTATCTCTTTGTCAGGGAGAATTCCCTGTGTCACAAACCAGGAAGGATCCCTGGATATACTCTTGCAGCTCCCATTGTAAAACTCACCACTCCCTGCCGCCACTGCTTGTTAGCATTTTTCTCTCTGGAAGATTGTGAGTTTCACTAGGGCAGGTAGCCTGGCCTGGCTTTATGCAGAGTTCCTGGTACGTAGCAAGTTTTTAATGCATATTAGGTATATGGATGAACAGATGAGTGTGTTTGCTTGCCCAAAGCCATCAAGTGCTAATTCTGGAGGCTTAGAACTCTAAATTCCCCATCCCAAACCGTCTCCCTAAATCAGCTAGTCCCTAGACTCTGCTTGCCTTGCACGCTCACTTCCTACCTCTAGACCATTTTCCCAAATTACTCTCATTATATGCCAAATTAACAATCATACTTTATGATACTCCCTGCTCTAGTTTGTACTTTTCAAATACTTGTACAGTCTTAGTCCTTGTATTTTGTTTGCTTGTCAAATTCTTGTTTAGCTCTTTTTTCTTTCTTAAATAAATCTCCTTATACTCACTTTGTACCCAGTTTAATTTCAAAGTATTTTCCCCTCTTCCCACTTCCTTAATACTATGTTTTAAATGTCCTCAGGTTGAGAAGCATTGGATTAGACATACAGTTCAGATTAGGTCCATAGAAAATTATTGAGTCCAATGCTTGAGATAGAAAGATGAGCGAGACATTTCCCAGTGTTCAGGGAACTACAGTCTTGTATCTCTGAAGGCTGAGTGCCTCTATGCTGGAAGGGAAATATTTTAGGGTATTTCTTTGTGTTGGGCATTAAGCAGGATGTAAGTAGCTTTTTTTCCCAACCCAGGGTGCTTGGGAAGCATCCCCTGGAATCATCCTGTCCTCTTCTCTATCCCTTCTGCAGACCCACAATTGTAACTCCACATCCTTTTAGGGAACATTGAAACAGCCTGAGCTCCCTGGTCCTAATTCTCAGAGAGGAGGAGACCATGGCCCTGAGTCATGAGATCTGGTTTGGGAGTTAGGTTAGGAAGCTCTTTACTTTAGGAAACAAAGTCTTGGGTTTGAATCATTACCAAGCCTCTTATTAACTGTACCTCCTTGGAAAAGACATGTCAAGTCCCCTGTTTTCTTCATCTGTAAAATAATAATAAGTGCCTCACAGAATTCTTCTAAGGATAAAGTAATAGAACAAATAAAATATTTCTGGCTCAAGGACTCAGCAAATCCCATCCCCAATCAATGGAGGGGCCGTTTAACCATGATCTGTCTTTTGCAGCTACCCTGTGTGTTTGTCAGTGGCCAAGTGAATGAGCTGCCTTCTAAAGTCTAGGTCACACCGTAACTTCAGGGCAGCTTAGATAAGGTTAAGTCCTTGGCTCGTAGACACTCAACTGGTGTGGGTACAGCCAGAAGTCAGGGGTATTAGAAAGAGTTTTGTATTTGATGTAAAAGATACATTCAAATATGATATAGCCACTTCAGAGAACACCTTGGTTATGCTGTTCAGAGTACAAACAAACAATTTTTTCTTTCTCATGATGCATCTATCCCTCCCCCATCTGTGCATTCAACTATTGAACCGGGGTTTATTGAGCCCGTACTATGCGGTAAACACTACATTAGTGAGCCAAAGATGTAGCTTCTGTTTGAGGAGGCACACACTCTTAGTTTGCCGGCAATACAGCCTGGTATAGACTGTGATGGAAATAGGCAGAGAAGCCATGGGGTGGTGGCAGACTGCTGACTCCATTGAGGGATCAGGGAGGGTTGCATGGAGAAGGTGATCTGGCAGACAATCTACGTTGGTGTTGGACCAATAAGAGTAGACTCTGGCCAAGGAGTTAGGACTGGATTCTTAGATTCATTCTGTTATGCCAGGCATTAACCCTGTAATTGCTGGTTCCCTGTAATTGGGGATGAGACAGGGTGGGAGGGGTTGAGCACAGTCAGTTGGGAGAACTCAGGGAAGTGGCTATTCACTGACCACGTAGAAGGGGTTCTCTGTTTTACCTCTGGCATTGCCATCACACCCTTACCTTGTTTGGTTATGAAGTTTAGGACAAAGTTACCAGGTTTACAAAAATCCTGAATCCCTCTCTAGAGATGCTACTCTAAATCTGAGTAATTTTGCTTCAATTTCCCTGTCTTACATTTTCGAAAATAGTGTTTTATATCTTTCTTTCCCTTCCGTTGTACAGATTATTTATTTACTGTTTCTTACTAAATAGAATGTCCAAAATGGTTTCAAGCACCTGTGTCTCTATGCCTTCCTGCATTAATGAGTGCTGTGGGTCTGTCTCCCCTCCTTGAAGAATCATGCCCTCAGTACACTGGTAAGCTCCCGATCTTGTCTTTTCACTCTCATACATTAACTCAAAGTGTTGTATATCTTTTTGGTCTCCATGTTTTTTGTGAGTAACCCACAAGTGCCTGATGCCTCTTAATCTGTGGAAATTTCTGCGTGAGAATGAAACAGCCAATTCTGTGAGGCAAGCAAGTGCACAGGAGGCACATTTTGGAGTCAGGAGACACTAAATCTAAGCACTAGGACTTTTGTAGTTGGCTATTTGGCTGTGGGCTAATCTATTTCTTGAGGATTTATTTAAAAACTAGAGATTAAAATTGTGACATTTCAGTGAACTGCCTCCATTAGGTTAGGTCTATCAATAAGTAGACACCAAGGTGGGGTGAGACATGTTAAGATGTTGTTGGAAGGAATGCCTACGAGAAAGGAAATAGGTAAGGAGTTTGGAAAGGCTGGGATAGCCTCAGAGGGCGGTGTAACTCTGACCCCAGTGAAGGGGAGAGGGAGAGGAAGTTGGTGGAAGCATCCCAGACTATTATTTAGTCTACAGAAGGGTTGACAAAGCCTTTGGGAAGTCCTTGGGCTTCAGTTGGCCAACAAAGATGTCCTGGAGTTCCACGTCTCTCAGGAATGGGTTGGCTTTGGTGTCTTTGCTGCAGTTGGTCATTGTGAGGGCAGCTTGTGTTGTCAGGGAGACTTGGGCATAAATGTGATGGATTTCAGGTACAACAGCTGGATCCAAGGTCAGTTATGTTCCCTGCTGCAGGAGTTCTGAAAGTTTCATCCTCACAGCTACGTCAATGCCTGTCACATTTCCTGGAATACAAAAATGACTGTCCAACACTTGAATCTAAAGTGAGATGTCATTTCCTGAATTTGCAAGGCAGGGTTCCTCTACCTCGAAATAGACAAAGCCTTCACATTGGCATAGAATGAAAAGATGCCGAGTGCTGTGAGCAGCACACGAGAGATGCTCAGGAAACCGGGGAAGGGGCCCACATATGATGGAAAGAACATTCCTGGCTTTAAGTCCCAGTCCTATGATATGCCTTGGGGAAAATGGTTAAACATATTTTTAGCTATTACAGGGAGCTGGCAAGAGGGTACAACAAGACAACTCCAGCAGACATGGGCACCGCTAAGTACAGGACCGCTCCCTAACTTTCCTCTCTCAGCACCCTACCCCCTTTACTTTCAATTACCTTAATTTGCTTAGGTAACAAATTTATCAAAGTACCTGTCCTAAGGCCCAAAAATGAGAGCTTGTGTTCTACGTGCCTAATCTTAGACAGAGTATTTACCCTTTCAGGGAATGTTCCTGCAGGAGTCAAGTTTATTTATGATGTGGTAATATTGGGATTTCAGAAAACAGAAGTGTTCATTGGGTAGAGAAGCAGTACCTAGCGTATCAAAGCTCTGTTTTTCTACCTAATCCTAGGATCCATCTGAGCAAAGCTGTCCCTTTTAACAAAGTTCTTTGATTTGTGACCTAGTGCAGCTTCTTTCTACTTTCCATCCATTCATTTATGCAAGAAATATTTGAGAACCTGCTCCATGCGAGCCACTGTGTTAGGTCTTGAGATGGATTTGGTCTAACATAGCATCTTAGTTTGGGTTCTTCCAAAAGCCAACCCCAACACAGGGATTTGGGTGTAGGTAGCTTGTTTAGGAAGGGGTGCTCCCAGTAAGGAATTCAAAGAAGTGGGGAAGTGAGTCGGGGAAGAAAAGGAAACCAATAAGTATGCTTCCTCTAGAGCAGAGGCCAGCAAATGTTCTTTTAAAAGGCCCAGATAGTAAACATTTTTGACTTGCCAGATCATATGGTCTCTGTTGCAATTACTCAGCTCCACTGTTGTACTGTGAAGGCAGGCATAGGCAAAGCAGCAGGCAAATAAACGGGCATGGCCATGTTCCAATAAAACTTTATTAAAAATAAGTGTCTAGCTGTATTTGGTTCATATTTGCTGATCCCTAATGGAGAGGGTACCCACTGTGGGCAACTGGGGCCCAACTGCACTGAGAACCCACTGGAAATATGCTTCTGCAAATTTGTCCTACTGAAAAGCAAGGACAATTTTTTCTATCAAATCTCTTCTCTTGGCCAGGTGCGGTGGCTCAAGCCTGTAATCCCAGCACTTTGGGAGGCCGAGGTGGGTGGATCACGAGGTCGAGAGATCGAGACCATCCTGGTCAACATGGTGAAACCCTGTCTCTACTAAAAATACAAAACATTAGCTGGGCATGGTGGCACGTGCCTGTAATCCCAGCTACTCAGGAGGCTGAGGCAGGAGATTTGCTTGAACCCAGGAGGCGGAGGTTGCGGTGAGCCGAGATCGTGCCATTGCACTCCAGCCTGGGTAACAAGAGCGAAACTCCGTCTCAAAAAAAAAAAAAAAAATCTCTTCTCTCATGGTTTGGAGGGTTAATCCTTCGCTCCCCTGTTTTCATCTGGTTGACCTTGAACCCATGTAGTTTTCCCCAGGAGTGCTGAGCATATTCTGGGTTCAGAGAACACCTTCAGGCCAAGAGGCATAGGATTCTTCAATGTGTGCCAAGCTAGACAGTGACCTTGAGGGTGACCCAAGGGGACATGGGTGAGGCACCAAAAGTACTACATAGAGGATCAAGAATGAACCTTTAAAAAGTGACATCATATTTCATGTCATCAAGAAAGCCCTTGTTATTAGAGAAACCCTACCAGGCATAGAGAAAAACTGTCAGGCAGAAATCATGTAGTTCTGGAGATAACATAGATACAAACACTAGCTAAGATTTGTTATACTCTTCCTATGGAACAAGTACCGTACCAAGTACTGTGAGGTAGGTGCCATTTTATTTTCATTTTATAAAAAGAGAAACTAGGAACTACAAAGTTTACACACTTTTCTTATGGTTGCACAGCTAAATAAGAGGGGGAGCTAACTTGTGAACCTCAGAATTTTGTCTCCAAGACTCATGGTCAGAGATGAACTCAGGAATTCTGTTCAGACACTCGCTGTGTCAATTTGCTAAGACTGCCATAACAAAGTATCAAAAACTTGGTGACTTTAGACAACAGAAATGGACTGGGCATGGTCCCTGCACTTTGGGAGGCTGAGGCAGGAGGATATCTTGAGCCCAGGAGTTCAAGATCAGCCTGAGCAACATGGCAAAACCGCATCTTTGCCAAAAAAAAACCCCAAAAATTCACTGGGTGCAGTGGCATACACCCACAGTCCCAGCTATTGGGGGGCTGAGGTGAGAGGATGGCTTAAGCCTGGAAGGCAGAGATTACGGTGAGCCATCATGCCACTGCTCTCCAGCCTGGGTGACAGAGCAAAACATGTCATAAATAAATAAATAATTTAAAAAGTCAAAAGAAATGTGTTGTCTCACAGTTCTGAAGGTTAGAAGTCTGAAATCAAAGTATTGGCATGCTACCTCAGAAAGCTCTAGGGAAGAGGTTTTCTTTGTCTTTTTCTAGCTTCTGTTGGTGACCATTGATCTCTGGCTTGCAGATCCATCACTCCAATCTCTGCCTCCGCCTCCACACTCTGTTCCTTCTGTGTGTCTCTATGTCTCTTCTTTTATTCTTATAAGGATACCACATTGGATTAAGGATTTACCAATGATCTCATCCTAACTTGATTACAGCTGAAAAGACCCTAATTCCACATTCACACACAACCTCTAGCTAGAGGTTAAGACTAGAGCATATTGTGTTTGGAGCAATAATTCAGCCTGTAATAATGGACCAGGCACTGTGCCAGGACAAAGGATTCTGAGATGAAGCAGTCATGGCTAATTCCTGCGGCCAATCAAGTCTATGGATTCAGTGGGATTATTAGAGGTGCTATGGATTGAATGCTTGTCTCTCCCTGAAATCAATATGTTGAAACCCTAACTCACAATGGGATGGTATTAGGATGTGGGGCTTTAGGAGATACGTAAGTCATGAAGGTGGAGCCCTCAAAAATGGAATTAGTGCCCTTAGGATAAGATGCAGGAGAAAGCTTGCTTCCTCTGTCTCTGCTTTCAGCCATGTGGGGGCATACCCAGGAAGAGAGGCCTCCCTAGAACTTGGCCATATTGGCACCCTTATCTTAGAATTCCCAGCCTCATTATCCAAGTAAAAAATTAACACAAGAACAGAAATCAAATACCACATATTCACTTATAGGTGGGAGTTAAACATTGAGTACTCATAAAGCTGGTAATGATGGACACCGGAGACTAGTTGTGGGGAGGAAGGTAGGGGACAAAGGTTGAATAACGACTGGATACTATGCTCACTATCTGGGTGACTGGATCAGTTATACCCCAGACCTCAGCATCATGCAGATGGAGGATATGTTACCCATATAACAAATCTGTGCATGTACCCACTGGGGGAAAAAAAGAAAGAAATTCCCAGCCTCTGGAACTGTAAGAAATAAATATTGGTTTCTTATTTATTTTTATTGTTATTTTTAGTTCTTGGGTACATGTGCAGGTTTGTTAAATAGATAAATGTGTACCATAGTGGTTTGCTGCACATATCAAACTGTCACCTAGGATTAAGCCCAGCATGCATTAGCTATTTTTTTTTAATACTCTCCCTCCTCCCACCTGACCCCCGGAGAAGCCCCAGTGTGTGTTGTTCCCCTCCCTGTGTCCCTGTGATCTCATTGTTCAGCTCCAAAGATCTAGAACCAGAAATAGCATTTGACCTAGCAATCCCATTACTGAGTATACACCCAAAGGAATATAAATCATCCTATTACAAAGGTACATGCACATGTATGTTCATTGCAGCACTATTCACAATAGCAAGGACATGGAATCAACCCAAATGCCCATCAGTGATAGACTGGGTAATGTTGATTTTCAAGCTACCTAGTCCATGACAATTTGTTAGAGCAGTCTGTACTAACTAAGGCACATGGCTTCTGTGAGAGCTGAGTCCGTGCAAGACTCTAGGGTCTTCTCCCCTATCTGATAGCCCAATGCTCTCCTTCAGCTTGTTCTCACCTAGAATGCAGGCCCTGGAAGCCTCACCAGAGAAAATTTTTATAATAAAATACTCTGGTTGAGGGAAGCTGTCAGCAGGTCTAGGGAACAGATACAGAGACACCAGCAATTGTCAATTAGGCACTAATTGCTTCCTGGCAAGGCCAGACCTTTGATGGGTGATGGCTCAGAGATCACACAGATTAATCAGGTAAACATGTTTCTTCCTTTTCTGGGCTTTGGAATCCAGGTGGTAGGAGAGCTTGGAGAAAATAACCTGGTTAGTGGCCAGAAATTGGAGTGTTTATTGTAGGCGGAAGGCCAAAAAAGGCATGGGAAGTTTCAGTTTATTTTTAAAAATCTTTTTATGGTCATATCTCTACGTCTAGCTGTTTCTAAGAACTTTGTCTTTAAAGTGCCACCCAACTGGGTTTAAATCACTTTCCTTTCGCTGTGACCTTGGAGAATTTACTTAGCCTCTCTGAGTCTCAGTTTCTTTATCTGTTAAGAAGATATAACAGGAGAACTTACATTGTTCAGTGGTTGTGATATATAAGTTTGCAAATAATGATGCCTGCAAAGGTCTCAGCATGGTGACTGGCGCATAAATACAACTAATCAGTGTTTGTTGCTGTCGGGTTGTTCTAATTATTATTGACTCATGAACCTTGTAGGTGGCGAGAACAGAAACTGAAGGACATTGGCACCCACTGTGTGCCAGGTGTTGGGCTAAACAACGTACATAGAATCTCATTTAATATTTATAATAAGCATGTAGGACAGGTCTTGTCTTCTTCACTTTATGGATGAGAAAACTGAGGCCCAGGGAGGTGAAATAATTTGCCAAAGGTCCCACAGTGGCCTGTTGCTGGAGCCTGACTCCAATCTTCCTCCCATTTTCCCTCCCTCCACAGTACATATATCTGGGTGAAACTGGGTTAAAAGGAATAAGGGAAACCTATAGAAAGAGAAATATTTCCTAAAAGAGCAACCTGGGGTGCTGCACACATGCACACATGTGCTGAAGCTATTCTCACCTGGGAGTTTAGTCATAAATATCTTCAGTGAAATTATAGGGTCTCCAGTATGGGTGTTAAGAAGTTGGAAGGAGCAGCACTGGGTACCAAGAGGTTGAGATGATAACTTTGAATCGACTCATATGTCCACCATCCCCAGTACATCTCATGGGCTATGGGAGACACTTTGAATATCCATTGATAAGTTTATATACTTCCCTGTGGCAGGCAGGACCCTTCCCAGATGAAATTCAGGGGGCTAACAGGAGTTTCTGGGAAGGAGAACTAGGCTTGTCCTTGTAGGGGTGGGTAAAGGCTCTAAGAGTCCGGCTGGTCCCTGACTTTAATAACTTTTTTATCACTGTTGGTTTCCTTTTCTCATTTACATTACTCACCCTATATGCCTGAGGAAGGTCAAGGGCAGCCCCCTCCCTGTTTTTATTTTTTAACCCTCTATTGAAGTTAATTAGTAATCACCTCCCTGGGCCTCCGTTTTCTCATCTATAAAGTGAAGATAACACCTGTCCTACATGCTTATTATAAATATTAAATGAGATTCTATGTACATTGTTTAGCCCAACACCTGGCACACAGTGGGTGCCAATGTCCTTCAGTTTCTGTTCTCGCCACCTACAAGGTTCATGAGTCAATAATAATCAGAACAACCCGACAGCAACAAACACTGATTAGTTGTATTTATGTGCCAGTCACCATGCTGAGCCCTTTGCCGGTCTTGATGGTCTTTTATCCCAAAATACAGCCCCTTGCCTTGCTGGGTCAAAGAACCTGGAAATTCTTGGTGTGGTAGGCAGAATAATGGCTCCCAAAGATGTCCACGTCCCAATCCCCCAACCTGTAAATGTGTTAGATTGTGTGACAAAGGGGATTGAGGTTGCTGATGGAATGAAGGCTGCAAATCCGACGACTAATCAGGATTATCCAGGTGGGCCCAATAAAGTCACTGAGACTTATTAAAGTGGAAGAGGCTGGCAGAAGTTAGAGAAGCAGAGATGGCAGCATGGGAAGGACTCAGCCTGATGCTGCAGACTTTGAAGGTGGAGGAAGAGGCCGTGAGGCAAAAAGAGCTGATGGTCAGGAGATAGGTTCTCTGCTGCAGAAAGAATATAGCCCTGCTGACATCTTGATTGTAGCCCCATGAGCCCTGAATAGGACCTCTGACCCATGGAACTGTAGCATAATGCATTCATGCTGTCGAAGCTGCTAAGCTTGTGGTCATTCATTGCAGCAGCAGTAGGAAATGAATCTCTTTGGCATAACACAGGGAAGGGTAGGGTAGGAAACTGGCCGGAGGGTTTGAGCTCAGGACTTGGAGAGTGTAAAGGTGACCACCCTGTGTGGCCGAAGCCAAGCACAGGAAAGCACAATTAAAACAGGAAAAGTAGTAGCTGATATTTTCTTAAACAGAAGGAGAGCAAACATTGTACTGGGAGGATTCCTTTGGGAAAGTGAAAGAGCACGGGTCTTGGAACAAAAGCATCTGGTTTAAAACCTGACTGCATCTTTCTTGTTCTGTGATCTTGGGCAAGTTACTTAACCTCTCAGAGTCTCAGTTCTTTATGTATAAAATACCATCTACAGACTATCAGATTAAGATCTGCATTATCTCATTGATTATCTGTTAGTTCAGTTATTAGCTAACTATAGAATTGTTCTGACTTATAACAAAGAGAAGCAGTCCAGAAGTAGACATACAATAAATGGAGACAAACATCTTCTCCAAAGGCTATATGCCACTAATCGTGCTACAGTTTGGTTTCTCTGAACTAAGCTATTGAATATTCTTTAGAAGGAAATTAATCTACATTTAGTATTAATGCAATGCTAGTTAGTAAAAGCTTCTGATTTAGGGAATAGAATTTTCATGGCAAGGAAACATGTTGCTTGAACTAAGAATTAGGATTAGGCCTAAGCACTAAGATATTCTTTGCAAAAGCACTTTTAAATAAGCCTCTAGCCATTAAAAACTTCAAGTTCACTTCTTAGTTGGCCAGCCAACCAAATTTCTAATTCTAGTTTTCATCTTTATTTATGTATTTATTTTTATTTTATTTTTTGAGATGGAGTCTCACTCTGTTGCCCAGGCTGGAGTACAGTGGTGCAATCTTGGTTCACTTCAACCTCTGCCACCCAGGTTCAAGCGATTCTCCTGGCTTAGCCTCTCATGTGTGAGCCACCACACCTGACTAATTTTTTGTATCTTTAGTAGAGACGGGGTTTCACCATCTTGGCCAGGCTGGTCTTGAATTTCTGACCTTGTGATCCACCCACCTCAGCTTCCCAAAGTGCTGGGATTATAGGCATGAGCCACAGCCCTCAGCCTTTATCTTTACTTTAAAACCCAGCAATAATCTTTATATATAAGAATGGATCTTTAAGATGGTCTACATTTCTGCCTTTGCATCAAAGTCAACATTCCCGGATCTGAACTCATTACTTATCCACCTCTGTCCCTAAATCTATTCATCCTGTGCTTCCAGTCTCAGCAGTCACTTAGGTCCAATCACTGGAGCCCAAAACTTGGAGACACCAATCCCGGCTGAGGCCCCTCCTTAGCATCTTTCTACCTGGCGTCTTCTCTCCATGCTCATCATCATTATTATTATTTTTACATAGAAGAAGAAATGATAGTATAGTTCCTCTGTCTGCCTCAAGTCTTGTCCCCATCCCTGCTCTAATCTAGTCTCAACCCTGTGACCAGTATATTTCTAAATTAATAGTTTGATCACGTTACGTTCTTGCTTAAAACCTTTCAGTCTCTCTTTGCTAGCTGTGAGTGCTATGGACTGAATTGTGTCCTCTAAAATTCACACATTGAACCTCTAACCCCCAGTGTGGCTGCATTTTGAGATAGAGCTTTTAGGAAGTAATTAAGGTTAAAAGAGGTCATGAGGGTGGGACCTTGATTTGATAGGATTTGATAGGATTAACATCCTTGTAAGAAGAGACACCAGAGAGCTCCCTCTCTCTTGCTGTGAGGACACAGCAAGAAGGCAGCCATCCACAAGCTAGGAAGAGAGCTCTCCCTACACACTGACCCTGCCAGACCTTGACTGGGGACTTTGAGCCTCCAGGACTGTGAGAAAACAAATGTCTGTTGTTTAAGGAAATTTGTCTGTGTTATTTTGTTATAACAGTCTGAGAAGACTAATACAATGAGATAAAATCATGGCATATAAAGCTTTTTTCTTTCTAATTCCCACCTACCTGACAGGTCACACATAGACAGGTCTTCTGTTTGCCCACAAATAATTTAGGTTCCTGACCCACCTTGCTCTTTGGGACAGAAGTGTTCCCTGCTGGGAATCGTCTGGATAGTTTCCTTTCATTGCTTCGTTCTTCATGGTTTTCTTGGTGCATGTGGTGACAACTCCATTTTGTATTCTCTTAGGACTTGGGACAAGCCACTTTCATCACAATAAAATGTGTTATAATTTTTCCTCATCCAATCTACATCTCTTAGTTGACAGATTGAGGAGGAGAGAGAAGGGTGTTGCCTTACCTGTCTGTCATATCCATGGAACTCATCACAGATGGCACCTGGTACATTTTGCAAAAAAAATGGTCTTTTGAATGGATGAACCAATGAATGAGTGGAACATGAAGCAAAGCTTCCTCTTGCCTTTAGAGTAAGTTCCAGTGTCTCTCACATGGCCTATGTACTGCTTCAACCTTGCTTAATTCCATCTCCTCTCTGCACCAGCCACAGGAAGCTGCCTATCAGTCCCATACTGCCCCCATCCCCAAGACTTTTGCATTCTCTTCCTCCTGGTTGGAATGTGCTTCCTGCTCTAACCAATCTGATGCCAGTGAGTAGCTACCCATTTTCACTTGTGGCTAAATGGCTTCCAAGAAAAGTTTTCTTGACATCTAGTTCCTTAGACAAGATCTCTTCCTCTGCCCTTTGTTCACCTAGCACTTCTCTATTTGTTTCCTAATACTTTCTCCAGTGTGCTGTAATGCTTATGTGATTATAGAATTAAAGTTGGGTTTTCTGATAAGGTGGGAAGGTCCCTGAGGACAGTGAGGTTTTATTCACTTGTTTGATCGTTATGTTCACATCTTGCCTCTCTACTATCCCCTGCCTCCACCACCTCACCACTGAGACCTTAGAACAGTGCCCAGCATGTAGCACAGAGCAGGCATTAATAATAATACCCTGAGATGGTAGATAATTGATAGTTGCAAGATACAAATCAGACCCTACTTTTAGCTATTTTTTCTCTACATCATTTCATTCACTTGGAGTTATCTAATAACAGGCTACAATGAATCATATCTTATCCTTCAGTAGCTTAACCCTTGCATCCCTTGGTTTCTGTCCACCCTGGAACAAAAGCTACAGTGCTCAGGCTGTCAATGAGTAGGTTTAAAAGTAAACGCTATTCTTGTGGGACCAGAGTCTTGCAGGTCTAGCAGGTAAGGAAATCTCAAGGAACTCCTTCGTCAAGAAGACTTTGGAGGAAGTGGGTGCTCATGCTTAGCTTCGAGAGGCAGGTGTAGTTGGACTATAGAGAAAGGAATTGTTAGGGGCGGATACTTGTGTATTCTCAGTAGATTTAGAACTCATTATAATTTGGTAGTTAAGGGCCTTGTTTCTGGAATGTGACTTCTTGGGTTCAAATCCTGGTTCCAGCCCTTTTTTGGGAGCCTGACCCTAAGCAAACATATTACTCTCTCTGTGCCTCATCTGCTGAAGTGGAGGTTAGAAATAGTACCTCACTCATCAGGTTGTCATGAGGATTAAATGGGTTAAAATATGTAATGGGCTTAAAACAGTGCCTGACACATAGGATGCATCTGGAAAGACTATTTGATGCTACTGTTGACTATTCTTGGTGTTTTTAATCCATGTAGAGAAACATCCATTATTATATCACCCCTGGCCTCCTCCCCTGGAGGAGAGAAATAACTAAACTCTCTGGAGAGTCTAAAGGGAGAAACTGGCAATACTTAGAAACTTTCCTTTCCCTTAGGAGTTACCTGGGTATGCTCTGGCTCAGAACTGCTATGTCTGGGAGATAATTCTGACGAATTCTGGGATTCAGTATGAGGAAGTTTAATTGCCTGTGTTTATAAGCCAGATTCTCTAATATCAGCTTAACAGTGGTCACACTTTGGCACAATCTGCCTGCTTCCTTCGTTTTGTTTTCCTACTGGTTGGGAATTTAATCAGGAAAGAGGTTGACTGTTTATTGGGTCCTCATTAAGGCCCCAACAGCATCACATTTACAGTGAGTAGAAATGCATGGGTGAATACATGGCAGGAGTTTTAGTGTCCCTAAAGCAGAAGATTCATGCCTGAGAAACTGAAAGAATTAATTAAGACAACAATCAGTGTTTTTGGAGATGGCTGGAGGAGCAGCAAACCAGCATAGCCCACATGATCCTGAGCGACATTCCTAAATATCAGAATCCCTGCACCCTTGGAGTCAGGGCATGCAAATGTTGATGCTCACAAAGGGTCACAATGGCTGCCTCTCTCTATAAAGGAGCTGTTCTTATCCCAGACCCTCAGCAGTGAATCATATGAACATGAGTAAAACGTGTACAGGGCCTGAAGGTATGACAGAAAGCATAAAGATAGCATTCAAGACAGAGCACTCAGATCAGAGAGATGGGCACAAAGGACCACAGGGCCATGCAAGTGGAACAGCCAGTCTCAGGCCAAGGGACAATTATGGACAGACATTTGTGCAGCATTGTATGAATGAAGCAACCTAATCCAATTGCTTAAGATGATTCATAAATGAAACTAGCAGAAAACAAACAGCAAGGACTGGAATATGGCCTTTGAAACAAGGAAAAGATGCTCCAGGGCAGACTAACATAGCAGTATAAGGAGATGTAGAGAGACCAGCAGAACCTGGTCAATGTAATTGGTAGAGCAATCTGGTGTCAGTTGTATAGATACTCTTCTCCCCACCACACCTGGCTAAGTATGATTATGAGTGGTAATCACAAATAAATGTTAGACCACACTGCAGGTATTTGGTAGTTTTGGATGAATGACTTTGCTCAAGGTACTTGTTTAGTGTAATACATTTATATACTCCTTACTTCACAATTCAAGTTTGGATGACTCTTAAGCAAACCCAGTCTGTCTGTTGTTACAATGTCTGTTTTAAAGGATCCATATGGGTATAGTGTTTGCAACTAGAGAGACCACACTAAACTTTCAGCCAGGGAAGTGGTAGGCAGTATGGGAAAAATGAGCTCAGCAGATAATGTTTATGGCTACCTTTTCCTAGTATCTTCTTTTAGTCTAAGAATAATCCTATTTCTAAGTAAACAAATTAAGATTCTCATCACAGAAGATGTGTTTTGCCAAATGTTTAAGTATCACTGGAAATGGTAACCACAGCGAGGCTTCTGAGGGTACTGGAAGAAGAGACCAATTTAGTTAATTAGGATGAATAATCCTGTTTAATTTCTCCTCCCCTCCTTTTCCTCGCCTCTTCCCTCCCCTCTCTTCTCCTTACCTCTCCTCTTTTTCCCTCTTCCCTCCCTCCCCCATCTTCTATTTTCTCCTCCCCCTCCCTCCCTTCCTTCCTTCCTTCCTTCCTTCCTTTCTTCTTCCTTTCCCCTGATAAGACGTTGCAGGTTGTTTATCTGGAATGCCAACTTTGGAAATAATTTAACAAACTGGATATTTATTAAAGTATTTCTTTGGGATGAAGACCAGTGGAAAGGGAGAAGTTGAGTGGTGATACATCTTTGATAATTTTATCTAACCCCACAAAGCCTCCAGAGCTAGAGTGGCTCTTTGGAGTTGTCCTGAGTTAAGCCAAGATGACCTGGATTTTTTATATTCTCACATTGTTCCATCATTGGATGTGGGCCTCCTGGAGAGGGGTGCAAACTTAGATAACCTTGGGACAGCTCTACAATTGAGAGATTTCTGAAGGGGCTGATCACTGCAGGTTTCTGCCCTCAGCACTCCCAGGCTAGGACAACTAGACCCTAATTGAAAGGGCCTCTGGAAAGGACATCATTATATGTAACAGCTATAGAGCTGTTAGAAGAATCCAGAAATAAGGTGGTAAGAGGGAGAGTTGAGACATACTTGCACTGACAAACAACAGAATTACTCTCCCTGCAAAATGAATGGGATCATCAAAAACTGGATCTCTTACTTGTATCTTCAGTGTACACTTGAGTTTAATTTTCTTTCTGGGAAAATTGTTCCAGAACTGATTGAACCAGCAGCTATGATACACAAAACACACGCGCACACACACACACAGACACACACACACACACACACACACGTATGTATTTAACCTTTTGTTTTTCTCAATTAGCTCTTGAGGCAGCTTTGTGCAATTACAGGATGATAGTAATTGTCTTTGACTAGTTTTAGATGTTTGATTTTGGTCAAATTTATAACCTATCTGAACCCAATTTCTTTGTCTGTAAAAGGGGGATAATGCTTTCTACTCTTCTTAAGGTTAGTACAAGGTTAAAAAGAAACAAATGTACATAAAAAGCACTTAGCACAATGTCTAATTTTACAAGCTTATCCAACCTGCCTCATTTTGTTGTTGTTCTGTTTTGTTTTAGGCTTTTAGTAGCCTGAAGCCATGGGATATGGTTTGTCTCTGTATCCCCACCCAAATCTCATCTTGCAGCTGCCATAATTCCCATGTGTTGTGGGAGGGAACCAGTGGGTGATAATTGAATCATGGGGACAGGACTTTCCCAAGCTGTTCTCATGATAGTGAATAAGTCTCATGAGATGGAATGGTTTTAAAAATGGGAGTTTCCCTGCACAAGCTCTCTCTCTTTGCCTACTGCCAACCATGTGAGATGTGACTCACTTCTCCTTGCCTTCCATCATGATTGTGAGGCCTCCCCAACCATGTGGAACTGTAAGTCCATTAAACCTCTTTCTTTTGTAAATTGCCCAATTTCAGATATGACTTTAATAGCAGCATGAAAAGGGATTAATACATCATGGATTTTAGTTCCTGTCTCTAGTGATAAGCAGAAAAGGGAGATGAAAAGGGGGCTTTACTGGCCCAACCAGAAATGGAAACTAGGAACTCATGACTATTTTCTCTCTCTTGGACACCCGTAGATATATAATAGTTTTTCAACAAAGTCGGTCTTCTTGAGGAGAAACTAGTTCAGACATTCTAAACTGTTCTGGCAGATCCAGTTTCAAAAGAGAATGTGTGGGAGAACAATTTTTGTCCAACTTTTGTATGTAAAATAATAGTATAAAAAAGCTTCTGGTTTTTGAGTGAAGTACATGCATGAAACATTCATCATGTAGCTAAGACCTAACTTGTTGAAATCTGCCTGGAGCAAAATTTCATGGCTGAGTTACAGCCTCAGAAAAAACATTCTAGGTTTGAATTTCTGTACAAACCTTCACATTCTGGTCCTATTTAAAAGGACATTTTCAGTCTACTGTGAAGTGGCATTTGGGATGATAAGGTTTTTGTTGAAGGAGAAAAGAGGGGAGACAGGAATATTTGTATTGTTTTGTTTCTTTAGCTTTTCATCTGGTGAAAACTAGAAATGATCTCTGACAGGGTGTAATGGAAATGTTTTGGGTGGACTTCAACTCTGCAACAGTGTCCTGAGGCCCCCATTATTTGGAGGTCCCCTGTACGTAGAGGTGTAGAACATACCAGGGTACCCTGTCCTGAGAGAGTCAGAGTCCAATGGGGAGACATTCATGAAAACATAATTTACTCCAACATATTAACTGGAAAGCGCTGTGGTCTAATGCAGTTTATCCATTAGGCATTCAAAGCAGAGAGCCTGAGGCCTGTGAGTTTTTCATGGGTTTGAATGTAATGTTCAATACATGAAAAACTAGCAACTCCTGAAAGAAAAAACTACAAAATTACAAGTGAATAAATAATAAGTTAAATGTTCATAAAACTTTACATTAGCTGTCCTACTTCACCTCAACACACATGCATATACACACGTATGTATACACACATAGATGTACATATATACACACAAAATATACATGTTATATATAAACATATAAAATAAAGCTTAAGCTGTAAAAAAAGTCAGTAATTTATACTAAACAAATTAAGAATTATTTTTATAATCCTAAACATTTCCATTAATGGAACAATGACTGCTGGCCATCAGTATTTTTGGGGGATTGGTTTGAGGCCCCCTGTCAACACCAAATCTATGGATGCTTATATCCTTTTATGTAAAATGGTTTAGTATTTGCATATAACCTACACACATTTTCCTGTATACTTTAAATCATCTCCCTATTACTTATAATACCCAATACAATGTAAATGCTATGTAAATCATTGTTATACTGTATTGTTTAGAGAATGGCAGAAAAAAGTCTGTATATATTTAGGGAAAACAGCACCATTTATTATATAAATTTTTCTGTCTGCAGTTGGTTGGATCCAAGGATGTATAATCTGTGGGTGTGGAGAGCAGACTATACAGTTAACATGGGATATGGATGTGTTTTATTTTCTTTTATTTTAATGTGGTATGCAGAAAGCATCTGAAAACATGAGTTCCTAGATCCTGTGAATGTTTAAAGATGGCCTTTGCTGTGGGGACCCTAAAAGTGTGCTATCTCTCATAGGGAAAGATTCCCAAAGAAAGTAAAGCTAGCCTTATATGTTGGGTATGAAGTAAGCATGGTGACCTGCCACACATACCACAACCAAGGAGAGATTTGACTACTAGAGCCACGTAGTCAAATCTCTCCACTTATCTGGCCATAGGTTGGACATCTGTGACTTAACAGAATGCAGCTCAATGCTTCCTGCTAGAGAGAACCCATGCCAACTCCTGGATTCATAATAAACAGAACTGGGCAAGTATAGGGTCATGTAATCGTCTTTCCATTTTTTGGTGAGATTCTTTTGCAAAGGAACTAATTAATTCTCTTGGACCCAATTGGGGACAAAAAGAGCAGAGAGCAATAGGACAGGTGAGTGGAAAAGCAGGTAGCACAATATAAACATAGTGTATGGTCACTGGAGCAAGTAACCAGATTTGGCCTCCTGGAGATGCCGATGGCATTTAATTTACCCGCTGCAGCTTCCTTGCAGCACTGCTGCTTCTGAGTCTTCCCTGTCTTTTCACCTGGCTCAGGTAAGAAACAATTGGAATTTGAGGTAGTATGTCCCAGCCCCACATATTGTATTTTTTGAGTCAGAGAAATCTTGCCATGTTAAGTTTGTTTGAATAGGAGTTTAGAAGATTTGCCTTGAATCTGAAGTCTCAGAGAAATTATGGCTTTATCTCTGGAAATGCATGTTCTTCCTCTGGTGTTATTCTATACAACTGTTAGTTATCCTAACCAATTTAAAACTGGAACTGGAGGTAGTGGAATAAGGTCAAAAGTTAAATCTCTGTATGGCCCAATTGTGAATTTGATTGAATAGTAAATATCAGCATTCTTTTAAAAAATATTTTCTAATTTATCCATCGTTTCTTTCATGTAATAAAGAAAACTAAAGAAACAGCTTCTATAGTATGCTAACTCTGTGTTAAGTCCTTGGCTAAGTGGTTGCATTTCTATGATTTAATCACTATCTCATTCCTACAACGTAGATATTATTGACCCATTTTAGAATTGAGGAAATAAAAGCTCAGAGATGTTAAGGAAACAACTAGAGGTTACAGAATTGTCAGTGGTGGGGCCAAGATAAAAAATGAGGATTGCTAAACATTTACTTCTTTTCCCCCACAACACAGAATACTGCTTTTGAATGCTCTAATGTCTCTCCTCTCTTTTCTGATTTAAAGTTAAAACAAACTTGGTTCTAAGAATGTGTCAAATTCCACTTTAGGTGCTGGAAATAAAGGGAGAATTTTCCTTTAGTTAGGGTCTTTGTGCTTGAAAAACTCATGGTCTACTGGAGATAACATGGAAACAGCTGACTTTAATACCAGATGGAATAAGTTTTCTAAAATGAACTATCTGCCTGAGTGTTATGGGAGAGGAGATTGGTTTTGAGGGAGGGGATTTGTTATAATTGGGGGACTTAGGAAGCCTCCATGGTGGAAATATTTTGAGGTGACCTTTGAAGGATGAGGTTCAGCTAAGCAGAGTGGCTGGGAAGGATCTCTGGGCAGAGGACTCAGGAGGAGAAGGAACAGGAAAGCATGAGTATGTTCTACATGTGAGGGGATGAGGTTTTTCAGGCTGTGCTGGCAGAGGGCTGCATGGAGGCCTGCAGGCAAGTGCAGGTGTGTGAATTTCTTTCTTCAAGGACAGGAAGGAGGGTGGGAGGTGCTCAGAACACCTTAGCTGCATCACACAATGTGTTGTTCAAAGTGTTCCAAGCTACATATTATAATGGGGCCATATATGAGAGTGTGGCCAGCCCTTTTGCACTCTCTACAATCAGGAAAATGATTCAAAAATTGTCCTTTATGGACAACCAGTAAGGTCCACTTTTGTCTGCACACTGATCAGCCTTTGTTATGAGAACAAGTGCTTTCTACCTCAGCCTGCCTCTTGGTGTGGGCTGTGCCAGTCTTCATAGTTCCCCTGTGCCAGTCCCTGTCTAGGCGCTGGATTCACTAGCAAGCCAGGTGAGCATGGAGCTTGCATTCTAAACTGGTATCCCAACAGTAAAGTGATAAACAAATTAAGATGAAAACATGGCTAGTAGAAAATGCTGAAAAGAAAATAAATAATGGAATGTGATAGATAGTGAGGGGGAATGGGATATTTAGGAAAAAGAATTTCAAGGGGCAGTCAAGAGAATAGTAGTTATTCAATTTAATTTGCAAACACAGGTACTCCACATAAATTCCAAATATTCTGAAGTGTATGCATAGAGAAAAGGGACATTTCTCGCTCTATGTCTATTCCCCAGCCACCCATTTGCATTTCCAGAGACAAAAACTGAAATCAGTTCTTTGTGTGTCTTTCTATAGCAGTTATATGCATATATAGCTTTGTGTGTGTGTGTGTGTGTGTGTGTGAAACACCAAAGATAGCATCCTATATACACTTCCTTTTTTTTCAATTTAGAATATATCTTGAAGTTTCCACATCAGTATATTGAGTTACCTCATTAATCTTTAGCTGGTTTCACGTTATTGTACTACATAAATATACAGGTCCAGAATCCTTAACTCCAATTCCCAAATCCCCAAAGTCCTGAAAACTAGGTTTCTCCTAAATTTTGACACCCAAACTTATCTGGCAGCAAACAAATTTGAAGTGGTATGAAAATGTTTATGCTTTTTGGTTATCCCTCTTCATGTTTATGTGGCACGCCTCAGAAGTACAAATATGTTTGATTAGTAGTTGCTTCCCAGGGCCTGCTGGTAACGGGTGTATATTTCATCTATGGGCCATGTTACCAAACTAGAGTGAAAAAAGTCTGCATTCTAAAACAAAACCGGCCTCAAGTGTTCTGGATTAGAAATGGTGGACCTTCATTGTGTTTTATTTAACTTGCTGTCTTTGGATGGACATTTTAATGGTTTCCAACATCTGTTCCCACAAACAATGATACAATGATATCTTTATAAATATATAATTCTATGCTTGTGATATATGAGTCTAAATGCTTTTATATTTATAATTTCAATCAATTTTATCAAACTACTCTTGCCAGCATTAGTTAAAAGTATCAATTTTCCCTGTCTTCATTTCATGTCTACCAAGCACACTCAACTCTCATTGAGTGCTTCATTCGCTGGAACTCTTGTCAGCCAGGACCACATTTTCCTGATTTGATGACACTTGCTGATGATGAGAACCACACTAGTTTAATGGCAAGAGAAGACCAAGTGATGCTGAGCTTTGTTTGACTATCAAGTAGATTTGACTGTCTACTGTTTTAAAATAGGCAGCCCAGGTATGAGATCGGGCTTTATGACATAATTATGTTACTGATCTTTTAGCCAATGTGATAGATACTATGCAGTGATAATATTGACGATTATGAGGTTTATTTGAAGTAAAATGATTGTATCATTTATTGTTTTATGTTACTCTTGGTGAATATTGGGAAGTATATGGTGAATACTCCTGGCGGATATGGCAATGTTGAATCAGAACACAAGTCCTTGGCTATCTAGACAACAAAGCTAACTATAGAGGAAATATGGCATAAGGAAAGGATCTGAGTTCAAATCCTGGCATTGCTACCTGGTAGCTGTGAAAGTAACTTGACTTTCCAGAGATTTGGCTTCTTTTCTTGTTTAATTAGAATAATAATCCCACATTTTATCATTATTATTAGGATTTAGTAAGATGAATGCATTTAAGGCACCTGGCATATATAGCAGATACTTATCAAATGTCTGGTTTTAACATTGGAGTCCTGAGCCAAGAGGTTTCTAGGTGTCTTTTAATTTTTTAAGTCTTACACTAAAGCAGTTAAACCCACTATACTCTGTCTCTTTGGAAAAATGATACGAACAAACTTTAAAATAAATGAGTTTTTAAGGACAGAAATCACAAGGAAATCAAGGAGACAAGGTATGGCTGATGGTTGATCTAATTATCCATGAAGCAGACATTGCATGCTCTTGTCTGAAAGCATGAGGCTGTGGAGGCCATTATCCTAAGCTAATTGATGCAGGAACAGACAACAGGTTGATATCAACATGGATGTGCCTAAGTATAGTCAGGCTTTGATCCTAATTCCAAACACACCATCACTGGAGAGTAGTGGAACCAAAGGATACTTTCTCAGGCAAGCTGTTTCTGATTGTCTTTGTTATTCTGAGATGTGAGGACAATTATATCTGTCTTACTACCATCAATTATTTATAGCTATGACTTTTAATTTTTAAATTTTGTTGTTTTCTATTTTTATTTTAGATTCAGGGAGTACATGTATATGTGTGCAGGTTTGTTACCTGAGTATATTGTGTGATGCTGAGGTTTGGGGTATTAATGATCCCATCACTCAGGTACCAAGCATAGAACCCAATAGCAGGTTTTTCCTCTCTTTCCCTTTCCCCTTCTCTCCCCTATTGTAGTACCCAGTTTATATTGTTGCCATCTTTATATCCATGAGCACTCGATGTTTAGCTCCCATTTATAAATGAGAACATGTAATATTTAGTTTTCTGTTCCTGGGTTAATTAGCTTAAGATAATGGCTTCCAGCTGCATCCACATTGCTATAAAAGATACAATTCTGTTCTGTTTAATGGCTATGTATTATTCCCCAGTGGATATGTATCACATTTTCATTCTGCCATTGACAGGCACCTAGGTTGATTCCATGTCTTTGCTACTGTAAATAGTGCTGCAATAAACATGCAAATGAATGTGTCTTTTTGGTGGAATGATTTGTTTTATTTTAGATATGTACCCAGTAATGGGCTTTCTGGGTCATGTGATGTTCTGTTTTAATTTCTTTGAGAAATCTTCAAACAGCTTTCTATAGTGGCTGAACTAATTTACATTCCCACCAACAGTGTATACACATTCCCTTTTCTCTGCAGCCTTACTAGCATTTGTTGTTTTTTGGCTTTTTAATAATAGCCATTCTGACTGGTGTGAGATAGTGTCTCATTGTGGTTTTGATTTGCATTTCTCTGATGACTGGTGATGTGAAACATTTTATCATCTTTGTTGGCTGCTTCTATGTCTTGTTTTGAGCAGTGTCTGTTCATGACTTTGGCTAATTTTTAAATGGGGTTATTTGTATTTTGCTGGTTCAATTGTTTAAGTTTCCTACAGATTCTGAATATTGGACCCTTGCCAGATGCATAGTTTGCTGAATTTTTTTTGCCATTCTATAGGTTGTCTGTTTATTCTGTTGATAGTGTCTCTCCCCCCCCTTTTTTTTTATGTGTGTTTTATTTGCTTGTTTGAGACAAAGTCCCACTCTGTCACCCAGGATGGAGTGCAGTATTGCAATTTTGGCTCACTGAAACCTCAACCTCCCCAGATCAAGCAATTCTCCCACTTCAGCCTCCCAAGTAGCTGGGACTACAGGTGTGCACCATCTTGCCTGGTTATTTTTTATTATTCTTTTTAGAGATGGTATCTCACTATGTTTCCCAGGCTAGTCTTGAATTCCTGAGCTCAAGCAGTTCTCCTGTTTCAGCCTCTTAAAGTGCTAGGATTACAGTTTGCTGTGCAAAAGCTCTTTAGTTTAATTAGGTCCCACTGTTGATGATTCTTTTTGTTGCCATTAATTTTGAGAACTTAGTCATAAATTCTTTCCCAAGGTTTATGTCCAGAATGGTATTTCCTAGGTTTTCTTCTAGGATTCTTATAGTTTGAAGTCTTATCCTTAAATCTTTAATCCATCATGAGTTAGTTGTTTTATATGATAAAAGGTATGTGATATGGTTTGCCTCTGTGTCCCCACCCAAATCTTATCTGAAATTGAAATCCCCATATGTTAGGGGAGGGGCCTGGTGGGAGATGATTGGATCATGGAGGCAGTTTCTACCTTGCTGTTTTTGCGATAGTGCATGAGTTCTCCTGAGATATGATCATTTAAAAGTATGTGGCACCTCCCCTTTACACACACTCTCTCTCCTGCTCTGTCATGGTAAGATGTGCTTGCTTCTCCTTCACCTTTCTCCATGATTGTAAGTTTCCTGAGGCTTTCTAGCAATGCTTCCTATACAGCATACAGAACTATGAATCAGTTAAACTCCTTTTCTTTGAAAATTACCCAGGCTCAGGTAGTTATTTATAATAGTGTGAGAACAGACTAATACAGAAAATTGGTACCAGGAGTGGAGCATTCCTATAAAGATATCTGAAAATGTGGAAGTGACTTTGGAACTGGGTAATGAGCGGAAGTTGAAACAGTTTAAAGGGCTCAGAAGAATACAAGATAATGTGGGAAAGTTTTGAACTTCCTAGAGTCTTGTTGAATGGGTCTGACCAAAATGCTGACAGTTATATGAACAATGAAGTCCAGGCTGAGGTGGTATCAGATGGAGATGAGGAACTTCTTGGGAACTGGCAAGGCCAGGGAAGTTTTTCTTGATTATTCCCCTAAATATTTTTTCCAAACTTTGATATTTCTATTCTTCATCAGGAACACCAATTATTCTCAGGTTTGGTTGTTTAGCATAATCCCAGACTTCTTCAAGGATTTGTTCATATTTTCTTATTCTTTTTTTCTTTCTTTTTGTTGAATTGGGTTAATTTGAAGACCTTGTCTTTGAGCTCTGAATTTCTTTCTTCTACTTTTTCAATTCTGTTGCCGAGATGTTCCAAGCCATTTTGCATTTTTTGTAAGTATGTTCAGTGTTTCCTGTAGCATTATTTTTTATTTATGCTATTTTACTGAATATTTCTTCCTTCCCTTCTTGTATTATTTTTTGAATTTTCTTGAATTGAGCTTTGCCTTTCTCTAGTGCCTCCCTGATTAGCTTAATAACACAATCCCCTGAATTCTCTTTCAGGTAAATCAGGGATTTCTTCTTGGTTTGGATCCATTGCTGGTGAGCTAGTGTAACTTTTTTTGAGTGTTAAAGAGCCTTGTTTTGTCGCATTACCAGAGTTGGTTTTCTGTTCCTTCTCATTTGGGTCGGCTCTGTCAGATTGAAGGTACAGAGCTAAAGGCTGTTGTTCAGATTCTTTTGTCCCACAGGGTGTTCTCTTAACTTAGTGCTTTCCCGCTTTTCCTATGGATGTGGCTTCCTGAGAGCCTAGCTGTGGTGATTGTTCTCTCTCTTCTAGATCTAGCCACCCGGCAAGTTTACCAGGCTCTGAGCTGGTATTGGGGGTTGTCTGCACAGAGTCCTGTGATGTGAACAGTCTATGGGTCTCTCAGCTGTGGATGTCAGCCCCTGTTCTGGTGCAGGTGGTGATAGGTGAAATGGACCCTGTGAGGGTTCTTAGGTATTTTATTTTATTTTATTTTTGTGGTTATGTGAAGGTAATTTAATGCTCTATTTATTCTTAAGTATTTTATTTTTTGTTAACTCTTTGAGGGTAATTTAATGCTCATTTTTTATCCTGGTTGGTCTCCTATTGGGAGTTGGTGCTTTCCAGACAGCATCAGCTATTGTGCTATGGAGGGAAACAGGCAGAGGGTGGGGCTCTAGGACTCTTTAAGAGTTCATGCCCTTTGCATACAGTTACCAGGATGGGTATGGAAGGACTATCAGGTGGGGGCAGGGCTATGAGTGTCTGAGATCAGACTCTCTTTGGGTGGGTCTTGCTACAGCTGCTGTGGGGAATGGGGGTGAGGTTCCCAGGTCAATGGAGTTATGTTCTTATAAGGATTATGGCTGCCTCTACTAGTCATGCTGGTTGTCAGGGAGGTGGGGGAAAGCTGGCAGTCACAGGCCTCACCCAGCTCCCACACAATCTGAAGGGCCAGCTTTACTCCTACCATGCCTCCCCTATCGGCACTGAGTCTGTTTTCAGGCAGTGGGCAAGCAGGGCTGAGAACTTGCCCCAGACTACCTGTCTCCCAGATGCAACAGAAAGTAGGGCTTTATTTCTTCCCCTGCCTGCAAGGTTTGTACACTGGATTCATGCCCTCTCCCAAGTTGTGGCCAGGAGGCTTCTTGACCAGTTCAAATTGTTACAAAGTTCGTTTGGATATTTCTTTTTCCCTGTGACATTTTCCCCACACCTCCAGCCATGCTCCCAAATGTTCCCTGTGATTGCAGGCAGGGAATGGCCTGCTTGGGGACTCAGTGAGCTCACATGGCCTTTCCCACTGCTGCTTCTACCCCTGTAGTTTGCTCAGCTCTCTAAATTGACGCAGCTTCAGGTAAGGTTGGAATCTTGTGTAAACTAGACCTTCAGTTTCCCCAGTGGTGGTTTGTGTTTGGAGTGGACAGTCTTTCTTTCCCACTTCCGAAGATTGGGAACTCACAATATTTGGTGTGTCTCCCAGATTGTACAGGAGCAACTGGTTTCCTTCAGAGGGTCTTTGGATCTTCTTGGGTTTCCTGATTTAGTCTTGCATTTTTTTCTGGAGCTAAAATTCACAATGCAAGCCTTCACAGGCTGTTCTGTCTACCTGAGTCAGAGTTGCAATCTAGTCCTGCCTCTGATCCGCCACATCCAAGACCTTTAATGTCCTCAGTAGTTTTTACAGCAGTGTGAGAATGGACTAATACAGTAGTCCATGGGGTCCAATTTCAGTCTTCTACCTATGCTATCACAACACCATTTATTGCATAGAAAATGCTTTTCCTGTTTCTTATTTTTGTTGGCTTTGTTGAAGATCAGATGGCTGTAAGTGTACAGCTTTATTTCTTGGTTCTCTATTCTGTTGCATTTATGTACTGTTGTATACTAGCACCCTGCTGTCTGTTGTATACTAGCACCCTGCTGTTTTTAGTTACTCTAGCCTTAGTATAGTTTGAAGCCAGGTAATGTGATGCCTCTGGCTTTGTTTATTTCATCCATTCCATATGAATTTTAGAGGAATTTTTTCTACTTCTATGAAAAATAACATTGGTGGTTTGATAGAAATAGTATTGAACATGTAGATTGCTTTGGACATTGTGGACATTTTAAAATTATTGATTCTTCCAATCCATGAGCATGGAATGTGTTTTCCATTTGTTTGTGTAATCTATCATTTCTTTTAGTAGTGTTTTGTACTTCTCCTTGAAGAGGTCTTTCACCTTCTTGGTCAGATTTATTCTTAGGTATTTTATTTTATTTTTCTGTGGCTATCATGAATGGGATTGCATTCTTGATTTGGCTCTAAGCTTGAATGTTATTGGTGTAGCAAGATGCTACTGATTTTTATACACTGTTTTTGTATCTTAAAATGTTACTAAAAATGTTTACCAGTTCCCCAGCCGTTTGGCAGTATCTTTAGGTTTTTTTAGGTATCTAAGATCCTTGTCATCAGCGAATAGTGATAGTTTGACTTCTTTTCTTATTTGTATGCCTTTTTATTTCTCTCACTTGTCTGATTGCTCTAGCTAGCACTTCTAGTATTATGTTGAATACGAGTGGTAAGAGTGGGCATCCTTGTTTCAGTTGTCAAGGGAAATGCTTCCAGTTTTTGCCCATTCAGTATGATGTTGCTTGTGGGTTTATCATAGATGGCTCTCATTATTTTCAGGCATGCTCTTTCCATGCTTACCTTCTTGAGGGTTTTTATCATGATGGGATGTTAGAATTTAATGAAAGCTTTTTCATATTAATTGACATGACCATATGGTTTTGGTTTTTAATTCTGTTTATGCAGCGAATGACATTTATTAATTTGCATATGTTGAACCAAACTTACTTCCCAAGAATCAAGCCCAGGTGATTGTGATGAATTAACTTTTTGATAGACTGTTAGATTTGATTTCCTAGTATTTTGTTGAGAATTTTTACATCTATGTTTATCAGGGATATTGGCCTGTATTTCTCTCTTTTTGTCATGTCTTCACCAGATTTAGGTGTCAAGATAATTGTGGCTACGGAGAATAAGTTGGGAATGAATTCCTCCTCTTTGATTGATCTTTGGAACAGTTTTCCTAGAATTGGTACCAGCTCTTCTTAGAATTCAGCTGTGAATCCATCCAATCTATGAGTTTTTTGATTAGTAGGTTTTTCGTTGCTGATTCAATTTCAGAAATCAATATTTGTTGTTTCTTCATGGTTTCAATTTCTTCCTGATTCAATCTGGGAAGACTGTGTGCTTCCAGTAATTTATTCATTTCTTCTAGGATATTTAGTTTGTGTGCATAGAGATACTTATAATATCCTCTGAGGATCTTTTGTATTTTTGTGGGATATGTTATGTCACATGTGTTATTTCTGATTGTGGATATTTGTATCTTCTATTGTTTCTTGTTAATCTAGCTAGTGGTCTATTGATCTTGTTTATCCTTTCAAAAAATACCTTTTGATTTAATGGATTCTTTGCAAAGATTCTGGGGTATCAATGTTGTTCAGTTCTGATAAGATTTTAGTTATTTTCTTCTGCTACCTTTGGTGTTAGTTTGTTCTTGTTTTTCTAATTCCTCTAGGTTTGCTGTTAGAGTATTAATTTGAGATCTTTCTAACTTACTGAGATAGGTGCTTAGCACTATAAACTTTTCTTTTAACACTGTTTTTGCTGCATCCCAAAGATTTTGGTATGTCATGTTTCTGTTTTCATTTATTTCACATTTTTAAAATTTCTGACATAATTTGATCGTTTACCCAAAAGTCATCTAGGAGCAAATTGTTTAATTTCCATGTAATTGTGTGGTTTAGAGAGATCTTCTTGTTATTGATTTTTACTTTTATTCTACTGTGATCTGAGAGTATGGTTGATATTATTTTGATTTTTTTAATGTATTGACACTGGCTTATGGTGAACATGTGGTCAGTCTTGAAGTATGTTCTGTGTGCAAATGAGAAAAATGTATATTCTGTGCTTGAGGGATGGAGTATTTTGTAGATGCCCATTAGGTCCAATGGGTGAAGTATCAAATTTAAGTCCAGAATTTCTTTTTAAATTTTATGCTTCAGTGATCTGTCTAATGCTGTAAGTGGGGTGTTGAATAGGACTTTCTCCACTATTAGTATGTGGTTAAGTCTTTTCCTATTTCTAGAAGTAGTTGCTTTATGAATCTGGGTGCTCCAATGTTTGGTGTGTATATATTTAGAATAGCTAAGTCTTCTTGTTGAAGTGAACCCTTTATTGTTATGTAATGCCCTTCTTTGTCCTTTTTTACTGTTGTTGGTTTAAAGTCTGGTTTTTTTTTTGTTTCTGATATAAGGACAGTGACCCCTGCTTTTTTGTTTTCCATTTTCGTAATAGATCTTTCTCCAATTCTTTATTTTGAGCCTATGGGTGTCATTACGTGTGAGATGGGTCTCTTGAAGTCAGAAGATGAAGGGATTTCGCTTTTATTAAAAAATAAAAATTTGCATTCTGTGACTTTTAATTTGGATTTTTAGACCTATTATTATTCAAGGTTAATATTGATATGTGATGTTTCGAGGCTATCACAAAGTTATTGGCTTGTTGCTTTGTAGTTTGTATTGTCTGGTTGTTTTATAGGGTTTGTTGACTATGTACTTAGGTTTATTTTTGTGGTAGCAGATATTGTGCTTTGTTTACATGGTTAGAACACTCTTAAGAATCTTTTGTAAGGCTGATCTAGTGGTAATGAATTCTCTTAGTGTTTCCTTGTCTGGAAAGATTTTATTTCTCCTTTGCTTATCAAGCTTAGTTAGAGAGGAATATGAAATTGTTGGTTGAAATACCTGTTCTTGAAAAATGCTAAAATTAGACCCCCAATCTCTTCTGGCTTATAAGGTTTCTGCTGTTAGCCTGATGGGATTCCCTTTGCACATGATCTGACCTTTTTCTCTAGGCCTTTCTCTTTAAGTTTTTTTTCTTTTCCCTTTACCTTGGACAATCTGGTATCTATATGTCTTTATATTTATTTTGTACAGTATCTCACAGGTGTCTCTAGATTTCTTGTTCCTGAATGTCTACCTGTCTAGTAAGATTAGGACAATTTTGTTCAGTCATTCTCTGGAATATTTTTCCAGGTCATTTGCTCTTTATCCTTCTCTAGGAAATGCTAATAACTCATAGATTTGGTTACTTTACATAATACTATATTTCTTGAAGACTGTTAATTTTTTAAAATTCTTTTTTCTTTATTTTTGTCTGACTGGATTAGTTTGAAAGATCAGTCTACAAGCTCTGAAATTCTCTCTTCTACTTGATCAGGTCTACTGATAAAGCTTGCAATTGTATTTTGAAATTCCTTAAATGAGTTTTTCAATTCCAGAATCTCTGATTGATTTATTTTAAAGATGTCCATCTCTTCATTTCCTGGATTGCTTTAGAAGTTTCTTTTTTTTCTTTTTTCTTTTTTTTTTTATTGCATTTTAGGTTTTGGGGTACATGTGAAGAACATGCAAGTTTCTTTGTGTTAACTTTCAACCTTGGTTTGGATCTTATTGCACTTCCTTGCAATCCATGTTTTGAATTATTTATCTGTAAATTCTGAGTTCTCATTTTCATTAGGGGCCATTGCTGGAGATCTAGTGTGATCCTTTGGTGCTATAATCACATTCAAAATTTTCATAACACCAGAACTTTTGTACTGGTTCTTTCCCATCTGGAAATGTTGACACTTTTAATTTTTGTAATTATTTTTTTGTGGGTAGAATTTTTTTTTCCTTTTCTTCCCCTCACTCCTCTCTGCAGTTGTAGAGAATGCTGGGTAGGATCTCTTGGCTTTCCTGCTGTGGCCATATGCACTTCTTTTTGCAGATGTTGTGCTGGGCTGTGCAGTTTGACATATAAGCCAGTAGAGGGTGCTTATAGGTAAGAGCTGGCTGTGGCCAACATGGCTGGGTACATACTTGATCCTTGTTCACTGGCAGAAGCTCTCTGTTGCTTCAGTCAGTTGGTTGATTTATGAAATACATAGTGGTCTGAGCTTCCTGCTCAACCCCAAGGGGATAGGGACCATGATAAGCAGGGCCAGACTGGACAGGTACTCCTATGGGTCCTCTCAATGCCTGGCACAAGCACTAGCACTGACGGAGAATCCAGTGGGTGGCCACCAAATGTCCAGAGGTATGCCTAGGCAATAATCTGGGAAACCTTCTTGGCCTCAAGTTCTCCACATGGGGATGGGAGGCAGTCTAAACTCCTAATTCAAGGAAATGGGTCTTCTCAATGCCTGGAGATCTGCCTGGGTATGGAATGAAGGAGGTCTCTCCTATACTAAGATCTCTACACAGGAGTGGTGGGGCAATTCAGGTTGCTGATCCAGGTGAGAAGGTTCTTTGAATGCCTGGAGATCTGCCTGGGCAGGGAGCAAAGAAGACACTGCTGCACCATGATCTGTGTCCAGTCAGGGTGGGGCAGCTCGGGCTGCTGATTCAGGTGAGCTGGTGCCCTGAATGCGTGGAGATCTGTCTGGGTGTGGAGCAGGGAGGACTTTGCTAGGATTTCTGCATGGGAAGAGCTGGGCGGGTCAGCCTGCTGATCCTGGTGAATGAGTACTCTGAATGCCTGGAGATTTGCCTGGGCATAGAGTGGGGAGGGTGTTGCTGCATCACAACTTGTGTCTATGAAGGGTAGGGCACCTCAGGATGCTGGTTCAGGTGACTAGGTCCTCTAAGTGCCTGGATTTCGGTCTGGGAGTGAAGCAGAGATGGCTCTATTGTACCATAAGCCCACAGGAACAGGCTGGGACACCAAACCTTGGTACGTGAAGACTGGTTCCAGGTCTCCATGATGGCCCTGACTGCAAGTCTGGCTACCCAGGAGAAACTACAGCTGTAGCAGCACTCCTCCCAGCCTAGGTCTGTAGCCAGGGAGAACACAATTCCAGTGCCTACTGCTGAGGTGTGTTCAACAGTTCTGGCTGTGGTGATCCCTACCCTGGTCCAGAGTTGGTGCTACAGTCTCTGGCCTGAGACTAAAATGCCTGCATGGCCATGCTGCTGGGTCACTAAAGGATGACTGACTTTGTATGCACCTACATTAGAAATGGCATCCTGCTCTCAATCCTAGGTATGGGAAAATGTCTGTAGCTTTTCCCAATGCCTTTCCCTTTCAGCATTTCCAAGCATCTCCCCAAGGTGGCTCCTGGGCTTGGGAGAGGCAAAATGTTCTTCCTCAGCATGCCTTGCTGGGATCTCCATGGAAAGGTGAGTCACAGAGAGAGGCTTTCTGCCTTTCTCAAATACTGAGCTTCATTCACCTTTGTCAGCCAGCCAAAGTCACAGGGACCGTTTCTGGCATTCTTCTTTCCTGGATCTGAAATGTCCATGACTCTGGTAGATTCCCATTTTCCTTCTTGAATTAAAGCTCACAGAATTGATCTTTATGATCAACTTGTTATTTCTAAGTGTCTGAGGTACACTAAAAACCTCTAATCTGTCATCTTGCAGAAAAACAAATTAATTAAAAAATGTTGACTTTAAATACATGAACATAAAGTAGGAATTATTCTCTCAACTACCAAATTTTATTATTTCCAAGTGTCTGAGGTACACTGAAAGCCACTAATCTGTCATCTTGCAGAAAAACAAATTAATTAAAAAAATTCGACTTTACATACATGAATGTAAAGCAGGAATTATTCTCTCAACTACCAAATTTTCTATAATGCTAAGTATATTAGTCAGGATTCTCTAGCGTAGGCGTCCCCAAACTTTTTACACAGGGGGCCAGTTCACTGTCCCTCAGACCGTTGGAGGGCCACCACATGCTGTGCTCCTCTCACTGACGACCAATGAAAGAGGTGCCCCTTCCTGAAGTGTGGTGGGGGGCCGGATAAATTGCCTCAGGGGGCCGCATGTGGCCCGCGGGCTGTAGTTTGGGGACACCTGCTCTAGAGTGACAAAATGAAACGTATATACACACACACACACACACACACACACACACACATATATATATACATATATACACATATATATACACATATATACATATATACACATATATACACATATATATCTGTGTGTATATATATATGTGTGTATATATATATATACATATATATATATGTGTGTATATATATATATATATATACATATATATATATATATATATATGTGTGTGTATATATATGAGTTTATTATGGAGAATTGACTCACACAATCCCAAGATGAAATCCCATGATAGACTGTTTGTAAGCTGAGGAACAAGAAAGCCAGTCCGAGTTCCAACACCTCAAAAGTAAGGAAGCCAACAGTGCCTCCTTCAATCTGTGGCTGAAGGCCTGAAAGCCTCTCACAAACCACTTGTGTAGGTCCAAGTGTCCAAAAGCTGAAGAACTTGGGAGTCTGATGTTCAAGGGCAGGAAGTGTCCAGCACAGGGGAAAGATGAAGGCTGGCAGACTCAGCAAGTTAGCTTCTTCCACGTTCTTCTGCCTGCTGTTTCTAGCTGCACTGACAGCTGATTGGATAGTGCCCATCCACACTGTGGGTGAATCTTCCTGAGGGTGGGTCTTTCTTTCCCAGTCCACTGAGTGAAATGCTAACCTTTCCCAGCAACACCTAGAAACACCCAGATATACACAGAAACAATACTTTGCATCCTTCAATCCAGTCAAGTGACACCAAATATTAACCATCACAGATATGAAAACTAAATTTATATTAAATGACTGGATGCTCCACCCTCATCCCCAATTCCTAAGACATCAAAATTGGGATTAGTTGAAGAACCATGGGTTTCTATTTCTTGAATACATTCATAGATTCTTTGCACTGTAACTAAAGGGAAAATCATTTGTACATGTCTTCCTTAACCAGGTGCTTTAAAGTTTAGTGGCTAAACAGCATCCAGGCAAGCCAGGCTGATGATATTGAAGTTCCACCTCTGCCACTTACTAGCGAAGTAGCATTGGGCAAATTCAAACTCTCTCTGCTGCGCCTCCATTTATTCCTCTGTGCAATGAGAATGATGATACTAAGATTAGTCCCAAAGCATTGTTTTGAGAGTTAAGTGAAAAATGGGAACAAAACAAAATGTGAAATGCTTAGAAGAGTGCCTAGCACATGATAAACACTATATATTAGATAATATTATTCATTCCTGAAATTGCTGTTTACTGTGCCAGGCCAGCAAATGCGAGAAAAGGGGTGGGGGCAGCATCAGGATATGTGATGGGGTCTGTAACTAGCAGCCCTCTCTTTTCTACCAGAGTTTTGAAACAATTGAGAAACAGGCAAGCGACTTAGCAAATAGAGAAGAAAATGTTAGATGTATTATTGATAAAGTCTATGTAGATATACGTATTATAGACTGAGATTGAAAATGGGCTTGCTCCCTGTCTAGGCTTTGGGTTAGCCCACCCTAGCAAAGTTGGAAGCTACAGTCCAGACTCCTTTATTTTGGTCACTTCTCTCACTGGTGCAGGAGTGGAAGGGAAGAGAAAGAAGAGATTCCCAGGGCTTGGGGTCCTTGTAAATTAGGCCCACTCTGTGAACCAATGATGTTGCCATTCACCAGGCAAATAACTACACCTCAGAGAAGAGTAAAAGGTAAATCATGAGAAGAGGTCTTTTATCAACAAATTAAAGTGGGGCTGGCCTGTTCAATGATGTGCAACCAAACATAGGAAGTCTTGTATGCCTTCAGAAAACACTGAATCATGCCAAGAGATGCCTTCATGCTATGAATAATTTTTGTGACTGTGGTCTCGAGTTTTCTTTGTGACCATCACATAAACCAAATAGGAAGAAAGGGAACTGCCGTTAACTGAGTGCTCACAATTTCCCAGGTGATGGTCCAGCACTTTATGTGCGTCTCTCAGGCGGCTTTGGCTGCTCATGGTGGAGAAAGAAGGGATTGGGAATATTCCATGTATGACTATGGGCTCAAGAGGAGAGGGTAGGGTGCTTGGGGAAAAATAAAACCCACACATGACTCTGCATTTATATACATGTTCTTTTCAAGATAACTATCACAATTCACATTTGTTTGGTGATTTGTTATCTTTTACTTTATTAAATATATTTTATTTTTTATTTTGGTAAGAATGCTTCTCACATGATCTACCCTCCTAAACAATTTTTTAAAAATTAAAGCATACAATATTTAAGTGTACAGGATTTCTAACTGTAGATAGGACAATCTCTAGAGCTCTAGAACTTATTCAACTTGCTTGACTGAAACTTTGAACACATTGACAAGTAATTTTCCATTTCTCCCTCCCTGTGGGCCCTGGCAACCACCATCAGCCTCTTTGATTCTGTGAATTTGACTATTTCAGATACTGTTTTAGATATCTCATGTAAGTGGAATCATGCAATATTTGTTTTTCTGAAACTAGCTTATATTGCTTTTAGTGCAGTATTTTTAAGACTCATCTATGTTGTCACATATGGCAGAATTTCCTTCTTTTTAAAGGCTAAATAATATTCTATTCTATATATAGCCCACATTTTCTTTATCCATTCACCTGTTAATGAACATTTAGGTTGTTTTCACTTCTTGGCTGTTATAAACAGTGCTGCAACAATTGGGCATGCTAATATCTCTTAGAGATCTCAATTTCAATTCTTTCGGATAAATATCCAGTAGAATTTATGGATCATACGGTAGTTCTATTTTTAATTTTTTGAGGAACCTCCATACTATCGTATATGGCTGCCCCATTTTTTATCCCCACTAACAGTGTGCAAGGGTATAATTTCTCCATATTACTGACACTTGTCCTTTGTTTTTTGATCATGGCCTTTTAGATACATTCAATCCTTTGTTCCCTAGAACAACTCTTTGAAAGAAACGTAACAGTTGAAATATTTTTTGACCACCCAGTAGGTGTAGGGCACAGAGCTTGGGCACTGGGCTATAATTGCAAACAAAAGCAGACACAATCCCTCACTTTGGGGAACTTTGTGGGAGAGAAATGATGGCAATAGCCACCATGGTAAATGTAAAAGGGCAACTCTGACAGGTCTGTGAGAGCCGGGGTACTTGTCTAGGAGACTGTATGATGGGGTAAGGGATGAGAAGAATATTTCAGATGATGGGAATAATGCATGGTAGCATTGGAGGGCACACTTGAGAAAATGAGCATGGCTGATGTGCAGAGTAGAGAGGCAGACAATGTGTCACTGTTCCCAGTTACAGATGGAAATACAATCTCAGAACAACATGTGGCCTACACTATCACCACCAGAGAGTATCAGAGCAGTACCTAGAAGTGTTTCATTAATTCCAACACTACCACACCCATCTCTCCCTCTGTGCTAAACTTGTGGAAGAGGTCAGATAAAAAGCTGGCAGAGGTGTGGTTTGTTAGCTTTGAGTTTCTGGGGGGAAGGAAGCTCACGGGTGGATTGATTGTTTCCCAATTGCACAAAGCACCAGAAGTGTGCAGCAGAAGCTAAGCATACTGGCTGGGCAGTTGCAAATCCCCTCATTGGCTGCTGGACCCTGCCTGTTATTTATGCCTCCCCCTGCCCCCACAACAACTAATGCATAGCAGTGGCCTTTGAACTCCATTGCACTATATTTCTGTTTGTCATTTTTGTTTTTAATTTTTCCAATTCATTTCTCAGATGAGTTCTCAGAACTTTTCAAGAAATATGAGGAAACATTATGTGTTAGAATAAACAGGGGTTGAAAACTGTGAAAAGATAGACATATATACATGCATACACACAAACACGTTCCTTTATCACTACCATGTCCTGTGACCTGGAGGGATTCCCTGATTGTTGTTTTCCCAATCCCGCTAAGCCAGTGGGAGAAAAGGTCAATAAAGCTCAAGACCCTTTCCCCTTCTCTCCAACCATGCACACAGATACACATCTCTGCAAGCGTTTTTCAGGGGCTGCACATCCCTTAAGCTGGAGCCTGGGTACCTCTGCCATTCTCTTTGTCCTTTTCGACTCTCTTCTCATTCCTTAGTTCTTTCTTTGAATGTCAGCCTTAGGGTCTTCAAAAAGCACAGAGGCTATGCAAAGATCAGTGGTGTGGAGATCAGAAACGTGCCTGCCTGCCTTACATCTGCCACTTACTAGCTCTGTGCCCTTGGGCAAGTCATCTATTCTTTCTGAGCATTTGTTTTCTCTTTGGGTTATCACCTGTTCAATATTTGGTAAGGATTTAACTGAGTTCAACATCACAGTGCCTGGTGAGTGGCTGAGAGTTGTGGTGATTCATGGGTGTTTCTGAGTCTCACATCATGTGTATAAATTGAAGGTGTTAGACCAGCTGATCGCTGATGTTTTCCATCAGGTCACAGGGTCTATGATTCTTGGCTCTTCTCCATCTCTTGGGATCTCCATTGACTTACTCTCCTTCTAACCACATCTCTGCTCCTTACAAATACACAGGCTTAGCTCAGGGCATTGTGAGGACCAGCTCCGTGTATAGACTTGTTGGGTGATGATGGTGCTTTCTCAGCAGCAACACTAGAGATTCTTGGTGAGGAAGGATCATTGGTACTGAGACTACGTGCTAATGCCACAAGGGAGACTGAGTCCTGAATCACAAATTTCGTGAGAGAGGTGACCTTTCAGGGGTGAGATAAGAGAAGACTTCAGGGGCATCTGAGAGTATTGAACATTGCTTCCTGACCCCAAATCCCCTTACAGACCTGCTGGACTATTTTCAGCTTAGGTGTCAGGTTTCATAGCATCACTGAGGACTCCTTTGGGTTTCCTTTATGACTGTGCAAAGAAATGAGCATCTCACAGAAAGGCAGACACTGATGGGAAGTGAGTCAGTCTCAGAGCCAGGGGAATCAGGGCTCCTTCCGATCCCAGCTCTGCTACTAACCTGCTATGTGGGCTTTCACAGGTGACTCAACCTTTGCAATCAACCTTTTCCTAACTTCCATATTAGAGAATCTTATTAGATATTTCCTAGGGTTTCTTTGAAGGTTGCAAAATATAGTGGCACCAATATGTGATCACAAGAAGCACGAAAGATAGAAATTTAGGTGTAGGTTTTGTATAACATGATATAATTTTCACTGCATCCAAATTTAACACTTATCAAACAAGAGAAAGCAGCATGGTGTGATGATTATATGGATGGCTGTTGGCTGTTTCAAATCCTATTTCTACCATACTAGTTGTCACCTGGAAGCAGATCCTGTGACCCCCAGTTGCTTTGTTCATTGCCACATTACTTCTTTGTTGAAGTAGAAAGAATTATAAGGTTATAGTATATTATTTGGGGATTAAGGCATTACAGACCCCTGTTTTAAAAGGTAAATGTAATCTTTTAAAAGGGAAATAGAAATGTGGGAGTATAACATGTGAAGTGTAGAATTGTTAGATAGCCCCTTCACATAAGAATTCTTAGGTAGGCCATATATTCATCTCTTTATCCATTCATTCATCTATTTGCCCATCCATCCATCTTTCCCTTCCTTCCTTTTATCCATTTATTATCGAGTCCTTTATTTTTTATCTATATATCCTTCCATACATCTGCCCTTCCTTTTGTCTTTCTTTCTTTCTTTCTTTCTTTCTTTCTTTCTTTCTCTCTTTCTTTCTTTCTTTCTTTCTTTCCCTTTCTTTCTTTTCTTTCTTTTTCTTTCTCTTTCTTTCTTCTCTTTCTTCTTCCTTCCTTTCTTTCTCTCTCTTTCTTTTTTTCTTTCTTCATTGGCAGCATTATCATTTATCTGTCTTACCCATTTTGCTTTGCCCATCTACCCATCCATACACTTACACATCAACATATCCATCCACACACTCAGTCTTCTATCTTTTTACACATCTACTATTTCATTCATTTTCTTTCCCTTTCCTTCCCCTTCCTTTCCCTTCTTTCCCCCTTTCTTTTCCTTCCCCTTTCCCTTCCTTTTCCTCGCCTTCCTGTCCCCCCCTTTCCCTCCTGTCCCCTCCCCTCCTTCTTCCTTCTTCCTTCCTTTTCTCACCTACTCAGTCATTGATTCCCATGTATTGACTGGTCATTCTGCTAGATGTTTGGTAATGTGACAGTAAAATGCCCATTATTTACCTTTGAGGAGTTTGCATTCTGTTTGAAGAGCAAGCAATTACAGTATAGTATATCCTGTGCTAACTGGGACTCTTAATCTGTATGTCCAATGCCCAAGTCTTAAATGGTCTTCACAGTTGGGTAAACAAGGGACAATCAGTGTGGCTCTATCCTGATGCCAGCAGGACTGTGCAGGTTGCTTCATGCACATGCCTCAGGTCCAGTGAAGCCCTCAGTTCTGATGTGGATATCCTGCTGTCTAGCATGTTGTCTTTGGAATGAGCAAAATCTCTTGCAGTTCTTCAGATGTTTTAAAGCACCAAGAACATTTGGCAAATAATTCTCTGTTGAATATTTAAAGTCATGTTTTATTTAAGGGAAATGACTTTCATAAATTTCTGACCCATTTGAGCTTTATATCATTGTAATATTCTTTAAGAGCCAATCCGTATCCAATAAGGCTTTTCACCTTGTTTAATGACTTTTTAAAATTCTCTTTTCTTGCAATCAAAACTGTATAAGCCAATTTGAATGCCAGAGAGATCAAGTTCAGTTCAGAGTGCTCAATTCATGAATTCTGAGAGAATTTTAAGTTGCTGAAATGAGTTCTGTTCATTTATATTTGATTCTGGGTCCCCAGTGATTAGCCCTGTGTGGACTCACCATAGACACTATCTGAGGTATGAAAGACTGGATTTTCACTGAACATTTAAAAAACAATTTAGGCAAATCTTGCCTTAAAAAATATCTAACTTTTCCTGAGCAGAGAAATTGGGCTTGTGTTTCTAATTCTGAGAAACTGAGAAGGCAGACGTACAAACCAACTTGTCTTTATCATGCTGCATTTGAATGTGATCTTGTTGTATGTATATAACACAGCCCTAGGTGGTAGTGTTATTTCCATGTTAACAAGGAAACTCAGGCCTAATAGGATAAGTTGATTAAGGCCACACAACTAGGAAGTGAAAGACAAGGTCATTAGGACTTCTGAACTCAAGCTTCATGGCCTCAGAAGGTTCTCTTCCTGTATACTCCTTGCTTCATAAACTCCTACTAAACTATGGCAAGGGCTGCCACTGGGCAGTGTGTCAGGTACTGGATACTAGCACAATTACTTCACTTAATTTTTGCTTTAATCAGGAATTGAAGCCTGTGAAACATAAGTAAGCTGTCCCAAGTCACAGAGCCGGGCCGATCAGAATTGGGATTGAATCCTAGCTTTGCTATTGTTTTAGTTTCCAGAGGCCGCTGTAGTACATTAACATATATTTGATGGCTTAAAATAATAGAAATGCATTGTATCACAGCTCTTGAGCTAAAAAAAATCTGAAATCACACTGCTAGTAGGGCTACAACACTCAGAGCTCTCAGGGAGAATCTGTTTACTGTCTCATCTTGCTTTCAGCATCTGTAGGCATTCCTTGGCTTGTGGCCACTTCTTTCTCTGCATTGTCTTCACATCATTTTCTCCTTGGTGGTCCTCTTATATGAACATTTGTCATTTTATTGTGGGCCCATGCAGATTGTCCAAGGGATCTCCTCATCTCAAGATCTCTAACAATCTCAGCTGCAATGAGGTCACATTTGCAGATGCTGGTCATGAACCTATTGACCATGTTACATTTGCAGATGTTGGTCGTGAACCTATTGACCTATTGTCATGAACAGATTGGGTCATGAACCTATCTGTTTGTAGGAGCCACTTGGTTGGTGGCTATGCAATTTAAGCCCTTCAGCTGTCTCACTCCTTCCCCATAGAGTGATAATGCTGGCAGTTCTTATCCCACAGTATTGCTGTGAGAGATGATGAGTGAGGATGAATTCTTGGAGTTATTTCAGCACTCGGAATCCACTCAGTGCATGGACTGCTCATGGCATGTCACACACAAGGCCACATCAACAGACTCTTACAGCTCCACAGGCAGGTAAAAAGTGACATATAATGCAAATGAGGTGAACCAACACTTTACCTATAAAAATTTGCTCCTAGGCTTTGACCAGAGAGTGATCCTGCCCTATATTCTTTCCCCAGGCTCCTTTATCAGGTGGTTTTAGGGGACCTGCTCCTAAAATACAGCAGGTGTTTTTCCTTAGGAACATTTTTCTGCCTGGAATTTGAAAGAGTCAAGAACTTCGGTATGCTAATAACCTGGTGACTTGAAAGATGACAAAGGTTTTTCAGAACTGGCCTGGGGCTAATTCACAAATAAATTACTGCTCCTGACTTATATCACAGCTTGCAAGCCTGCAATACAGCATCACTTCCGTGGAGAAATATGTGGATGATGAGCAAAGAACCAGGAAAATTCTACCTAACAAACTTTTGAAAACCAAACCTATTTATAAATTGGGCGAATCTTTATATTGATGAGAAAGTGTGAGTTCTGAGTTTACAGCAGCACAGATTGCCCCAACTTCTTCTCTGTCCTTCTGCTTCTCTCCTTTCTTCTTTCCCTTGTTTCCTGTTTTCTGTATCTTACATCAAATCCCTGCAACACTCCATCACATATGAGGGCCTGCGTTAGCCCAGAAGGTACCTGATATTAGGAGAGTAAGGGGTATGGACAAATGGATCACCCTGTGGTCTTCCATAATGGAGAATACAGAGAGTTCTGGGGCCACATTTCCTCTTACAAAATTGGCCATGATGGGGAGATGGGGAGGAGAGATAGGGGAATGAGACTGGCTCACAGAGGTGTTTGAGTTTTGCCTTGAAGGGGCAGGAGGTACAGGCCAAAAAGAAGAAAGAGTGCCTACAAAAGCTTAAAGGCAAAAGGTAAATATCAGTGTCAGAGAAACAACAGATTTTTAAATGTGATCTGAGTATAGGAACATGGCAGGGTCCAAGGCTTGGAGGAAGAGCCAAGCAGATGACACTGAAATCAAAGGCCATCATCAAAAGGTCTGAAGTTAAAGACTGACAAGGCCAGATCATGTTTATTGAAGGATTTCTCTGGTCTTAACAAAGAGAATGGATCTGAGGGGAATTGGCCTACAATAAAGGAGACTAGTTATGATGTTTTTTTTTTTGACTAGTTATGGTTCCCTGTAACTCGGGCATTGTTCTAAGAACTTTAAATGTATTTCCACTAGCTTAACCCTCACAGCAATCTTAGGAGAAATGCCTTATCTTATTTGGCAAAGAGAGAATAAGTAAATTGCCCAGGGTAACCCAGATAATAAATGGCAGAGCTAGGATTTGAACTCCTGGTGCTGGATCTAGAAAATGAAGATCTAGATTAGATCCATGACCACGGGAGGTGGAAGGCATAGACCTTGGGGCCTGAATGGCAGGAAGGGTGAGGGAGGCAATATACTTCCTCAGTCTCATTCATGTTTAGGCCTGGTTTTGTGATCTGCTTTTCCCTCACTCCCATCGTCACTCCTACATTCTGTCCTCCAAGACTTTTCACACATCAGTGTCTCCAGGCCTGACCTCTTTCAGTAGGATCCTGAAACCAGGGTAGAGTTAGTCCAGAAGTTTTTGTAGTGGTCTGATATCCAGTCTCTGGAGTCAGATTGCTGGTTTTGCATCTATGCTTTCCACATTTTAGTTCCTTGCTCTTTAGGACATGGTTAGTAGATCAGTAGTATCAACTTGTAACAAATTCAGAATCTCAGGCCTCATCCAGACTTTCTTTATCAGAGTCTGCCTCCAATCAGTTGATTCTAGTTGTATTCAGGTTTAAGAGGCACTGTTCTTCCTGTATAACTTGAAGCAAATTATGTAACATCTCACTCTCCAGTTTCCTCATCTGTAAAACAGAGGGTTAGCAGTACCTTCTTCAAAGGGTGATTTGGAAGAATATTAGGTATTTAGTTCAGAAGCATAGGACAAGCATCAAAAATGTCACTTACTTGATGAAATTACTCTTATTTCATTCTTTATGATAAAGATAAATTTTCATGTGCCAATTTACAGCTTAAAAGCAAAAATCCCTTTTCTTAGCTGGTCATCATAACATCTTATAAAGCAGATGAGGAATAAACTGAGAAATGGCATGACATACCCAGAGCTGTATTTGAAGTCTATTACAAATGCTCCATTTTCAGAGGGAAATTGGACACAGGAACATAAGTTACTTCCTTTATTCTCTTTGGGCAGAGATATTTCATGGTGAAGAAGGAAAAGGAGGAGATAAGTTTACCAAACACATGTTGTAAGTCAGCAAACTTTTGGAGATCTTCTGTACAGACAAACCATTAGTCTGCCAGATCTAAAGAGAACCAGAAATATTTACTGCTACCTTTGCTCCTTCAGACCCACTTCCACCCTTCTGTTTCCTCTTCTGTGCCTCAGGAGAACAACCTGTATAGACTGCATCAATGGGTTCCTCTGTCTTCAAAATTCTGGATGAATTTCTTGGACAGGGCCCCCCAGCAGAAGGTAGTGAGTGAGAAGTGAATGACAATGGATTATTTATTTCCCCAGTGCCTTTTCTTTAGATTGCTCAATGTTGGTGGTATCTGGAAGCCCTCTCCATACCATTACCCTATCTGGAGTTCAGTACTCACTCTTGATCCTTGTCCTTTCAGGCCTAGCATTGGAGACAGCTCTCCATTTTGCAGTCCCTGGGTACTCTACCAGAATTCCTTATACTTTATCCTCATCCAGGCCTCACCTACCAAATCCTTCTGTTATGACCCATTTAGAATGAACAATGTATTAGTCCATTTTCATACTGCTATGAAGAAATACTTGAGACTGGGTAAGTTTTTTTTTTTTTTTAAAGAAAGAGAGGTTTAATGGACTCAGTTCCATGTCACTGGGGAGGCCTCACAATAATGGCAGAAGGTGAAGGAGGCTTGCCTTACATGGTGGCAGGCAAGACGGCATGTGCAGGGGAACTGCCCTTTATAAAACCATCAGATCTCATGAGACTTATCCACTATCATGAACAGCACAGGAAAAACCTGCCCCAATTATTCAGTTACCTCCTACTGGATCCCTCCCACATCTTGTGGGGATTATGATTCAAGGTGAGATTTGGGTGGGGACACAGAGCCAAACCATATCAAGCCATCTATTTCCTTCCATGATGCTGACTGATAGAGATAAGGGAGGAGACACCATTTTCCAGAAGAAACCTGAGGCTCAGTGAGGAGAGTGGTGTATCTATTATCACATGATTGGTTAATGATAAAGTCAAGCCTAGAATCCAATCACATGAGTCCCATTCACTATTTTCTTATCATATGGTATTCTCCTAGCCTTATTTTTTCTTTTACTTTCTTCCAAGGCTCTGTAATTAATTCTATATCCCCAAGTTTGCATTCTTCTTAAAGAGATTCTTCCAAATTGTATAAGCCTTGGACTTCACGCAGCTGAGAGCCTTCCCTTTGTCTTGAGAGAGAAGTCTAGACATGTAGACCTTTAATACATCTTGACCATGCATCTTAGGCTTAAGCTAAGGGGAAGGCTAGGTGGGGAAAAGCTGAGGATTCTTCAGGAGGTTCCATCCAGCTCTAGAAAACCCAGTCACTCTTATGAGTTTATCCACTTGGCTTCTGGGACCAGCCTGCCTTCCTTTCCCTATTGCTTTTCCCTTTCCTATGTCTCACACAGCACTCCCTTCATTCCTGGCCACTGTGGATGGTGACACAGGTGCCCTTCTTACTATCATCTTACTAAGATAGCACAAAAATTCTCTTGAAGTCTTTTGAGAACATTACAGATGAGATTAGGAGTAAAGGAAAAAGAACATAAAAATCTGAGAATCCTCAGAATATGGGACTATTTGAAATTTTCTGCTGCATAATCCTAGCCTTTACTGACTTGGATGTGGAGCTAGCTCTTCTCTTTCTTAGATCCTTTGTTATATCCCTAATGAACACATCTTTTGTGACACTCCTAGGAGTGGGTTCTGTAGGTGCCCATGAGAGTCACCAGAATTTCCTTCATTTACCTCTCTCCTCTCCATTAGGTAGGCTGCTGGGGCAAGGCAAAGGTGACCAAAGTGGCTAGAGTAGCCACCTTGTATCATTACCATAAGATGACCTTGAGAATGAAGGTCACCCAGAATAGCCACAACATTGCAAGGATATCTGCCCTTCATCATTGATTCAAAGGGGTTTATTATTTTTCATTTCCTTAGTCTTCCCCAAATACCATGACCTGGCAAACTCTATGTCTCTATACTGTGGGCACCCCTGCCAAAGCACCTCCTTCCCCAGTCCCTAAATGACAAATAGATAAAAGTGCCACTGCATTCATGAAATCTTTAAAGCTTGACCCTTGCAGAAATACATCAATTTCTCCTATGAGGAATCACTTACATAAAATAATGTGCTCAATGCCTTACATAAAATAATAAAATGTGCTAACATCCATTTACAGTCTTGTTTTTTAAAATTTCTTTTCTTTTCCTTTCTTTTTTTTTTTTTTTTTTTTTTTTTTTTTTTTTTGAGAAAGTCTTGCTCTGTCACCAGGCACCAGGCTGAAGTGCAGTGGCACGATCTTGGTTCACTGCAATCTCCGTCTCCCAGGTTCAAGCAATTCTCCTGCCTCAGCCTCCTGAGTAGCTGGGACTACAGGTGTGCACCACCATGCCCAGCTAATTTGTGTATTTTTTTAGTAGAGACAGGGTTTCACCATGTTGGCCAGGATGTTCTCAATCTCTTGACCTCGTGATCCGCCCGCCTTGGCCTCCCAAAGTGGTGGGATTACAGGCATGAGCCACTGCACCTGACCTACAGTATTGTTTTGTTTGTATATCACTTTTACATATACTAAAGCCCTTGATTCTGATTTTTAATAGGTATTATGCCTATTTTATAGATGAGAAAACTAAAGCTGAGAGATTTTGTGATTTTTTTTAAAGACCACTGGCAATGTAACAATCATCCTTAGTCATAGCCTTGCTATAAAACAGTAGAAGAAGGAGTTTCAAAGTTTGGGATGGCGCACGTCTGGAACTCCACTCCACTAACCCATCGTTAATGGCATTGTCTACGGCCTTTATAGAAAGGATGACTTTATGACAATAGAATTTAATAGAAAGAATGAAATAAGCTTATGCAACCCTGGGCTCAAATCTGGGTTAGCTAACAGGTGACAACATCTCTGAAGCTATTTATTCTGTAGTTTGAAGACTTTAATAACATTGGCATAGACTGCTAGTTTTCCCTCAGTATCTGTTTCCTTCTTTCTTCTTAGGAATAGAAAATTACTATCCAAAATGAAGACTACATTTTCCATCTACTCTTAAAGCCTTTGAGTAAGCGTTGGCCAGTGATATTAATGCTCAAGTGTCATAGGTTCTTACTTGGAAAATGTTTTTAAATTAATTTTTAAAATTTTTTATAGGCTTAGTGGGTATAAGTGCTATATTGTTACATGAATGCACTGCATAGTGGTAAAGTCTGGGCTTTTGGTATAGCCATTATCTGAATAGTACATATTGTACCTCTTAAGTAATTCCTTATCCCTCACCCCTCTCTCACCCTTCTGAGTCTCTGGTGTCTATTACACCACAATCTGTATCCATGTGTAGTCATTAGTTAGCTACCACTTATAAGTAAGAACATGTGTGTGGCTTTGACTTTCTGTTTCTGAGTTATTTCACAGTTCATCCACATTGGTGCATGATTTTATTTTATTTTTTCTGGCCAAGTAGTATTTCATCATATATATGTGTATACCACATTTTTCTTATCCAATCATCCATTGATAGACACTTAGGTTGATTCCATATCTTTGATATTATGACTTGTACTGTGATAAACATACAGGTGCAGGTATCTTTTTGATATTGTAATTATTTTTCCTTCAGGTATATACCCAGTAGTAGGATGGCTGGATCAAATGGTAGATATGTTTTTAGTTCTTTGAGAAATTGCCATACTATTTTCAATAGAGATGGCACTAAGTTACATTTCCACCAACAGTATATAAACATTTCCTTTTTCCACAACCTCACCAATGTCTACTTTTTTTTTGACTTTTTTTTTGTTTTGTTTTGTTTTGAGACGGAGTTTCACTCGTTACCCAGGCTGGAGTGCAATGGCGCGATCTCGGCTCACCGCAACCTCCGCCTCCTGGGTTCAGGCAATTCTCCTGCCTCAGCCTCCTGAGTAGCTGGGACTACAGGCGTGAGCTACCATGCCCAGATAATTTTTTGTATTTTTAGTAGAGATGGGGTTTCACCATGTTGACCAGGATGGTCTCGATCTCTTGACCTCGTGATCCACCTGCCCTGGCCTCCCAAAGTGCTGGGATTACAGGCTTGAGCCACTGCGCCCGGCCTTTTTTTTGACTTTTTAATAATAGCTGTTCTGACTGGTTTAAGATGGTATATCATTGTGGTTTTAACTTGCATTTCTCTGGTGACTAGTTATGTTGAGGATTTTTTTCATCTGTTTCTTGGCCATTTGCATGTCTTCCTTTGAAAAATGACTGTTCATGTCCTTTCCTAATTTTTCAGTGATATGGTTTGTTTTTTGCTGATGAATTGAGTTTCTTGCAGTTTAGTCTTTAATCCATCTTGAGTTACTTTTCATATATGGTAAGAGATAGGGGTTTAGTTTCATTCCAATTGGTGAGCTAGTTTTCCCAGCACCATTTATTGAATTATGTGTTCTTTCCCTAGTGTATTTTTGTCAGCTTTGTCAAAGATCAGTTGTCTGTAGGTATTTTGATTTATTTCTAGGTTTTCTATTCTGTTCCATTAATCTGTGTGTCTCTTTTTATAACAGTATCATGCTGTTTTGGTTACTATAACCTTGTAGTATAATTTAAAGATGGTAAATGTAATGTCTCCAGCTTTATTCTTTTTGCTTAGGATTGCCTTGGTTATTTGGGCTCTTTTTTGGCTTCATATGAATTGTAGGGCTTTTTTTTTCCTCTAATGCTGTGAAAAATGACATTGGTATTTTGATAGTCATTTCATTGAACCTGAGAATTGCTTTGAGTGTATGGTCATTTTAACAATATTAATTCTTCTAATCCATGAGCATGGAATATTTTTCCATTTATTTGTACCTACAATTTCTTTTATAAGCGTTTTGTAGTTTTCCTTGTGTAGATCTTTTACCTCTCTGGCTAACTATATTCCTAGGTACTGTTGTTGCTGTTATAGCTATTGTAAATGGGATTCACTTCTTCACCTGGTTCTCAGCCTGATTATTTTTGATGTATAGAAATGCTACTGAGTGAAGGCATCCAAGCTGGAAAAAAGGAAGTTAAATTATCTCTGTTTGCTGATGATATGATCCTATACCAAGAAAACCCCAAAGAATCCCCCAAAAGACTTCCAGATTTGATAAACAATTTTTTTAAGTTTACTTATCAAATTTATTTATTTATTAGGTTTATTTAAAAAAGACAAGTGGATCACACCCTTTACCCTTATATGTTGCCCTGCTGGCTAGAATGTGGGCATAGTGGCCGGGAGCCAAAGCAATAATTTTGAACTCTAAAGAGATCATATTCTGAAGACTGGAATGAAATTCACACTCAGAAGAGCTTGGATTCTTGAAAACGTTTTGGAATGAAGGCAGCATATTAGCCTATCTTCTGTCTTGGAACTTAAATTGAGAGAACAGTAAACTTTTGCTTAAGCCACTGTTACATTTTGAGTTGCCCTTACTTTTAGCCCAACTTCACCTTAACCATACATTATTCTTAGAGTCATACTGCATGTTAGATATATTGTGTTCAGTGTTCCTGATACATGGTAGACATCAAATAAATACCAGTTTTTAGTAGTATCATCTAGCCTCTCACATATTACATATTTAGTAAGTTATTGAGAATTGTACCAAATAAAACTTACATCCCAGTGTAAATTTACTTGATATATTAAATATAATATACCTTGGATGAAAAGAAATACTCTTGGGTTGTTCTTAATGGAAAGACAAAAAGATAGTTTAGGAACCTTAGTGTAAGTTCTGCCTGAAACCAAAGCTGGTCCTGTGACCAGCCAGCTTCTAGGACTTGCTCTTCATTAGTGGAAGCTTTGACTCTTCTCCCTAACCTGAGTGACTTGATATGGTAGCAGAAAGCTGGGTTCAGACCCCAAGTGTTCCACCATGCTTTGATTTCATAGTCGTATAGAACTCTGACTAATCTGACTATCCAGATAAGCCAATAGAAGAAAAGCTGAGAAATACGAAGTCAGCTGGGTGTGGTGACTCACGCCTGTAATTCCAGAACCTTGGGAGGCTGAGGTGGGTGGATCACCTGAGGTCAGGAGTTTGAGACCAGCCTGGCTAACATGGTGAAGCCCCATTTCTACTAAAAATACAATTAATTATCCAGGTGTAGTGGTGTACACCTGTAATCCCAGCTACTCGGGAGGCTGAGGCAGGAGAATCTCTTGAACCCGGGAGACAGAGGTTGCAGTGAGCCGAGATCATGCCATTGCACTGCAGCTTGGGCAACAAGAGTGAAACTCTATCTAAAAAAGAAAAAAGAGAGAGAGAAAGAAAGAAGAAGTCATAATGGAGGCAAATGTATTGGAAAGTAGGGGTGACATAGGAATAGGGTCAAGTCTATTGAAGCTTCAAGTGAAGCCATTTTTTTCATCATCTCTAATCAGTGCACAGATCCTAGTACTTCGAAAAGAAGGTATTGAATTCCACTATTTAAACATCTCATTCTGATTTGTTCTATTTTAGAAGGCTGTTAGTATGATAGAATGTGAAATATACATTTATTGAGTGCCCACCTATCATGTCTTTTACATTTGGTATTTCCTTAGTCCAGTCCTCATTGTATCATTGTAAATTAAATATTATTGCCCCCAGTAGGAAGATTGGAAGAATGGAAACCAAACCAGGAGTGGCAAGCAAGTCATCTAAGGTCATAGAGTGTGTAAATAGCAGAACTGAGATTCACACCAATTCTGACTATATCTCCTATGCTCTTTAAAAATAAAGTCTCTTTAAACCTTGGAAATGAGACCAGATTTTAAGAACCATCTTCTCTTTCCCTTGAGTCAGTTTGAATTCCCACCCTACCTATGACTAAGATAGGAAAGAATTGGCATTCTGATCCTCTCCCATCCCTGAAGGCACTGGCTCTGCCCTTTCTGGTAACCCCATCCATTCTGGATCCTACCTGAGCTACCCCACCCTGACTTAGGTGGTTTGATGAGCCTTTGGCAAGGCTGGCATTCAGGAGCTGCATCCTACCCATTTGCTATCCCTGCTTTGGTAAGAGCATTGCAGCTGCTTCATAATGACAATCTATAGGACTGCCACTCAGTACCCCTGCTATGAGTGGGAAGGCTCAGGCAGATAGTGGGAGTAAAGCAATGCCAGGTTAGTTCTTCCAAGGCCATATGAAGCAAATTACCTGCTTAGCAGGTTTTCTTAGAAAGGAAAAGCTCATAGTCTGTCACTTCCAAGGGGCTGGAAGTCTATTTCTGAGCCTTTGCCTGAAGACTGAGCGTCTGAGTTCTCATGAAGAACTCATGGTAAAATGTCGGCAATTTATTTTGAAGCAATGTGATAGATGCAAGAATGGACATATTTCTTTTCACCTCTCACCATGTTCATGCCCTTCTGCATAAACTTCTGCAGCATGTCCCATCAAGACAGTCAGTCTTTCCCCCAATCTTTGGATCTGGGTTGGTCTGGTGATGTGCTTTGACCAATGAATGTGACAGAAACTGTGAGATGCTAGTTCCAAGTCTTTCCCCACTCACTTTTGGGATTTTGCCTGGTTCTGATGTAAATAAACAAGCTGAGGCTAGCCTGCTGGAGGATAAAAAGCTGTGGAGCAGGCAAACAATTGCAACCAGAGCTATCCTGGCTCAGAAGAACTCCCAGCCTGCAGTTGAAGGGGCGACTCATGAGCCATGTTAAACTGTTATTGTTCTAAGCCAGAGCTTAAACATTGACAGAATGTTTAAAATGATTAAGGCACTGTGACAATAATAAAAACAGTGATAAAATTAATCACTAAGCATTGGGAAAACTGATTATGAAGCAACAGCGTATACAGACATGTCAATGAAAATGGTTTTAAAATAGAAAAAGCTTGCTTAACAGTGTGTTAAGTGCCACGTACTGGGACAGCTACTTGAATTCTTTTTCTCATTTTATTTTTATATCCATAAAAAGCTGTCATTTTACTGAATTCAGTACCAAATGCTCTGCCATTAAATTATATGTCATAACATTTAATTCCTATTGTATCTACTATGTGAGTTATGAGAGATATCTTATTATTTCCATCTTATAAGTAAAGAAACTGAGTCTCAGGGAGGTTAGGTGAATTGAGTAAGGCCTAAGTTACCAGCTGAAAAGTGGCGAGGCTGTGTTTTCACCTCCGAACTGAATCTCACAGCTGAGATTTTTTTAGCCTTGAGTTTCTACTTCCCTAACTAGCTTTCAAGGTAAGTATTTTTATATCTTATTTCTAGAGGATAACTTGGAGCTTTAGGGACATTAAATAACTTGTCTAAGAACAACCAGTTAATAAGTTGAAGACTTGAGTGTTAAACCTAGGACTCACTGACCCCACGCTTGCTATAAGCATTCTGTTAAGTGCCAGGTGCTGGGCCAGGTACATTTCGCTGACATTCATTGTTAAGAAATATATCCTAAATGGCAAATATGTTTAACAGAACATGTTTATATCTGTGCTAGGATCATGTTATTTCTTTGTTTTAGAAACATGTTCTGTGCTGTTGAGTGTTTTCGAAGCCCATGTTTTCCAAACCCCAAACTGTAACAGAAAGCATGTTGTAAAGGAACTGGTGAGAGTTATTGCCCAGAAAAACCAGCTGGGAAGCATTTCAGTGTCAATCTTATTATTGCTTTTAAATTAGCAGTAACTTCAAAAGCTTTTGAGATAGCTGGCAGGGAATGCCTGAACTGGGGAAAACAATCATGACAGGGTATTCTCAGCAGGCATGTGCTTTATAAACTTTCCTTCTCTTTATGCCTTGGCACTGCAAAAGGTTAGAAAGGAGGTGCAGGGATTGTAGCAGGAAGCTTCTAGCTGACGTGGACTGCCAGGAAGGCCCAATTAGCCTGTCCCTCTCAGTAGCTGAAGTTCCAGCAAAGGGAATAAATTATTTGTGGCAGTGGCTGAAGCTGCTGACAACTTTAGAGACCACCTGCGTGGTCTTCCCAAGTCAAGCTGACTAACAGGGCCTGAGAAACTCTAACCCCAGGGGCCTGATGAATTCCAACCCGAAGTAGAACTAAGTTAAATTGAATGGTGTTTTCAAAACACCTGAAAAATAAGGTGTTTCCTATCTCCCACACTGAATCCTCTATCTGAGGACATCCACTGGCCATCCTCTAATTCTAGGTTTAGAGCTTACTTCGTCTTTGAAATCTCTGACATGTCCTGGAGTTTCTCTCTCTTCAAATAGAACTTGCTCATATTTTTCTCCATCCATCCATCCATCCATCTAGCATTGAACGACTTCCCACTCTATGCCTAATGTACCAGGCCTTGCAGATACCACTGATTCTAAAGCAGACAAGGTCCTCTGCATGATGCTTTAGTTTTTTGAAGAGTTTAGAGACCACCCAATGGGCAGACCAAGTTTGCACTTGAGACAAAAACAAAACAGGGATGAGAAGAAATTGTTTAGAAATAATGTGACTTTTCTTTCCACACAAAAGAACTCTTTTATTAATATAGGAAAAATCACAACTAGTTTGAACTTCCTTGCACATATTTATGCTTTAGGGTGATTTATATTGAATTCCATATCAGAAGAGGAATCACAATCATTCTAAAGCTTGGGGTCTCAAAAGGATAGTTCTTCGTCCTTGTAAAGAGAACATAAGCATTTAGTTAAGTTATCTGATAAGGACTACTTGTGAGCTGTGGAATGAAGAGGAGCGTGTATGTATGTGTGTGTGTGTGCATGTGTGCATAGGTATGCATGTGTATACATGTGCATGCATGCAAGTGTGTGCATGTGTGGTGAGGGAAGCCTAGTGGAAAATAGATCAGTTATTCTATATGCTTTCATAGTATCAAAGTCATATTTCTATTCTAGTTTCTGCTTAAATTAATCATATACATGTTGATTTGCAGCAGATGCTCTGGGGTCCCATCCATCCCATATCCTCTTGGTACTCACCATTCTAGTGCATGCCTACAGTGTCATACTCCAAGCACCTGCAACTTTCAGCCTGAGAGAGTTTTCTGCATCACAGGCAGGGAAGCCAAAAGTGTAAGGGGATTATGGTCCCTGGGAGCAGCCCTCCCCTCAACCAGTGATGGATGGGAATTAGATGATAAGACTTCGGACTTCCCCCTTGCTGTTCTCATGATAGTGAGTGAGTTCTCATGAGATCTGTTTGTTTGAAACTGTGAAACTTTGTAGAACTTCTTCCTTCATTCTCTCTCTTGCTCCTGCTCCACCATGTGAAGAAGGTGCTTGCTTCCCCTTTGCCCTTCTGCCACGATTGTAAATTTCCTGAGGCTTCCCCAACCATGCCTCCTATATAGCCTGTAGAACTGTGAGTCAATTAAACCTCTTTTCTTCATGAACCCATCTCATCACCCCTTGGGAAGGGTCACTTGGAGGCATGTTCTACAACATGTTCCAAAGTTGCCCAGGTAAAACAGCTCTGCACTAACCAGCATGAAGGCATACCCTTTATTAGCTTCCTTCCCTGCCCAGTCTGACTCTGCTACTTACACACTTGTGATAGCTGTCCTGGGATGGCCTACAAATAGACCCCTTACACACCCATCCTCGTCTCAGAGTCTGCCTGTAGGGAAATCCAACCTAAGGCAATGACTCTCCTCTCAAGGCAAAGCTGAATCTGACACGAATCCTGGCACACAGACTTAATAAATATCCAGCAAATGAATGAATGAATAAATAAATGGCAAAATAAATGAGCAAAATAAATGATAGCACTTTCCCCCACTTTTTTTTTTTTAAAAATTGAACCCAAATAAATCTCTAAATAATAACATTTTGGAAGAGAAAATATAATTTTCTTGGGAAGTAACTGGTGTGTGATTTGGCCTCTGTGCCATGGGAGGCATCAAGGCTAGGCTTAGAGGAAAAAGTGAAGCTGCATTAATGTTCTCTTTCTCCCTTCCTTACCCTGGCTTCTCCTCCCATATGGTACCTGCAAAGATACAAATAACAGCCTGCCTTGCCTTAGTGGCAATTTTGATTAAATTCAAAGATTTCATGGTGGACGTATCTCAGGATAAAGACTAAAGAGATTCACCAAATCCTTTCTAGTTCTCAGAAAAGTGGTGCTATTTATTTATTCAATTCATTTGTCTGTAAATGCATTCATTCAGTAATTTACTTACCAATTTTGTCATTTTGTAGTTGATTGATTCATTCACTCACTCCCTAGCTGACTCAGAAATTTTGTGCAGGGAAGCTGATCCTTAGGCACATGGTCCCTAGAGACCAAATGCCTAGATCCTGGCTGTATGACATTGGGCAAGTAACTTAGCCTATCTGAGCTTCAGTCTCTTCACATGTGCAATGGAGATAGAGTATTTCCTTGCTGAGAAGGTGAACTGGTTGGCAGTATATGTATAGAGCTCAGAATAGTGGCTGCACATAATCAGTGTCAGGGAAGCAATTACCTTCATCCCGTTTTTCGAATTAAGACATCTGTGCTGGGTATTGCTCACTCCTTCATTTTCTGTTTCACTTCCTTTCTTCTGTTTCTAGTTTCCTTCTCCACAACAGAAAGACCACACCAAACTGGGGGAACTTAATGTCCCAACTTCCAAATTAGTCCTGAAATTTTAACATTGACACACTGTATCCTGGCTGTTGCCAAAAGTTGAAAAAACTGCCAAGTGGATAAAATATATCTGTTGTACGTTTTCAACTCCATTTGGGGGCTGCTTGTGTAGAACCTTCAAGCCACATTGATATAGTTTGGCTCTGTGTCCCCACCCAAATCTCATGTTGAAGTGTAATCCCCAATGTTACAGGAGGGACCTGATGGGAGGTGATTGGATTATGGGGGTAGAATTCCCCCTTGCTGTTCTCCAGATAGTGAGTTATCTTGAGATCTGGTTGTTTGAAACTGTGCAGCATTTCTACCCCACTCCTCTCTCTCTCTCCCACTCCACCATGTGAAGAAAGTGCTTGCTTCCCCTTCCCCCTTCTGCCACGATCGTTAAGTTTCTTGAGGTCTCTCCAACAATGTTTCCTGTACAAGCTGTGGAGCTGTGAGTCACTTAAGCCTCTTTTCTTCATAAATTACCCAGTCTCAGGTAGTTCTTTATAATAGTATGAGAACAGATTAATACAGAGACTTCAGTTGTTTCCAGTTTTCCTTCCCTCATTTGATTCCTAAGAGTTCCAGCTTCACTTCTGCTTCTTTTATCAAACCAGCCCTTTCTGCTGGGTGTGAGGCGATTAGCCCAGAACAATAATTGACACAAGGAGTAAAAGAAGCTGTAGCTTTTAAGGAGTATTTCATTTTGGTGGCTCCAATATTTAGACTGTGCAAAAGAGGACAATAGATATTAGATAGGCATCAAAAAGTTTCTGTCACAGTTGATCCTTTAGGTACTCACCCTCTGAACCTACATTTTTTAATATGTAGAATATAATCCCCATCCAAGAAAGAGGACCTTGGTATCTCCTCCAGGTGCTGTATTTTCTAAAAGTCTAGGATCTTGGAAGATGTGCAGTTCTCTTCGCCAGGTCTGAATTTGTCTTCTTAAACCCCAGTGACCTATACACTAACACGAGCTATCTGCTTCTCACTCCCTGTGCACCAACAACCAACAGTGAAGCAGAAACAGCATTTTTGCCGAAAGAACCTCCACTCAGTAAAGGAGACTGTTGGGCAAACTCAACAACTGCAAGTCCATAACAAGTAACAACTCTTGTGGGGCAGTTTCTTGCTTAATAACTTAGAAGGTTCCTGTTCCATATGCTTCTGGAAAGTTCCACATACAAGTGACCACAGCCCCAAATCTCTTCCAGCTAAAGGTTTTAAACCTGATGGCTCTTGGATTTAAATCATAATTCTCTGTGATCTGTCCATTCTTCTCCCAAAGCTTGATGGCCATCTGAAACAATAGGCTTTGGTTGGGAAGCAATTCGCTTATTTTTATTTCACAAGCAAGTTTATTTGATGCTAAGGCTGTAGCTGCTGATAACAGACTCAGGTTTGATGATAATCTTTCTAGACCTCCAATTATGGCCTCTTAGGTAGCCTAGATTATAATCTGCAGACAAAGGAAAGCTTCATTTCTTGCTATTCTTTTTGTAAATGGATAGATGTTGTTTGACTTTACTTTTTGTGAAACTTTGTTGAAAGTGGCAGACAGTGTTATCACATATCAACTATGGTAAGCAACTATGATGGTCCCTAATGATCCCTACCCTCTGGAATTTACGTATGTAATCTACATCCCTTGAATGTGGACTGAATTTACTGATTTGCTTCACAACACAGTGGGATGATGAATGCCACTTGTGAGATTAATATTTGGGTGTACTCTCTCTCTTATCCTATCATTTGATCTCTCAGGAAAACCATCTTCTATGTTGTGAGCTATTCCCTGGAGAGATCCACATGGCAAGAAATTGAAGGAGGCCTTTGATAAATATCCAATGAGAAAATAAGGATCTGAGTCCAATAGCCTGTGAATAACTAAATCTTGTCAACCTCATCAGCGAGCTTGTAAGTGGATCTCCTGCAGTTGAGTCTTCAGATGAGAATGTAGCCCCAGGAAAAATCTTGATTACAATTCTAAAAGAAATCTTAATCCAGAGAGACCCAGCTAAATTGTTCTTAGATTCCTGACCCACAGGAACTGTCAGATAATAAACGTTTGCTATGTTAAGCTGCTAAGTTTGGGGTGTAATTTTTATGCAGTGATGGATAACTAATATACCAACATTCTTGACTTTTTATTTCTTCTGTCCTAATGATATAGCCTAAGTGAGTGTGTGGTCTGTGTTCCAACTTCTACTAGTCAATAGGCTGGCAAACTGTTTTGCTATCATATAGCATGGGACATCAGCTTTTTTACCTACAATCCTTGTCCATAATATGTGCCTGTAGGACTTTATGCAATAAGGTAATACTATATTTTAGATTTTATTTATCATAGTACCTCTCTTGTAAGAAACAAATGCTGCATCATTTAATATTAGGTTCAGCTGCATCTAACAGAAACTCCAAAAATTCAGTACAATACACAAGAAAGATGTTAATTTCAGTGTCATCTAAAAGAAGCCTAGTAGTAGATAATCTAGGACTCCTTTGCTTTGGTGGTACCATATTCATTGGTGTCCCAATCTCTTTTCTTTCCTCTCCTGGAGCTTGGCATCTATCATCAAGAGCACCTCATAGTTGAAAATTACTGCTTTGGCTAAATCCATCATATCCTCATTCCAAGCCACAGAGGATGAAGTAGGTAAAGCACTCTAGCAGAGTCAGCACTCTTGAAGGACTCTTCTCACAAGTGTTTTCCATAAGTATTTGTATAATAGATAAAATATATTTAAAAAGCAGGAGCCCTTCTGAATAATCTACTTCAATATTTCCCTAACTCCAGAAATTTTCATTCCACTTTTATGAATTTGCAATATTTGATGCTATCCATCCAAGTGATTACTTTATGTTGAATCATATAGTGAAAATTATTTCCTTACATTTACATACCATCTGTACTGTCTTGATATAATGTGTTTTTCAATCAAGTTACTATTTAAAACTGAAATAACTATGTCTAAAATAAAAGCAATATATTGTTATCTTCATTTAAAATGTAAAACTTTACATAAAAATTATAAAAAACAGTAAAATGAAACAAATTTATAAAATCATACACAAATACCAAGTCAGCCAAAAGCTATGAGCCAGACACTGGTCTCCTATTTTATTAAAAGTGAAGATTAGCAAGTTCCAGATGGCAGCTACCTCCTAAAAGAACCAGAAGGATTGTAAAGGGAGTTACTTTCTTACTACACTATTAATTATAATTTATTTAATGTCCTGTCTTTGTACCACCTAAATTGTCTCAATTTTACTAGAGATCTATGCTTCATACTTGGGATACTCTGTTACATTCTTGTGACCAGTGAGGAAACCAGTTTTCTAGAGGCTCCATGTGATTCTCTGATGGCTCCTTGCATATTTGTAATGTTCGCAAAATATTTATTGCCTGATACCAGAGTCAGATGTTTCAGGGTCTGTGTCTACCTCTTAGACTGAGATCTCAGAAGACTAAGCCTGACTGATCTTAGTCCATAGGGCAAGACCCAGGGCCTGCCCTCTAGAATCAATACATTTTCTTGGTTGGAACAAATGGAATTGTTAAGGATACACAGCTATGTACAAAGATGAAACTAAGGCCCACATCTTCTGTGTCCTCATTCATGGTACTTTCCAAGTCATGTTTTTAAGGAGAGGTCAGTTTGATTCCAGGTACAGAGATGAAAGGGATTTCAAAAAGTGCTGATTTTTATTTTTAAAGCTTAATGTTACTCTTGCTTTTAAAATGATAAACTTCTGTGTATGTAATAATAGGTTAAAAATAAATGACTCTAAGTGCAAATCTCTGGCAAAGTTAGTTTGATCCTACCATTGTTTTTGATGATGACAAGAATAAGAATAGCTGTTATTTACTGAGCATCTTCTGTGTTCTAGAAACAATTGTGAGCACTGGAATTTTCTCATGAGTAAGATACAATTACTCTTTCCATTTTATTCACAAAAACTGAGGAACACATAAGAAACATAGCTAGCAGGTGTTGGGACAGTTTGCACGAGACTTATATATTTCCTGACCTCACCAGTTTTTTTTTGTTTCGGGGGTTGCTATAGCAACAAGCTCAGTCTGAGTTCCAGTCACTTCAGGCATAGATGACTTGACCTCACCTCACCCAAGCACCCTATGCCTGCTGCCTTCTGTCCTGGGGCTTCTCTGTGACCCCAACTCCGCAGTAGCTTTAGTCACCTGTGCATACCCAGCCCACAAGAACTGGAGAATTAATCCTCCATGGGGCAAACCTTTGATCAGTAGGAGGTAGAATCGAGTAGATGGATTATTACCCTAGAGAGGCTGTGCAAACATACCTTTTGTATGTTTTCCTGAAGAACAGTCCTACAGACTAGTTGTACCTTGTGGCAACCAAATTGATAATGCATCTTTTGTTAGCCCAACTTACATTTCTTTTTCCTCCTCCTTTTCCCTAACTTCTACCCTCTGGGATACATAATAAAGAACTATCACATAGAATATTAACCTGTGGCTCTGTTTTCCAAACTGAGGCTATAACGGCCTGTGGTTTGTCTGATTCCTAAGCCCGTACCCAGGACACTGTGCTGTATTGGTTCTAGGAATGAATCTCAGGATGGTCTGACTCCTTGATGGGATACTAATGGCATTTTGAAATTTTGATCATCTATGCCTTCCCTCTTCTCATTTCTTATCTCAAATCCTGATCTCTGAGTTCTGTTAATTAAGGAACTACTGTCAACTCTGGTTTTAGCCCCTCAAAGACACTTGTTTCTTTGTTGGAGAATGCTTCTTATTTTCTTCTTCTCTATTCCTTTCTGCTTCCTTTCCTAGCTCCTACTCACCTTCCAAACTTCAGTCCTCATGGCCTTTTCTGATGCTGTTATTCCCACTATCCTCAGCTTCTGTTCCCTGTACCTTACCCTGATGTTCTCTCTTACATGTCGCCATCTGTTTCCTGTTTGCCCTTCTAAGGCAGGTGTTGTGTCCCACTGAAATCTTTGTCCTAAATGTGAGTATGGGGCCTGCCACAGAGTATACACTAAATGAAGGTGATGGTGGAATGACTAGTTGATGATGGCCTCAGATTCTAGTTTTTCCCTAATACCTACTGTCATGGGCTTCTGAGCAAGTTACTTAATAGCTGTGAGCCTCAATTCCTAATCCGTAAAAAGGAAATAATGATAATAGCTTCAATATACGTTCTTCTATAGATTAAATTACATAAAACTATGAAGCTACAACATTATGAAAACAATTATATTGATTTTAGTGAGACAAATAAATGTTGGCTACTCTTATCAATAATAAATTAATTTTATTATTCCTCTCTAAAAGAGTAGGGAAGAAGTCAGATGTCATTGGGGGGACTCATTAAAACTGTGCTTAAACAAACTAGGCTAATTGTCACCTAGGTTTAAACACAGGTATAATGAGTACCCCCAGTGTTTAGGGATTCCTCGGGCTCTCTTCAGACCCCACAAGCTTATAGAAAAGTCAGCCTATTCCCTTTTACTGGCACCCCCATGTGCAAGGAACTGCACACTGGGTTGGGGCTTTGGACATGGTAAAAATTATTGTCTGTTGTCAGTGAGTTCATAGTCTAGCAAGGCTAAGATATTAAGCCTGCAACCTTTTATGATGACCACCTTCTCTTCCATTTTGAGGATAAATGTATTTCTTCAGCAAAATATTTGCTGTACAAATACTATATCCACAGCCCTGTCTAGGTGGCAGGGATACTGCAGTGAATTTGTAGTTTGATCATTTGAAATTCATCTGCAGTGGGAAAGACAGACCAAAAGCATACAAAGAAACACACAATCAAGATGAAGAAAAGTGGATGTCCAACCACTTTTTACCACACAAAAGAATTTCAGAAATGTACATCAGATTGTGAAAGTCCAGGGAAGAAAAATCGGCAAGGAGAGAGTCCAGGGAAGAAAAATGGGCAAGGCTGAAATAACAAGCTGGGGACAGGACAATGGTTGTCTTGCTTGTGAGGATTCTTTTCCATCACAGAAACCAAACTGGAGGTGGTTTGGGTGGAATGGAGGTGGACTTGTGTGGCCAAGTGTGTGAGCTGAAAGAGATGGCCCCAGAACAACCGGACCCAAAGTTAAAGACCTCACTTCTCTCTTCTGCCTCTAACTTTTTATCTTGCTTTTCAGCTTCCCTCAAACTCCCTCTCTCTCCCTCCCTGTACCCTCCCTCTGTCCTTTCCTCCCTCCCTCCCTGTGTGTGCATTTTCTTTTTTTTTTTTTTTTTTTTTTTTTTTTTGTGTGTGCATTTTCTTATTTCAAAGATGAAATGTGGAATTCTTATGTGGTGAGAAACATTCATGGATATGTCTAGAACTATTTCTTTCCAGCCTAATAACTTGAAATAAAGAGGAACTTTATTGTTTTTTAAAAAATAAATCCCAGGTAAGATGTATGTGCTTTATTTAGGTCAGTGGTCTTCCTGGATCACCAACCACAGTGACAGCGGTTGGGGAAATCTAATTGGCTAACTTGGGTTACTTGCCCATCTGCATTTGAAGTGGCATCAGGCATCAAAAGATCCTATTCAGACCCAGACCCAGACTGAATCATAGCCCCAGAGCTTTGAAAGCCATACTAAGGCGTTTGGGTTGTATTTGAGGGTGACAGAAATTATTTTCTGGTTCTAGACAGAAGGATGAAATGGTTAGATGTATCTTTAGAAAGAGCGCCCCAGGAGCAGAATGAGGAAATAGTTGAGTTGATGGGGCAAATGTGAAACTGGAAGACCCATTATGATGCTAATTTCAGAGTCCAAACAGGGCCTTAGAACAGGAGCTGTGTGCAAGGTGGTGGAAGTGTGGGAGAATGAAGGAGAAAACAGATGATGTCTCCCAGTTGGAGACAGATAGAAAACCTTTAGCCACTGCTGAGTAAATTGTTGACAAGGTCTTTTAAGAAGTCGTTCTGGCTTAGCACCTGGTCAGTATCTTAGAATATGATGCTTTTACTGGACCTAAATTATGAATACACTACAAGGACCCACTCTAATGATTAAGAGTAATACTATGATTTAGTAAATATTTATTGGACACTCACTGATATAGTTTGGCTGTGTCCCCAGCCAAATTTCATCTTGAATTTTAGTTTGCATGTGGGGATTCCACATGTGGTGGGAGGGACCTGGTGGGAGGTAGTTGAACCCCCATGCTATTCTCATGATGGTAAGTTCTCATGAGATCTGATGGTTTTATAAGGAGATTCCCCTTCACTTGGCTCTCATTCTTCTCCTTCCTGTTGCCATATGAAGAAGGACATATTTTCTTCCCCTTCCAAAATGATTGTAAGTTTCCTGAGGCTTCCCAAGCCCTGCAGAACTGTGAGTAAATTAAACCTCTTTTCTTTATAAATTACTCAGTCTAAGGCAGTTCTTTTTAGCAGCATGAGAACGACTAATACAGTAACTTGATACCTGTAGAATGGGGTGCTGCTATAAGGATACCTGAAAATGTGGAAGTCACTTTGGAACTGGGTAACAGGCAGAGGTTGGAACATTTGGAGGGCTCAGAAGATAATAGGAAAATGGGGGAAAGTTTGGAACTTCCAAAGACTCATTGAATCGCTTTGCCCAAATGCTGATAGTAACATGGACACTGAAGTCTAGTCTGAGGTGGTCTCAGATGGAGATGAGAAACTTGTCAGGAACTGGAGTAAAGGTGACTCATATGCTTTAGCAAAGAGACTGGTGGCATTTTGCGCTGTATCAGAGATCTGTGGACCTTTGAACTTGGGAAAGATTATTTCGGGTATTTGGCAGAAGAAATTTCTAAGTGGCAAAGCATTCAAGAGGAAGAAGAGCATTAAAGTTTGGAAAATTTGTAGGCTGACAATGTAATAGAGAAGAAAAACCCACTTTCTGAGGTGAAATTCAAGCCTGCTGCAGAAATTTACATAAATAATGAGGAGCAGAATGTTAATCATCAAGACAATGGGGAAAATGTCTCCAGGGCATTTCAGAGAGCTTCGTGACAGCCCCTCCCATCACAGGCGCAGAGGCCTACTAGGAAAAAATGGTTTTGTGGGCCACCCCAGAGCTCCCCTGGTGTGTGCAGCCTAGAGACTGGGTACCCTGCATCCCAGCCACTCTAGCCATGGCTGAAAGAGGCCAAGGTACAGCTTGGGCATGGTTTCAGAGGCTGTATGCCCCAAGCCTTGGTTTCTTTCATGTGGTATTGAGCCTGCAGGAGTGCAAACGTTGAAAACTGAGGTTTGCAAACCTCTGCCCAGAATTCAGAGGATGTTTGAAAATGCCTGGTTGTCCAAGCAGAAGTTTGCTGCATGGTCAGAGTCCTCATGGAGAATATTTGCTAGGGCAGTGTAGAAGGGAAATGTAGGGTTGGCACCCCCACACAGAGTCCCCACTGGGGCACTGCCTAGTGGATCTGTGAGAAGAGGGCCACTGTTCTCTAAACCCCAGAATGGTAGATCCACGAACAGCTTGCACTGTGTGCCTGTAAAAGCCACAGACTCTCAACAAGAGTCTATGGAAGCAGCTGGGAGGGGAGCTGTATCCTGTAAAGACACAGGTACAGAGCTGCCCAAGACCATGAAAGCCCACTTCTTTTATCAGCGTGATCTGAATATGAGACATGGAATCAAACGATATCATTTTGAAACTTTAAGATTTGGCTGCCCTGCTAGATTTCAGCTTGCATGGGGCCTGTAGCCCCTTTGTTTTGACCAATTTCTTCCAATTAAAAAGGGTGTATTTCCCCAATGCTTAAACCCCTATTGTATCTAAGAGGTAACTAAACTTGCTTTTGATTTTACAGGCCCATAGGCAGAAGGGATTTGCCTTGTCTAAGATGAGACTTTGGGCAACTGTTGGAAGGGCATGATTGTATTTTGAAATTTAAAGACATGAACTTTTAGAAGGGCCAGGGGCAGAATGATGTAGTTTGGCTGTGTTCACAACCAAATCTCATCTCAAATTGTAGTTCCCATAATCACTATGTGTGGTGGGAGGAGACCAGTGGGAAGTAATTGAATCATGGGGGCAGTTTCCTCCAACCTATTCTCATGAGAGTAAGTAAGTTCTCATGAGATCTGATGGTTTTATAAGGACTCCCCCGTCATTTAGCTCTCATTCTTCTCCTTCCTGCTGCCATGTAAAGGACATGTTTGCTTCCCCTTCCTTCATGATTGTAAGTTTCCTGAGGCCTCCCTAGCCCCACAGAGCTGTGAGTCAATTAAACCTCTTTTCTTTACAAATTACCCAGTCTCGGGCAGTTCTTTATAGCAGCTTGAGAATGGACTAATACACCTACTGTGGACTATGTCTGAAGCTTTTTGTAATTTTCATGCTGAATAAAACAAGATTCTGTCAAAAAATAGCAGAATTTTTTTTTTTTTTTTTTTTTTTTTTTTTTTTTTTTTTTAAAGAACACTGTGTACTTACACCCTTATCTCTTTCAGCCTTCAACATGGGCCTGTTGGGTAGCAAAGGGGAGATATCCTGCATTTACAAACTTTCTTGGAGAAGTGAACTGACTTCCTCAATAAATAGTGGAGTTCTCTACAGTTCTGCACACTCTCATCCCATGAGTCTTGGCTCTTTTTGATCTCACAAAGCCAAGTGACTCCCTTAGCTAAGTGACTTACAACAGTGGGCTGGTGAATATTGAACAACAGGCTCTCTAAGCAGCTTTTATTAATTTGCATGGTATGAATATTCCCACCTGGCTGATTTCAAACCATCAGCATGATGTCACTGAATGTAGATGGGAAGAGATGTATGCACACTGGATTCTCCTGAGACTGAGGGTTCAATGACCCCAGCAGGCAGACCACAGCCTAGACCCTGGTTAGGAGAGTGGAAATCTATTCTCTGGAAGTTCAGTCCACATGCTCAGTTATGGCGTGTCTTACATGAAGAATATATTGAAGTCTTAAGGCCCAGTGCCTCAGAATGTTAACTTATTTAAAAATGAGGTCATTCTAGATGTAATTAGTTAAAATGAAGTCATACTGGACTAAGGTGAGTTTCTAATCCAGTATGAATGGCATCCTTATAAGAAGATAGCCAAGTGAAGACACAGAGACACAGGAAGAAGGCTATGTGCAGATGAACAAAGAGATCAGAGTGATGCATTTTCAGACTGAGGAATTCCTGTAACTACCAGAAGCTAGAAGAGACAAGGAAGTCTCAACCCTTAGGAACTTCAGAGGTAGCATGGCTCTGCCAACATCTTGATTTCAAGCTTCCAACCTACAGAACTGTGAGAAGATACATTTTGTTTGTTTCAAGTCATCTAGCCACATTACGGCTGCTTTAGGAAACTAAAGGTCCTTGTGCTTTCTTATACCCTGTACCCCCTGGTTTGAAACATGGCTGCCTTTGAGAAAAATCCTAGTTTTGTGTGTTTTAAGGTTAAAGTGATCTCTCATTCCACTCCTTCCCCATTTAGACCATATCATAGGAATCTAGTGCAATTAGTTAAAATATACGAGAATCCATTGCTTTATAGACCTAAGAAAGTTATATTAGTTAAACACATATTAGGTATCAGGCACTATACCCCCCGTTTTTCATGTATTGCCATGTTTTTTTTTAGGCTTCACAACAACCTGTGAATAGGTATAATTATCCTCATTTTACAAATGGGGAAACAGAAACTCAGTGATGTTAGTTAACTTGCCTGAGGTCACAGAGCTCATGAAGGACAGCAGGGAAGACAACTCAGGTATGGTGAGCAGTCACAAATGCAACAGCACATTTTAGCACTCTACCCTGTGGCTGATTCGTGAGAGTCTCAATAGGCTACAGCTGCACACACCTCAGTGAATGCCCCATCTGTGCCCAGAGATAAAATGGGATTTGAGGAAAGGTGGAGGGCTGCCAATTAAATAAGTAACCCTGCATCCCCTTGGTGAGCTGGTCCACATTGGGTGGTTGTCATTTCCATGTGGCAAATAACAATGAAGGATCCACAATGATATCACAATATGCTAACCTTAATTCTTCATGTGCATACAGCACTGAACAGCTGTGACAAATTTTCTATTAAATGATTCTTGTCTGTTCACAGGCTCTGGAGCCAGGCAGAGCTGGATTCAAATTCCAGCCCTGAACCTTATCAGCAGTAAGCTTTTTAATCATTCATGAGTTGCTTCACTTCCACCTTTTATAACCTCATAGGGGTATTGGGAGGATTCAGTTAGGTGATTGGAATGTGTGCAGTGCATAGTAGGTGTCAAGGGAGAAACGCTGACTGCCAACTCCTTGGCTTCTTAAGAAGTTATCCTCAATACTTCTGACCTGTGCCACAGTTTTCCTCCCCACAGAGTGTATAGCCACGGTGGGAGACGCATGCTGGGAAACAGGAGAGAAGCAAATTGACCAAAAGTTCCAAGCAAGTGCCTCAGTTTTCCCATCTGCCTCCCCTGAACCCATGCTGCACGACTCTGCATTTGTCATTCCTCTTATGAGTTGCACTGTGTGCCCACAAAGAACATGTTAAATTTCTAACCTCTGATACCTGGCAACGTACCGTATTTGGAAATTATTTGGGTCTTTGCAAATTTGATCAAGTTAAGATGAGATCATTAGGATGGGTCCTTCCTCCAATATGACCAGCATCCTTCTAAGAAGAGAAAAACACCATCTGAAGACAGAGAAACATGGAGAATGCAACATGGCCACGGAAAGAGGTTGAAATGCTACGCCTTCAGGTCAAGGAAGCCCAGGGCTACCAGAAGTTGGAAGAAACAAGGAAGGATCTTTCCCTAAGAGCTTACAAGGGAGCATGGCCCTGCTAACACCTTGATTTCAGACTTCTATTCTGCAGACTTGTGAGAGAATAAATTTCCCTTGTCTAAGCCACCAAGTGTGTGATATTCTAAAGCAGCTCTGGGAAACAAATATTCCCCACCAACATGCATATTACCTTGTGTTACTGAATGAATGAGTGAAAAAAGGAATGAGTGCCTCTGTGTGTGGTTGCTCTTAGCCAGAATGGAGATGAGTGCTGTTACAGAAATGTTTTTCTATTAACACCTGAGGTGAATAAGTGTAGGTAGGGTACTCTGAAATAGAAAAAGACAGGGGAGGGAAGCAGCGTACATTGAGCACATCCTCTGTTTGTTCCTCCGTCAAATGCATTGCAAATGTCTCCTTTAGTCTGTGAACCCTGTAAGGTGGGTGTTGTTATTCTAGTTTTCCAGATGGGAAAACTTTAGTTAGGGAGAGTCGATTCTCAGCTTAAGGTCTGACAGGGAGCAAGGGGCTGTGAGGTCAGTCTCATTCCAACACCCACCTGTGATATTTCTACTTGATGCAAAGTGATTGAGGCAATAAAAATCAAGTTGTGATAGGTAAAATTTCAGACAGAGGTGACTGTTATCAGTGATCGTTACACTTGTTCTGAAATGAGGAGAAAGGAGAGTGTTGATGGAGGCACCTGGTTAAGGGGTAGAGTGGCAGCATAGCAGAGTTTATGTGGACGGACCTAGAGCCATTCTACCTGGGTTCTGGTGCCAGCTATCTCCACATTAACTAGCTGAGTCCCTTTGCTGCATTACTCCTTCTATGTTTAGGTTTCCTGGCATTGCAATAACAGGGACAGGGACTGTAGGGCTGTAGTGGGGGACTAAATGATCATCACAAAATGAGTTAGAACCAAGCTTGCTACATAGTGAACATGACAAAGTGCTTGTTGCTGCTTTTTTTTTTTTTTTTTTAAGATTACTTAAAATGTGACCCGTGCCAGGTCTCCTCCTCCCTGTAAAAGCACAATGATACCACCAGTATGAATGACTGTCTTCTTTTCGTGGCTCTCACGATATTTTGCTGATCTGCTCTCTGCCACAATGCTGTCCAAAACTCGAGCCAAGCTGAAATATTATGTTTCTAATTAGAGAACTGAATGCCATGTTGGTTCCTAGTACCTTTCCTGAAGATTTTTGGCTGTAATGTTTCACAGCTGCTAATAAGGAAACAATCTGGAGGAGAATTTGTAGTTGTGACTTTTAGCACTGATTCAAAATATGTCTCTCTGGTCCCCAGGGTGTGCATATCTCTGTCGCATCACTGAAGGGTACGGGAATGCTCCTTTCAGAGCAAGTGCACAAGCCTCACACCCAGCTGTTTCTTGTTCCCAGGAGGACTGTCCTTCTCTGGGAAACTCTCTAAATTCTGAAATAATTATCCTGGGGTCCCCTGTGTAAATCATGTAAACTGAGAAACTGTTACTTAAACTTGGGTGGTCAAGCTGTCCTTGACCATGTTCCTGAGGCAGAGAAGAAATGAATTCAGTGTGACCTTGCTTTGGGGGCATTTTAGGATGCCTTATCCATTTCTAAATTCTGGTGGCTATATTTCTAGGACCATAATGAACTGCTGTCACCTAACTAGCCAACCATATTTCATTCCTCTTCTGGGATGTGCTTATCAGAGAAAGAGAAGACTCAACAGATAGAACCAGTTCAGCTTTGAGACTTTTGCTCATTGAATATTGTGTATGGTATTACTATTAGGGAGCAAGGACTGCAATTCTCCCTCTCAAATGATATTGTTGACTTTCTGGTCCTGGGGGAAAACCTAAAGCCACCTTTATATGTTTTTCTTTTAGGACTTGTGTGTTTGAAGTTAAGATTTTCAAACACAAGATCTCTTATTTAAATGCCTCCTCAAAATTTATAACTATGCAAATTTGCTGGATTTGGGAAGGAGGGAAAGGCAAGTCGGCATTGGATACATAGTATATTTGAGAGTTGGATTAAAATGTGAGGATATAATAAAAATTATAGAATAAGAATTATATTAATGTTCTCCAGATAAACAGAAAAAATAGGTATATATACACATATACACATACCTTAAAATATAATGTGTGTACATATGTACACACATATATACATATACATACACATAATTATGGTATATAGGGTATAAAAATAGGGTGCATACCCTATTTTTATGCTTCTCTTTCCCTCTTATATGATTATCATATGTGCCCCATATGATTATGGAGATTGAGAAGTCCTATCATCTACAGTTTGCAAACTGGAGATCCATCATAGCTGCTGATGTAATTCAATCCAAGTTTGAAGATTTGAGAACCAGCGGGGCTGCTGGCAAAAATCCCAGACCAAAGGTGGAAGACTTGTATCTCAGCTCAGGCAAGCTGGCAGAAAGCAAAAGAATTGAATTCTTCCTTCCTCTGCCTTTTCGTTCTTTTCAGGCCCTCAGAAGATCGGATGATGCCTACCCAATTGGGAAGGTGTTCCACTTTACAGAGTCCACTGATTCAAATGCGAATCACATATAGAAACACTGTTACAGACACACCTCAAAATAATGTGCAGTCTAGGACCCTATGGTTTAGTCAAGTTGACACATTAAAGTTAACCATCGCAATAATAATAAAAGCTCCAGGGAAGGAAAATAGTCTACAAGAATGTTATGATCACAAATCAAATAAATACTTAAAAAGTGTAGATTTTTAAAACATGAATTCATGCAATAGGTAGAAAAAGATAAATACAATGAAATAGAATTTATAAATATAATGCAAGCATATACACATCTATCTTCATACCTGATACACTCACAAAACAAAAAAGTTTTATGTTTTGCCAATTAAATAAATTTTAAAAAGATTTGATGAATACTTTTCTGTGACTTTTTTCATTTACTTTAATATATATTGTAGATATTTTTATATTAGCATATACCATTCTCTTTGTATCATTCTAGGACATTCTTTTTAATGGCTTCATGGTATTATATAAATGTACCATAGTTTATGTATACATCATCTATTAATGAACATGCAGATTATTTTCAGTTTGGAGGATTTTATGTTTTAAATTTCTTTTCCAAGCAGTACTCCAATGAATATTTTTACCCATCCATCCTTGTGTCCCTCTGTGGGTATATCTGTACACAGAAATTCTTTAGAGCAGAATGTCTGAATTCAAGGGTGTTTCATTATAATAGATATTGATCTTTTGCCAAACTGACCTTCAAAAATGTTATGCCATTTCATACTCTCATTATCAGTGTGTAAATATATATTTCCTCCAAATCTTGCCAAATCCATGTTTTGAAATCCCTTTTACTCATTGCCCGTCTGTTAGGTAAAAATAACTATATTCTGCTGCTTTTATTTGCATTTATTAAATCACTGAGTGAGGTCAGGCTTCTCTTTATATAATTCTAAGCAATTTATATGTCTTTTCTGAATTGAACATTTAATAGGTGAACAATAAATATTTGTGGAACAATTATATATGCTGCTTATGTTATTTCCTTTATTATTAGTTTGAATGAATTCTTTATAGAGTGATAAATTAACATCCTTTGATATAGTTGTTATAAGCTTTTTTTTCAGTTTTCTATTTGTCTTTTAATTTTGTGTGTGGATTTTTGGTGGGGAGACTTTCAGAAATTTATTTTTTACTTTTTAATGTATTCATATTTATTGTTTTAAAATAATCTATAGTTTTTGAATATTGCTTAATGTTCTATTCCTCTAAATAAACACAATGCTCATAATAGGCCTCCTTTTCTGCCTCTGTCAATTCCTTGTGTCATTCCTAAGTTGTCCTGTTACTAATAGATTTCCTTTTGCTTATCAGCCTCTGTTCTCATCCTCTCTGCCCGTATTTAGGGAAATCAGATGAATTCTACTTGCTCATGGAAGCTTTGTAATATGTTACATGCAGAAGTGACTCTTTATATGTGGTGTTGTGGGAACACAGTTTGAGCCTAAGAACATTCTGGAAAGTATCCTTGAAATAGAAAACTACTGCTACAGAGGGTATTAAATGCCAGATTAAGGAAACTGTTTTATCTCCTATAGGAGTTAGAGCAGGGCTCAATGGTCTTAGCATTTTATGTCAGGTACTAGCTCTAGACAGGAAGAAGAGTATTAAAAGTAATTGATTGATCTTGCTTGATGGACTCTCTTATGGGAATCCCTAATTAGACATTTTTTGAGCGGGTTATTTCTCCATCTGGTACCCCTTGTCCACGGTTTGGGCAGACCCAGAACCTTGCTGATCAGGGCTCCCCGGAGTGTGGTCTCAGGAAAACAGGCTGTGGTAGATCTGCCTGCTGCTAGGCAAGGTTAAGTGAGTCCTCTGACAATCATATGCCCCAGTGGGAGCTGGTGCTGCTGTCCACGCCACGGCTTCTTCTCTTTGCTTATGATAATAGCATTCTTTCACTTGAGGACTGACTTTTCCCTCTCTGTTGTATTACCCAAAAGGGCAGATAACACTAGCGAGGATAAAAATTGGAATCTTGACTGAAGACCAACAGGCACCCAGGGTTCTTGGATCTTTCCACAATGAGAACATCAGTGTCAGTCTCCCCATTCCTGAACCCCTTCAGTACATCCCCAGGTGTCTGAGATTGTTCAGACTTCCCATGGCCCTACAGGCCACCACAGCAACCATCCAATAAGCACTTTTCTCCCTTCTTTTAAGTTACAGTCAGATTCTGCTGCTAGCTCTCTAGAATCTTAGCAGATGCAAGAGCTCACCAGTGTCAGTGGATACATGGAGAGGCTGTGCTCAGTGCATCATTATTTTGGGGAGCTCTCTTTGTCAATTTGAGGCCATAGAAGGCCTTTCATGAATTCTAGACCACAAAGCTGAGAAGACTGGGTTCCCTTACCATATCAGCAAATTGAGTTTCTTGGAGTGTTGAGGACTTGTTCGGAAAGAAGGAGTCTATGACAATTTTTGTAAGATGATGATTTTGCCCAGGCTGACTGTGAGCTGATTTTTGGGACTCTTGCTGGTTTCTTGGCATCAGAACCAGGAAGCTCTCATCTGTTTGTGATTACAAGGCTCAGCGTGCCCCACTAAAGGACCCCTGGTGCCTTTCCTCTTCCAAAACACATTCAGCACATTTTTAGAAACCACACTGAGAAGCCCTCCCTGAGAAAGTGACTACACACTGCTTAATATTCTGAAAACATAAACAGCTGCTGAGAAGCCAGTCATAAACTGTTTGGGAAAGCTGACTTGGCACTGGGAGAAAGCCAGCTATTGTTGGCATTTGATTGGCAGAGATTATAAAATTTCTTGCCATGTCAGGATTGTCAATGAACACATATTAAGCTTGTTCCCATCTTACATGCTGAAGCATTCTAGTTAAGTTTGTGCTCTTTTGGACATTTGGAGAGATAAGCTGTGTTAGGATGGATGCATCTCTCCTGGTACCATATGTTCTGGATTGAATTATGACCCCTCAAAAGATAGATTGAAGTCCTAACCCACAGTAGCTCAGAATGTGACCTCATTTAAAAAATAGTTTCTTCGTAGTTATCATTAGTTAAGATGAGGTCATACTGAAATAGAATGGGCCCTTATTCTGATAGGACTGGTGTCCTTATCAGAAGAGGAAAGAAACACCCAAAGAGAATGCCATGTGATTACTAATACAGAGATTGAAGTGGTCCAGTTGCAAGCCATGGAATATCCAGGATTGATGGGGCCAACACCAGACACTAGGAAAGGAAAGGAAGGATACTCCTTTACACATTTCAGGGGGAGGGGGCCCTGCTGACATCCTGATTTTGGATTTTTAGCCTCCAGAACTGTAAAGCAAATGATTTCTATTGTTTTAAGATGCCCATTTGAAATACTTTATATCAGAAGCCCTAGGAAACTGATATGCCATGGTTCTAACCATCTCCCTGCCCTACATCAGATTGGACCTCTCATTCCTATTCTTTCATTCGTTTGTTCATTGAGCATCATTAAACATTGACCATATTTTGGATTCAGTTTTGAGTGCTGGAAATACATGATTGGAGGCCACAGTCCCTACTCTCAAGGATCTGAGAAACTTGGGAGAAAATAGACATGCATCTACCAACAGATGAATCCTGCTGTACCTTAGATTCTAAGCATTTGTTCTCATTTATTGAACTGTAAGTTAGGATGTGTGTGTGTGTTTCACATTGATCTAAACTCTTCAAAACCTATGCTTTTTCTAACTGTTTTATCATGAAAATTTTTGAATAAATATACAAATTAAACTGCATTAATCACCCTTAAAGTTAGTGCCTGGATTCAATGACTGTTAACATTTTGTCATATTGAATTTTAAAACCTGTGTTTTAATTTCTTCACATATATTGTATTCTATAAGAGGTTAGATACTGTATTCCATAAGACTACAAGCTCTTGAATCTACCTCTCTGAGTTCCAGTCCTAGCTTGGCCATCCAGCTGTGTGTCTTCAGGCACATTCCTGCCCTCTCTGCTTCAGTGACCTCATCCATTAAATGGGAGTAGTAACTATACCCAGCTCATGGGATGTTGTAAGCAAGAAACGCATCCACATGTAAAAAATAATTAAAACAGTACCTTTTAACATGTGAAAACTTAATAAATATTAGTTCTTTTAATAATTATCTACTAGAGTTCTTGGAAAATAGTAGTTGTGTCTTACTCTCACAAGTGGGGCTAGAGTGATCCTTATGTAGGTGAATCATGGGAAGAGCTTGACCTTATTTGATTCATTCTCCAGCTTTTCTTCCTTTAAGGAATATATACTTCTGTACCCTTTGAAGCAGTACCTGGCACATACATGGCTCATGAGAAGCATTCAATAGCTAGCTTGCTGAATGAATCGCATCTTAACATGCTGCTGTTTGTTTGTTCATGCACTTATTCACCTACTCATTTGGCAAATATGTATTGAGAATCCTTTTTGTGTTAGGCATTGAACTTTGTACTGAGGCCTAATTGATGAATAAGACAAAGTCTCTTTTACCAAGAAACTTAAACTTGGTCTCATTGATATTTGATTTTGAATTCATCTTCAATTTCGTATATAGTTCATTTTATTAGCTAGACTATAAAAACCTTGTGACCAGAGACTGATATCTACTTCTCTTTTATCAAAGGCAAGAGTCATGAGAAGGTTAGCATACATGAAAGCATGGCTTTAGAATAACATAAAAATGATAAGACATCAAAACTTTTCCATTATGTTGACAACAAATGTTTTACTCTGCCTATCTTTATCTTAATATCTTTCTGTGTCAGTAGGAATATTATTCACCTGGATGTTTTAAGAGTGGAATAAGATAATGTCATGAGTTCATTAGATAAAATTGATTTGAAATTCATTCAATTCAATGAAATTGAATTAAGGAATGAAGTAATAGTATATTCTCAGTGCATATGTTATTTTTTTGTCTGCTTCCCCTTTCTTTCCAGAAATGGTAAATTTGAGGATACTGCATAAGAGGTTGATTTGTTACTTTTACAATTTTCTGGCAATTGGATGTCTGATTCTTAGAGTACTTGTAAGAATTGTTAATGGCTGAATAGTGCTCCCCATCCCCGCCCCAACAGTGATATGTTGACATTCTAAATCCTGGTACCTCAGGCTATAACCTTATTTTGAAATAGGATGTTTGCAGAGGTAATCAAGTTAAAATGATATTATGAAGGTGGGCCTGAGTTCAATACAACTAGAGTTCTTTAAAAAGGGGAAATTTGAAGACAGACACAGACACGGGAAGAATGCCATGGAACAGATTCTTTCTGGCAGTCGTCAGAAGGAACCAACCCTGCCAACACCTTAATCTTAGACTTGTAGCCTCCAGGATTGGGAGATAATAAATTTCTGTTACTTAAGCTACTCACAGAAGTAAAATCTAATCTTGAAAACGTTCTGGTGAAAAACAATACAACGGAGAGTCTATGAGCTTATCTACAACAATAACAAAAAATTTTTGAAAACAAAAGCAGATGTGAAGCCGGGAAAAATTTTCTCCACTATTAAAAATTTCTTCTTGTTTTGGACAGGACACTAAGGGGAAAAAATGAATGATTTTCTCGCGGTCTCTGTACATCTGTTTTTCTCTGGAAGGTGTGGTTTCTGCTGTGTTTGTGTTCTGAGTAGGGCGAGTGTAAGTTACATGTCTCCATTCTGGTACTATGGGAGAATGTGTCTGGCTGTCACAAGATGACATAAGAGCAAATTTAAGTGACAATAATTTAATAGTAAGTCTTCCAATCTTTTAAAATTTTAACCCAGATGATTATTCTAAGTCCCCTCTAGGCATTGTGTTGTGATAAGAACACACATGATGCGAATTTAAAGTAAGTATATTTCAGCTCTGCTGTGGCCATTTACAGCCATATGACCTTGGGCAACCTGTTCAAAATACCTCAGCTTCAGTTTTTAAAACTACAAGCTAGTGGTAAAAATAATATTCATTTATTCATCAATGATTTATGTATTCACTAAGTGTTGAGCATGTGCTATATGTGATTATACTCTAAGCACTGAAAATATAACAGTTGACAAGACAGCAAGGTCTGTGACATCTCAAACTTTACATTTTAGTTACAGAGACAGGCAATGAGTAACTAAACATAATTCAGAGAATGACATGAACCCTGAAGAAAATAGGGTGGGATAAAGGGATGGAGCATCACTGGGAGGTAGAGAGCTAAATGATGAGTAGCGGTCAACCCATACCAAGTATAGAGGACTAGTGTTTCAGTCAGAGAAACTGGAAAATGTCACACGTCTGATGCTGGAGTTAATGTGGTTGGTATAAAGATAGCAAGAAGCCCAGTGTGGCTAGAGCGTGGAAATCAAAGAGAGACACATGGGTGCTGAGATAAGAGAGAGAGGCAGGGGATGAATCATGCCGACAAAGGTAAGGGGTTTGGATTTTATTCTGAGTACATCAGGAAGCTATTGAACTCTTGAATTAATATATTTAATTTTCCCTCTAGCTACTGTGTCAGCATGTTTGGAAGTATGGATGCCAGTTCTGGGAAGACTCTAGTATCTAGGCTCTAGAAATAGAGATTGTGTGTGATCAGATTTAAGACATGTTTGAAGCTAGATCGAAAGGACTCATTGCTGTATTAAGCAGTAAAATAGAGAAACAGGAATGTCATCTGAAGCTTTGGATTGAGCAACTGTTATTGAATGAATTATGTGTCTCTCTATGTCCAGCATTTATATGTTGAAGTTCTAGCCACAGTACCTCAGGATGTGACTGTATTTGGAGACAAGGTATTTCAAGAGGTGATTAAGTTTAAATGAAGCCCTTAAGGTAGGCCGTAATCCAATATGACTGATAATCCTTATACAAAAAGGACATTTGTATGTGTAGGAATATACCAGACGTGCATGTGCACAGAGAGATGACCATGTGAAGACATAAGGAGAAGTTTGCTGTCTGCAAGCCCAGGAGAGGGATCTCAGAAGAAACTGAAGGTGCAAACACCTTGATCTAGGTGCAAACACCTAGCCTCAAGAATCAAGAACAAATAATTCTCTTTGTTAAACCTCCAGTCTGTCCTGTTTTGTGATGGCAGCAGTAGCAAACTAATAAAACAACTGAGTAGTACTGGTGCCATGTATTAAAAGAAAACTGGAAGAAGACACAGGAGGTTTGAATGTGTGTGTGTGTGTGTGTGTGTGTGTGTGTGTGTGTGTGTGTGTGTGTGGTGGGGGAGGGGTGTTGGTGGCGGTGGTGGTGAGAAATCAAGAGTTCTATTCTGATCTTGTACAGACTGAGATACCTATTAAACATCCAGCTGGGGACTCCTGAAGGCAATGAGACCCGTAATTTTGGTGCTTGGGAGGACTCAGCATATACAGTAGTTCTACTTTACCCACAGTTTCCTTTCTGTGGTTTCAGCTACCTGTGTGCACAGTACAAGAAGATATTTTGAGAAGGAAGGGAGAGAGAAAGAGAGAGAGGTCATATTTACATAATTTTATTATAGTATACTGTTATACTTGTTTTCTTTTATCATTATTGTTGTTAATTTCTTACTGTGCCTAATTTATAAATTAAACTTTGTCATAGGTACAAGAAAATGAATAAGAAAAAGCTTTCTGTATAAGAAAAAGCATAGTCTATATAGGATTTGGTGCTATCCATGGTTTCAAGCATCCGCTGGGAGTCTTGGAACATACCCCACGTGGATGAGGGGGCACTACTGTAGGTGGTGTTTACAGTCATGATGATATCATGAGGGAGGTTATGGAGAGAGAAGCATGAGGACCATGCCCTGAGGCACTTCAAGATAGACATGCAAAAGAGACTACTCAGCTGTCACTGGTGAGCTAGAAGGAAAGAGTAGGAAAGGGGTGGTGCCCTGAAAACCAAGCGAAGGAAGTATTTAAGGAGAGAGAAAGGAACCAACTCTGTCAAATGCTGTGGCTATCTGGAATAAGGTGAAACAGAAAATTGGTCACTAAAGTTGGCAACATGAAGGTTGTTTATAACCTTGAAAGAGTAGTTTTAATGATTTGTTAAGGAAGTTTGTATTTGAAATGGGCTGAAAGGAGAATGGATGAAACTGAAATCATGCAGAGACAACTCTTCTGAAGAGTTGTTTTTAAAAGAAGCAAAGAAAGGGGGAGGTGGCCTAAATGAGATGCGGGGTCAGTGGAAATGTTTTTGTTAAGATGGGGAGGGTTAACATGGGAGAAATGCTGGATATAGTATAAAAATAAAGTAAAATTTTAAAAAAAACAACTTAAAACAAAAGATGAGTTTTGTTATGGTACCTTGGAATGCAGTTGGGATTAGTCTAGCAGGTGGAGTGCAGTAAAGATTCAGGTGATGGAAAAAATAGTTTTAGAAGAAAACTCATTTAACAGATGAGAAGAGGTAGAATCCAGATTTTTAAAAAGTGGCTTCAGATAGGCAGGTCACTCACTTTAGCAGGAAGTAAGGCCAAATGCACAGGTACACATAGAGATAGGGTGGTAGATTCCGTTTTATGGAGCTGAGGGAGCCCACATTTGCATGTGTTTCTCAGTTTAATAAGAAATGCAGTCACCAGCTGACAGTGTTTCTCTCAAGGAAATACTGAATTTCCCTGAAATGGGGAAATGGAAAATGACCATATTTGAAAACATCAGAGAAGATATACAATGATCACTGAGAGAATGAAAAAGTAAATGTATTAAGCCTAAAAGTTAGGGTGATTAAGCGGAGTTGAGTAACCACTGAATCTTTGTTTGTTTTTTTAAATTTTACTTTTAAGTTCAGGAGTACATGTGCACGTTTGCTATGTAGGTAAATGTGTGTCAGGGGGGTTTGTTGTACGGATTATTTCATGACCCAAGTATTAAGCCTAGTACCCATTAGTTATTTTTCCTGCTTCTTTTCCTCCTCCCACCCTTCACCCTTGGAAACGGTGTGTTGTTCCCCTCTTTATGTCTACATGTTCTTATCTTTTAACTCCCACTTACTAATGAGAATCTGTGGTATTTGGTTTTCCATTTCAGTGTTAGTTTGCTAAGGGTAATGGCCTCTGGCTTCATTCATGTTTCTGCAGAGGACATAATCTCATTCTTTTTTCTGTCTACATAGTATTCCATGGTGTATAAGTACCACATTTTCTTTATCCAGTCTACCATTGATGGGCATTTAGGTTGATTCCATGTCTCTACTGGTGTGAATAAACATGTGTGTGCATGTGTCTTTAAGACAGAACAATTTATATTTGTTTAGGTCTATACCAATTAGATTTCTGGGTTGAATGGTAGTTCTGTTTTTCAGTCCTTGAGGAATTGCCACACTGTCTTCCACAATGGCTGAACTAATTTACACTCCCACCAATCATGTATAAATGTTCCTTCTCCATAACCTTGCCAGTATCTGTTATTTTTTGACTTCTTAATGATAGCCATTCTGATTGGTGGGAGATGGTATCTCACTGTGGTTTTGATTTGCATTTCCCTAATTATCAGTGACATTGAGCTGTCCACACAGCTCAGGCCTGCCCAGCTTCTTATGGGTAAGCCACCATCCCACTCTTATCTCCCTGAGCTAGCAGGCTCTGCGGACACAGGAAGGGCCAGGCTGAGCCCCTGCTTGCATTTGTCCTCCGCTGCTGTCTTTCCAGTGGGCCTCAGGGAAGGAGGCTTCCCACTACTGCTGTTACCAGTTCTCCACATCAACTCTCATGGATGCACAGATCCCTGTGGTCTGCCATGGCTCACACACACACACACACACACACACACACACACACACTGTATATGTGGCACTGAACACTTGACTCACTTAAGTCAAGGCTGAGGGTAGATTGTTGTTTTTTGTTTTTTGTAATTTCCTACTAGTATTTGGATAACTTTGGGGGCAGGGATGGCAATGTGGGGACAGGGGACCATGTCATTGTGATGACTTTATTTGATATTGATTAGAAACAATACATCCTTTCTGAGATGTTTACAATATTATTTTTAAAAATGAAAATGGTTGTACAAAAATTGTTCTCTCATTGCTCACTGTGCTCCAGGGACTCTGGCCTTTTCACTTACTGAACATATTCCTTGGGCATATTCCAGCCTCAAGGATTTTGTATTTATGATTGCTTCTGCTTGTAATGCTCTTGATATGTTTTTGGCTCTTGTCTCCATCCAAATCTCATCTTGAATTGTACTCCCATAATTCCCATGTGTTGTGGGAGGGACCCAGTGGGAGATAATTTGAATTATGGGGGCAGTTTCTGCTCCACTCTTTTCATGATAGTGAATAAGTCTCACAAGATCTGATGGTTTTATCAGGGGTTTTTACTTTGCTTCTTCCTCATTTTTTCTCTTGCTGTGGCTGCCTAAGTACCTTTCATCTTCTGCCATGATTCAGAGGCCACCTCAGCCATGTGGAACTATAAGTCCAATTAAATGTCTTTTTCTTCTTGGTCTTGAGTATGTCTTTACCAGCAGCATAAAAATGGACCAATAGAGTAAATTGGTACCAGTAGAGTGGAGCATTGCTGAAAAGATACCTGAAAATGTGGAAGTGACTTTGGAACTGGGTATCAGGTAGAGTTTGGGACAGTTTGGATGGCTCAGAAAAAGACAGAAAAATGTGGGAAAGTTTGGAATCTCCTAGACACTTGTTTAATGGCTTTGACAAAATGCTTATAGTGGTATGAACAATAAGGTCCAGGCTGAGGTGGCCTCAGATGAAGATAGGGAACATATTGGGACATGGAGCAAAGGTGATTCATGTTATCTTTTAGCAAAAAGACTAGTGGCATTTTTCCCCAGCCCTAGAGATTTGTGGAACTTTGAACTTGAGAGAGCTGACTTAGGGTATCTGGCAGAAGAAATTTCTAAGCGGCAAAGCATTCAAAAGGTGACTTGGGTGCTGTTAATAGCACTTCACTTTAAAAAGGAAACAGAGCATAAAAGTTCAGAAAATTCGCAGCCTGACAATGCAGTAGAAAAGGAACACCCATTTTTTGAGGGGAAATTCAAGCTGGTTGCAGAAATTTGCATAAGTAACAAGGAGCTGAATGTTAATCTAGACCAGGCATCCCCAAACCTTTTACACAGGGGGCCAGTTCACTGTCCCTCAGACCGTTGGAGGGCCGCCACATACTGTGCTCCTCTCACTGACCACCAATGAAAGAGGTACCCCTTCCTGAAGTGTGGCGGGGCTGGATAAATGGCCTCAGGGGGCCGCATGCAGCCCGTGGGCCGTAGTTTGGGGACACCTAATCTAGACAATGGGGAGGTCTCCTGGTCATGTCATGTCTTCATGGCAGCCCCTCTCATCACAGACCCAGAAGCCTAGGAGAAAGAAATGGTTTTGGGGTCTGGGCCCAGGATTCCATGCTGTGTGCAGCCTAGCAACTTGGTGCCCTGCATCCAAGCTGCTCTAGCCATGATAAAATGTGCCAAGTTACTGCTCCAGCCATGGCTAAAAGGTGCCATGGTTTCAGAGGGTGGAAGCTCCAAACCTTGGCAGCTATTACATGGTGTTGAGCCTGCAGGTGCACAGAAGTCAAGCATTGAGGTTTGGGAACCTTCATCTAGATTTCAGAAGATTTATGGAAATGCCTGGATGCCCAGACAAAAGTTTGCTTCAGGGGCAGGGCCCTCTTGGAGAATCTCTATTACGACAATGCAGAAGGGAAATGTGGGGTTGGAGCCCCCTTACAGAGTCCCTACTGGAGCACTGCCTAGTGGAGCTACGAGAAGAGGGCCACTGTCCTCCAGACCCCAGAATGATAGATCCACCGAGAGCTTTCACTGTGCACCTGGAAAAGCTGCAGACACTCAATGCTTGCCTGTGAAAGCAGCCAGGAGTGGGGCTATACCCTGTAAAACCACAGTAGCAGAGCTGCCCAAGACTATGAGAACCCACCTCTTACATCGGCATGACCTAAAAGTGAGACATGGAGTAAAATGAGATCATTTTGAAGCTTTAGAATTTGATGGCCCTGCTGGATTTCAGACTTGCATGGGGCCTGTAACCTCTTTGTTTTGTCCAATTACTCCCATTTGGAATGGTTGTATTTAACCAATACTTGTACCTCCATTGTATCTAGGAATTAACTGGCTTTCTTTTGATTTTACAGGCTCATAGATGGAAGGGACTTGCCTTGTCTCAGATGAGACTTTGGGCTGTGAACTTTTGGGTTAATGCTGAAATGAGTTAATGACTTTGGGGGATGTTGGGAAGGCATGATTGTTTTGAAATGTGAGGACATGAGATTTGGAAGGGCCAGGGCAGAATGATATGGTTTGGCTGCGTCCCCACCCAAATCTCAACTTGAAATGTACTCTTATGATTCCCATGTGTTGTGGGAGATCATTTGAATCATGGTGGCAGTTTCCTCCATAATGTTCTTGTGCTAGTGATAAGTCAGGGGTTTATCAGGGGTTTCTGCTTTTACTTCTTCCTCATTTTCTCTTGCCGCCACCATGTAAGAAGTGCCTTTTACCTCCCACCATGATTCTGAGGCCTCCCCAGCCATGTGAAACTGTAAGTACAATTACAGCTCTTTTTCTTTCCAGTCTTGGATATGTCTTTATCAGCAGCATGAAAATGGACTAATATATCTCTTCACCTACAGAAATTCATGACGTGCTTTGTCATCTGTGACCTTGTTCAACTCTCGGCTTCACAGTGTTGCCTGCCTTTAATATACTATTAAAAATTGACACAAATTTACCTCCTCCTATCAAAAAAAAAAAAAACCTCTGCCTAATCCCTTCCAGCTTTGCTTTTATCCATAAATTATATAAATGTGCATGTGTATGTATATACATATGTATGTATGCATGTTGTAAATATATGTATGTATACACATTTCCATTAAAATACATGCTAAATAAAGACTGGGATATCAATTTATTAATCTGTTTATCTATTACTGTAAACAAATACCTGAAGCTGTGCCTAACACAAATAGACTCTCTAAAAATATTTGTTGAGTAAAAAATAAAATTTATGGTAAAAGAAATAATGTTAGAGAAGACAGGAATGCAGATGCTAATATCACCAATGAAGAAAGAACAGTGATCAGGAGAGCATCAGATGAGAGTGGCATGGCTGTACTGGAGAAGAGCAGTTATTAAGTGAAGTGCACTTCAGGAGGAGTTGGAGTTCTTGGTGGGGGCAAGTGAGGAGATACGATGTGAAAGGGCCAACATGAGGAAACAAAATATTCAACTTGACCTTTTGATCTTATGGTATGTGTACCATGAAGACAGTAACTGAAACATAGAAGAGGTAGAGCACATTGGGAAGGATTTGGTTGATGGATAACAGACAGATCCAGAGGGCAGAATGTGATGGGAATTCAAAATCAAACAGCCACTTTGAAAAACAATTTGATAGTTTCATATATAGTAAGACATACACTTATTATGCAGCCCAGCAATCCCACTCCTAGGTATTTGGCTAACAGAAATGAAAACATATGTCTATGCAGAGATTTTTCTGTTCATAGTAGCTTTATTCATAATAACTAAAAACTGGACACAACCCAAATGTCCATCAACTGATAGATAGAGAAACAAATTGTGATGTATTTATTCAATTGAATAATGTTCATAAATGAAAGGGAAAATAGTATTGACACGTGAGATAACATGGATAAATCTAAAAAACATTATGCTAAGTAAAAGAAGCCAGACACAAAGACTACACATTGTATGATTCTCTTTACATGAAATTATCAAACAAAAGGCAAAACTACAGTGACAGAACAGATTACTGGTTGCTAAAAGCTGGGATCGAGTAGGAGATTGACTACCAAGGAACATGAGGTTGCTTTTTGGGGCAATGGAAATGTTCCGAATCATGAGGGTAGTGGCAGTTGCATGACTATATTTATTTTTCAAAATTTCTAATTTTACACTTAATAGTGATGTATCTTACTGCATTAAATTATACCTAAACTGGTTAAAATAATTAACATATTTATGTTTTCATTTACTGTGTGTCTCAGTCCTAGAATCAAAAAGATATGCTTCTTGAAGGCAATATCAAAACCATTATTCTCTCTCTCTTTTTTTGTTTGTTAGAAAAGATCTCTGTCACCCAGGCTGGATGCAGTAATCATGACTAACTGCAGCCTCAATCTCCTGGGCTCCAGTGATCCTCCTCCTTCAGCCTTCCAAGTAACTGGGGCTACAGGCACATGCCACCCTGCCTGGCTAATTTCTTTCTGTATTTTTTGTTTTTGTAGAGACAGAGTTTGGCCATGTTGCTCAGCTTGGTCTTCAACACCTGGGATCAAATTATCTGCCCACCTCAGTCTCCCAAAAAATCCAGTATTCTTAGTGTATAATAGGTTACAAGTATTTATTGAGCAAATATGTTTCATGCTTCTGACAATAGCTTCAAACTCATATTTCTGTGATTAAATCTAGTATTCATCATTTACTATTGACATCAGCATGGACAAAATACTTAGCATTTCTAAGCCTTGGTGTTATATAAAATGTCGGGATTAAAAATAAAATTTCTTCCGTAGAGTTATTATGAAAATGAAATAATACACATAATGTGCTTGCAGCTCCATCTATCAGGCATATATATATATATATATATATATATATATATATATGCTAACTGTACCATAATCATACAAATTTGTCATGATTATTTTATATGACTTTATGTTATCTCAATTGCCTATGACTATTAATTATGTCTATTATTATTGTACATTTCCTAATATTAGAGACTTTGCATGTATTTTTTGCATTCTTCTGATTGCCTGTGAGTTGTAGCACACAGTAAGTACTCACTTAACATTTATTGAAGATTCCTTGATTCTTTAAATGTTTAAGAACCATCTTTTCTCATGCCTTGGGATATTTATATGTGCTATCGCCCTTTCCTGGAAATGTTACCTACATCCTCATATACATGCACACACACACTAATGACTTTTGTACTTTTTGTTTAGGTCTAAGCACAGTTTTGCAGCAAAAAAGTCCCTGACTTCCCAGAAGAGATCAGATTGCTGTGTTTCACTATTATGGTACTCTGTACTCAACTTCTTGACAGGAAGGAGAAAGTGGGGTAAGTAAGGTAAGAGAGCTAGCTTATGCAATGGTTGTGTTTGGAGACAGTAACTGGCAAGAAGCTATGAAATGTGCTTCTTCTACCCTTTTATTCATTTATTCAAGAATCTGCAGTTGCTCCTTTTTAATTATGGTCAAATTTTTAGACTGGTGTTCAAGGTCTTTTTGTAGTGTATTTTATATATATGTATGTATACACTTTTTCTAGTATTCTGTTTTCCTGTATCCAAAGAGGACTTCATTCCATTTCCTTATTATATAGGCTCAAAGTTGGTTCTTTTTCTCACATGTCCAGTTCCTGACTGTCAACAACTCTTTGAAATATCTATTCTGAGTTTCATATCCTTCTCACTGCTTATGAACTCTACTTCAATAAACAGTTTAAAATCCACTAAGATGTCTAACAGTTAGGCTTGACAAAAGTTGTTTGAAATAAAAGTACAATTACACATCCTGATTATTTCTTATAGTCCATATAGAGTCATAAGAATTTTATTTCAGCTTATTTCTTCCATTTTATCTTAGTCAACTATTATGAACATGTGCTAGAAAATGTGGATGGCCTTGAAGGGAGAATAGAGAGTTAAACACAATTATTTTCATTAAAAATTCTCAGTACAGTTGTGAAGATGACTCAGTAAACAGAAGATTGCCACACACTATAGACAGGCCTACACTCAGGGCAGCTCAGCATGCTGAGGCAATGCTTTGGTGCACACATGGAAAGTCAGAGAAAGCTCCCCAGAAAGGATGAAGGCACTGCCCATCTACTCTTATCCTGCTGACCTTTCTTGACTCCTTTGTTCCAGTAGAAAATGCCAGCAAAGCTTTTCCATAGGGTGCAGAGAGCTGTGAATCAGCCAAGCATTAGCACAGGCCAAACACTGCAGAGACATCTTAATCACTGTAACAGCTCTTTGGGTAGAGAGTATCATTACACTCATTTTACCCAGGTGAAAATAGAGGGTAGGTTAGATTAAGTGACTTTGCTGAGGACACACAGCTTGTGAGCGTGAGCTCTGTCTGTCTGGCTCCCAATGCTGTACTCTTGCCTACTAAAGGCAAAATAAAACCAACAAATCCCAAACTTCTGCTTACAATAAAAGTGCTGTAAAAATTGGCCCCCAATAATCATTCTTTAAAAAAACACACAGTAGTGTAATAGTGATGATGATAATAAGAATAATAGCCTTATCTCCTAACCAGCTGGGTGCCTGCTTTTAATCTTGATGGAAAGCCTCATATTTACCCCATTAATACAGCTTATGAAGAGGTTAGAAATATGAAGTAACTTGTCTAAGTCAGGAAACCCACCCAGGAGCAGAATCGCATGGAGGTCTTTGATCCCTGGCTTGGTGTTCATTTATCTAAATAGTGGGGTCTCTGGGTTTAGAAATTAATATTCTAAGTGTACTTTTTTTAAATGTACATATAAGTTTATGGGGTACAAGTGCAGTTTTGTTACATGGATATATTGCAGAGTGGGTGGTGGTGAAGTCTGGGATTTTGGTGTAACCATATAAACATAAACCAACCTTGGTTTATGTTTAATGTACCCATTAAATAATTTCTCATCCGTCACCCACCTCCCAACGTCCTACCCTTTCAAGTCTCCAGTCTATTATTCCATGCTCTCAGTTTATGTGTACACCTTATTTGGTTCCTACTTGTAAGTGAGAACATGTGTTATTTGACTTTTGCAGCAACATGGATGAAACTGGAAACCATTATCTAGTGAAGTAACTCAGAAACAGAAAGTCAAATACCACATGCTCTAATTATTCTTCATCACTATTTTCACATGCTCTGTACAACAGCACTGTATATAATTGTGTAGTGAATGGAGACAGATTAACATAATTAAACATTGCTCCTTTCCTTACCTGGCTTGCTAAGAACATTATTGGGAAAGAACCTGGTTTAACACACAGACACATTTTCTAGAATGCTTGAAGAGAAAATGTAGATAATATAAGAGGACTTTAAAAAAACGTAAACCTCAGTTGGAATACAGGAAATGATTAATAACCTAGGAAATGGAAATGTCAAGTTTATCATCTAAATATTAGTCAGCAGACTTCAATTTGTTTTGGAAAAGGCTCAACAGTCATGCATAAAGCAGAAGAAAGACACCTCTGACACTAAAATTCCCCTCGAAATATCAAGATCTATTCAAACAAGACATTCAGAAGCAAAGGCAGGCTAATTAATAATCCATGACAATAAGTAGCGTTTGCTTATTTTAATTACTAGGAACTTCAGTTAGGTCTCTTCCATTGTAAAATGGAAAAAATGAAACGACGACAAAAAAAAGAAAAAAAGAAAAAAAGAAAAACAAACAAACAAAAAAACCACAAGCCTGTTTCTCAGGTAATGATTTGTGGTTGATGTTCTTAGAAGTTCTAGTACCTGGCAATGACTCAGTGCTTAAGTATAGGTTGGCAAGGGGAGGGGAAAGGGTCTGGCGTGACACCTACGCGTATGGGAGGGGCACGTATGGTCTATGCAAACTCTAGTACTAAAACAAAATCCTGAAATCCAACTTCCATTCTGCTCAGCTTAAAACCTGTCATTCTGTTGCTTTTGTTTTCAGAGCAGTGTTTGGACTTCATATGTTACCTCCTTGGTCATTTACGATAGGTGCTTTTTAAATTTTCTTTTTCCACTTCAGACACATCTATTATTACTCTTATCTTATGCCTCTTTGTGCTTCACCTACGTGAAATTTTCTGGGTTCTCAAGATGTTTTATGCTCTGACTTGACTTTAGGTTATTGTTCATGTAGATTCTGCCTGAAATTATCTTCATTCTTTGCTTGGAAACTATTTAGGGCTGGCTTTTATATCACCTGCCTGAGAAACCTTCTCTAACATCCTACTCCCATTTCTGCCTCTTTCACCTGTCACACGTGGGCTGTGTCAGTGACCTCCCCTTCAAGCAGCCAAAGCATTCTGTTTAGCTGTTATCTGTACCTGAAAGAAGGACCCTCCCTGGAAAAACAGTACCCTTCCCTTTTCAAGAATTACAGATGGAGTCTTACATAGCCTTTCTTCTGTGTCTATGGACCTCAAAAAGACAATCTACCAGAGAAGTGACTTGGACCAAAGAGTAAAACAAAATTAAAATAACTTAAAACGTTAAAACGTTCTACTGGCCTGTTGGTAGCTAAGTCTTGGCCAATAGGATTAGATGATTCTGTACCTTACCTTGTTTCTCAAATATCACCAATGATACAGGACAGAGTCTGAAGGGAAATGGCCATTGCTCTTCTAACATTGGAAGGTGATATGACCAATATGAGCAATAACAACTGTAAAAGTATTCCTGCTGCCAGAAAAGCGCCTTCCTTTACTTAGGTTGGATTCAGATTGCATTGTGTTTGAAAATTGATGCTTATCTTTGGCAGGTGTGTCTGTTTATATATTTTCTTGATTTAATATATATTTATTTGGTGATTAAGAAGAATGAGGGGGTATCTTAGTTGGCTTGAGTTGCAATAAAAATACCATAGGCTGGGTAGTTTATAAAAAACAGAAATTTACTTCGCACAGTTCTGGAGACTGGAAAATCCAAGATTAAGATGCCAATCAGGCCAGGCGTGGTGGCTCAAGCCTGTAATCCCAGAACTTTGGGAGGCCGAGGCGGGTGGATCACGAGGTCAAGAGAACGAGACCATCCTGGTCAACATGGTGGAAACCCCGTCTCTACTAAAAATACAAAAAATTAGCTGGGCATGGTGGCGTGTGCCTGTAATCCCAGCTACTCAGGAGGCTGAGGCAGGAGAATTGCCTGAACGCAGGAGGCGGAGGCTGCAGTGAGCCAAGATCGCGCCATTGCACTCCAGCCTGGGTAACAAGAGCGTAACTCTGTCTCAAAAAAAAAAAAAAAAAAAAAGAAAGAAAAAAAAAAAGAGAGAGAGATGCCAATCAATGTTATTCCTGGTGAGGGCTTGATTCCTGGCCTACAGAAAGCCAATTTCCTGTTGTGTCCTCACATTATGGAAAAACTAAGGATCTTCCTTAGGTTTCTTTAATAATAGAATTAATCTCATTCATGAGGATTTGATCCTCATGATCTAATCCTTTCTCCAAATATCATTACCTTGGGGGATAGGATTTCAAAATGTGACTCTTAGGAGAACAAGAGAAAATATTCAAACTGTATCTGGAGCATTATAGCATCTCACTTGAAAGAAGAGAATTTGAAGGGGCTGAACTGTTTTGATAAATGTGTAGAGCCAGAATTGATATTAAAATATTTTTCTGAAATATTGGACTGAAAGACTTAGACTCTGAAAAATATACTTCTGCCTCTGTGTCCTAGAGTGCAAATAGGTGAGGCACTGTCAGGGCACAGTTTTCTGGTCCAGACCAGCCCTGTGGATAGGAGTTAGGCTTTGAAGAAGATGGTATTCTAAGTGGAGTGGGGCACTGTGGATTGGTATATTGTCTGGGAAATCTGAACAATCAATGTCTCTAAACATTTTCTTTTGTATATTAGGATATTCATTCATTTATTGAGCCACTGCCCTTTGGAAGGCATTGCACTAAGTGATGAGAAAAAAGGTAGATAAGGCAGTAAGATGCTTTTTTGAATGGGATTTAGAAAGTTGGTTCAGCAAGGCACACAATAAAAACAAATGCAAAGAAATAAATATGATAATTTCAGGGCATGACAATAGCTATGCACAAAATAAAAGTGAGTATTTTGTTACCACCTCATGGCATGGGGGGCTGGGATAAATTGGAGAGTCAGTGAAGTGGGGGCATTTGAGATGAGACATGACATAAGGGTGCCAGCCAAGTGAAGACCTTGAGGGAGTAAATTTCAGTTAGGAAAAAATAGCAAATGCATAGACCCAAAAGTATGGAACCAAGCTCAACATCTTTTCTTTTTTCTTTTTTCTTTTTGATTTAACTTCTGGGATGTATATGCAGAACGTGCAGGTTTGTTACATATGTAGAGATGTGCCATGGTGCTTTGCTGCACCCATCAACCTGTCATCTACATTAGGTATTTGTCTTAATGCTATCCCTCCCCTTACTCCCCAATCCCCTAGAGGCACCAGTGTGTGATGTTCCCCTCCCTGTGCCCATATGTTATTATTGTTCAACTCCCACTTATGAGTGAGAACATGTGGTGTTTGGTTTTTGGTTCCTGTGTTAATTTGCTGAGAATGATGATTTTCAGCTTCATCCATGTCCCTGCAAAGGACATGAACTTATTCTTTTCTATGGCTGCATAGTATTCCATAGTGTATATGTGCCACATTTTCTTTATCCAGTCTAACAATGATGGGCATTTGGGTTCATTCCAAGACTTTGCTATTGTGAATTGTGCTTCAGTAAACATATGTGTGCATGTATTTTTATAGCAGAATGATTTATAATCCTTTAGGTATATACCCAGTAATGAGATTGCTAGGTCAAATGGCATTTCTAGTTCTAGATCCTTGAGGAATATCTATGCTGTCTTCCACAATGGTTGAACTAATTTACACTCCCACCAACAGTATAAAAATGTTCCAGTTTTTCCACATCATTTCTAGTATCTGTTATTTCGACATTTTGATGATCTCCATTTTAACTGGCATGAAATGGTATCTCATTGTGGTTTTGATTTATATTTCTTTAATGACCAGTGATGATGACCTTTTTTTCATTTTTGTTGACCACATAAATGTCTTCTTTTGAAAAGTGTCGATAAATATCCTTCACCCACTTTTTGTTTTTTTTTTTCTTTTTCTTGTAAATTCGTTTAAGTTCCTTGTAAATTCTGGATATTAGCCCTTTGTCAGATGGATAGATGGCAAAAATTTTCTCATTCTGTCGGTTGCCTGTTCACTCTGACAATAGTTTCTTTTACTTTGCAGAAGCTCTTTAGTTTAATTAGATCCCGTTTGTCAGTTTTGGCTTTTGTTGTCAGTGCTTTGGTGTTTTAGTCATGGAGTCTCCCCATGCCTATGTTCTGAATGGGATTGCCTAGGTTCTCTTCTAGGGTTCTTTGAAATGGTTTTAGGTCTTATGTTTAAATCTTTAATTCATCTTGACTTAATTTTTGTGTGAGGTGTAATGAAGGGGTCCAGTTTCAGTTTTCTGTATATGGCTAGTCAGTTTTCCCAGTGCCATGTATTTAATAGGGTATGGTTTCTCCATTGCTTGTTTTTGTCAGGTTTGTCAGAGATCAGATGGTTGTAGATGTATGGTGTTACATCTGAAGTCTCTGTTCTGTTCCATTGATCTATGTATCGATTTTGGTATCAGTACAATGCTGTTTTGTTTACTGTAGCCTTGTAATATAGTATAGTTTGAAGTCAGGCAGTGTGATGTCTCCAGCTTTGTTTTTTTCTTTTTTTGCTTGGAGTTGTGTTGGGTATACAGGCTCTTTTTTTGTTTCATATGAAATTTAAAGTCATTTTTTTTTCTAATTCTGAGAAGAAAGCCAATGGTAGCTTGATAGAGATAGCATTGAATCTATAAATTACTTTGGGAAGTATGGCCATTTTGATGATATTGATTATTCCTGTCCATGAGCATGGAATGTTTTCCACTGATTTGGGTCCTCTCTTATTTCCTTGAGCAGTGGTTTGTAGTTCTTCTTGAAGAAGTCCTTCACATCTGTTGTATGTTGTATTCCTAGGTATTTTATTTGCTTTGTAGGAATTGTGAATGGGAGTTCACTCATGATTTGGCTTTCCATTATTAGTGTATAGGAATTCATGTAATTTTTGCCCATTGATTTTGTATGCTGAGACTTTGCTGAACTTAAGGAGTTTTTGGGCTGAGACAATGGGGTTTTCTAAATATTCAATTATGTCATCTGCAAACAGAGATAATTTGACTTCCTGCATTCCTATTTGAATACCCTTTATTTGCTGAATTGCTCTGGCCAGAACTTCCGATACTATGTTGAATAGGAGTGGAAAGAGGGGGCATTCTTGTCTTGTGCCAGTTTCAAAGGGAATGCTTCCAGCTTTTGCCATTCAGTATGATATTGGCTGTGGGCTTGTCGTAAGTATCTCTTATTATTTTGAGATATATTCCATCAATAACTAGTTTATTGAGTGTTTTTAGCATGAAGGGGTGTTGAATTTTATCAAAGGCCTTTTCTGCATATATTGAGATAATCATGTTTTTTTTTTTTTATCATTGGTTCTGTTTCTGCGATAGATTATGTTTATTGATTTGTGTATGTTGATCCAGTCTTACATCCCAGGGTTGAAGCTAACTTGATTGTGGTGGATAAGCTTTTTGATGTGCTGCTGGATTTGGTTTGCCAGTATTTTATTGAAGATTTTTGAATTGATGTTCATCGGGGATATTGACCTGAAACATTTTGTTGTTGTTGTTTCTCTGCCAGATTTTGGTATCAAGGTGATGCTGGCCTCATGAAATCAGTTAGGGAAGAGACCCTCTTTCCCTACTGTTTGGAATTTGAGAAAAATGGTACCAGCTCCTCTTTGTACCTCAGGTAGAATTAGGCTGTGAATCCGTCTGGTTATAGGTTTTTTTTTTTTTTTGGTTAGTAAACTATTAATTACTGCCTTAATTTTAGAACTTGTTATTGGTCTATTCAGGTATTCAAGTTCTTCCTGGTTTAGTCTTAGGAGGTATATGTGTCCAGGAATTTATCCTTTTTCTTCTAGATTTTCTAGTTTATTTGTGTAGAGTGTCCTCTGATGGTAGTTTGTACTTCTGTGGGATCAGTGGTGATCTCCCTTTTTTAAATTCTATTTGATTTTTCTTTCTTTTCTTCTTTATTAGTCTGGCTAGCAATCTATCTATTTTGTTAATCTTTTTGATAAAAGAGCTCCTGGATTCATTTGTTTTTAGGAGGGGTTTTCATGTCTCTATCACATTTATTTCTGCTCTGATCCTAGTTATTTCTTGTCTTCTGCTAGCTTTTGAATCTGTTCTTGCTTCTCTAGTTCTCTTAATTGTGATGTTAAGGTATCAATTTTAGATCTTTCACTTTCAGGTACACAATCAAAAGTAGGCTTGGTCTTTTCAAATAGTCCCATATTTCTTGGAGGCTTTGTTTATTCCTTTTTATTCTTTGTTCTCTAATCTTGTCTTCATGCTTAATTTCATTAAGTTTACCTTCAATCTCTGATATCCTTTCTTCCACTTGATAAATTTGGCTATTGACACTTGTTTATGCTTCACAACATTTTTGTGCTGTGTTTTTCAGCTCCATCAAGTCAGTTATGTTCTTCTCTTAACTGGTTATTCTAGTTAGCAATCCCTCCAATCTTTTATCAAGGTTCTTAGCTTCCTTGCTTTGGGTTAAAACATGCTCCTTTACCTTGAAGGAGTTTGTTATTACCCACTTTCTGAAACCCACTTCTGTCAATTCATCAAACTCATTCTCTGTCCAGTTTTCTTTCCTGGCTGGTGAGGAGTTACCATCCTTTGGAGGAGAAGAGACATTCTGGTTTTGACAATTTTTAGCCTTTTTACTTTGGTTTTTCCTCATCTTTATGGATTTAGCTACCTTTGGTCTTTGTTGTTGGTGACCTTTGATGGAGTTTTTGTGTGGTCATTCTTTTCATTCATTTTCATGCTATTGCTTTCTGTTTCTTAGTTTTCCTTCTTACAGTCAGGCCCCTCTTCTGCAGGTATGCTGGAATTTGCTGGGGGTCCACTTCAGACCCTGTTTGCCTGGGTTTCACCAGTAGAGGCTGAAGGACTGCAAAGATTGCTGCCTGTTTGTTCCTCTGGATGCTGTGTTCCAGAAGGGCACCCACCAGTTCCAGCTGGAGCTCTCATGTATGAGGTGTGTGTCAACATCTGCTGGGAGGTGTCTCCCAGTCAGGAGGCATGGGGGTCAGGGTTCCACTTAAGCAGACACTCTGTCCATTAGCAGAGCTTGAGTGCTGTGCTGGGAGATCTGCTGCTCTTTTCAGAGCTGGCAGGTAGGAACATGTAAGTCTGCTGAAGCTGTCCCCTCTGCTGCCTCTTCCCCCAGGTGCTCTGACCCAGGCAGATGGGAGTTTTATCTATAAGCCCCTGACTCAGGCTGCTGCCTTTCTTTCAGAGATGCCCTGCCCAGAGAGGAGGACTCTAGAGAGACAGTCTGGCTATAGCTGTTTTACAGTGCTCTGGTGGGCTTCACTCAGTGCAAACTTCCAGGTGGCTTTGATTACACTGTGAGGGGAAAACCACCTACTCAAGCCTCTGTTATGGCAGACACCCCTCCCCCTTACCAAGTTCAAGCATCCCAGGTCTACTTCCGACTGCTGTGCTGGCAGCAGGAATTTCAAGCCAGTGGATCTTAGCTTGCTGGGCTCCGTGGGGGTGGGATCTACTGAGCAAGACCACTTGGCTCCCTGGCTTCAGCTCCCTTTTCAGGGGAGTGAATGGTTCTGTCTTGTTGGTGTTCCAGGTGGCACTGAGGAATGAGAAAAACAACAACAACAAACAGAAAAACTCCTGCAGCTAGTTCAATGTCTTCCCAAATGGCCACCTAGTTTTGTGCTTGAAACCTAGGGCCCTTGTGGTGTAGGCACCTGAGGCAATCTCCTTGTCTGTGGGTTGTAAAGACCATGGGAAAAGCATAGCATTTGGGTTGTATAGCACTGTTCTTCACAGCACAGTCCCTCACAGCTTCCCTTGGCTAGGGGAGGGACTTCCTTGACCCCTTGCACTTTCCAGGTCGGGAGACAGCCCACCGTGCTTCTGCTGACCTTCCGTGGGCTGCATCCAATGTCTAACCACTCCCAATGAGATAAGCCATGTACCTCAGTTTGAAATGCAAAAATCACCTGCCTTCTGCGTTGGTCTTGTTGGGAACTGCAGACTGAAGCTGTTCCTTCAAGCTGAACATTTTTTAGGGCACAGAAAGAGGGTGATGTTGTTTGGATCCAGAGAGTAAGGGGAAGAGAAGTGAGAGAGACATTGGAAAAGACCAGCAGGAGCCAGGCCTTAAAAACTATTGTGAAGATTTTGGATTTTAAGTGTTTCAGAAATATTGGAGGCCTTGTGTAATACAGAATGTGATCTAATTTATAATTTTAAAATTTGTTCTGGTTGTTGAGGGGAAATTGACTTTGGGGTGGGGGAAAAGTAGAATTTGAGAAATCAGGAAACTATTGGTTTAGTCAAATTACAAATAATCATGAGTTGTTGGGATTAGGAGGATCTCACTGGAAAGGGGAAGAAATGATTGGATTGGAGATGTTTTGGAGGTGGACATGGCGGGATTTGTTATTTTTAATGCATGGATTTATACTCTGACCTCACCATGCTTGCCACTCTCAGTGGCATGAGATACATGTTACCACCTTGCAAGGTGGTGTCATAAAGAATGCAATGTTGAGGCAAAAGAGAAAAGCCTACCCTGCCCCTCATTCACACCGCTGCCCAGGCCCATCCAACAGTGTAGTAATAGGGTCCAAGACAGTTAAAGGCCCTGGAATTTAAGATGTAACCAGCAGCAGAGAGAGGGTTGGGAAAGAGATATCAAAGTGCAAAAACAGGTCAGGCATAGTGACTCACACCTGTAATTCCAGCAGTTTGGGATCACTTGAGGTCTGGAGTTTGAGACCAGCCTGGTCAGTGTGGTGAAACTTCATCTCTACTAAAAATACAAAAATTAGCCGGGTGTGGTGGTGCCTGCCTGTAATCTCAGCTACTTGGCAGGCTGAGGCAGGATAATCCTTTCAACCTGGGTAGAGGAAGTTACAGTGAGCCAAGATTGTGCCACTGCACTCCAACCTGGGCAACAGAGCAAGACTCTACCTCAACAAAACCCAAAACCAAACAAAATAACACCAACAACAAAAAAAAAAAACAAAGTGCAAAAGCAATTGCCAAGAATATCCCTTGAGGAAAGACATGACAAACCGTCTCTTTATTGGGTATTGTGAGGAAGGTGATGCTTTCAGGGTTAGATGAACAGTAGGATGATATGGAAAAAAACGTGTGCATTGCACACCTTCCACTGAATTGTCATTGTTTATTTGTCAAGTCCTTCACTAAAATATAATCACAGAGAAGGGTGGAGCTAAGTCATATTCACTTTTATATCCTAGTGCGTGGTTCAGCTTCTGGCACCTAGTGCCCAGTAAATACTTATTGAATGAATGGTGAAACTCTTTATTGAGAAGGTATTGGTTTGAAGACTTAGGCTTTTTCTGACTTTTTAAGCAAGTGTGGCAGGGAAACAAATTAGCATCAAGAATCCTGACTTTTTTTTTTCCTACTTTTATGCTTCAGTAATCATGTTTTGCCATTCCATATTTATCACTATGAAATGGCTGAACCTTCTCCAACAGAGGCCTTTTTTTTTTTTTTTTTTTTTTTTGCCTCTGGCCTCGCATGACACAATTTGTATCGGCCAGTGGGAAGGCATATACGTTGGTACAAAATGTGAATATGCCTATTATCATTCTCCCAAATAGTCTGGACAGCCCTAGGAATCAGCTTAGATGTTCAGCCTGGCCCCTGGTCAGCACATTCTACGAGCTCGTGGAAAAGGGCAAGCACACACGATTTACAGCTACAGAGAAATGGCCTCATAAAAATGCATAAGGGTGTGTGCACAGTGATGGTGTGGATGAAAAAAGCAGTGTTTACATACTGTTACACTAAAAATATTCACACCTCATCAAATTGTCAGTCTTGTTTGCTGGCAACAATGGGAATTTTCCCCCTGTAAGACGGTAATAGCTCTCAGCGGAGCACGGCGCATTGTCTCATTAATTCTTCCCAGATCCCAGTGAGGTGGGTGGTGAGGGTTCCTATTCCTGTTGTTTCAGAAAAGAATAGAATGAGATTTATTTCCCTGCTCTCTGCTCACACTGCTTCATAGAATGATGGAGGATATTTGCCAACTCATTTTTGAAGACTGATTCACTGTGGCCCTTGGGGATTGGTCCTTTAAAATGACTTCTGGTGTACTGACCTTGTGCTAATGAGAACACCAAGCCCTAGAAGAGGGAGTCAGTTCATAAAGGCCTCTCAGCTACTCTGGAAAATCCAAGTTCAGCTCACTAATTTCCTACCTAGAGAAAGGTAGGAAGAATAAGAGCGCAAACCTGTGAAAACACCCACTGGATGTCAAGAATTTTGTAATTAATACTTTCGTGGATTCACCATGACAGTCTTGTAAGATTGATTTTCTTCTTATTATTAATTATATGTTTCCAAATACAAATTATAAAGATCAAGCATCAACTTTCCAGGATTCAAACTGAAGTTTATTTGACAGCAAAGCTGATATACATGAGAAAGTCACACACCATTTACGCCGTACACACTGGACAGACTGACACATAGCAGAGGCTCAAAGATGTTTCTTGATTTGGTCTAGCTGAGAAAAGACCATTTTGGAGACAGACATACCTGGATTCAAGTGCAGATCTCTTCCTTACCAGGTGGGCATTGTTGGGTAAGCTCCAGTTCTCTCATCTGTAAAAGAAATAAAATATGCCATGGCAGGATGGATGTGAAAATGAAATGAGAGAGTCCAGAGAAAGTGACTGTCATGCATGAAGACTGCTCTATGCCTGCTGGTTCCCTCTGCTCCTCCCCACAATGGCAGTCTTGTATGTTTCTAAGTAATCTTAGAAAACAATCCCACATATTTCTGTTTTTTTTTTTCTTTTGTTTTTTTCTTTTTCTTTTTTTGGCCTCCCCACCTGGAGTTGACTTATTTACAGTGGCCAAGATGGTTAGCATCCTTCCTACTGATTTTCACTAATTATCAGCAACTTGCAGGGGTCATCTTCTCAGGCCTCATCTCTGGAGGTCATTGAGTGAGATTATTAAGCTTCTGGGCAATAGAAACTATGCTCCCAATCCATTGACCACTGACCATGTACTAAGCATTTAAATGTTTCATGAAACACTGAAAACTGAAGTTCGGTGAGCTCAAGGGCGCCAATAGGGGCCTCTTCAATACCTATGAAACCTTCATAATTTACTTAATCTCTCATATAGTCTTCTCATCTATATGAGGGACATAAAGATAAACAGGTTTGAAAAGACTAAAAGAAATAATTTGTAAAAAGTGATTACTCAGTTCCAGCTACATAACAATGGTTTGGTAATTATTAGTTATTAATAGCATTAGCAAAATAGTAAAGGGAAATTCGTAAGTTAATGATTTCTAATGTAAGGCAGTATGAAAGTGATTTATTCACTATCCAGTGTGTCTTAAAAATTTTTATACTAAACAGTAAAAAACATGTTAATTACAATTATGTAGTAAATATATATTACCTAATATTAGTTATAAAAATGCATACATTATATAAAATAAAAGGAAAGTAAACCATCAACTCACCATACTGTGAAAACCACCATATGAAAGCATTCATCCCATACCCTTACTTTTCCTTTCAGAGGCAACCACAACCCTGAATTTTGTGTTGAGCCTTTCCTTAGCTTTCTTTGAAGTTACACCATTTATGTTTGCATTTATTAACAATAAATTTTGGGGGCTTTCTCATGCTTATGACATTTATATTAATGTAATCACATTGCTATCGGTCTTTTACTATTTGCTTTGTTTGCTCAATGTTGTATTCTGAAATGTATCAATGCCGTTCACATAGCTGTAACAAATTCTTTCAGTACTCTACTAGAAAATGTATATCGAGGAATTCACTTATCCATTTCACTCTTAATAGGCATTTTAGTTGTTTCCTTTAAATTTATTTTCCTGTTACTACAAGCGCTTTTAGCAACATTATTATATAAATTCATGGTATACATGGGCAAAATTTTCTGCAGCGTAGGTATCAGGGAATGAAACTGGTTGCAGGATTTGAACATTTCCAACCTTACTAGATAATGCCATTGCCTTGTTATACAAAGTAGCAATGCCCATTTACAATCCCACCTGCTGTCTATCACGGTAATGTCCACTTCACATCCATGTCAACACTTGTTATTTTTAGTCTTTAATAATTGCCAATCTATTGGATAAAAAACAGTCTCTACTTGTGGTTTCAGTTTACATTAGTTTGATGTAGAAGCGAGATGAAGAATATTTTAAAAGTGGTCATTACGTTTTCCTTCTTTTTTCTTTTTTAATTGCATTTTAGGTTTTGGGATACATTAGAAGAACATGCAAGATAGTTGCATGGGTACACACATGGCAGTGTGATTTGCTGCCTTCCTCCCCTTCACCTATATCTGACATTTCTCCCCATGCTATCTCTCCCCAACTCCCCACCCCTCACTGTCCTTCCCCTATTTCCCCTCAACAGACCCCAGTGCGTAGTGCTCCCCTCCCTGGGTACATGTGTTCTCATTGTTCAACACCCGCCTACAAGTGAGAATATGCAGTGTTTGATTTTCTGCTCTTGTGTCAGTTTGCTGAGAATGATGGTTTCCAGGTTCATCCATGTCCCTACAAAGGACACGAACTCATTGTTTTTGATGGCTGAATAATATTCCATGGTGTATATGTGCCACATTTTCCCTGTCCAGTCTATCATTGATGGGCATTTGGGTTGGTTCCAGGTCTTTGCTATTGTACACAGTGATACAATGAACATTTGTATGCATGTGTCCTTATAGTAGAATGATCTATAATCCTTTGGATATATACCCAGGAATGGGATTACTGGGTAAAATGGAATTTCTATTTCTAGGTCCCTAAGGAATCGCCACACTGTCTTCCACAATGGTTGAACTAATTTACACTTCCATCAATAGTGTAAAAGTGTTCCTATTTCTCCACATCCTCTCCAGCATCTGTTGTCTCTAGATTTTTTAATGATCGCCATTCGAACTGGCGTGAGATGGTATCTCAATGCAGTTTTGATTTGCATTTCTCTAATGACCAGTGATGATGAGCATTTTTTCACATTTGTTGGCCTCATGTATGTCTTCTTTTGTAAAGTGTCTGTTCATATTCTTTGCCCACTTTTGAATGGGCGTGTTTGTTTTTTTCTTGTAGATCTGTTTTAGTTCTTTGTAAGTTCTGAATATCAGCCCTTTGTTAGATGGGTAGACTGCAAAAATTTTTTCCCATTCTGTTGGTTGCCAATAAACTCTAATGACTGTTTCTTTTGCCGTGAAGAAGCTGTGGAGTTTGATTAGGTCTCATTTGTCTATTTTGGCTTTTGTTTCAATGCTTTTGGTGTTTCGGTCATGAAGTCCTTTCCTATGCCTATGTCCTAGATGGTTTTGCCTAGATTTTCTTCTAGGGTTTTTATGGTGTTAGGTCTTATGTTTAAGTCTTTAATCCATCTGGAGTTAATTTTAGTGTAAGGTATCAGGAAGGGGTCCAGTTTCTGCTTTCTGCACATGGCTAGCCTGTTTTTCCAACACCATTTATTAAACAGGGAATCCTTTCCCCATTGCTTGTTTTCATCAGGTTTATCAAAGATCAGATGGTTGTAGATATGTTGTGTTTCCTCTGAGGCCTCTGTTCTGTTCCATTGGTCTGTATCTCTGTTTTGGTACCAGTATCATGCTGTTTTGATTACTGTACCCTTGTAGTATAGTTTGAAGTCCGGTAGTGTGATGCCTCTCACTTTGTTCTTTTGCTTAGAATTGACTTGGCTATGCAGGCTTTCTTTTGGTTCCATATGAAGTTTTTTCCAGTTCTTTGAAGAAGGTCATTGGTAGCTTGATGGGGATAGTGTTGAATCTGTAAATTACATTGGGCAGTATGGCCATTTTCATGATATTGGTTCTTCCTAACCATGAACATGGAATGTTTCTCCATCTTTTTGTGTTCTATCTTATTTCTTTGAGCAGTGACTTGTAGTTCTCCTTGAAGAGGTCCTTTACGTTCCTTGTTAGTTGTATTCCTAGGTATTTTATTCTGTTTGTAACAATTGTGAATGGCAGTTCATTCTTGATTTGGCTCTCTTTACATCTGTTATTGGCATATAGGAATGCTTGTGATTTTTGCACATTGATTTTATATCCTGAGACTTTGCTGAATTTGTTTATCAATTTCAGGAGATTTTGGGCTGAGATGATGGGGTCTTCTAGATATACAATCATGCCATTTGCAAATAGAGACAATTTGATTTCCTCCTTTTCAATTTGAATACCCTTTATTTCTTTTTCTTGCCTGATTGCTCTGGCTAAAACTTCCAGTACTATATTTAATAGGAGTGGTGAGAGAGGGCATCCTTGTCTAGTGCCAGATTTCAAAGGGAATGCTTCCAGTTTTTGCCCATTCAGTATGGTATTGGTTGTTGGTTTGTCGTAAATAGCTTTTATTATTTTGAGATACGTTCCATCAATACCTAGTTTATTGAGGGTTTTTAGCATAAAGGGCTGTTGAATTTTGTCAAAGGCCTTCTCTGCATCAATTGAGATAATCATTTTTTTTTGTCTTTGGTTCTGTTTATGTGATGAATTATGTTTATAGACTTGCACATGTTGAACCAGCCTTGCATCCCTAGGATGAAGCCTACTTAATTATGGCGGACAAGCTTTTTGATGTGCTGTTACAATTGGCTTGCCAGTATTTTATTGAAGTTTTTGCATCTATGTTGATCATGGATATTGGCCTGAAGTTTTCCTTTCTTGTTGAGTCTCTGCCGGGTTTTGGTATCAGGATGATGTTGGTGTCATAAAATGATTTGGGAAGGATTCCCTCTTTTTGGATTATTTGGAATAGTTTCTGAAGGAATGGTACCAACTCCTCTTTGTATGTCTGGTAGAAATCGGCTGTGAACCCACCTGCATCTGGACTGTTTTTGGGTGGTAGGCTCCTAATTGCTGCCTCAACTTCAGACCTTGTTATTGGTCTATTCAGGGTTTTTACTTCTTCCTGGTTTAGGCTTGGGAGGAGGCAAGTGTCCAGGAGTTTATCCATTTCTTCCAGGTTTACTAGTTTATGTGCATAGAGTTGTTTGTAATAATCTCTGATGATGGTTTGTATTTCTGTGGAATCTGTGGTGATATCCCCTTTATTGTTTTTTATTGCATCTATTTGGTTATTCTCTCTTTTCTTTTTATTAATCTGGCTAGTGGTCTGGGTCTGTCTATTTTGTTGATCTTTTTGAAAAACCAGCTCCCGGATTTATTGATTTTTTTGAAGGTTTTTTTGTGTCTCCATCTCCTTCAGTTCTGCTGTGATCTTAGTTATTTCTTGTCTTCTGCTAGCTTTTGAGTTTTTTTGATCTTGCTCCTCTAGTTCTTTCAATTTTGATGATAAGATGTCAATTTTAGATATCTCCTTTCTTCTCATGTGTGCACTTATTGCTATGTATTTGCCTCTAGAGACTGCTTTAAATGTGTCCCAGAGATTCTGGTATGTTGTGTCTTCATTCTTATTGATTTCGAAGAACATCTTTATTTCTTCCTTCATTTCATTGTTTATCCAGTCAACATTCAAGAGCCATTTGTTCAGTTTCCATGACGCTGTGTGGTTCTGAGTTAATTTCTCCATTCCGAGTTCTAACTTGATTGCACTGTGGTCTGAGAGACTGTTATGATTTCTGTTCTTTTGCATTTGCTGAGGAGTGATTTACTTCCAATTATGTGGTCAATTTTAGAGTAGGTGCTATGTGATGCTGAGAAGAATGTATATTCTGTGAATTTGAGGTGGAGAGTTCTGTAAATGTCTATTAGGTTTGCTTGTTCCAGGTCTGAGTTCAAGTCCTGGATATACTTGTTAATTTTCTGTCTTGTTGATCTGTCTAATATTGACAATGGGGTGTTAAAGTCTCCCACTATTACTGTGTGGGAGTCTAAGTCTCTTTGTAAGTCATTAAGAACTTGCCTTATGTATCTGGGTGCTATTGTATTGGGTGCATATATATTTAGGGTCATTAACTCTTCTTGTTGCATTGATTCTTTTACCATTATGTAATAACCTTCTTTGTCTCTTTTGGTCTTTAAAGTCTATTATATCAGAGACGACAATTGCAACTCCTGCTCTTTTTTTGCTCTCCATTTGCTTGGTAAATATTCCTGCATCCCTTTATTTTGAGCCTTTGTGTATCCTTGCATGTGAGATGGGTTTCCTGAATACAGCACACCAATGGATTTTGACTTTTTATCCAATTTGCCAGTCTGTGTCTTTTGATTGGGGCATTTAGTCCATTTACATTTAGAGTTAATATTGTTATGTGTGAATTTGATACTGTCATTTTGATGCTAGCTGGCTGTTTTGCCATTAGTTGATGCAGATTCTTGATTGTGTTCATGCTCTTTACCATTTGGTATTTGGAGTGGCTTGTACTGGTTGTTCCTTTCTATGTGTAGAGCCTATTTCAGGAGCTCCTGTAAAGCAGGCCTGGTGATGATGAAATCTCTGAGTACTTACTTGTTTGCAAAGGATTTTATTTTTCCTGCACTTATGAAGCTTAGTTTGTAATAGGATAGGATATTCTGGGTTGAAAGTTATTTTCTTTAAGGATGTTGAATATTGGCTCCTGCTCTCTTCTGTCTTGTAGGGTTTCTGCTGAGAGGTCTGCTTTGAGTCTGATGGGCTTCCCTTTGTGGGTTACCCGACCTTTCTGTATGGCTGTCCTTAGCATTTTCTCTTTCATTTCAACCCTGGTGAATCTGACGATTATGTGCCTTGGGGTTGCTCTTCTTGAGGAATATCTTTGTGGTGTTCTCTATATTTCCTGGACTTGAATATTGGCCTGCCTTGCTAGATTGGGGGAGTTTTCCTGGATAATATCCTGAAGAGTATTTTCAGCTTGGATTCATTGTCTTTGTCACATTCAGGTACACCTATCAAACGTAGATTTGGTCTTTTCACATAGTCCCACATTTCTTGGAGACTTTTTTCATTCCTTTTTGCCCTTTTTTCTCTATTCTTGCCTTCTCATTTTATTTAATTGAGTTGATCTTTGACCTCTGATATCCTTTCTTCTGCTTGGTCAATTTGGCTGTTGAAACTTGTGCATGCTTCGTGAAGTTCTGGTGTTGTGTTTTTCAGCTCCATCAATTCACTTATATTCCTCTCTATGTTGTCCATTCTCGTTAGCATTGTATCAAATCTTTTTTCAAGGTTGTTAGTTTCTTTGCATTGGGTTAGAACATGTTCTTTTAGCTCACAGAAGTCTCTTATTACCCACCTTCTGAAGTCTGATTTTGTCATTTCATCACACTCATTCTCCATCCAGCCTTGTTTCCTTGCTGGTGAGGAGCTGTGATCCCTTGTAAGAGGAGAGGTGTTCTGGTTTTGAGTGTTTTTGTCCTTTTTGCACTGGTTTCTTCCCATCTTTGTTGATTTTTCCACCTGTTGTCCTTGTAGTTGCTGACTTTCAGATTGAGTCTCTGGGTGAACTTCCAGTTTGTGGATGATGAAGTTATTTCTGTTTCTTAGTTTTTCTTCTAACAGTCTGGCCCCTCTGCTGTAGGACTTCTGAGGTCCACTCCAGGCCCTGCTTGCCTGGGGTTCACCTGCAGCAGCTGCAGAACAGTAAGGGTTGCTACCAGTTTCTTCTTCTGCTGTCTTTGTCCCAGAAGGATACCTGCCAAATGTCAGTCTGTTCTCTCCTTTATGAGGTGACTCTTTGGACATACAGAGATCAGGGAGCTGCTTGAGGAGACAGTCTGTCCTTTATTGGAGCTCTAGTGCTGAGATGTGAGCTCTGTTGTTCATTCAGAGTTGCTGGGCAGGTATGTTTAGGTCTGCTGCAGCAGAACTCATAAACTCTTTTTTTTTTCCTCCCCAGGTACTCTGTCCCAGGGAGTTAGGGCTTTATTTATGAGTTTCTGTTGTGCTGCTGCCTTTTTTTTTTTTTCAGGGCTGCCCTGCCCAGTGAGGAGGCAGCTTAGTCACTGTCTGCCTGCAGAGGCTTTGCTGAGCTGCTGTGGGCTCCGCCCAGCTGCTGTGTGAACTTCCCTGCAGTCCTGTTTATATGGGTGTAGTTAGAACTGCCTTGGCAATGGTGGCCCACCTCTGTAATGGCAGACTCTCTCTGTAATTGCAGGTTGCCTTGGCAACAGAGGGTTGCCTCAGTAGTGGTGGAGTGTCTCGATAATGGTGGATGCCCTTCCCCCACAGAGCTGGACCGTCCTGGGTTCAGCTGTGCTTGCTATGAAACTCTCAACCCCGAGCATTTTTAATTGCTGTGTTTTTTTTTTTTTTTTTTTTTTTTTTTTTTGTGGGGGTGGGTCCAGCGAGCCTGATCACCTGACTCCCTGACTCAGGGTCTTTTTTTTTTTTTTTTTTTAGTTGAACCTTCAACTCTCTCCCAGGTGTTCCAGTCACCTGTTGAAAAGGCGCCGGGATCTGTGTGATTTCCCCTGCGGCACCTCACTGTGGTGACCGAAACAGCAGCACTGAGATTCGCAGCAGTATTTTTGCCCCGGAATCTCCTGGCCTGGCTCCCTGTTTCAGTTCCTTTTTAAATCAGATGAATGGGCGATCTGCCTTCCCTCATCTCCAATTGCCAGCTAAAAGGGCACTGGGACGAGTGTATGTTGTACAGAGAACCCCTGTGCCAGGGCCCCAGCAAAGCAGCCTCGCTGGCCAAATCAGCAGCGCTGGGCAAAACAGTCACACTGGCGACCTGTGGGACTCCTTTGACTGGGAATCTCCTGGTCTGTGGGCAATAAAAATACATCTGGAAATGCTGCACCCACTCACCCTCTGCGCTTTCACTGGGAGCTGCAATCCTGAGCTGTTCCTAGTCAGCCATCTTGGGTCCTCCCCTTGGTCATTACGTTTTCTAATGAGATGCTTATTCAGGACTTTTCCCATTTTACTAAATTGTCTTGATCAATTAATATAAATTTTATATACATGTATATACAGTCTGGATACTAATTTTATCATGATGTTGTCCCAGACATCTTCTCTTGCTTGATGACTTGTCACTTAAGTTTCCGTACTGTCCCTTTGGATACACAGATGTTCTTAACCTTGACAAAGTACATCGTTCATTTCCTCAAGATTTATACTTTCTATTTCTTCTTTATAAACCCTTCCTTCTCCAGATGTCATCAAGATATTCTGGTATTCTTCTTTATTATGGTTTAGAAGTTTTATATTTTTTAAATTTTGTATTTAAATATTCAAACCTGCTGAAATTTTATGTATGGTTAAGCGATGGTGTCAATTTTCATTTTTGTCCATATAAGTTACCAATTGCTCTAAGATTATTTACTGAATAGTCCATCTTTTGCCACTGATCTGCAATGCTGGCTGTCACAAATCAGCTTTCCATATATATGTAGGCCCGTTTTGGGCCTCCTTTTTCTTGTTCTGTGCTTACTTGTCTCTGTACACCAACACCAGCCTGCTTTAATTACTCTCACCTAAGAATGCCTGGTATTGTGAAAGGCAAAACCCCGCATTGTTCTTCCTCAGGAGTGTTTTGGCTGTCCTGGGAATGTTGCTATTTCATATAAAATGTTCAAGCCGTTTTGCCAAGTTTCTTAAAAATTACCTGTTAAAAACTTTCTTAGATTGACTTTATAGGTTTATAAATAAATTTGGAAGGAAGTGACATAAATATTGAATCTTCCTATCCATGTACATATCTCTTCTTTAAAATTTTGTTCTTTTTCAATGTTTTTCAATAAAGTTTTATATTTTCCATAAATCTCTTTCCTATTTATGTTAGATTTATATCTAACAGACATAAATACTTAATTTTATGACATTACAAATGGTTTCACTTTTAAAGTCTATTTTCTGTTTGTTCATATTTCATATTAATTTTACTTAGAACTTCTGATAAAATATTAAGTCTAATGGTTAATCTGTTGATTTTCCTTTTTTATTGTGTGTGGATAGTAATATTATCTATGAGTAATAATATCTTTATTTTTTAAAGAAATGTGTAACTTCTAATTTTATTCATGACTTTAATTTCATTTTATTCCATTAGGACCCCCAACAAAATATTGAATGAAGAGGTGATAGTGAGCTCTCTCCTCTTATTCCTCATCTGAAAAATTACTCGAAGCCTGATTTGGACTTGATTACTTTAGGGGAGATTTGTTCTACTAATTTGGGTACATACTCTAAACCAAATTTTCAGCCAGGAATTTTCAGCCAGTTATGGAGATTTGGAACAATAAGCCTCATTGGAGGTCAACTTATGATTAAGAATGTTGTTCAGTTTCCATGAAGCTGTGCGGTTCTGAGTTATTTTCTGCATTCTGAGTTCTAACTCGATTGCACTGTGGTCTGAGAGACTGTTTGTTATGATTTCTGTTCTTTTGCATTTGCTGAGGAGTGATTTATTGCCAATTATGTGGTCAATTTTAGAGTAGGTGTGATGTGGTGCTGAGAAGAATGTATATTCTGTGGATTTGGGGAGGAGAGTTCTGTAAATGTCTATTAGGTTTGCTCGTTCCAGGTCTGTGTTCAGGTCCTGGATATCCTTGTTGATTTTCTGTCTGGTTGATCTGTCTAATATTGACAATGGGGTGTTAAAGTCTCCCACTATTATTGTGTGGGAGTCTAAGTCTCTTTGTAAGTCATTAAGAACTTGCCTTATGTATCTGGGTGCTCCTGTATTGGGTGCATATATATTTAGGATCGTTAGCTCTTCTTGTTGCAGTGATCCTTTTACCATTATGTAATGTCCTTCTTTGTCTCTTTTGATCTTTGTTGCTTTAAAGAAAAATTGGGAAACAACAGATGCTGGAGAGGATGTGGAGAAATAGGAACACTTTTACACTGTTGGTGGGAATGTAAATTAATTCAACCATTGTGGAAGACAGTGTGGCGATTCCTCAAGGACCTAAAAATAGAAATCCCATTTGACCCAGCAATCCCATTACTGGGTATATATCCAAAGGATTATAAATCATTCTACTATAAGGACACGTGCACACGAATGTTCATTGCAGCACTGTTTACAATAGCAAAGACCTGGAACCAACCCAAATGCCCAACGATGATAGACTGGATAGGGAAAATGTGGTACATATACACCATGGAATATTATGCAGCCATCAAAAACGATGAGTTCACGTCCTTTATAGGGACATGGATGAACCTGGAAACCATCATTCTCAGCAAACTGACACAAGAGCAGAAAATCAAACACCATATATTCTCGCTCATAGGCGGGTGTTGAACAATGAGAACACATGGACACAGGGAGGGGAGCACTACACACTGGGATCTGTTGGGGGGAAATGGGGGAGGGGCGGGGGGTGGGGAGGTGGGAAGAGATAGCATGGGGAGAAATGACAGATACAGGTGAGGGGACGGAAGGCAGCAAAGCACACTGCCATGTGTGTACCTATGCAACAATCTTGCATGTTCATCACATGTACCCCAAAACCTAAAATGCAATTAAAAAAAAAAGAAAAAAAAAAAAAAAAGACTCCATCTCAATAAAATAAATAGATAAATTAAAAAAAAAAAAAAAAAAAAAAAAAAAAAAAAAAAAAGGAATGTTCAGAGAGCTTTTTCTCTTCCACACAGTGTGAAAGTTTGTGACAGTGTCATCCATTTTAATCACTTTGGTAGCGGAGTTGTTTTATGTTCAGTCTTAAATTAAGGTCATAGCTCTTTGGGAAATCTTCCATCAGACTCCTTACTTTGGGTAAGCCTGGGGATTGTCTCCCTATTAACTAGGGCTCAAGACCACTTGAGCTCAGTAAAGAAACCCTGGATGCGAGCTGCCTTCAGTGCTATGCTCAACTTTCTGTGTTACCCTTGTGCACTTAGATTTTGACCTTTACAAATTTTTCCTTCTTTGTCAGTCTACCGATGCATTTAATGAGAAGTCTGTGTATATTGTATTCAGCATTTTCAGTGTTTTCAGTGTTAGGGTGTTTTGTTCATACCATTTGTGGAATTACAAGTCCCCAGCTGTCTGGGCGTTGTGTCTCAGGCCTATAATCCCAGCACTTTGAGAGACCTAGGTAGGCAGATCACGATATCAGAAGTTCGAGAACAGCCTTACCAACATGGTGAAATCCTGCCTTTACTAAAAATACAAATATTAGCCAGCTATGGTGGTGCACACCTGTAATCCCAGCTACTCAGGAGAATGAGGTGGGAGAATAGCTTAAATGCAAGAGGTGAAGGTTGCAGTAGCCGAGATTGCGCCACTGCACTCCAGCCTGGGCGACAGAGGGAGACTCCATATCCTAAAATAAAATAAAAATAAAAAATAAAACAAATCCCCAATGTGCATTTTCAGTACAACTCCTATGTTTGTTGGTCATTTAATGATGCATGGCAAGACACCATCCTTTGTTGTAAAGGAGTCCATAGCAGAGTTGGGAAACAGGCATTTAAAATGGTGTTGCAATACAGGATCATATGTGTTTTCATGGAGTTAGCCACATGAAGGGTGACTGGATGGGGTAGGACATTCAAGAGAGACAGAGACACACTTTCAGAGGCTGTGAAGCAAGAGAAGGAGTCTGGGGTATTAGGAAATCTTTGTGTTTCTTACTTATACCATGTATTCTAGGAGGTAAGAGGTGCATATTTCACTGTTAATAGACAATGGAATGAGTCTCACAGAGTTTAATGGATTTGTTCATAGTGCCATGGGTAGCAAACCAAAAACCTGATCTTTAAAATCTACGTCCAGTGCTGTTTTCAACCCTAACACTGCTGGACCTTGAAAACTGAGAATGTTGAGGACTTCTGATATATATATATATATATATATATATATATATATATATATATATCTCAGAAGTCCTCAGTATCTCAGTAAAATATATATATATTTATATATAAAATATATAAAATATATATATATATTTTACCTTTCCTTGGAACTAAGATTTTGTTTTTGTTTTTAATTGTAATTTAGGTTCTGGGGTACATGTGCAGATCCTGTAGGATTGTTGCATAGGTACATACACAGCAAGGAGGTTTACTGCCTTCATCCCACCATCACCTGTATCTGGTATTTCTCCCTCATTATCTCTCCCCACCCTCCCCACCCAACTGACCCACCCTTAGACCCCCCCCCGTTTACTGACCACAGTGTGTGATCCTCCCCGCCCCGTGTCCACATGTTCTAATTGTTCAAATCAGCCTATGAGTGATAACTTATGGTGTTTGGTTTTCTGTTCTTGTGTCAGTTTACTGAGAATGATGGTTTTCAGATTCATCCATGTCCCTATAAAGGACACAAACTCATCGTTTTTTATGGCTGCGTAGTATTCCATGGTGTATATGTGCCATATTTTCTCTATCTAGTCTATCTATGATGGACATTTGGGTTGGTTCCAGGTCTTTGCTATTGTACACAGTGCTGCAATGAACATACGTGTGCATGTGTCTTTATAATAAAACAATTTATAATTCTTTGGGTATATAACCAGTAATGGAATTGATGGGTCAAATGGTATTTCTATTTCTAGCTCCTTGAGGAATTGCCACACTGTCTTCCACAATGGTTGAACTAATTTACACTTCCACCAACAGTGTAAAAGTGTTCCTATTTCTCCACATCCTCTCCAGCATCTGTTGTCTCTAGATTTTTTAATGATCACCATTCGAACTGGCGTGAGATGGTATCTCAATGTGGTTTTGATTTGCATTTCTCTTATAACCAGTGATGATGAACATTTTTTCATATGTTTGTTGGCCTCATAGATGTCTTCTTTTGTGAAGTGTTTCTTCATATCCTTTGTCCAGTCTTGAATGTTTTTTAATTTTTTCTTGTAAATCTGTTTTAGTTTTTTGTAGATTCTGGATATTAGCCCTTTATCAAATGGATCAATTACAAATTTTTTTTCCCATTCTGTTGGTTGCTGGTTCACTCTAATGATTGTTTCCTTTGCTGTACAAAAGCTCAAGAGTTTAATTAGATCCCATTTGTCTATTTTGGCTTTTGCTGCCATTGCTTTTGGTGTTTTAGCCATGATCCTTGCCTATGCCTATGTCCTGAATGATTTTGCTTAGGTTTTCTTCTAGGGTTTTTTATGGTGTTAGGTCTTATGTTTAGATCTTTAATCCATCTAGAGTTAATTTTAATATAAAGTGTCAGAAAGGGGGTCCAGTTTCTGCTTTCTGCACATGGCTAGCCAGTTTTCTCAACACCATTTATTAAACAGGGAATCCTTTCCCCATTGTTTGTTTTTCTCAGGCTTGTCAAAGGTCAGATGATTGTAGATGTATGGTGTTCCTTCTGAGGCTTCTGTTCTGTTCCATTAGTCTATATCTCTGTTTTGGTACCAGTACCATGGTGTTTTGATTACTATGGCTTTTTAGTATAGTTTGAAGTCAGGTAGTGTGTGCCTGTGGCTTTGTTCTTTTTGCTTAGGATTATTTTGGCTATGTGGGCTTTCTTTTGGTACCATATGAGGGTTGAAGTGTTTTTTTCCAGTTCTGTGAAGAAGGTCATTGGTAGCTTGATAGGGATAGCATTGAATCTATAAATTACTTTGGGCAGTATGGCCATTTTTACAATGTTAATTCTTCCCAACCATGAGCATAGGATGTATTTCAATCTGTTTATGTCCTCTCTTATTTCATTGAGCAGTAGTTTGTAGTTCTCCTTGAAGAGGTCCTTTACATACTTTGTTAGTTGTATTCCTAGATATTTTATTTTTTTATAGCAATTGTGAATGGCAGTTCACTTTTGATTTGACTCTCTGTCTGTTATTGGTGTATAGAAATACTTGTGATTTCCGTACATTGATTTTATATCCTGAGACTTTGCTGAAGTTGCTTATCATTTTCAGGGAATTTTGGGCTGAGATGATGGGGTCTTCTAAATACACAATCACGTCATCTGCAAACAGAGACAGTTTGACTTCCTCTCTTCCTTTTTGAATACCCTTTATTTCTTTCTCTTGCCTGATTACCCTGGCTAGAACTTCCAATACTATATTGAATAGGAGTAGTAAGAGAGGGCATTCTTGTCTTGTGCCAGATTTCAAAAGGAATGCTTCCAGTTTTTGTCCAATTAGTATGATATTGGCTGTGTGTTTGTCATAAATACCTGTTATTATTTTGTGATACATACCATCGATGCGTAGTTTATTGAGAGTTTTTAGCATAAAGCACTGTTGAATTTTGTTGAAGGCCTTTTCTGCATCTATTTAGAAAATCATGTGGTTTTTGTCTTTGGTTATGTTTATTTGATGGATTACATTTATAGACTTGCATATGTTGAACCAGCCTTGCATCCCCAGGATGAAGCCAATTTGATCATGATGAATAAGCTTTTTGATTTGCTGTTGCATTCTGTTTGCCAGTATTTTCTTGAAGATTTTTGCATCCATGTTCTTCATGGATATTGGCCTGAAGTTCCCTTTTTAGTTGCATCTCTGCCTGGTTTTGGTATCAGGATGATGTTGGTCTCATAAAATGAGTTGGGGAGGATTCCATCTTTCTGGATTGTTTGGAATAATTTCAGAAGAAATGGTACCAACTCCTCTTTGTAAGTCTGGTAGAATTTGGCTGTAAACCCATATGGACCTGGGCTTTTTTTAGTTGGTAGGTTATTGTTGCCTTAACTTCAGCCCTTGTTATTGTCTTTTCAGGGTTTCGACTTCTTCCTGATTTACTCTTGGGAGAGTGCAAGTGTCCAGGAATTTATCCATTTCTTCCAAATTTACTCGTTTGTGTGCATAGAGTTGTTTGTAGTAATATCTGATGGTAGTTTGTATTTTTGTGGATTCAGTGGTGATGTCCCCTTTATCATTTTTTATTGCATCTATTTAATTTTTCTCTCTTTTCTTTATTGTTAACCTGGCTAGTTGTCTATCTATTTTGTTGATCTTTAAAAACAAAACAAAACAAAACAAAACAAAACAAAACAAAACAAAACAACAACAAAAAAAACCAGCTCCTGGATTTGTTGATTTTTTTTGAAGGGTTTTTTGTATCTCTATTTCCTTCAGTTCTGCTCTGAGCTTAGTTGTTTCTTGTCTTCTGCTAGCTTTTGAGTTTTTTTGATCTTGCTCCTCTAGCTCTTTCAATTTTGATGATAGAGTATCAATTTTAGACCTTTTCTTCCTCCTCACGTGGGCATTTATTGCTATGAATTTTCCTCTAGACGCTGCTTTGAATGTGTCTCAAAGATTCTGGTATGTTTTGTGCTCATTCTTGTTGGTTTCAAAGAACATCTTTATTTCTGCCTTCATTTCATTATTTATCTAGTCTACATTCAGGACCCAGTTCTTTATTTTCCATGAAGCTGTGTGGTTTCGAGTTAGTTTCATAGTCCTGAGTTCTAATTTGATTGCATCGTGGTCTGAGAGACTGTTTGTTATGATTTCCGTTCTTTTGCATTTGCTGAGGAGTGATTTACTTCCAATTTTGTGGGTGATTTTAGAGTAAGTGTGATGTGGTGCTGAATGTATATTCTCTTGATTTGGGGTTAAGAGTTCTGTAAATGTCTATTAAGTTTGCCTGGTTCCCATCTGCATTCAATTCCTGGATTTCCTTGTTGATTTTCTGTCTCATTTATCTGTCTAATATTGTCAGTGGAGTGTTAAAGTCTCCCACTATTATTGTATGGGAGTCTAAGTCTCTTTGTAGGTCATTAAGGATTTGCCTTATGTCTCTAGGTGCTTCTGTGTTGGTGCGTGTATATTTAGGATTGTTCGCGCTTCTTGTTGTGTTGATTCTTTTACCATTATGTAATGCCCTTCTTTGTCTCTTTTCATTTTTGTGGTTTAAAGTCCATTTTATCAGAGACTACGACTGCCACCCCTGCTTTTTTTTTTTTTTTCTCTGCATTTGCTTGGCAAATCTTCCATCCCTTTATTTTGAATATATATGTGACTTTGCACATGAGATAGGTTTCCTGAATACAGCACACCAATGGTTCTTGGCTTTTTATCTAATTTGCCAGTCTGTGTCTTCTGACTGGGGCATTTGGTCCATTTACATTTAATGTTAACATTGTTATGTGTGAATTCGATCCCACCATTTTATTACCGGTTGGTTGTTTTGCCCTTTAGTTGTTGTAATTTCTTCATTACATTGTTGGTCTTTACAATTTGGTTCTTTTTTTGCAGTGGCTGGTACTGTTTTTTCTTTCTGTGTTTAGTGCTTCCTTCAGGAGCTCTTGCAGGGCAGGTCCGATAGTAACAAAATCCGTCAGCAATTGCTTGTCCAGAAAGGATTTCATTTCTCCTTCACTTATGAAGCTTAGTTTGGCTGGACATAAAATTCTAGGTTGAAAGTTCTTTTCTTCAAGGATGTTGAATATTGGCCCCAACTCTCTTCTGGCTTGGAGAGTTTCTGCCAAGAGATCTGCTGTGAGTCTGATGTGCTTCCCTTTGTGGGTGACCCATCCTTTGTCTCTGGCTGCCCTTAGTATTTTGTCTTTCACTTCAAGTCTAGTGAACCTGATGATTATGTGCCTTGGGGTTTCTCTAGAGGAGTATCATTGTGGTACTCTCTGTATTTCCTGTTTTTGAATGTTGGCGTGCCTTGCTAGGTTTGGGAAGTTCTCCTGGATAGTATCCTGAAGAATGTTTTCCAGCTTAGATTCATTCTCCCTGTCATCTTCTGGTACATCAATCAGGCGTAGATGAGGTCTTTTCATGTAATCCCATGTTTCTTTAAGGCTTTGTTCATTTCTTTTCTCTCTTTGTTCTCTTTTCTTGCCTTCTCATTTTATTTCCTTGATTTGATCTTCAATCTCTGATATCCTTTCTTCTTCTTGATCTGTTTGGCTATTGAAACTTGTGTGTGCATCATGAAGTTCTTGTGCTGTGTTTTTTAGTTCCATCAAGTCGTTTATGCTATTCTCTAAGCCGGTTATTCTAGTTAGCATTTCAGCTAATCCTTTTCAAAGTTTTAGTTTCATTGCATTGAGATAGAACATGTTCCTTTAACTCAGAGAAATCTGTTATTACCCACCTTCTGAAGCCTGCTTCTGTCAATTCATCACATTCATTCTCCATTCTGCTTTGTTCCCTTGCTGGTGAGGAGTCATGAACTCATTGTGGGGGAGAAATGTTCTGGTGTTTGATGGTTTCATTCTTCTTTTGCTGGTTTCTCCCCATCTCAGGTAGCTGCTTGGGGAGGCAGCCTTTCCTTTGTCTGCCTGCAGGGGCACTGCTGGGCTGCCACAGATTCAGTGGAGTTGCTGTGTCTTTTATTTACTCAGGAAAATTAGGCCGGTTTCTGTAATGGTGGTTTCCCTTTTGCCCACTAAGCTGGAGCTTTCCTGGTCACTCTCTGATGTTCTGGGTGCCTAACTCTAGAATGAGAGTTTTATGGCCTGCTGGGCTTTGTGTGGTGCCGGGGGACACCCATCCTGCCATTTGGGCTATTTCCCTGCATTCCATTCCTCTTCTTACTGGGGGTTGGGTAGCTCCATCCCACAGGTTTTTTGGCTTTCTTGAGGTCAGCCAGTGCTTCTGCCTAAATCTTTGCTGACAACCCCAGGGCTGAAGTTTCTGTTTTGCCCTGTTCAGGCAGCTCACTAAGGCTTTTCAGTCTGGTGAAGATCTCCTGTTCTGTGGATTGTAGACGGCTGGGGCAGAGCACTGTACCCGAACTCAAGTCCTAGAGGGGGAGATCCTACAGTCCTCCAGTCGATTGTGTGCTTCTCCTGGGTGGGGCAGTGCTCCACCTTGCCACAAGTTGCCCTACTTGGTTTATACCCACTGTCCAACCAGACCCACAAAATGAACCTGGTACCTCATTTGGAATTGTGGAGACCACTGGGCTTCTGTGTCTCTCTCGCTGGGAGCTGCTTTCTGGAGCTGCCTCTTATTCGGCCATCTTGGGATCCCCCTTCTGATACATTCTTAAAGCCCCTAATTCAGTGCTACAGAAGATACATAACTGGTGCTTATTCATCACTCAGAAGCTCTCATATTTGGAGAATTTACTTGTAAATTCTTTAAGTAATTTTTAAATCTTGTTCCTTTTTTTTTTCCATTAAAAATCTGTTCAGAGTAGGAGAATGCCCTGAGAAGACAAACCCTATTGCAACTGACAGTGAGCCTCAACCAGTGCTGCTAATGAAAATAAGAAAGAAGCCACTGGGATTATGTCATTGGAATTCTGAATCCTCTACAGGGTGCTGAGCTCCTCACACTTCGCTAGTTTAACAAGTTTCCACCAATGTTTGCTCTTTTTTTTTTTTTTTTTTTTTATTGCATTTTAGGTTTTGGGGTACATGTGATGAACATGCAAGATTGTTGCATAGGTACACACATGGCAGTGTGCTTTGCTGCCTTCCGTCCCCTCACCTGTATCTGTCATTTCTCCCCATGCTATCTCTTCCCACCTCCCCACCCCCTGCCCCTCCCCCATTTCCCCCCAACAGACCCCAGTGTGTAGTGCTCCCCTCCCTGTGTCCATGTGTTCTCATTGTTCAACACCCGCCTATGAGCGAGAATATACGGTGTTTGATTTTCTGCTCTTGTGTCAGTTTGCTGAGAATGATGGTTTCCAGGTTCATCCATGTCCCTATAAAGGACGTGAACTCATCGTTTTTGATGGCTGCATAATATTCCATGGTGTATATGTACCACATTTTCCCTATCCAGTCTATCATCGTTGGGCATTTGGGTTGGTTCCAGGTCTTTGCTATTGTAAACAGTGCTGCAATGAACATTCGTGTGCACGTGTCCTTGTAGTAGAATGATTTATAATCCTTTGGATATATACCCAGTAATGGGATTGCTGGGTCAAATGGGATTTCTATTTTTAGGTCCTTGAGGAATCGCCACACTGTCTTCCACAATGGTTGAATTAATTTACATTCCCACCAACAGTGTAAAAGTGTTCCTATTGCTCCACATCCTTTCCAGCATCTGTTGTTTCCCGATTTTTTAATGATCGCCATTCTAACTGGTGTGAGATGGTATCTCAATGTGGTTTTGATTTGCATTTCTCTGATGACCAGTGATGATGAGCATTTTTTCATATGTTTGTTGGCCTCCTGTATGTCTTCTTTTGTAAAGTATCTGTTCATATCCTTTGCCCATTTTTGAATGGGCTTGTTTGTTTTTTTCTTGTAGATCTGCTTTAGTTCTTTGTAAATTCTGGATATCAGCCCCTTGTCAGATGGGTAGGCTGCAAAAATTTTTTCCCATTCTGTTGGTTGCCGATTCACTCTACTGACTGTTTCTTTTGCCGTGCAGAAGCTGTGGAGTTTGATTAGGTCCCATTTGTCTATTTTGGCTTTTGTTGCCATTGCTTTTGGCGTTTTGGTCATGAAGTCCTTGCCTACACCTATGTCCTGAATGGTTTTGCCTAGATTTTCTTCTAAGGTTTTTATGGTATTAGGTCTGATGTTTAAGTCTTTAATCCATTTGGAGTTAATTTTGGTGTAAGGTGTCAGGAAGGGGTCCTGTTTCTGCTTTCTGCACATGGCTAGCCAGTTTTCCCAACATCATTTATTAAACAGGGAGTCCTTTCCCCATTGCTTGTTTTTGTCAGGTTTGTCGAAGATCAGATGGTTGTGGGTATGTTGTATTTCCTGTGAGGCCTCTGTTCTGTTCCATTGGTCTATATCTCTGTTTTGGTACCAGTACCATGCTGTTTTGATTACTGTAGCCTTGTAGTATAGTTTGAAGTCCGGTAGTGTGATGCCTCCCGCTTTGTTCTTTTTGCTTAGAATTGACTTGGCTATGCGGGCTCTCTTTTGGTTCCATATGAAGTTTAAGGTGTTTTTTTCCAGTTCTGTGAAGAAGGTCATTGGTAGCTTGATGGGAATAGCGTTGAATCTGTAAATTACTTTGGGCAGTATGGCCATTTTCACGATGTTGATTCTTCCTAACCATGAACATGGAATGTTTCTCCATCTGTTTGTATCCTCTCTTATTTCGTTGAGCAATGGCTTGTAGTTCTCCTTGAAGAGGTCCTTTACGTTCCTTGTTAGTTGTATTCCTAGGTACTTTATTCTCTTTGTAGCAATTGTGAATGGCAGTTCGTTCTTGATTTGGCTCTCTTGAAGTCTATTACTGGTGTATAGGAATGCTTGTGATTTTTGCACGTTGATTTTGTATCCTGAGACTTTGCTGAAGTTGTTTATCAGTTTCAGGAGATTTTGGGCTGAGATGATGGGGTCTTCCAGATATACAATCATGTCATCTGCAAATAGAGACAATTTGATTTCCTCCTTTCCAATTTGGATACCCTTTATTTCTTTTTCTTGCCTGATTGCTCTGGCTAGAACTTCCAGTACTATATTGAATAGGAGTGGTGAGAGAGGGCATCCTTGTCTAGTGCCAGATTTCAAAGGGAATGCTTCCAGTTTTTGCCCATTCAGTATGATATTGGCTGTTGGTTTGTCGTAAATAGCTTTTATTGTTTTGAGATACGTTCCGTCAATACCTAGTTTATTGAGGGTTTTTAGCATAAAGGGCTGTTGAATTTTGTCAAAAGCCTTCTCTGCATCAATCGAGATAATCATGTGGTTTTTGTCTTTGGTTCTGTTTATGTGGTGAATTACGTTTATGGACTTGCGTATGTTGAACCAGCCTTGCATCCCCGGGATGAATCCTACTTGATCATGGTGGATGAGCTTTTTGATATGCTGTTGCAATCGGTTTGCCAGTATTTTATTGAAGATTTTTGCATCTATGTTCATCATGGATATTGGCCTGAAATTTTCTTTTCTTGTTGAATCTCTGCCGGGTTTTGGTATCAGGATGATGTTTGTCTCGTAAAATGATTTGGGAAGGATTCCCTCTTTTTGGATTGTCTGGAATAGTTTCAGAAGGAGTGGTATCAGCTCCTCCTTGTATGTCTGGTAGAATTCAGCTGTGAACCCATCTGGACCTGGGCTTTTTTTGGGTGGTAGGCTCTTTATTGCTGCCTCGACTTCAGACCATGTTATTGGTCTATTCAGGGTTTCGGCTTCTTCCAGGTTTAGGCCTGGGAGGTTGCAGGTGTCCAGGAATTTATCCATTTCTTCCAGGTTTACTAGTTTATGTGCATAGAGTTGTTTGTAATAATCTCTGATGATGGTTTGGATTTCTGTGGAATCTGTGGTGATATCCTCTTTATCGTTTTTTATTGCATCAATTTGGTTATTCTCTCTTTTCTTTTTTATTAATCTGGCTAGTGGTCTGTCTATTTTGTTGATCTTTTCAAAAAACCAGCTCCTGGATTTATTGATTTTTTGAAGAGTTTTTTGTGTCTCTATTTCCTTCAGTTCTGCTCTGATCTTAGTTATTTCCTGTCTTCTGCTAGGTTTTGAGTTTTTTTGATCTTGCTCCTCTAGCTCTTTCAATTTTGATGATAGGGTGTCAATTTTAGATCTCTCCTTTCTTCTCATGTGGGCACTCATTGCTATATATTTTCCTCTAGAGACTGCTTTAAATGTGTCCCAGAGATTCTGGTATGTTGTGTCTTCGTTCTCATTGGTTTCGAAGAACATCTTTATTTCTGCCTTCATTTCATTGTTTATCCAGTCAACATTCAAGAGCAAGTTGTTCAGTTTCCATGAAGCTGTGCGGTTCTGAGTTAGTTTCTGCATTCTGAGTTCTAACTCGATTGCACTGTGGTCTGAGAGACTGTTTGTTATGATTTCTGTTCTTTTGCATTTGCTGAGGAGTGATTTATTGCCAATTATGTGGTCAATTTTAGAGTAGGTGTGATGTGGTGCTGAGAAGAATGTATATTCTGTGGATTTGGGGTGGAGAGTTCTGTAAATGTCTATTAGGTTTGCTCGTTCCAGGTCTGTGTTCAGGTCCTGGATATCCTTGTTGATTTTCTGTCTGGTTGATCTGTCTAATATTGACAATGGGGTGTTAAAGTCTCCCACTATTATTGTGTGGGAGTCTAAGTCTCTTTGTAAGTCATTAAGAACTTGCCTTATGTATCTGGGTGCTCCTGTATTGGGTGCGTATATATTTAGGATCGTTAGCTCTTCTTGTTGCAGTGATCCTTTTACCATTATGTAATGTCCTTCTTTGTCTCTTTTGATCTTTGTTGCTTTAAAGTCTATTTTATCAGAGATGAGAATTGCAACTCCTGCCTTTTTTTGCTCTCCATTTGCTTGGTAGATCTTCCTCCATCCCTTTATTTTGAGCCTTTGTGTATCCTTGCATGTAAGATGGGTTTCCTGGATACAGCACACTGATGGGTTTTGTCTTTTTATCCAATTTGCCAGTCTGTGTCTTTTGATTGGGGCATTTAGTCCATTGACATTTAGGGATAGTATTGTTATGTGTGAATTTGATGCTGTCATTTTGATGCTACCTGGCTGTTTTGTTGGTTAGTTGATGCAGATTCTTGATTGTGTTGCTGCTTTTTTACCATTTGGTGTGTTTTTGGAGTGGCTGGTACTGGTTGTTCCTTTATATGTGTAGAGCCTCTTTCAGGAGTTCTTGTAGAGCAGGTTTGGTGGTGATGAAATCTCTGAGTGCTTGCTTGTTCACAAAGGATTTTATTTTTCCTTCACTTATGAAGCTGAGTTTGGCTGGATAGGAGATTCTGGGTTGAAAGTTCTTTTCTTTAAGGATGTTGAATATTGGCCCCCAGTCTCTTCTGGCTTGTAGGGTTTCTGCTGAGAGATCTGCTGTGAGTCTAATGGGCTTCCCTTTGTGGGTAACCCGACCTTTCTCTCTGGCTGCCCTTAGCATTTTCTCTTTCATTTCAACCCTGGTGAATCTGACGATTATGTGCCTTGGGGTTGCTCTTCTTGAGGAATATCTCTGTGGTGTTCTCTGTATTTCCTGGATTTGAATATTGGTCTGCCTTGCTAGGTTGGGGAAGTTTTCCTGGATAATATCCTGAAGAGTATTTTCCAGCTTGGATTCATTCTCTTCATCACATTCAGGTACACCTATCAGACGTAGATTAGGTCTTTTCACATAGTCCCACATTTCTTGAAGATTTTGTTCATTCCTGTTTGCGCTTTTTTCTCTGTTCTTGCCTTCTCTTTTTATTTCATTGAGTTGGTCTTCGACCTCTGATATCCTTTCTTCTGCTTGGTCAATTCGGCTGTTGAAGCTTGTGCATGCTTCACGAAGTTCTCGTGTTGCGTTTTTCAGCTCCATCAATTCACTTATTCTCCTCTCTATGCTGTCCATTCTCGTCAGCAGTTCGTCCAATCTTTTTTCAAGGTTCCTATTTTCTTTGCGATGGGTTAGAACATGTTCTTTTAGCTCATTGTAGTTTCTTACTACCCATCTTCTGAAGTCTGATTCTGTCATTTCATCACCCTCCTTCTCCATCCGGTCTGGTTCCCTTGCTGGTGAGGAGTTGTGATCACTTTTAGGAGGAGAGGTGTTCTGGTTTCGGGAGTTTTCATCCTTTTTACGCTGGTTTCTACCCATTTTTGTGGGTTTATCCACCTGTTGTCTGTCTCTGTCCCAGGGAGTTGGAGCTTTATGAGTTTCCGTTGCACTACTGCCTTTTTTGATTTTTTTTTTCAGGTCGGACCCGCCCAGCTAGCAGCACTCCTAGCCTCTGCCTGCCCGCAGGGGCTTTGCTGAGCTGCTGTGGGCTCCGCCCAGCTGCCCTGAGCTCTTCCCTGTAGTCCTTTTTATATGGGCGTAGTTAGAACTGTCTGGGCAATGGTGGCCCCGCCTCTGTTATGGCGGACTCTCTCTGTTGTGGCAGGTTGCCTCGGCAACGGCGGGTTGCCTCGGCTGTAGCGGTGGAGAGTCTCAGTAATGGCGGAAGCCCCTCCCCCACGGAGCCGGACCGTCCCGGTTCAGCTGTGCTTGGTTTGAAGGGCTCAACCCAGAGGGTTTCCAATTACTGTTTTTGTTTTCGTTGTTGTTGGGGGTGGAGGGGTGGGACCAACCGAACCTGATCACCTGGCTCCCTGACTCAGAGTCTTTTCTTTTAAGTTGAACGACCCCGCGTTCCGGTCGCTTGTTGAAAAGGCGCCGGGGTCTCCCGTGCTGCGACTCACGGAGTCGGCTCGAACCGCGGCGCTGGCTCCTGGCGGATTTTTTGCCTAGGAATCTCCTGGCCTGGCTCGCTATTTCAGATGAATGGGCTATTCTGCCGTCTCAAGGCTCTGCTCGCCAGCTAAGAGGGCTCCCAGACCAGTGGCTTTTGTAAGGAGAACCGCAGCAACAGGGAGTGGTCACAGCAGCCGCGCGGGCGGAATCAGCCCCGCGGGGGCCAAAACAGCCGCACCGGCTGGGACTGCGACGCTGGCGACCCCTCTGCCTGGGTATCTCCTGGTCTGTGGGCAATAAGAGTTCGTCTGGAAATGCGGCGTCCACTCACCCTCTGCACTTTCACTGGGAGCTGAAGTCCTGAGGTGTTCTTAGGCGGCCATCTTGAAAGTCCCAATGTTTGCTCTTTTCTTCCTGTTCTTTTTTCCACTGCGTCGTCTTGAGAGCTGGTTTGTGAAACCTGAGTGTTGGTATTTAGCTGAAGCTTTACACTTTAGTGTCTACTTCTCTGGACCTGGCCCCCCAGTTGCTTTCTCTGACTTATTGAGACTTGGTGTGTTGACTTGTCCTACCCAGAGATGACTATGTATGGAGGTAGCTCTAGAATTGGATGTACAAGGAGCCTAAAAAGAGCAATCTGGTAAAAAGGCAGGCAAGGGCTGCTTCTTCAACTGTCTTTACATAGCTGTCTTACAGGTAGAACTTATATGATGTGACCCTTGATCTTTGCATCCTTTATTCCCACATGAGAATGAGGCTGATAGTGATACTTAATTCACTGGGCTCTTGTAGGGATGAATGGAATCAGTATGTGAAAAGAATTTTCAAAACCATTTGCTGTGGAACAACTGCTCAATAGATACAGGCTATACTAATACTAAAACTAGTAATGTTTACCGTTTAGATTGTTTATTTGGGGTGGCGTTGATCTGACCATGATAGCACTACTGAGGAGTGATAGACTTCTCCCTTTTGGCTCTTCCAGAAGCATTTGTCATTTCTCACATTTTTGATGGGCAGTAGGTTATAATTTAAGGTGAGAAGAAGCTTCTTACTAGCCCTAAACCTTTCCTAGGCATTTACAGTTCCTAAAACATTGTTAATATTTGAGAATCTTTCTTTTACATATTTATAATTTCCTGTTTGGTTGGCTAACAAAGCAATAAACTAGAAATTTAGAATCAAAACATTTGGAATGGAGTCTTTGCTACTCTGTCTTCACCCTATGTAGCCTTGGGCAAATCTCTGTTAGGACTTACTATCTAATTCGTCTCTTCTTGTGGGTAATCACAGTTGCATGGGGGCTTTGTGTTGCCCAATGGCTGTGAGCACAAGTGACATGTACCACTTCTTCGATGAAGTATTTGTAGTGTGAGATCTTCCATGTTTCTTCTTCTCCTGACAAAATAGTTATTGAAGAGGTCTCACATTAAGATTGCAGATTCAAAATGTGAGTGATCAGCTTGGAGTCTCAACTCACCACTTGAAGGAAGGTTATTCTAGAGAGTGCCCTGGATTTAAATCAGAAAGGACTTTGAGTAAAAAATAACCCTTTAGATTTGGAGGCTGTTTGTTAATTTAATTTAACCTATCCTATCTTTGACTAATAAAATCTCTTAACCTTTCTGAACCTCAGTTTCCTTATTCTAAAAGTGGGACTAATAATACTTAGGAAATTGTGCAAGTTTTGAAGTGTAAAACTAAACAAGGTAATATGTGCAGAGTATCTAAGGTAACATCTGGGCATAGAGTAATTGCTCCTAGTTATTATTATTGTATTTAATGTCCCATGCATAGCCTCAGGGAGTCTAGACAAAGATAACCATGAAAATTTCCTACTCTCAAGAAGCATGAGAAATATTGAGAAATTGAAAAGATTCCCATTTTAAGCTGTGTTCTTCTGACCTCTTTTCTGGTGTCACTTAGCAACCAATGAGAGAAAGAGGGAATATGCTTGTTCATATCCTCTGTTGCTCAGATGCTAATGCAGATAGGAGGGGCTTCAGCATAGGAAGGAATTAGCTTTTGTCATCTACTTGCCCTGTCACTCTGTCTTCTAGTGTCCTCTTTCTGTTTCTTCTCAATTTATCTCAGTATCTCACTTTTGCCTATTCTCTCCTTTTGCAACTAGAAATAAACCCTCCAATATATTGCCCGGCACTGGTTACTTTTCCTAAGAATCAGAGATATAAGCGCTGTCCTCACCTATGTTGCTGACTTTTCTGAGCCAATTTGGTAGTGTTGTGGTAAGAATTGAACTAATGATAGTTTAATAGTGATTTGTTAAGTTTTACTTATTTGCTGAACTTTTTAAAAGAGCTCTTAAGCTGACAATATGATATTTTGAAATTCTAGCCTTAAGCTTCACTTATACATCTCATGTTTGTGCAATATAGAATCTGGATTCTAGGGTTGGAAAAGAATTTCTTCCACCATGTGAACAAAAAGGAGCCAATATTTATTAAGTACGTGTTAGGCTATTTATATGTGCTATCTTATACCACACTTATTTTTAAGGTAACAAAATATAGCTTGAGAAGATTAACTTGAGAAACGTCACAGTCAAACATTTCTTTTATAGCTTTTTCTCCCATTGTCTGTTTTGCTTGTTTGACAAACTACACTTTTGGTCAAACTAATAGCATTATCATTTTTATTAATGAAAGACATAGATAATTCATGAAAATTGTAAAAAGAAATAATAAACAGCAATTTTAAGCGTTAAATTCTCTTGTTTAATAAGGTGGTAGATATGTTAGCTGCAGGAACTGGTGATGGTTAAAATGTATTATTTCCATTATGTTTTCAGTCATATTCAAATTAGCCTAAGCCTTGTTTAATACTATCTTTATGAACTCACAGTGTTCATAGCATATCAAGAGTGTAACCATTGGTGTGGTATAATCAAATCACATAATATATTCAACAACAGTGGCCAGAAATATGTATTGAATTCTTATGTATTATATTCTATTCTGGACCAGGGAAATCCACCAGCATCTGTATGAAACTTACATCTTACTGGGGAGAACAATTAACAAAATCAATAAATAAATTATTGAGTATATTAGAAATAAAAATTATTATGGGGAAAATAAAGTAGGGAAGGAAGATAGGGAGTTCTGGAGTGTGTGTGTTTGCAATTTTAAATGGGGTGAATAAACTGAGCAAGAAAGATGAAATAACTTCCTGACAGTCATGAAATTCATAAGGAGCAGATGGGAACCTGCTCCCAGTATTCTAACTTTCAAGTTGATTGGTTTCTGCTCTATGAATTTTTTATGGAAGCCAGTCCCAGCATAAATAACAAGAATAAAATTGTTTGTTGGCACATTCTTAAAAATTCTTTTGATTTCAGAGACAGGTATCTGTCTTGAATTTGCTTAATCAAAATAGTCAAGTTTTGTGTGGAAGGACACTAAAATAGCTCATCTAATGTAGAAGAACAGGGGTCTAGTCTGGTCTCAGAATGTGAAAGCTGGTAAGATGGTCTTTTCATTGTTCTTCCCTACTTCTCTTGGTTAGAAGATATGACTGTCAACAATACTGTCTTTCAATCTGGGAAAGAGGGAGTCCTGGGTTGCCCAGCATCAGGGATGGCTGAGTTTTTGGAGCACTTGTCTCTAGGTCTGGCTATACTAACTGGTTGGGATGCTGCTTGGGGAACTCTGAACCTTATGTGGACTCAACCAGATGCTGTGAGTTGCTCTAGGACTTGTGCCTCCAGAGCTGTCTTGGGACTTGTAGCCTGCAAGGTTTCCAGAAGGGTAGCCTGGTTAGTAGATTGCTCTTACTGGTTGGTTCAGTGTTTATTTTGAAGGACTATGTAAATTTGGGCCACATGGAAAGGTGTAAACATCACAGTTTGGGGAAATTCTCTCTCAGTTTGTGAAAATTATCAATACAAAAATGGAGTTACTCATGTCAAACTCTAAAAAGATGGAGCTGGGAGGTCATGAAGGAAGGACCCTCACACAGGTATGACAGTAACAGGAACTGCCACAAAGGACTTTCCCAACCAGAACTTTCCAGTTAAGTCTCTTTTATGAAGACCTTCACCTATCAACAGCTAGCACCACCAATGAACCAACACCACTGCCTTTGATAATCTCCTGCAATCAATGGTCTTGCCTTTAATAGCTTCTCCTTGGGCACAGTGGCTCACACTGTAATTTCAAAAATTTGGGAGGCTGAGGTGAGAGAATCACTTGAGCCTAGGAGTTTGAATCTGTAATGATCTATGATTGTTCCACTGCACTCCAGCCTGGATGACATAGCAAGACCCTTCTCTAAAAAAAAAAAAAAGTAAAAAATACAAAAAGTCATTCCCTTGCTTCTGCCTCCTCATATGTGCCTATGGTCTGCCATAGCATATATATCCAGGAATGCAATCCCTTGTTCTTCATGAGTAAACTCTTTGTTTTGGAGACTTGATCTCTATGTCACTTATTTTAGGCTGACAGGTCAGAGCATGAGTTAGCGATCCGGGGTACCCATGGTCCACTGGCAACATTAAGCTTGAGCCAGATGTGTGCCCTGCATCAAGTCTCCCAGTCTGTTTCTTAACAATAGTGTCACCTTCAGTTTACAGAATCCAAGGAGTAGAGATTAAAAGCAGTGGAACTGAAAATATTGAATTAGTTGGGAATCAAGATTTTATTCTGCACTAGCTGTGGGACTCTGAGCATGTTATTTAACCTTTTTAAGCTTCATCTTTTTTTTATCTTCAAAATGGAGAGATGGGATTTTTAATAATTATATTAGATAACATTTGAAAATTACCAGGAACAGTACTTAGCATACAAGTATTCAATAGGAATTATTATAATTTGGAGAAACTAAGAGAGATTAAACACTTTGCCCAACATCTCCTAGAAATCTAGGTTTCAAATCCCAGTATTCTCTGGATCACATGTTCTTTTGAATATGTTACACTACATTCTTAGGTAAAAAGGATGAATGTCCAACAATAAAACCAATGTGGAGATCAATTTATTTGATTAGAGTTTTTGACCTAGGAACACCCTGAGTTTGCCTGATCCTGAAATAAGCATTTCTAAAATACAACTCAAGCCCAAAGTGTGTGATAGAAGTGAAGCAAAACAAGAGAATATTTACAATTTTGTTGAATGACCTTTTTTTTTTAAGGGGTAAAACACACATAAAGTTAATTGGTACTTTGAATTGCAAAATATTGACACTTAAGTAAATTTAACTCACAAAAAGAAAGTTATATCAAAGTCCAAAATGCTGAGGGGAAAGTAATCAGCCCTTATATTATATGCAATAGTAAATTAAATTGAAATAGTTATTTCTGTAACATTCAAGCTGTGACCTTAATTATTCTCAAGTCTGAGAATTCTAAGTTAAAGTTTTCACAGCAACTGTGATTTTTGTCCCATTAAAAAGCTAACAGAATTAGCTTTATTTTAGACTTTCCCAGATTAGAAGTGACTTGAGTCTTTTGAGTTTGTTTGTAGTAAACTAGAATTATAAAGCTGCCTTTGTGTGTTTAAATGTTTAGTTATGAGGCTTTTTTTAAAAAAAAATTAAAACCTCTTGCTTTTTGTTAAAATTTGTCAGGTATATCAGTTAGCTAAGAAGTATTTGTTGGATACTGTATTAGTCCATTCTGACACTGTTATAAAGACACTACCTGAGACTGGGTAATTATAAACAAAGGTGGTTTAATTGACTTACAGTTCTGGATGTCTGGGTAGGCCTCAGGAAACTTACAATCACGGCAAAAGGGGAAGCAGGCAAGTTCTTCACAAGGTGGCAGGTGAGAGAGTGAGCATGTGAAGGAGGAACTGTCACACACTCCTAAAACCACAGATTTCATGAGAACTCACTCACTATCATGATAACAGCATGGGGGAAACTGCTCTCGTGATCCAATCACCTCTCACTGGGTCCCTCCCTTGACGCATGGGGATTATGGGGATTACAATTCAAGATGAGATTTGGGTGGGGACACAGAAAAATCATATTAGGTACTTAATATGTGTCAGCCTCAGCGGTAAATGCTAAAAAGGAAGAAAGAAAGAAACAGAAGCAGAGAGAAAGAAGAAAAAGATACACAAATTCATTAATTAGCAATCAAATGTGTGTATGTGTGTGTGTGTGTTTTCATGCATATGAGCATATGTGAACATGGCCTTTTAGGAGCCCAGTGTGACAAGGAAGTGACAACTTCAATTTAAATGAGAATTGAATGTATCGCTAAGCAAATATGGCACTTCTGGAAAAAGTCTATCATTTCCAGTAGCAGATGTACATGAACAGCCTTTGATATTTCATGCCCAATGATAAAGGAGGAAGTTTCTGCCACAGAGTTCCTAAATAAGTGAGAGTTGAAGTCAGAGCCCAAACACCTTCCTAGAACAATGGCTAAGGCATGGCAGAGGCCCTGAGACAGAGCTTCAAAGAAAAATAAGAATCTTACTGAGCTAAAGGGACACTGAAAAAAAAGGGTGGCAGACAAGAAGAAGATAAAAATAGCAGCAACCAACCTTTGTTGATTATATACTGAGGCTAATATGAAACATTGATAGCCAATATATTATTCCTACCTTAAAAATTCCATGGCTATGTGTCTAGCTACCCCAAGGAAATAATGGATTTCAGTATTTCAAGGGGAGACAAGATGCCACCTTGAATACAAAGTTATTCCTGGAATTTGAGAGAGAAACTAGATTTATTCCTATTACTGAGTCCATGGAAAGATAATGGGTTTTAAGGCCAGTCTTTGAAACTCTTTACATACTAAATTACAAGTATAGGAACTCAGTGCAAGTGAATTTACTAACCATAGATTGTATAAAACAGCATGACATGGGAGACATTCATAGCAGAACTTCACAGTCCAGTACAGTAGACAATTGTGGTATGTGGTTAAGGAATATAGTAAATCCAATTTGAGATGCATCAGAAGTTTCAAAGACTTAGTAAAAATAGAGTAATATAAAATTTCTCATTAATGTTTTATGTTGATTATATTTTGAAATGATAATATTTTAGATATATTTGGTTAATTGAAATATATTTGAATTAATTTTGGCTATTCATTTTTACTATTTTTAATATGACTATAAAACACATATGTAGCTTGAATTTGTGGCTTGTGTTACAGTTCTATCTGGACTATTTCAAAGGGAAAGAAAGGAGAGAATGTGCGTGTCAGAGCTCTGCCCTTTCTAGGGTGATCACATCATTTTTTATTCATACCAGGATATTTAGAGAATAAAAATGGGCACTGTAGACAATGATTTTGGGACAAGTGGCATTGACTGGGACTGTCCTAGACAATGGAAGATGTGAGGTCACCTTCCCAATGAATATGGTGACTCTGAATGCCACAGAGAAAGGGCAGGTGAGAACTGTCACGGAAGAGTTTGTTTTAGGGAGATTTGTTTTTCCATGCATCAAACACAAAACTGAACTTTATCCCACCTGCTTTCCTTACTCCTTCCTACTACTCCTACTCATTCTACTCCTAGAACCAATCCACAGCTTTCTATTTCTGAGGAAGATTTGAGACTAAAATCCAAGTTCCAATAACTTCTTGGATGGTAGAAATTATTATGAAGAATTTGGATATGTTTAACCAAAGTCCATCAGAAACATATGGATTACATTTCCCTTTAAAACAAAAACACACTTAAAATTTAATGAGATAAGTATTTGGCAGGGAGCTTCCAAGTACTTTTCTTTAGTTTTACTAAATCCCCAGTGTTTCCATGCACTTATAGACACATGATCATTTAGAGGATGCTCTTTATGTGAATGACAGGCTTGCCTTCCTCTGCCAGAGAGTGGGCTCAGCTTTCTTGATATACACCTAGATCCCTTGCTTAAGGACAGGATCCCAAAGACCTTTAAGAACTAAAAATGTCCTCTGATATGAAATTTGGAGAGGCTAAAGGCAGGTGGAAGAATCTGACACACTGAGGAAGTGTGGCCTTTGGTAGCATCTCCCCTCAATAGAGCCATGGGCATGGGGACACAGGGAAACATGGGAGTAGAGGAAATCAATATTCTCAGCAGCCAAGCCCTGCCTTTTCTCAGGGTGGTGAGGAGACTGGAGAGGGGACTTGTTCCCTACTCTCTCCCTCTTCAGCCCCACTTCATGACCCTGCAATGTCCTTTCAGTATTTGTGTTTTAATTCAAGACTCCCAGCATCAGTACTCATGCCCATATCAGCAGCCTGAACTGAGATATGTAGCCTATTAGTCTGTTCTCACACTGTTAATAAAGACATACCTTAAATTGGGTAATTTATAAAGGAAAGATGCTTAATTGACTCACAGTTTCACATGGTTGGGAGATCTCACAATCATGGAAGCAGGCAAATAAGGAGCAAAGTCACATATTACATGGTGGCAGGCAAGAGATTGTGTGCAGGAGGGGTCCTTTATAAAACCATCAGATCTCATGAGACTTATTTAGTATCATGAGAACAGCATGGGAAAAATCTGCCCCCCCCAATTCAATTACCTCCTACTGGGTCCCTCCATGCCACATGGGAATAATGGGACCTAAAATTCAAGATGACATTTTTGAGTGGGCACAGCCAAACCATATCATGCAGTAATTGTTATTACACTTCTCCTCTTTGATTTTGAGCATGCTGATTCCCTTCATGGAAATATCCTGTCCCTTCTTTTCTCAGCTGGTTCCTTTCACCACTCTGGTGGGTTCAGTTCAGATGCTTCTCTCTCTCAGGAAGTGTTTCCTGATTGTCTTAGAAGGGATGGATTCCTCCCTGGAAGGCCTCATAAAGCCTTTTTCAGAATGCTTTATCATAATGGACTATGGTCATTGCCTTCCTCAGCCACCTCCTCACTCTGCAGGAGCCCCTTCAGGGAAGGAAGGACCTATGTCCCCATATACAGGGTCTGTCATGTGATAGATACTCATTAAACTTTCATATTTCTATAGTTCCTTTTATCATTAGAGAATTGCTTTGATACACAGGAAATGTAACCTGACAAAAACCTGAAGAAGTTGATAGATGACTAATAATTTCCCATTTTATTCATGAAGACACTGAAAACTCTGAAATGCTGAGTGACTTTCCTAAAACCCAGGTCCAGGACTGCAGGAGCTAAAAGTAGAGAGCAATATTTACTCAGGAGATAATAGTAGGGCCCAGTATTTACTCTAAGGATCAGTGTTTCAGGTTATTATCCCCCACTAAACTTGCCATTTTTTTTTTAAATTAAACACGGACACATTAGGGCACAGACAGACATGTTTTCAATTTTGGATCTGATCTTAGTTTAGAACAAAGTGTCTTGAATTTAGTGATGCCTGATGGAAAGAGGCCTGTGAAAACTGAAAAACTTGTAGGAAGATGTTGTCAAAGAGGTCAGGAATCTCATAAGACAGGGTTCAAGGTCTGTGAGTGGGATAGCTGAGGTCCATGAACCCCTTACAGTTGGTGACAAAATCTTGTATTTCTCTGTGGGGAGGATGTGAAAGTTTATTCTTCAAAGGGAAGTGGATCCGACTAGCTAAGGCATGAGTACCTAAAACATCCTTCCACCCCTGGGCAGAGGGAATGTTTTGCACTTCCTTGAGGATAAAGCTATTGCCTGTTGGCCAATTTCCTCTTGCAAGTCTCTCCCAGGGCCAGTGAATGCCAAGGCCTCTAAGAAGGGGTCCTTGCAGCCTGCTGGCATCCTGTGTATCGACACTTCTGCTTTCAAGGCAAGCTAATCTGTTCCTTAAGCTGCTTGGCTGAACTTCTTTGCCAGATCTGATAGGAGAATTTAATCTTTCCTTTTTTGTTTTTTGGCACACACTCAATGGAATCCAAATAAAGAATTAAGGAGATTTGAAAGGGACTTTCCATTACCAAACAATTCAGTTTAAATTTCCGACCTTCCCTCTACCTTTTTTTTTTCCATTCCCTCCTTTCTTCCTCCTCAACATTTGGAATTCAAACCTGGCATAAAAGCTCGTGGGGACATGTGGAAAGCCAGAGACCAGGAACGTGAGTGGAATTTTCCAAATTAAGGTGGATTATTGGCCTGCATTGCCAAGCAAAGTGGGGAGGCCTGGCTTTTGGGCAATGCCTTGAAGCAGGAGTGCTTCAACATCTGGAAGAGGGTTTTGGTTTTCATGTCTGGAGTGACACATATTCCGGCTTCATGGAACACTTTGCATTTTTTGCTACCCATTCTGTACTAACCAAGCACCGAGTCATGGCTCTTGCTGCTCATAGAACATAACATCAACAAGTGTTCAGCAAACAGCTATGAGGTCAGATATTGTCCTGAGATCTCACAGTAACAGTCAAATAGCTAGAATTCACTGGGGACTGATCTTTGCCCAGTATTATGCCAACTTAACCATACTAAGAGGTAGGTCCAACTTATTTTCCCACTTGATGCATGAGGATACTGATGCACAGAGAGTATAGCTCTCATAGCCAGGATGTAGAAGAACAAGATTGCAAATTTAGGCAGTCTGGCTTGAAACCAGCAAAGAGTAATCAGAGTGGAAAGAAAGTTTAGCATAGGACCAGGAACACAGAAAGGAATTAACAAATTGTACTTACAACGATGGGGAGGAGAAGGAGTGAGAATACAAAACCAATTCATGTTATAAATCTAAGTTTTAAAAACAACATTTGTTTCTTCCTGCCCTGATTATAAAACAATAGCTTATGCTTATGATGGTGACTTTGGAATTACTCTCCCAAAGGTAGCCAGTATGGAAGATAAGACAGTTTTTTCAAATTTACTATGAAAAGTGAATTTATACAGTATATAAAGATATATCTAATTTTAATGGGAATATTCAATATTCTTTATAATAATGATAGCTAACATTTATTGAGTGCTTACCAAATGTCAGTTACTGTACTAAGCTTTTTACCTATGTTAGCTTTTGTCATTCCTCCAATAGTCCTATGGGATAATTGCTATTATTATCCTTCTTTTACAGGTAAAGTGACATTGGTGTGCCTGGGATCATGCACAGCTCGTGAGTGGAAGAACCAAGATTCAAATCCATGCAGCCTGGCTCCACAGCCCACACTGTCAGTCACTCATCAACACCTTTCCAAGGTATTGGTTTAAGAGTCCTTCTTTTAGTGGTTGTTTTTTCTCTACGCCCGTTCATTTGGTCTAAGTAGCCATATATGCCAAACTCTATACAAGATCTAGAAATAACAAAATGTATTTTTGTGGGGACTCTGCATCAGAAATTAAAGGTGGTTTATAGCAAAAACTGAGCAGGTGCTGAGTGATGCATGAGACGCAAGGGGGAGTGACTGAGAGTTATTCTTGCCCAGTGGAAATTAATTTCATCACGATTGTGTCCCCCCAAGTAGGAGGTGTGATCTATCAACATTTGTTGAAAAAAGGAAGTAATGGCTAGTACTGTATAACTGTTTGCAAGTACTGGGAGTGCAATATGGGAAAGACCTTGAAATAAGTAGTGGTGTTTGTTTTTCCTTCAATCATTTGGAGACCTTTCTGAGAGGGTATATTTGGAAGGTATCCTTCAGAGCAGTAGTTTATAGCAGACTTAAAATTACAAACCAAAATATCAACATGAGGCACTTGGCAATCTGAAGACTGCGGGGCTGTAATTAGGTGATGAGTCAGTGCCTCCCCACTGCACAGCCTGGGGTCATCAAGTGTTGAGTATTGGGATTGGCACACATATCTGTACATCCCTGACAATTACAGTCCTAAGCAAAACCCGTCAGAACAACAAGGTATCATTTGTCTTTCAGAACTAATTCTGACATTGTTCCCCTTGAGGTTGCATTTGTTTCTAATTTTAGAAAGTTGTTTATCCATTTATTTATTTTGCTTTAAGTTCTAGGATACATGTGCAGAACGTGCAGGCTTGTTACATAGGTATATATCTGACATCGTGGTTTGCTATACCTATCAACCCATCATCTAGGTTTTAAGCCCCACATGCATTAGTATTTGTCCTAATGCTCTCCCTCTCCTTGCTCCCCTGCCCCAACAGGCCCCAGTGTATGATAATTCCCTCCCTGTGTCCATGTGTTCTCATTGTTCAACTCTCACTTGTGAGTGAGAACATGCGGTGTTTGGTTTTCTGTTCCTGCGTTAGTTTGCTGAGAATGGTGTCTTCCAGCTTCATTCGTGTCCCTGCATCTTACATCATTATGACAGACGCAAGTAATTTTGTCCTCTGCTGTGACCAGAGGACATGTTGGGAAAAGACCAACAGAGCTGGCTGTAGGTGTGAGTCCCAACTCTTCTGCATTTCAAATGTGTGACATCAATCAAGTCACTAAACTTCTTTAGGCTCTTCTGTTTTATTGTACTGGTATAGGGTAGGTACTCAATAACTTATTTGCTGAAGGAATGGATGGGTTAACAAAAACTAGTCCTCTCTTGTTTTGAGGTTAATGTAATGAAAAACATCGCTAGACTAGGTATGGAAGAGTTGTGTAAGTGGAGTCCTTATTCAGAAGTAGTAGCCAAGGAGAGCTCTGGTGTATGGCAAGAAGACGTTCTTTTATTTTGTCTTTCAATACTTCTGTCAGTGTGTCCATGGTCATGTAATCCCCTTCTCTAGGGGCAACTAGAGTCTGAGGGAGAAGCCCCAAAACATAAACAACCTTAGAGAAGGAGCCTCCCCCACCAACATCAGCAGCCTTGGAGGAGCCCCTGAACATCAGCAGCCTTAAAGCAGGAGCAGCCTATACTGTGAAAATATTCTATTTACATGTATTGAAAAACTGATAAAGCTGGCTTCATTTTTTTAATATCTCACCAAGCTGGTTATAAAATACATGTTTATGAATTTGTCTCAGGCTGAATTCTCACCAGCTGTTAGAGAGGATTTTAAAAGCATATGTGTATTGTATCATGGCTAAACATGTGTAAGCTGGAGTTTGCTACTATCATTCAGTTTGCTAAAAATTGTCATTTAATAATATGACAAAAGCCTAAAAATAAATGACATGGTTTATATAAAGTCATTCCCACCCATCCACTTTAGAGATTCACTCCTTATTTGGAGACCTTTCATATTCCAGGTACATAGGTGAATCTTATGCATCTACAGCCTCTCTGAGACCTGGTTGCAATGTAGCTAACTAGAGCCTCTAAGAGTGTTCTGTAATTCTGGATCTTATTAGGAGAAGTTAACTAGAAAATTCTAAAAATGTATTTTTCTTAACTATATAGAAGGCATGAATCCACTAAGTGCAATTGTTTTTAAAGAGATGAATTATACACAAGTAAGAACTCTGTAAACATGTTTGCTGATTGACATATGTAGAAGATACACATAGTATTTTTTTGAAAACTAATACAAGGCTCAGTGCCAAATGCTTTATATGTATGTATTAGGTTATTTCTTGCTGCATAATAAATTGTTACAACTTATTAGATTAAAACGGCACACATTTATTATCTGTCAGTTTCTATGGGTCAGAAGTCCTAGCTGAGTCCTCTGCTCTGGAACTGACAGGGCTGCAAAGTGTCAGCTGGGCTGAATTCTCATCTGGAGACTCAACTAAGGAAGAATTTGCTTCCAAGATTTCTCAGTTTGCTTCCTTGTGGCTTCATGACTGAAGGCCCTGCCCTCTTACTGATTATCCGCTGGAGGCTACCTCAGCTCCAAGGGCTGCCTGGAGTTACCGGCTGCATGGCCCCTCCATGGAAGCTCACAACATGGCTGTTTGTTTCTTCAAGGCCAGTGGGGGAATTTTTCTTTTTGCTCTGCTAAAACGAAGTCTTTTATCAGGGGTGTCCAATCTTTAGGTTTCCCTGAATCACACTGGAAGAAGAATTTTCTTCAGCCACACATAAAATACATGAACACAAATGATAGCTGATGCACTAAACAAAAATCACACACACACACACACAAAAACACACACACACACACCTCATAGTGTTTTAAGAAAGTTTATAAATTTGTGTTGGGCCACATTCTAAGCCATCCTGGGCCACAGTCCATAGGCTGCCAGGGGGACAAGCTCGTCTTATACAATGGGACTTAATCACAGGAGTGATATACAATTGACTTTGACATGTTATTAGTTAGAAGCAAGTCACAGGTGCCTCTCACACTCAGGGGTAGGGTATTACAAAAGTCATGGCACCAGAGGGCAGAGATCATAGGGAGCATAGTAGAATTCTACCTACCTAAATGAATAACCTCATTTGATTATTAACATATTCTATCGTTGTTGTGTATTAGCATACAGAACTAAGGAAACAAGGCTAGCTTAGAGAGCCAAGATAACCCATCCAGATGAATATACCAGAGCAAGTGCTTTGACTGCTGTATTTGATTGTAACACCTGGGACCTTATCCGCCTGCATTCAAACCGCATCTGTACTTCTGCTTTAAGTTACTGAGTGAAGATCTGTTATATGCTGTATACTGGACTCTCTTCCCATATATATGCATTTTCTTTTTTCATCCAAACACAACTCTAATAGGGAGCTGTTATAATCCCTGTTTTACAGAAGATAAAACTTACACGCAGAAAGTTTATCCCTTTCTGATTTTGGGCAAGTTACCTAACTTCTCTGAGCCTCATCCCATTCATCTGTACAAAGGGGAGTAATAGTAATTATTTCATAGAATTATTGTGAGGATTAAATGAGGTAATATAGGCAGTTACCTCAATTAGCAGAATGTCTGACCCAGACTATTAACTAAGTAAATGCTATTTAGTATTGTTTTTAAGATTGGTAAGTTTTGCCTAACACTCTAGCTTTAAGGATTTATAGTTTAACAGCATGAGAGTAGAAGAGAACAAGTTGTTTTTAAGAACTTGAGTTTCTTTTGCCTGTAGCAGATAATGGAGAACTGTTCTGTGTCTGTCATTCTGCTCCTGATAATTTATTTCATAGACACTCTTCTCATCTATTACTGCAAAGGTCTCTTGGAGGTCAGCCAAAACCTGGGCGAGTTTTGCAGCCACCTTGTCACCAGTCCTCCTCTGGGGCCTCTCAAGCCTCTTTGTCCTTGTCTTCAGCCTCCACTCTTTCTCCTTCTTTTTTTCCTTCCGTTTTTCTGTTTCCTGTTTCCCCATCCAGTAGGACTCCATTAGTGCAGATTAAACAGAAAACCCAGTCCCTCAGTTAAAGATGTTCTAATGATCATTCTCAGCAAACTGACACAAGAACAGAAAATTAAACACCGCATGTTCCCACTCATAGGCGGGTGTTGAACAATGAGAACACATGGACACAGGGAGGAGATCATCACACACTGGGGTCTGTTGGAGGGGCCAAGGGAGGGATAGCGGGAGGCGGGTAGGGGAGGTCGGGGAGTGATAACATGGGGAGAAATGCCAGATGTACACACTGTCATGTGTGTACCTATGCAACAATCCTGCATGATCTGCACATGTACCTCAGAACCTAAAGTACAATTAAAAAAAAAAAAAAAAGATGTTCTAATGAATGGATACTCTGCTGCTAGCCCTGTACTATACTCTCCAGAAGCAGAGAGTAACCAGAACTAGCCTCTGTCCTAAAGTCTGTGGGAGATTAATTTGGAAAATCTTTTCTAAGCATGCCAAAAGTTTCAGGAGCTTTCCTGAGGTTAATAATAAGGAGATGGAAATCAGGGCTTGTGACAATATAGGTTTCTAGAAAAGACATTAATTTTGGCATTTGGTCAGTCTGAGTACCAATCCCAGCTTTGCCTCTTGCTAGCTGTGTGACCTTGCTCAATAAATTGTCAAATTTCTTTGAACCTCAGTTTCCTCAAACATAAAAGAGAGATAATAGTTATTTCTTCCTGAATATTGTTTGGTACTCAAATAATGAAATCATACAATATAAGTGCATCAAGAATTGAGAAAGGCTCTGAAAATAGGAATTAAGATACAGGGGTAAGATAAACTGCGGGAAAAAGCTAACAATTACGAAAGTCTAAACCTTCAAAAAATTAATGGAATTCACATTTTATCCCAAGGCAATGATCACTTCATCAATTCTTCTTTATATTTCTGATGAAAATCCTTTAAAAATTATGGTCACACAATAAAAATATGATTTCTAACCATGGAAAAACTTGCTTTGAAACCATGAATCACCTATTATTTTATGTTAATATTATTACTACTACTTTAGATTAAGAGGCAGGAGAATGATGTGTGTTGTGAAACACTCCCCACATCTGGAGGCATAATTTTCATCTTCCATTTATAGGTTCAGCTGTGGTTATTCAAATCTGAGTCTGCATTAATAACGTCATTGGGATTCCAGGAAAACAAAACATTTTAGATGCCTCTCAATTAGTCAATTGTAACAACCCATGATAGAAAGTCCACCCTTAAAAGCAGGACTTTTGTGGATAATTAGTTAGAATAATAAAATATAGTAATGCAATTTGTGGGAAGAATTCACTGTGGTTAATCATTATTTGATTTTGAAGACAAGATTAAATTAGTGTTACCCCTTATGTCACTGTGTCAACAAATTAAATCTGGGCAAACCCCACCCTCTTTTCCATGGACCAGTGACAGATGGAGCAAATGCATGCTTGTTTTGTTTTGCTTTGTTCTTGTTAAAAAAAAAAATTCTGATCATATTCTTCAGTTGGTTCTGGTTCCACAGAGCTTTTCCTCATGTATTTTCACTGTGCATTTTATTAACAGAATGTAATTTTTCTTCCATCTTTGGAACAAATGCCAAAGAATAATTTTAATTGCTCATTTCCTCAATCCTCAACCTCTTTATGAAGAAAACAGAGGAATGCAAACTACGATAGAGAACAGTGAAGACTGATAATGCTTATCTGTGGATAAAACACCAGAATGGCCACAGTTGTACCCCTTGAAGCTGAAGATCAACTTGGGTTAATTCAAGGAAGAAGGATATTTTGTTTTATTCTAATCTGAGTTTAACTCAAGTGTTCTTTTGTGAATTCATTAATTCCCAAGGGATCCATTAATCCATAATTAGTCCTAAGCTGTGAACTTCTTAATTTTTGAAGAAAGTATAGCAATTCACTCATGAATTAATGTGGTTTAATGAGAGCTTAATTTGAAGTAGGACAGTCTATCCCATTACAGAAGCCTTTTGGGGAGTACAGGCCATGACTGAAAATTGTGGACCTTCTTCAGGCAGGGAAAAGCATTCCTTGAGCCATGGATATAAAATAAAGTTCAGAGTTAGTCAAAGGAATCTGGATAATTCTAGACTAATGAGAGAGGCTGGGGAAAAATCATGGCTCTTAATTTTACAGGCAGAGAATGAGAATAAAGCTAACTTTCTGAATTCAAGAATTTTTCATGATATGCTGTCTTCCACACAAAACACCTAAGCTATCAACTTCTTAATTTTTGAAGAAGATATAGCAAGGACCAAATGAAGGTAGAACAGGGTGAGGCAGATGCACTGATAATGGCTCCCACGTGTTGATACTTACTATGAGCTAAGTGTGTTTATTAAGCATTTTAAGAGCATATTTTATTTACACCTCAAAATTATCCTGTTTGACTGGAACTAGAAGAGGGTAGTTTTGTGTCTCAATGTTAATGATCAGGAAACACAGACAAGTGTGAAGTGGCAGGGCTAGTCAGCAACAGCATTTAACACCAGGTTTTCCTGGCTGCAGGAACCCAACGCTTAACCAGTATTATATATATGCTCCTAATGAGTTTAAATCTGTTTTGTCTCATTAGGAAAAGAACAAGATTCTGCCCTACTCTCTTTTATGCAGAATGCTTTTTAAATACAGACATGTAGCTTAAATCATATGAACATTTTAATTTCCAAAAATCTGATATTTTCCACTTGGGTCTCTTTCTACTGGCTACCAAAGCCATTTCAATGACATAAGATTAACTTTTCTTTCCAGGTCTCCCATTTGCATTTTGCTTATGCAGCTGTTCTTCTGCTATATTCCGGCATTACTAAAGAATATTTTGTGCTTCCATATACAATTCTAAGCATCTAAATTTTTATCAGGCAAGATTCCTATTATTTATCACTTACTAAGCTATCATCTCTCAATCTCTCAGCATCAAATCCATCCTTCTGTATTTGTGCTCTTAATGCTGGTGCTTGGAACCTGCAAACTCTATTTCTGGTATGTCAGCTGTTAGGATCTGCTGATAAAGAGTGTTAGAGCAAGACTTGAAGGCAGAATAGGATGGAGGGGATTAGCTTTTTCTATTTGCCTATAATTCCTTTCAGTGTTGTTTCAGCCATGGATCTTTACTCCCATAACAGTAATTGACAGTTCTCCCTAACCCTAAGAATGACAGCTGCTTCTTGCAGTTGCAGTCTGGGTAATCTTCAGGTTACCTGTTTGCTTTTTCATTTGACTAGCACTTAACTCAGTTCTAATAATAAACTTTCTCTGTTAAAATACCTACTATAGTTTCTGTTTTTCTGATCACACCCTGTCTGGCACCTTTCTGAGACTCAGTTTTCCTATTGCCCTTCTCAGAGCCTGCAATAAATTACAGAATCTTCAAATTTGTAATAATCTTAAAGGTGTCAAGTCCAAATTCTGACATAGTATAGAGGTGTTCTATTTTCAGTTGTTAGATATTGTGTTAGTTCATTCTCATGCTGCTATGAAGTAATACCCAAGACTAGGAAATTTATGTTGAAAAAAAATTTAATTGACTAGCAGTTCCACATGGCTGGGAAGACCTCAGGAAACTTACAATCATGGTGGAAGGCAAAGGGGAAGAAAGGCACCTTCTTTGCAGGATGCTGAAAGGAGAAGCACTGAGCAACGGGGGAAAAGCCCCTTATAGAACCATCAGATCTCATGAGAACTCATTCAGTATCTTGAGAACAGTATTGGATAATTACCCCCATGATTCAATTACCTCCCACCAGGTCCCTCCCAAGGGGAATTAAAATTCAAAATGAGATTTCGGTGGGTACACAGTTAAACTGTATCATTCCACTCCTGGCCCCTCCCAAATCTTATGTCCTCACATTTCAAAACACAAGCATGCCTTTTTAAAAGTCTGTCATATTCTTAGCTCTTTCCAGCATTAACCCAAAAGTGCAATTTCAAAGTCTCATCTGACACAAGTCCCTTCTGCCTATGAGCCTATAAAATCAAAAGTAAGTTATTTGCTTCCAAGGTAAAATGGGGCTACAGGCATTGGGTAAATACACCCTTTCCAAATGGAAGACATTGGCCAAAACAAAGGAGTTACAATCCTCATGCAAGTCTGAAATCCAATAAGGCAGTCATTAAACCTTAAAGTTCCAAAATGATATCCTTTGACTCTATGTCTCACATCCAGGGCACACTGATACAAGAGGTGGGCTCCTATGGCCTTGGGCAGCACCATGTCTGTGGCTTTGCTTGTAACAGCCTCCTTCCCTGTTGCTTTCAAGGCTGGTGTTGAATGTCCATGGTGCAAGCTGTCAGTGAATCTACCATTCTGGATTCTGGAAGACAGTGGCCCTCTTCTCCCAACTCCACTAGGCAGTGCCCCAGTGGGAACTCTTTATGGGGGCTACAACCCTACATTTCTGTTCTGTACTGCTCTTGCAGAAATTCTCCATGAGGACTCTGCCCTGCAGCAGACTTCTACCTGGACATCCAGGCATTTCCATACATCTCTGAAATCTAGGTAAAGATTCCCAAACCTCAATTCTTGTATTCTGTGCACCCGCAGGCCCAAAACCATGTGGAAGTTGCACCCTCTGAAGCAATGGCCTGAGCTGTTCCTTGGCCTTTTTTAGCCATAGCTGGAGCAGCTGGGATGCCAGGCACCAAATCCCTAAGCTGCACACAGAAGGGGGTCCTAGACTCAGCCCAGGAAACCATTTTTACTCCTAGGCCTCCAAGCTTGTGATGAAAAATTCTGCCAGAAAGATCTCTCATGCCCTGGAGACATTTTCCCTATTGTCTTGGTGATTAACATTTGGCTACTTACTACTTACATAAATTTCTAAGGTTTTTATGGTATTAGGTCTGATGTTTAAGTCTTTAATCCATCTGGAGTTAATTTTGGTGTAAGGTGTCAGGAAGGGGTCCTGTTTCTGCTTTCTGCACATGGCTAGCCAGTTTTCCCAACACCATTTATTAAACAGGGAGTCCTTTCCCCATTGCTTGTTTTTGTCAGGTTTGTCGAAGATCAGATGGTTGTGGGTATGTTGTATTTCCTGTGAGGCCTCTGTTCTGTTCCATTGGTCTATATCTCTGTTTTGGTACCAGTACCATGCTGTTTTGATTACTGTAGCCTTGTAGTATAGTTTGAAGTCCGGTAGTGTGATGCCTCCCGCTTTGTTCTTTTTGCTTAGAATTGACTTGGCTATGCGGGCTCTCTTTTGGTTCCATATGAAGTTTAAGGTGTTTTTTTTCCAGTTCTGTGAAGAAGGTCATTGGTAGCTTGATGGGAATAGCATTGAATCTGTAAATTACTTTGGTGGTCATCAGAGAAATGCAAATCAAAACCACATTGAGATACCATCTCACACCAGTTAGAATGGCGATCATTAAAAAATCGGGAAACAACAGATGCTGGAGAGGATGTGGAGAAATAGGAACACTTTTACACTGTTGGTGGGAATGTAAATTAATTCAACCATTGTGGAAGACAGTGTGGCGATTCCTCAAGGACTTAAAAATAGAAATCCCATTTGACCCAGCAATCCCATTACTGGGTATATATCCAAAGGATTATAAATCATTCTACTACAAGGACACATGCACACGAATGTTCATTGCAGCACTGTTTACAATAGCAAAGACCTGGAACCAACCCAAATGCCCAACGATGATAGACTGGATAGGGAAAATGTGGTACATATACACCATGGAACATTATGCAGCCATCAAAAACGATGAGTTCACGTCCTTTATAGGGACATGGATGAACCTGGAAACCATCATTCTCAGCAAACTGACACAAGAGCAGAAAATCAAACACCATATATTCTCGCTCATAGGCGGGTGTTGAACAATGAGAACACATGGACACAGGGAGGGGAGCACTACACACTGGGGTCTGTTGGGGGGAAATGGGGGAGGGGCGGGGGGTGGGGAGGTGGGAAGAGATAGCATGGGGAGAAATGACAGATACAGGTGAGGGGACGGAAGGCAGCAAAGCACACTGCCATGTGTGTACCTATGCAACAATCTTGCATGTTCATCACATGTACCCCAAAACCTAAAATGCAATAAAAAAAAGAAAAAAAAAAATTCTACAGCAGGCTTGAATTTCTGCCTAGAAAATGTGTGTGTGTGTGTTTTTCTACCAAATTGTCAGGTTGCAATTTTTCTAAACTTTTATTTTGTCACCTCTTGAATGCCTTGCTGGTTAGAAATTTATTCTACCAGACACCTTAAATCTTCTCTCTCAAGTTCAAAGTTCCACAGGTCTCTATGGCAAGGGCAAAATGAGAGAATGCATGGATAATGCACAGCACAGAATGCTCATTGTTCAATTAATAGAAACCATTGCCATTAGCGCTGTAATTGTGCTAGGTGAAGAAAAAGCAGGGCACAAAGTCATATGTATAGCATGAAGTGACAAGAGAAAATAAAGTCCACATTAGCATAGGATTTTCAATCTCTGCATCAGAGCTGGGATGCTCTTGCCCTCTCACCACTTTACAACTTCCTTCACCTCAGCCAGTTTCACATATAAGCGTCTGCCACTTGCAATACACCAACTGGATACTGGTTTTGGTATCAATTAGTGTTCTTTCCATTGTAAGTGACAAATATGAAAACTGACTTAATCAAGAAGACAATTGATTGGCTCGTAAGAATAAGAAAATTGGCCAGGCATAGTGGTTTATGTCTGTAATTCCAGCACTTTGGGAGGACAAGACAGGTGGATCACTTGAGGTCAGGAGTTTGAGACAAACCTGGCCAACATAGCAAAACCCTGTCTCTACTAAAGATACAAAATAATATAATAATAATAATTATTAGCTGGCGTGGTGGTGGGTGGCTGTAATCCCAGTTACTTGGGAGCCTGAGGCAGGAGAATTGCTTGAATCTGGGAGGTGAAGGTAGCAGTGAGTGAGCCAAAACACCACCACTATACTTCAGCCTGGGTGACAGAGCAAGAGCAAGACTCCATCTCAAAAAAAAAAAAAAAAAAAAAAAAGAGAGAGAGAGAGAGAAATCTACTAGGAAGATCTGACTTTACATATATTTAAGTTTAGTCATCCAAATAGAATGATGTAGCCAGATTCTCCCCTTCCTTTTTCTTCTCCTTCTCTTCCTTTCTTTATCCCTCTATCTTCTCTCTCTCTCTTTCTCCCTCCCTCCCTCTCCTCTGTACCCCTTATCTATCCAGGTTCTTCCTGTTTCTGTTTGGATTTATTTGGGGGATGTTTCCCTACATGATAACATGAGTGTGAAGTCACCCCAGTAAAGAGACTTCATGCTTCAGAATAAGAACATTCTTTCCAGTAGTTAGTAGCTCTAGCAAAACTCCTAGAGAGGTCTTCTATTGGTTTGGCTTAATTCACATGGCCATCCTTGAACAGATCACTGTGGCCCAGGCAAAGAGCAAATCACTTAGGCTTATACTGCTCCACTAGAAGCCAGGCTAACAGTGTGAGGCCCATTATGAGGCCATAAAAATATTTTAGTATTGTTATGTAATGGGGGAGGTTTCTTTTCACCAAAGAGCTGTTGAGTAGACAGAGAAGGAAAAAGATTGCCAGAAATTCTATATATTCTTCGTAATATTAGCAATAATTAACATATGGATATTTTGGTGAATTATTTGCTTTTATTTTAACTTTTAAAATATAGTTTCCAAATGATTGTTAGTCATAAACCAGGATTTTTATAATTGAAAAGAAAAAATTTAAAAATGGTCCCTGAAAGCCAAGCCAGCTGGCAGGCCCATCAACCAATGTGTGGATGAGTACATGTGACCCAAGGACCAGCCCAAACCCAGATGCAAAGGGATTCCAGACTCTTCAGTAATCCATCTTTTATTTGGAGCAAAGGCTGTGCTGCCTATACAGTCTTTCATTTCCTCCCTGATGCTCCAGGTTTTAGGAGAAACCACCTAGTTATGTTCAAACTTCCAGAAGTGGTGGTCGTGTGGAAAGAATCCTAGGCCAGCAGCCAGGAGACCTGCTGTCAGTCCCAGCCCTGCCCATCACAGCTGTATCAGGTGATTCAGACATTTTGGGCTGCAGGTCCCCACGTATAATCAAAAAGTTTATTTCTAGCTTCAACAATCTGTGATTATTTCCGTTTACTGATGGAGTAGCTAATTACTTCATTATAGGATTTTTCAAGACCAGTTACCTCCTGTTTGGTTCAATTAGCAAAACGCCAACATGATTGTCATTGATTTTGATGGTCGGGCTGCCAGGAGAGGAGCCCAGTGGGAAATAGTTCAGGATCTTAAGCAGATTTTGCATTTATTATTCCAAGGTAGTATACATAGGAGCAGGGCTTGTCATGCATTTCTCAAAATTCTTGCTTAAGAAAAACTCACTCTCATCATTCTCTTCCATTCTAATGATGCCTTAGGACTCCTAAATTTAGGGTTTAGAGCTATCGGAGAAGGAATAATCATGGTTAAGACTGGCTAGAATGAAACATTTTATGTTCTTTTTTCCCCTGAATAGAGAATCACAGAATATCAGACAGAGGTGAATCTCAAAGATCCTTCAATATAACCCTTCGGGATTAGAGACAACATTTACTGAGTATCTCACATATATTCTACAGAAAGAACATATGGTAAAGAGTCAGACAGAATGTGGTTTGAATCCTTACATATGTGTGACCTTTGGAGAGGTTCCTACTTTTTCTGGGTCATATTTTTACTATTATATATTTTAACCTTTAAAGTAGAAATGTTGATAATACCCATCTACTAGCTGGTGTGGATATAGTAGGCAGAAGAATGACCTTCCCAAAAAAGTCCACGAGTTAATCCTCAGAACCTGTGTATATATTTCATTCCACAAAACAAAACAACTTTGCAGATGAGATTAGTTAAGTTAAGGATATAGAGATAGGGAGATTCTCCTGGATTATCTGGGTGGATTCAGTGTATTCACAAGGACCCTTGTAAGTAAAAAAGGTTAGGCAGGAGAGTTAAAGTCAGAAGGAGAGATACAAAAGAAGGAAAGGTTGGAGTGATGAAGGGGTGGCGTGGCTACAAGCCTGAGAATGAGAGCAGCCTCTAAAAGCTGAAAAAGGCAAGGAAATGGATTCTCTCCCAGAACCTACCAAAGGAACACAACTTTGCTGACCCACTTTAGACCTCTGAGCTCTAGGACTGTAAGAAAATTAATTTGTGCTCTTTGAAGCCTCCATCTTTGCGGTAATTGGTTACAGTAGTATTAGTAAACAGATACAATGAGGATTGCTAATTACACAAACAGATGGCCTGGAACACCAAATGCATGAGGTACGCTGAGTGCTATTGTTTTTGCGGCTGTTCTGGTTATTGTTGTTTTTCCTCTCCTTCATCATTACCTTTTGTCTTTTTTCCCTCCCCTCCTCCTTCTTTACCATTATCTTTCTCCTTCTCTCCTCTTCCTTCTCATTTCATCAAAAACAACAAGGAGGGAAGAAAAGAATTAGCATTTGATCAGGACCTGTCAGGAACCATTCCTGGTGATTTTATGTGAATAACCTAGTTTAATCTTTAAAATAACACTTCAAGACAGGTTTTAGTATTCTTATTTTACCGATGAAGACACTGGGGTCTACTGAAGTAAAGCAGTTGCTTCCAGATGCGCTGAGCTAGTGAGAGTCCTGAGACTGTGTGCTGGCTCATGCCTCCCTCCTCATTAGCAGCTTGATCTCTGTTCCAAACAGCGAGCTGTCCATCTGTGTTCTATGTGTCCTGGCTGGCCAGAGCAGAAACTGAGCACACGACTCCATCACCATAGCAATGATGTTGCCTGCCTGGGTCGTGGAGTGGTACCTTGTCGGGCCAGGGTAGCAGATTCTGGAGAGAGAAACTGTACCCCAAGAAGGGGCTGCCATCTGTCTGAAGATGTTTCCTCTTTTCAAGACAGCAAATGGCTCATCCCACCCTTGCCATTTCAAATGAGCCCTCTCTTATGAGTTTAAGCACAGACCAACAGCCGTCTATCAGACAGCTACAGTATGTCACACACTGCTAGCCTTGTGCAAGCTTTTTTCTCTGATTCATATTACAATTCTGTAAGGCGGCTATTATTTTTCCTATTTACAGACAGGAAACTGAGGCTGAGAGAAGGGAGTATTTTGCCCACTCACGCTGGAGTGTAGCCCGCTTTGCTCCCAGGCCACAGGCTTTCCCAGCCTCCACCCCAATCTCCATGCCAAGTGAAGGTTGCAGTGCTTTCCAGAGGCCTCCCATCTAACCCGCCATGTGCTAATGAAGTCATTTTCATTTTCCCTCTCTCCCCTTCCCAACTTCTCTCTTATCAGGTCCACATGTAACAGGTTTGCTATGTAGATCCAGATCATGTAACAGGATTTACATAAGCACCACACCAGTGGCTGTGGCATGTAGCAGGGCCTGCCTTGGTGGAATGAGAAATCTACCAAGCCAAAGAAAGGAAATTGAGATGGTTGATGCAGACACCCAGACTAGGCAAGAGAGGACAGTCCTCCCCTCCACCAAAGGCTTCCCACCTGGCTGTGTCGGACAGTCAGCAGCACCCCTGTGAACTCTGCTGCTCGGAGCACTGAGGACTGCTGAGAGGATAGAGTAAACCACAGCAAAGTGGGGAAAAGGCCCAGCTTTGGAACTGGATTGAGCAGAGGTTTGGGGTCAACTCTGCTGCTCTAGAGCTGTGTGGTTTCAGGCAAGTTGTCTTATGTCTGTGAGCCTCAATTTCCTTTTTGGTAAAATGTATCTGACAGTACAAATTTGACCTTGTCATAGAGTTGGAGGATCCCATTGCCAAAAGGGCCATGGAGGTCATGTTACCCCCCGAGCCCCAGACATTTGGAGTCAGAAGAACTGCTGATCAGAACAAGTAAGGACTACCTATTGGATACTAGTCTCACTAGTTAGGTAATGGGATCATTTGCACACCAACCCCAATGACATGCAATTTATCCATGTAACAAACCTGCACATGTATCCTCTGAGCCTAAAATAAAAGTTGAAAAAAAAAATAAAGAAGGAATCACTGTCTGAAGCCACTCAACCACCAAGAGTGGGGCTTCTGGGTCCATTTATAAAATTATTTTTTCTAAAGCATATTGCTTCTTGTGGGGTCAAATGTGATGAGCAGGAAACAGCTGTGCCAGTGCAGATGTCAGGATCTGAGGCACTGAGGGCTCTCATCTGACTCCTTTCCTTATACTGGGCTGCCTTCTGGGAGGGCTTGCTGCAGTCAGGCCCTGACACGGGCAGCTCCAACACTCCACCCCAGATCTCGTGCCCGCTTTGAATCTCCAGTAACAAGCACAGAAAAATGGTATGAAGGCATTTAATATCAAGCATGAATGGTACATGGTAGAATAATTGATAGGCTTATAAAACAAGATTCTTAAACGGAATCATTAGAGAATATAAAAATTTCCTAAGAGTCTGTTTAATGAGCTTACTGGGTGCTGAGGCAGGCAGAGGTCTAAGGTAACTGCAGTTTCACAGAGAAATGGAAACTGTCAGGTACCAAATCTCTCAAAAATCTCTCCTGTGCCTACTCCCACCCCTACTTTCTTATTTTCAGCACCAGAATGAGAGGTTTCCTTCTTCCTGAGCAATTTGAGTTCTTTCCTGGGTTCTTACCTCCATTTCCTTGTGTCCTCGAGGCGATTCCTTCATAGTGACTCCATCTCTTTCCAATTCCTCACTAGTGATTCTTTTAACAGGCGGCCATTCTATACATTTCTATGCCTGCCATGTGACAGACATGTTCTAGATACGCTGATACGACTGCACATTAGTAGTCTCTGATCTCCAGGAGCCTATATTCACAAGGGGAAAGACAGCCCTGAACAAGCCTATGATATATAATGTCATATACATCAAGCCATGCAAGGTGCTGGGGAAAACATTAAAGCAGGCTAGGAGAGCAACAGTAAGGGCTGGTGGTGATCATGGTGGCTCTCGGGGGAGGCAATGGTGATGGACATTATGGGGCTAAAAAACTATTTTCAATTAGGTAGGTAGTGAAGGCCTCCATAGAAGATTATATGTGAGTAGAGATCCGAATTATAGGAAGCTAGCTCTGTAAAAATCTAAGGAGAGAGACTTCCAAGCACGGAAGGTGGAAATGCAGAGGCCCTGGGCTTCACTGCCCCTGGCTCCTAAGTGGTGATTTATGCTGCTTCTCTGGATCCTTGGGGGATTGAGCAAAGGTATCCTCTGTGGGAATCTGCCTGAGAAAAACACTTCCTAGTAAGTCATTTCGGCGCACATCCTCCTCGCGAGGTCTCCTTCTATGAACTCAGACTTAAGACAATTAGTATAAATACATTTTTCAAGACATTTTTCTTTAAAGAGAAGGAATTGGGGTCAAGATTATTAGAGTTTCACAGACAACTCACACTCAACATTCTTCAAATGGAACCTATTAACATTTTCTTCTCAAATTAGCTTATTTTCCAACATTGCCCTTCTGAGAGAATGCCTACATTGTTCATCCCAGCACGAAGGCAGAAACCTGGCTTATCTTCAGTTCTTCTCCAGTCAGTCTCCAAACCTTGTTGTTTCTACCTCCTTTACATTGAACATGGAAGCTGGCAAGGCTTGACCAAGAATGATTTAGATGTGGTTGGCAGCCGTGGGAACCACTGGAATATGTTCAACCTTGTTTACCCAAAATAGAACTTAAAATAAAACCACAGCCAATTTGTTGGTCTTTGTTCTTGGCAGTCTTTTCCAAATTGTTCATTGCATATGCATAATGTCAATTTCATGCAGACTTTAAGCACAAATGGAAAGGGGGAGGGGCCTTCCACCATGTCCTTGGGAAGAGTGAAGCATTGCATTCTCCAGGCTCTGAGGAAACAAATATAATCAGTAGGGAAATTCAACAGAAGCACAACAAAGAGCCAAGGCAAGAGGCAAGATTTTGGACGGGAAATTAATTAAGCCGAACTAAAATGGTTTGGGATTTTTAGGTTTAGGATTCTGAGGCAGGCTGGGCTATGGAGAACTGGAACTGAGAAAGGAAACGTCCTGGTAGGAAGCTGATTCAGGGTCCAAGATTAATTATCATTCATGATCTAATTATGTAGTCATGTAGTCAGAACTTCCACTCTTCCAGTTCCTCTAATACAGGGGATGAGAAAAGGCTGTGGCTCTGGAAGCCAGGGGTCTCACTTCTAATTTTCATTTAAAGTAGATAATAAAAAGGCTCCCCTCTATCCTTTTATTCTTATTATTTATCATTTTTATATTTTCAACAGAGCCATTCTCTTCCATATTATTTTCTCCTTCCTTGCCAAATGACCAATAAACTTTCTTGTTATCTTAATGTAAAAAATGCCAGGTATATTCCCACTGGGTAGATGATGCATATCAGGTAGAATACCGAATGCAGTCTTTATTCAGTTTACTTATTTATACTTCCTACTATGTGTAAAATCTATTTTTGGTAATAGGTTCAATCAAGGGTAAATGTGGTTTGGCTTAAAGTCATTTACTTCTCTTGCCAGCCCTAGGAGCTGGGAAGGACTATTATCCCTATTATATAGAAGTTCAAATTGGGGTTAGAAGGTTTAATCAACTTTTCCAAAGTTACACGACTAGTAAATTAATGGAACCAGGGATTCAAAGTCAGACTTAGGTAGTTTCTCCAACTAACACATTATCTTCCACTTTGATAAATCTGAACTAGCCCATTGCACTTGACCAAGTCTAGCCACAAGTCTAGGTTGGTCTATCACAAACACTTTAATACCATTTTCCTCAAGCATTACAATAAAAAGAACAATTAGAAGTTTGTCTTCCGGGCTCCTTGGCTGCTACTCAAAATTGTTTGATAGGTCTATACTTTCTTTGGGTAAATCTCAAAATAATTCCACTTGAGTTCCTTTCCTTACTTGTCCAGATTCATCTGTCCTCACCCATTATCACCCCTACACTTACATTTTATGGTTGAGCCAAACTGGACACATATGCAAATGTTGACCATAATGATGAAGACCATAACTATATTAGTAAAAACAAAGTAAAAGTCAGGAAAAAACGTTGGAGCATTACAGAGTAAGTGTGGTAGAAAACGGCCTCTGGAACCAGACTGCTTGGGTTTTAATCTTGTCTGTACAATGTATGAGCTGAACAAACTTGAGAAATTTACTCACCTGCTGTGCATAATTTTCTTATTTGAAGAACTAGGATTAATAATAGTATTTTTCTCCTGTGGCTAAATGATATCTAAAAAAATTGTGCAGGGCACTGTCTTGCACATAGTAATTGTTATATAATTATTAGTTACCATCATCATCATCATCATCATAAGACTGACCTAGGTTAAAATCCTTCCTCAAATTTTGTTTTCTCTTCCTTAAGGCAGGATATAATTATTACCTGATTGATGTGAGAAATAAATGGCATAATATGTTAAAATACTAGACAGAATATTTTGTATATAATAAAGTGTGAGCTATAAAATACTCTTCCTATTACCATGTTTTCTTGACACCCCTCCTTTGAGGAATAAAGGGGTATCTATACTTCTTCCCCTTGAATTCAGGTGGGCCTGGAGCTACAGTAGATGTGTTGCTGCATGACTTCTGATACTAAATCACAAAACACAAAAGATCAGGCAGCTTCCTCTTGACTTGCTTGGAGCATACATCTTGGGAGCACTGAGCTTACATAGAAAAAGTCCTGATAATTTGAAACTATCATGCCGATAATCACATAGAAAAACCATGTAGAGCCCTGGCCGTCCCTTCATTGGTTCTTCCTAGCCCAGGGAACCAGTCATGCGCATGAGAGAGCTTTCAGGTGTTCTAGATTATTCTAGTTACCAACCTTCTAGCTACTCTAGCTGAAGCCAACAAAAAAAGGCACTACCAAGATTACAGATTCATGAGTAAATTAACTGTCTTTGTTGTTTGAAAGCCACTACATTTGGTGTGGTTTGTTAGGCAGTAATCAATCACCAAGACATGTTTTGTTTTTGATGTTTAACAACCTTGAAATTTTTTCAATAGGCCTAAGAAATATTGCATAGAATACTCATTTTACACAGTACTTCAACCCAAGCCCACAGAGAGGAATTCATGCAATTCTAAGAGGTCATTTTAGCAAAATAACAAGATTATTAATTAACTGCATTAAATTTAGGTATTTCTTAGTCTATTCCGGTTATTTTGTTTTTCCAAACTAAAATTTCATTTGATTCTTCATGTCTCGTATTTTCTTGCTGAGATTTTGTTGTTGTTGTTTCAAGAGTGTTTATGATTGACCATTGGAGGTTTTTCCTTTTAGTCGTCTTTCTATCATTGTCTGATAATTTCAACATGTGTGTCACTTTGGTGTTGGTATCTGTTGATTATCCCTTATCATTTAGGTTGAGATAGTCCTGTTTCTTGGTACAATTAGTAATTTGGACTGTATTCTAGACATTTTGAGTATTAAGTCTTGAGCCTCTAGTTCCTATTTAAGTCTTTTATTTTATCAGGTGGTCAACCTGCTTCGGTTCAGAATTCATATCCTGGATCCCTTTTGTGATTCAAATGCTAAGTTGTGTTGAAAGTTTCTGAAGTCCTATTACACTTGAGTGTTACCTAGATGACAGGACTCCATGCCACAGTGTCCATAGTGTTCACAGTGCAGGAGGAAGGGCAATGCCTATCACTGAAGGGGTGGTGTGGAAGGTCTGTCTTAGGCTGTACCTAGAAGTGGTATTTTGTCCTTCCTCAAGTCCCAGGGTCCTTAGCATGGTGTCTTTCTTTTCTCCATCTCCCAGAGTTTTCCACTTGATGATGTGTGCATCTTTTCCAGGGATTTTTAAAATTGTAATTATCAGAAAGAATAAAATGGAATACATTTATCATGCATTCAGAACTGGAAGTCCATTTTTACTCGAAAGGCTGTGCTTCTCCACTCTTTCACACTCTCTCTGAGGCTGTGATATTTGAAACAGTATGTGTCCTGCCCAGTTTCAAATTACATCCTGAACATTCAGATTTCTTCTACTGTTCTTGTCCCTTCAACTTTTCTATTTCTCTCTACATGATATGGTTTGGCTATTTCCTCACCCAAGTTTCATCTTGAATTGTAGTTCTCATGATCACTACATCTGGTAGGAGGGGTCTGTTAAGAGGTAATTGAATCATAAGAATGGTTGCCCCCATGCTGTTCTTGTGATAGTGAGTTCCCACAAGATCTCATGGTTTTGTAAGGGGCTTTCCCTCCTTTGCTCAGCACTTCTCCTTCCTGCCATCATGCAAAGAAGTATATGCTTGCTTCCCCTTCTGCTGTTAAGTTTCCTGAGGCCTGCTGAGCTATGAGTCAATTAAACCTCTTTCCTTTATAAATTACCCAGTCTTGAGTATGTCTATTGGCAGTCTGAGAACAGACTAATACACTAAATAATAGTGTGTCACAGTTACATCCAGAATATTCTCTCTCTCTTATATGGTACTGTCAGTTTCTTTGGAATCATGTCCCTAAAGAAAGGAACACTGTTGTTACTAGTTATATTCAAATCACTGATTGGCCTTGTTTGCTGAAGTATGGAATAACAGAGTGTATTAGGAAGGATACATGGATCATGCTTTTTCTTCTGTACTGTGAAAGCATAAAGGGTCAAAGTAAAACTGAGGATGTAAAGAATTTTTGTTCTCACTACTCCTTTTTTTTTTTTTTTTGCAATAATCCGTAGTGTTTTAACATTTGGAACTAGAATTTAGGCACTTAGAGAAGTAAAACAGAGCTGGAAAACTAACGGAATGTTATGTTTCACTTAGTGAAGGTGAGTGTTCCCTGTGGTCCAGTGCAAGATCCAAGCTGACAGCATTAGGTGTTGTTAGTTTTAGCTACACTTCAGCCTCAGCCATGGGTCAGCACTATACAGCATGTGTGTGTGTGTGTGTGTGTGTGTGTGTGTGTTCATATTTGTGTGTTCTTTTATCTCCCTCACAATCCTTGGACAAGTGGGTTCAGTCAGTAAAAAGGAAGGTTAAACACAAATGTGTTTGTACAAGGACTGATTGGCAATGTTTCATTAGTTACATCAGGAAAAAGAGCCAAGTAATGGTGGAAGGATTTTTGGTTGTTGCTGTTTTATTTAACATGAGGGGTAATAAGTGTGTATCCTAAAAATCACATGGAATAAACCTGGGCAGCATCTCAGGGATATCTGTGAAAGTGAAGACTTACTTCTCCTTTCTAGGCATCATGACAACTGGCTGTACCGCCCCGTGTCTGCGCCTGTCCCCTTCCTCTCTCCTGACTCTATGTGGCGTCCTCTTACAACTCTGAAAATGCATTTCTTCCCAGAGAGAAAAAGTCTGCTCTTTTATATTTTTATTCATTTTTTAGTAGATACATTTAAAATTGCATATATTTATGGTATATAGCATGATGTTTTGATATATGTATGCATTGTGGAAAGATTAAATCTAGTGAATTAACATGTTTGTTACCTTGCATACTTATTTTTTATGTGGTGAGAACATTCAGAATCAACTCTCTTAGCAATTTCCAAGTATACCATACATTATTATTAAGTATAATTACCATGTTGTATAATAGATTTCCTGAAGGTATTGCTCATTACTAAGTGATGTTTTGTATCCTTTGACCAACATCTCCCCAATTCCCCTGCCCCCCAGCCCCTGCTAACCACCATTCTCTTCTTTTGTCAGGAAACTGGGTAGCTGAGTTGTACAAATCGTTGAATCGTTAGCCTTATTTCCTCTTGTTATGGAGGGAGATGGCTCAGACTCAAAGGGAGCCTGAGGGAAGTAAAATCTCCCCCCTGCCCGCTATGAAAAACTTGCAGCTCTCTCTCTCTCTCTCTTTTTTTTTTGGCAGTTTTCCAGAGGTAGCAAAGAAACTGCTACTGCTTGAGTGTCGGGTTCCAGGAAATTGAACTCCCACCTCTGTACAAAAGGAAGATGGATGTTTATGACCCTCCCCCACAACTGAAGTCCAAACTACCGCAGGGGTGTGCATGCAGGGGTGTGCATGCAGGGGTACGCGGTTTCATTAGCCAGTTAGGTTAGATCAAGGGCCACCAACATCAGACCTTATCATTGAACAAGGCCTTTTTGATAGTCGCCTTTCTCAATGCATTTTAGGAAAACACAGTTCATTTATTCAGCCAAGTTAAGCTTAGCTGAGAATTGAAAAAGAAAGAAAAAAAATAAGCGATCAAAGTTTTGTTTTCCACTCCCTATCTCCTCAATTCTTTTGCCAATTAATTCTCCAGCTTCCCTTCAACAGAGCTTAATTTAGCAAGAAAACAGTGGGTTCATTTACCCAGCAAGGGAGGGCTTTTCATGTTTGGGCTTTGAAATGAAAATTGTCTATGGGCAAGCTTCTCTGCAGCTCTGTCTGAGAGCAGCAGGGCCTGTCATCATGGCTCTATGGACTTGGGGGAAGGAAGTCGAAGTTTGGAAAGAGAAGGAATGGATAGTACTTTTCTCTAGGTAGGACCCTGCAGTAGCGGAGAGCAGAAACCCAAAGCAGTGTGAACACTGTGCTCTTAAGAGGTCTGGGGTGAATGCATTTGATTTTCAGCCTGTAGACATTAAATAAATACCTGCCCTCTGCTGTGACTTCCAGTCATACAGACCTTTGATATAAATATGACAAATGATCCCATCCTCTATGCCAGGAGAATTTAAATCCACATTTTCATGCAACGCATCTATAGTCTCCTTAAGGTAAAATGTAGATGCAGAAACAGACATCTTTCCCCACAGACGGATTGGATTGCTTTAAAACATTTTAACAACATCTACTTTTGAGCTTCTCCATTTGAGTAGCAGTGGTGCACAAGTGAAAATCACATGTTTTCTCTTTTCTCAGGATTTATAACTTGATGATAGAGGTAGTCACAGACATGAATAATTGTCAATTGTCAGGTACATGATATTCAGTAATAAATACTTACCCAGAGTCCCAACACATACATGCAGGATAAATAAGGGTTGGTGCCTTGGAATTACTTAATATATGGGTTTAATACTAGGTTCTGCCTCTTATTAACTCTGTCGATCTGGGCAAGTTATTTCATCACTCAGAGACCCGGTTTTCCCATCCATAAAATGAGATTAACAATAACTCACTTTGTAAAGATGAAATGAAGTTGTGCAAAGAAAGCAACAGGCATGCATCTATAATATATAGTAAATGCCCAAAGACTAATAATTCTACACTAGTAACTTTGAGACTGTGGGGGAAAGAGAAAGAAGTTCTGATCAAGGGGATTGAAAAAGGTTTTCTTTTTTCATTTTCATTTTTTTGTTGGTAGGAGATGGCTCTGGAGGAAGGGTTACGCCACTGGATGAGTAATTCAGGTAAAGGCAACTTAGAAGTTTGCTTCTAACCAGATGAGAAAAGTAGAGTATAAGGTTCATGGTGGGCTGATGGTGCAGTGGGAGATTATTGTGAATAAAAAGGATGGGCCCAACATGCAGAGGATTTTGAGTGCCTGGATGAAGACTGTGCACTTGATTGAATAGATGGGTTCCTGGGTAAGTGGTTTAATCAACTATTTAGGCTAAATCAAGGGCCACAGACATCAAACCTTATAATTAAACATGCTCTTTCTTCTGGTAGAGGGAAGTCACTGAAGCCTTTTGAGTAGGAAAATGATAGACTGAGAGCTGTGCCTTCTCAGGAAAATCACTCAGGAAGCCGTGAATAGGGTGGTTAGATTTGGAGGTGGAGGTGGGCAAAGACTGGGAGAGACTGAACTGAGGAGATGCAGTCATGATGGGGAGATTAGAGATCAGAAATGTGGCTGCGTTTCTGGCACATGTGAAACATGATTCTGATATTGTTTTTAGGTGGAAAAAGTTAATTTTTGGCAGCAAAGACCAAATTTAAAAGCCAATAACCAAGATGGAGAGCAGGAAGAGACAGAATGTTCTTTCTTGTCTGTTTCATACCCGAGCGTTGCTTCAGTAAATCATCCCACAGTGGCAATCAGCACACCTGTTAAGTGAGCCTTGGCATTTAATTGGCATTATCGGCCCTTGCACAGAAGCAGACAAAGGATGTCACTGGGGTGTGAGTGGGACACATTTGCATTTCATAGACAATTAAGAGGGAGCTAATTAAGTCTGTCTACAACTTCCCTAGGGAGGACACATCTAGCTGGAACAATGAGTTCCTTGCTTTTCTGATTCAAAGGAGTGCAAGGACTTCCAGGCAACCAGGACCTTAACTCAGCCCCTAGGTGGGCCCAAAATACTGCTTGGTGGCCCATAATAAAGGAAAATGGGCAGAAGACCAAGCTGTAGACTATCAGGGCTGACCAGTGACAAAAGCATCAGGCTAGACTCTCAAGAGTTGGGTTCTTGTTCTGGCTACCCCACTACCTTACTGTATACATTTGGGCTTGGCTGCTTGCCTTTTATGTGTTTCAGTTTTTTTTTTTTTTTTTCCTGAAAAATGGTTCTGAGAGTAAAAAATTGAAGTTACAGTCATTATGGGTGACTTCCTGAGCTCTGTTTTTGTCAATCTGATATCACACATTCATTCATTCAGTCATCAGACACTTATTGAGCACCTCAATAGGCTCTAGACACAGCAGCACAAAGTTCAGTAAGATGCTGTTGTATTTTCAAGAATCTCACAGCACAAAGGGACCAACACTTAAACAACTGCACTGATTTAAGTGTATAAAATGCTATAATAGAAAGAGGGAACGGAGCATTTCTTTCCAGTCTGACTGGACCTTAGGACATAAGAGTTTTCTAGCTGGACATCAGGGTGAATTCTAGGTAGAGAAAAGCATATATAAAAACACAGCGATATTCAAGGGATATGCCCTGTTGAAAAGCAGTAAGTAGTCCAGCATGTGAAAGGATTTACTGGAGGAAATTGTGAGGAATAAAGTTTTGAAAATAAATTCTGGGTCTAGGTTATTAGAATTCAGAGCCCTCAGGTTAATACCATCAGTAACATCAGTAATTTTTGATGTGAATTAATCAATAATATGGTATTCAACACTTGCTCTGGGCAAGGCCCTATAAAGGACAGAGAGAAGTGTAGGATACATTATCTCCACATTATACTGTCTGCCAAGAAACAAAGGGCTTCAGAGACAAGCAAACCCAAAGCCACCCATTCAGTTGTTTGTACTTTTATCTAGTGATTTACAAATCCTTAATGAACCCCTACCATGTGCTAGGATTCTGGATTAAAGAAACAAAAGATGAGTAAGTGAAGCAACGTTCTTGCTTGTGGAGCTCATAGACAATACACAGACTATTGCACTGCCAGGTGCTACAGGTTATAACCAAGATGTGCACATGAGCTATAGGGCTATGGGAGTATGGGGAGGGGACAAGACTCAGACCTAGTGGTAGTTTGATCAAGGAATACCTCACAGAAGAACTGGCAACAGAGTGGCTCCTGAGAGTACAACCAAATCAGCCAGGGAAGACAGGTGTGTGTACCTGTGTCCCAGAGGACACAGAGAGACTGTGGTGAGAAGGAGGAACAGTTTGTGCAGAGGAGGAGCTCAGGAGATCCTGGTGATGGGAACAAAATGTGCATTAGTGAAGGAGGATGTGCTAGGAAACAGGGTGGACAGGGCTAATGCTGTGGAGGCGGCTTCACCTCCCAGTGCCCATCAAGAGATTAGGAACACGGAGGAGACAGCATGTCAGTACCAAGACACTTGGCATATCTCCAGCGACAGAAGAGATGTTTCATGGAAATGTAAAACTTTTCAAAAAGGGCTTTAATTACATTCTAAAGCCTGACTAAAGAAGCTATCCAGTTCAGGGAAGGGGAGGAGTCAAGGAAACTTTATTTATAGTCATGCGTAACTTAACAACAAGAATGTATTCTGAGAAATGCATTGTTAGGTGATTTCATCATTGTGCAAACATCATAGAGTTTACTTACAGAAACCTAGATGGATATGTGGTATAGCTGACTATACACCTGTAGTATAGCCCGTGGCTCCTAGGTAACACATTTGTGCAGCATGCTACTGTACTGAATACTATAGACACTTGTAACACAATGGTAAATATTGGTGTATCTAAATATGTCTAAACATAGAAAAGGCACAGTAAAAATACAGTATTAAAATCTTATGGGACTGCCCAGGCATAGTGGCTCATAACTATAATCCCAGCACTTTGGGAGGCTGAGGTAGATGGATCACCTGAGGTCAGGAGTTTGAGACCAGCCTGGCCAACATGGTGAAATCCCATATCTACCAAAAATACAAAGATTAGCTGGGTATGGTGGCCGGTGCCTGTAATATAAGCTACTTGGGAGGCTGAGGCAGGGGAATTGCTTGAACCCAAGAGGCAGTGTTTGCAGTGAGCCGAGATCATACCATCGCACTCTGGTCTGGGCCACAGAGTGAATCTCTGTCTCAAAAAAACAAACAAACAAAAATCTTATGGGACCATCTGCCCTTAAGTAAAGATGAGAAGATGAGACCCATAGCACCCCTGGGGATGGGCTTCCCCTTCTTGGGGGCTGACTGGAGGTCTAAGGCTGTGCAAATAGGAAGGTTCCGGACTTCACAGGCATTATTCATCAGTTTCCCAGAGACTCTGTTTAAAAGCTGCTCCAAGGTGGGTTCTTGCAGATTTGGTTCAAAAACTAACAAACTCTATTGGGCTCTGGAGTTGTGGGCTCTTGTTCTGGCTGCCCCACTAACCCCCAACATTGGCCTGGACTTGGCCCTATGCCTGTTGTGGGTGATGCTTATCAAGCAGGGGCCCCCAAGACGTGGCAGAGTGGTATTATTGTCAAAGAATTAAGACCAACAGGAACTCCAATCCTTATGCTTGTCTCTTGCAAACATTTAAAGGAGGCCAGCATTCAGGAAATATGACAGCAGAGTTGTTTAAGGCCACCCAGGTCAGACTGCCTGGGTTTGAAGAGAGCTTGGCAATTTGCTGGGGCAATTACTTAAGCTCTCTTGGCATCGTATTAGCCACAGTCTCCTGTGGCTGCTGCAACAAGTTATGACAAACTTGTCTTAAAACAAATGAAATGTATTCTCTCACAGTTCTGGAGACCATAAATCTGAAATTAATATCACTGGGACAAAACCAAGATGTTGGCAGGGCTGTATTCCTCTAGATGCTCCACAGGAGAATCTGTCCCTCTTCTAAATTCTGGAGGCTGCCAGCATTCCTTGGCTTTTGGTCACATTGTTCCCATTTTCAAGGCCAGCATCTTCAACCCTCTCTCGGCTCTGTCTTCATATCACCTTATCCTTGACGTGTAGGAAAATGTCTCTCTACCTCTCTGTTGTAAGAAAACATATGATTGATTGCATTTAGGACTCCTCTGGATAATCCAGGATAATTATCCCCAAAGTCCTTAACTTAATCACATCTATTAAGACCTTTTTTTTTTTTTTTTTTTTGCCGCATAAAGTAACATTCACAAGTCCTACAAATTAAAATATGATCGTCTTTTGGAAGGCTAGGTTTTTAGCCTCCCATGGTATCTTTAAGGGTAGAATGGGCCTGATGAAAGCAACTACCACACTGGGTATTTGTGAGGATTAAAGATGGTCTCTCCCAACACACATGCACATGCATATGCACATTCACACACCAGTAGACACACATGCACACAGAACAGTATTTTGCATATGGTGAAGTGTCAGTACATATTAAAGATGACTAATATTTTATAAAACCTTGTCATTTCTCTTCTCTGCTGGATGCCTAGGGGATTTGCACATTCATCTCTCTCATCCTTCCCATTGTGCTGTTCTGTTCTCAGAGTTGCCTCTCTCCTCAGCACCTTAAGCATTGTGATAACGTAGTCCTTCTCTTGTTACCACTTTTTTTTTTTCCTGAGAGGATCTTTATGCCAGGAATTGACCTCCTCACTGAGTAGGGGGTGAAAGTGAAAGATGGAAGAAGAAAAGAGAGTTGTTAAATTAAGTTTAGCCAAAAGCATCTCCTATCCATTCCATGTTTTAAGCTCAGCCTAAAAGTTTCTTCATATACAGTGAACTGAAACCTAACTGGGTATACAGACTGTAACCTATTCTGGTGCCAATCACCACATTTTGGCCAATCAAAGAAGACCAAATGTTCAAACTGTGTTCAAATAAGCAAATGCCAAGCTGTAACCATACTAACTTTTTTTTTTTTTTTTTTAACTTCACTTCCATCCTCTGTATATCACTCTCTTTGTTTATAAATTTTCTTTCACCAAGTGGCTATCCTGGAGTCTCTCTGGATCTATTCTGGTTTGGGGAATGCCTGACACGTTAATTATTCTTTGCTCAATTAAACTGTTTTTTTTGTTTTTTTTTTTTTTTTTTTTTTTTTTTTTTTTTTAAAGCAGAATTATGGGACAAACAAGATGGAAGAAAAGAAAACCATGAATCCACACACACATTAGTATTTTCTTTTCCTTTCAGAATTTTTTTTTTTTTTTTGAGATGGAGTCTTACTCTGTTGCCAGGCTGGAATGCAATGGTGCCATCCCGGCTCACTGCAATCTCCACCTCCTGGGTTCAAGCAATTCTCCTGTCTCAGCCTCCTGAGTAGGTGGAATTACAGACACATATCACCACAGCTGGCTAATTTTTGTATTTTTAGTAGAGACAGAGTTTCACCATATTGATCAGGCTGGTCTTGAACTCCTTACCTCAGGTGATCCACCTGCCTTGGCCTTCCAAACTGTTGGGATTACAGGCATGAGCCACAGCGCCTGGCCTTGAGAATTCTCTATTTCCTACACTCATTTATAAACCATAGAACCACCTGTTCTCCTCTGCTGTCTACCCTTATGGGAAAGCATCTTAGATTCTTCCCCTCCTCCATACCTCTTCTGACTTCAATTTCACCCCTTACATCTTCCCACATCAGAGGAACCCACCTCATGAAGGTCTCCCTGCTGAAATTCCCACTGAGTTCCACTGCCATGATCTCAGCTAATGCCTTTGCAGTCACCACTGCTCATGCTGATGATTAAAGGAGCTTCCTAATTGGCTTCCTGCCTCCTAATTTGTGCCATCTTTCACGCCTGCTAGAAGCTTATTGTTGTTTGTTACTCCTTTAGAGAAAGTAGCAATTGTTGAGGTAGCAGGACGGTCTTTGGATTGAGGTAGCTGAAGATTTAAGCTCTGGCTCTGCTGTTCACTAGCTCAAGATATTTCATCTTTTTGAGCCTTAGGAGCAGCCTAAAAGAACTGTTGGGATAAATACAGCTTTTGAGAAAGTATGTAGAAGAGAGAATTCAAAGCATGGCTCCTAGCATATGGCAGATACCAGATAAACTAGTTCACCTTCCCACGTTTAATAAAATAAGCAATGTCTTCGTATTGTTTCCTATATAGTTATCTTCCAGTGGAGACTTTGCTTTACCAGTGCTTCCCTCTCTCTTACATCCTCAATAGACATATCTCTCTATTAGGTAATTATAATCAGCATTCAATCATGTGCTATTTCTGTCTTAGAAATATACTCTAGAACCCTCTCTTCCTGTTAGTCTCATTTGTATGTTCTCTTTTGCTGCAAATCTTGAAAGACCTGCCTATCCGTTCTGTTTCCAACGTCTTTTCCTTTAAAACCACTGTAAGTAGGCTTTCTTCCCTATAACTCTATGGAAACTACTCACTTCAGTGTGTCCACTGACCTCCAGATTTTAAAATACAGTGGTCAGTTCTTAATCCTGATCTTACTTCATTTATCAACAGCATTTGCTATTCTTTAAGATTTATAAAACTAAAGCTTCTTAATATATTCTGGCTATTAAACCCTTTTCAGACACACAATTCACAAATGCGTTTTTCCAGTTTGGTAGGGTGTCTTCACTTTCTTGACAGTATCCTTTGTTGTACAATAATTCTTAACTTTTATGAAATTTTGTTCACTTTATATTTCCTCTTTCTTTTGTTGTCTGTAATTTTAGTATTACACCTATGAAATCATTGTGAAATCTAATGTTACATAGATGTGTTGGTTAGTTCTTACATCGCTATAAATACCTGAGGCTAGGTAATTTATTAAAAATAGAGAAGTTTACTTGTCTCACAGTTCTGTAGGCTGTATAACCAGGGCTCCAGCATGTGCCTCTGGTGAGGGCCTCAGGAAGCTTACAATTATGGTGGAGAGTGAAGGAACAACAGTCAGTGTCACATGGTGAGAAAGGGAGTGAGGAGGGGGAGGTATCAGACTTTTAAACAACCAGATCACTAGTAACTGAGCAAGAATTCACTTATCACTATCAAGGGAATGGTTCTAAACCATGCATAAGGGATTGACTCCCATGATTCAGTGGCCTCCCACCAGGCCCCACCTCTGACATTGGAAGTCATTTTAACATGAGATTTTGAGGGGACAGATATGCAAACCATATCAATAGATTTCCCCCAGTATTTTCTAAGAGTTTCGTAGCTTTAGTCTTTAAGTTTAGGCATTTGATATGTTTTGAGTTAATTAGTGTATGTGGTAAAGTAATTTACTTTCATACTTTTGCATGTAGATACACAGTTTTCCAGCACTGTTTGTTAAAAAGACTGTCTTTCTCCATAGAATGATCTTGGCACCCTTCAAGAACAAAAATAAAACAATCCAATTCAAAAATAGGCAAAAGACTGGAATAGTTATTTCTCTGAAGAAGATATAAAAAGGAGTAATAAATATATAAAAAGATGTTCAACATCATTAATTAGTAGAGAAACATATACCCAAACTGTTTTATACCATCTAGGGTAGCTATAATTTTAGAAAGAAGAAAGGGCAATAAAAGGTGTTGATGAAGAGGCAGAGAAATTGAAAAACTTATGTATTTCTGGTGGGAGTGTAAAATGGTGGAGCTACTGTAGAAAACAGCTTTGTGGGTTCTCATAGGGTTAAACAGAGAATTACCATATGATGCAGAAATATCACTTATATATCCAAAATAATTAAAAGCAGGGACCTGAACACATACTTGCACACCAATTTCCATAGTTCCATTATTCACAATATCTGAAAGGTAGAGACAACCCAAGCTTTCAATCAACAGATGAATCAATAAACAAAATGTGATATCACTATGACATACAATGGAATATTACTCAGCTATGAACAATACAATTTTGTATGTGCCATGACATTTATAGACCTTGAAAACATTATGCTTAGATAAATAAGCTAGACACAATGGAAAATATGTTATGTGATTCTACTTAACTGAGGCACTGAGAACAGGCAAATTCAGAGACAAAACATAGAATAGAGTATACCTGAGGTTGTGGGAAGTAGGGAAGGTGTAATTACTTTCAATTGGGTGCAGTGTTCTTATTGAGGATGATTTTGAAAGTTTTGAGTATAGATAGTGGTGATAGTTGCACAATGTTGTACATACATGTAATGCCACTGAATAGTACACTTATGAATAATTAAAATGATAAATATTATGTTATGTGTTTTGCCACAATAACAGCAATAGCAAAACAATGTAACGTGTGTTGATTTTCTTGGTACTTTACTGGTGGTTCTTTTTCACTTTCGTTTATTGGTGCTTTGGCTTCCTGATATTTTTATCTGGAGCTTCCCCAGGTTCAGCTTAGTGCTTGCTCTTCATGTCTTCCCTTACAAATTCATCCCTTTCATTATCTTACCCAATATCAGGGTTTAAACACTATCAATATGCCAAAGGTTCCAGACCTCTCTGCCAAACTCCAGATTCAACATTCAACTGTTTTATATTGTCTCTCTATTTGTGAGTCTAATGGACAATTCAAATTGAGCCTTTCATCAGCCTCCCACTCTATCCACCATCACAACCTGCTTCACTCCTCCATCTTCCCATCTTAAATGATAACAAACTCTTCCTTCCATTTGCAGAGTCCAAAAACGTTTCCTATTCATACCACCAGGATATCTTATTTGGTGTTGGCACAGATTTTTGTGCCCTCACAGTCCACTCTGTGGACTCTCAATGTGATATTTACCTCACTCTTCCTAGTTTTCATCTTTGTATCCTTTTCTTTTCATATTAGTTTTATTAACAATTCTTTGAAGCCAGGAACCTATTCATTGTGTATATCAAGTGTCTGGCACAATGTTTGCTACAATAATTATCTGTAGAATAAATGAATACAAATTTTAGGGCTGAGGGTTTATGGTCCATCATTTAAAAATTCAACTTGCAATTTTTTTATCAATAATCCATATCTACATAAAAATACAAGGAAATAAAAATAGGTGGAAAATATGTAAAGATCTACTGCTTCTTATTCTCGATTCAGTGTTAGTGTTTGAAGCAGTGTTTTTTTGTAACCAATGTCTGGTGAAACGGAACAGAAAGGAAGGGTAGGGCAATGTTAAATTTCTTCAGTAAAAGAATATTAAGATTTGGCAAGAATGAGGATTGCACTGTATATACATGAGGGAGATCTGAACTCCTAATCAGAGAAACATGGACTTGAATCTCAGCCTCATCTTTCACTAGCTAAAGTCTTTGGGCAAGTTATTTAATCTCCATGTGCTGAAGCTTCATCTGTAAAGTGAGCATAATAAATACTTCAAAGAATTATTTTGAACATTAAGGAGGAAAAGCCTGGTTCCTCTTAGCAATGAATAAATGGTAGCTCTCATAATTAGCTTCAAGGAGCTGTCTCCAGAACAAGAAATGAGGTCCAACTGAGAATTTCTATCTCCGACTGTTCTGATCTTTTGTGTTTCCCTACATTGTTTTTTCTTCCCTTAAAATGGGAGGTTAATGAATAATTATCATTTTATAACATAAATATGGATTTTTTAAAAGCTTTTAAGTTTGGGGTACATGTGCAACTTTGTTATATGAGTAAATTGCATGTCTCTGGGTTTTGGTGTACAGATTATTTTACCACTGAGGTAATACGCATAATACCTATAGGTAGTTGTTTGATTCTCTCCCTCCTCCCACACTCCACCCTCAAGTAGGCCCCAATATCTACTGTTCCTTGCTATATGTTCATATGTGCTTGATGTTTAGCTCCCACTTATAAGTGAAGACATGTGCTATTTGTTTTTCTGTTCCTCTGTTAACTCACTGAAGATACTGGCCTCCAGCTCCACCCATGGTGCTGCAAAAAACGTGATCTTGTTCTTTTTTATGGTTGTGTAGTATTCCATGGTGTACATGTACCACATTTTCTTTATCTGGTCCATCATTGATGGGTGTTTAGGTTGATTACTCAACTTTGCTATTGTGAATAGTGTTGCAGTGAACAAATGCATGTATCTTTATGGTAGAATGATTTATATTCCTTTGAGTATATGTTCAATAACCGGATTGCTGTGTTGAATGCTAATTCTGTATTAAGCTCTTTCAGAAAACCCCAAACTGCTTTCCACAGTGGCTGAACTAATTTACATTACCACCAGCAATGTTATTTAATTGCATTAATCCGTGCGTGTGTGTATGTGTGTGTGTGTGTGTGTGTGTGTGTGTGTGTACACACACGTTTATAGGTTGAGGAATAGTGAGAAATGAAAGTTTTTGACAAATAGATCTTACCATATAGTTATGAAACCATATATGGCCATGAAGGCTCAGATTGGCTTCTTCAACTTAACTTCCCAAAGTTCTTTCCCAGCATCTTTCACTGTCAAATCTACTGGCTTCTGCTTTGCTCCCTGACAGACTCTCTGTCAGAGACGACCACACAATGTGATGGTTCTGTCCGTGATGGGGCAATGTGAGCTAACCTCAATTGTGAGCTCTGACACAGCTGAGTATCCCTGGACTTTATCATAATTCATGTTTCTTTGGCATGCATGACTCCACCTGGAAAACCAGCAATAGTTACAGTCCTGAGAGGCCCTGGTAGTTTTTGTTTGTGTATCCTGTGAAGACAATATTGTAAGAAGCTATTTTACTGTTCATAATATGCAAAGTGTGTTACAAATATTAAATTTCTAGATGAAAACAGAGAATCCCAGTAGGCATATTTTAACCTTGTAAGTGACTAAGTGCCCTATTAATACAGAACTCTCTATCCTAAGTTCTCTACTGTTTTCATTGCCTCTAGGGTCCTAATCTGGATACTCGGCCAAGGTCTCTGACCTGGCAGCAATTTAGCTCAGCTCATCAGGTAAACATGTGCTCTCCTCCTCACTCCCTCTTCCAAAATTTCCAGTAGCTGAAACTGTTCAAAATATTAATAAATATGTTTCATAGTAGCAAAAGAAGGAAAAAATTATACATGTCTGGTGTGCTTTGTACCTTACATTTCCTAAAGTCATCTAGTGTTAAGGTATAATCAATATTTTGAAGCACATCTATCCAATCTTTGAAAATTCTAAGTCTAGTTACTGGCTTTCTCCTGGTCAGTGCTCAATGATCCTGCAGAATGTTGTGACTGCTAATGTCTTCATGTTGCTTTTCCTTCTACAGGAATGCAAACTTCCTGAAGGCACAGACTGTGTCTAATAACCTTGGAAGAAAAATTATGGAGGAGTTCACCTAGATTTTAATTCTAGTTATGTGACCTTGTATGCATTACTTAACTAACCCGAGTATCGTTCTGTTCATCTTTAATTGGAGACTTGAATATTTAAACTCCAGAGCTGTTTACTGTGGGAGAAATGAATGTGATTCTGCATAAAATTTGTATAAATATTTGTTCTCTTCCCTTTTGGTCTCTCTCTCTCTCTCTGTCTCTCTCTGTCTCTCTCTCCTATACCTGCTTTCAGTACCCTGCTTCATAAATGGTCAGCATTTGGTGAATATGAGGAAACCGTTGATGAAAGATCCAGTACAGATGACACAGGCAGCTCCTGCAAGCCTGATCTCATATTCTGTTTACATGTTGACATTTCTTATCCAGGAATCCACTTGCACACAGCTACATATTCTCTCGGTTCCACCTTTTATGCAGCCACTGCTAGACCAGTTTTATGCAGGTTGGACTCATTTCACCAGGAGCAACCTGACAGCATCTCATCCAGCCCTGCACTGAATACTTCCCACTTCCTGCCCTGTATTTTCTCTGACACTGAAGATTGGGATGCATTGTGCATGTGTTACCTTAAAGTTTTGGGAGAGTGACAGTGTAGTGCAATCCTCGACCAATGAGGGGGGAACAGATGAATAAGTGCTGTCCCATTTAGTGCCAAGAAGACAGTTTTGAGAACTATTTCGTGAGGATCATTAAGGTGTCTCTCAGGACTGATGGCCAGTTGGCTTTTCCTTCCTAGTTTTCTGTCCAAACCTCACTCCTCCTCCCTAGGATCACATTTCTAAATAAACTCTCTCCATGCAAGCCTTTGCTTTAGTCTCTACTTTCAGGAACCTCAGGCTGAACCCTTACCTCATTAAAGCACATGTTAGTGCCTGGCATGTAATACATACCTAATACATAGCAGGTGTAATTCTTTATTTGATGCCTTTGCTGTTCTGTATTGAGAAAAAGCAAAACTTTCAGCATTTCCTGTCTGAGTCTCTGACCTCTAGAACATTTCTTTTTCTCTTGAGTCTCTGCCCCATTTATATTCCCTCATGTTTTGAACAAGGTAATCCTGCCACCCTTGGCATAGCTGATTTACTGAAGGGTGAACATCTGACTCAGAGGGAAGCATTTCCTTGGTAAAGTTCAGCAATCATAATACATATACAGATACTCTTTTGGTTGGGTGCTTAACTTAGTAAAGCATTGGTTGCTAAAGCATCACTAGGAAGATAGAAGAGAGTAGAGAAAGCCAGCTTCAGATCTTCAGGTAAAGAAGACTCAAAGATATGAGAGATAATAAGACTCAATTAAAATCGAAATTGAAAAGGTAGATGCTCTGATTCTTGGGACTTCCTATTCCTGCTTCTAATCCTTACTGAAGACCAATTGTACTCCCAGCATTTTGGTTCCATGAAATATATCCTTATCTTGATAACAAATTCCCTACTGAGTTTTCAATGACTTTCTTTCTCTTGGAATTGGATGCTCTCTAAGATATCCCAGGTCATGATTTGTACTCTTTTCTATTGGATAGAGAGATCTGTCAAAGGCAGAGACTGTGTTCTGCTCAAAGTTGTGGCCCTAAATACCTTCTTCCCTCACTTACAGTCCATACCTGGTAGATGTAAAATGTGTTTGGTGAATAACTGACTGAATAAAGAATGCCCTCTTCCTTTAATTCTTTTCTTTACTCATGCCTTCCCAGCCAACCTAAACAGTAAATTGCCTGCTACCATTTTGATATTTTTCCTTTCAACTTTAACCTTCTTCAGTCACATTCTTTCTTTCAATATGCTAATCCAGGCCATCCACTCTCCAGTATACTAGCTTCTGCTCTGCTCCGTGCCAGCTTGCTGATGATAGCTATAGTGTGGTAATCAAATTCATGACAAGTTGATTCCCTGTAAGCTCAGCTGGTTCCACAGCTTAGCAGCACTTGATTTATCTCTAAAGGGTTCTGACATATTTCCAAAGCAACCATTGCAAATCTTTTAAATTGCCATCCAGACTCTTCAGCTATTCACTTATCATTGATCGTCCTTACCTTCTGCCTCACTGGAAAAAAAAAAAAAAAGGTGAGATATGGTGAGAGTTCTCATAGTTATTCCATATATCCACTTCTCTTCTCTTCCATTGCGCCTCTTCCACTGCTTGCCCAAACCAATACTTTCACTTCTGCTCTAGGTCACCATTCCACCCTTTTTTTTTTTTTTTTTTTTTTTTTTTTTTTTTTTTTTTTTTTTAAGATGCATCCCATCTCTCTACTTACTTTTGCTATGAGCATCTTGAAAACATCATATAGATCTATGTTGCCTATATGGCATTATGTTCCAATGGATTCCCTTGTGATCTGGATTCCATTCACACAGCTCTATTAAACTGGCTAACTAGAGAGTTGGAAGTGCCTTTGGAATAATCAGATCTAGTGGGTTTTATTCTGTCCTCATCCTCCTCCAAAACATCTGATTCTGCTGACTACCTACATTCTTTGGGCTTTTGTCACGTTTCATTGTCTCGGTTATCCCACCTACTTGATAGGCGTTCCCTTTCACATGCAAGCTTTCCTTAAAGTTCAATCATCTTTACTCTCCTTGAAGATTTTGTCCTTTCCAATGTTCCTATAATGCTGACATGGGAATTAGTTTGTCTTCAGTATTCTATCCTGGATTTCTAACTCCCTGCTGGACAGCTCCTTGGGTGAGCCCTGGTATGCCTAAACTGTCAAATTCCAAACTGATCTATTTTTACCAAGTAGACTAAATCTGTATGACTTTAAAACTAATTCAGAGGGAGAATGTTAGAGGAGACTTTTCTCAAAACAAAACAAAACAAAACAAAAAAGTCAACAATGATTCTGAGGTTTTCAGCTCACTTACTTACAAGTGGTAATTAAAAGAGACAAAATGTATTCTCAAGACAATTGGGTAGAAGAAGGATGTTTGTTTATTTGAATTCCTACTGTGTGTCAGACAATGACATAGGTGCTTTTCATGGGCTATTATGTTTTATGTATTTGCTGTTATCAATTCTTTTTTTTTCAGGTGAAGAAACCAGGGTTACAAGATATTAAGTGAGTTTTTAAGGTTATAAAATGAATTATGGGCTGGATGTGGTGGTTCATGCCTATTATATCAGCACTTTGAGAGACCAAGGTGGGAGGATCACTTGAGTTCAAGAGTTTAAGTCCAGCCTGGAAAACATGAAAATAAAAATTAAAACAATCTGGGTGCAGTGACCCCCACATATAGTTCCAGCTATTAAGGAGGCTGACGTGGGAGGATCCCTTAAGCCCAGCAGATCAAGGCTACAATGAGCTATGATGGTTCCATTGCACTTTAGTCTGGGCAAAAGAACAAGATCCTGTCTCAAAAAAAAAAGAATTAAAAAGGTTATGAATCTAGGATTGTTCTTTTGGTCCTAAGTCTATTCAGCTACAATATCTTTGTCTTTATCATTATTGCTCACAATAGGAGAAATAAAGAACTACATAAATCCTTGGAGATTAAAGCAAAAACTAATTATAAACTTAATTCACATTGATGGCTGGAATCAAGATTTTTCTTATTTATTTGTTTATTTTTGAGACTTGTCCTGAGAGACAGGTACAAGTCCTAGTTCTTCTCTCTGGAAAAATCTTATCTCAGATATTACAAAGACAGCCTTCATTTTATTCAGGGCTCACATCTTCAAGAAAAATTCAACTGATATTTGTACATAAAGTAGCCCTACATGACTTCTTCATAGTACTCTATTACTTTGTTTTTTGTACTTTTCTTCATATTTAACTCTCTCTCTCTCTCTCTGTCACACACACACACACACACACACACACGCACACACACACACCACATAAAATATCAGATTCTCAACACGCTATTGACATTTTGAACTTAACAATCATTTGTTGTGGATGGGGCCATTCATACATAGCAGCAAGTTTAGCAGCACCCTTGGCCTCTACCTACTAGATGCCAATAGCATTTCCCTGCTAAAATAACAACTAAAAATTATGCCAGACATTGTCGAATGTCCTCTTGGGAGCAAAACAATCCCTAATTGAGAACCAATGGTCTATATCTATCTCCATCCATATCCATACCCATATTCAGGTCTATCTACCCAGGACGCATCTGTGGTTTACGAGGACTAAGATTTGTTAGTCTTGCTCACATCTTATCCCAGTGCTCTGAACAGTGCCTGGCATATACTTAGCACAAAATGCAATAAATAGGCTGGGTGCAGTGGCTCACCCTGTAATTCCAGCACTTTAGGAGGCTGAGGCAGGAGGAACACTTGAACCCAGAAGTTTGATACCAGCATGGGAAACAAAACAGGACCTCATTTCTGCAAAAATAATCAAAAAATTTCCAGGGCATGGTGGTGTGTACTTCTGATTCCAACTACCTGGGAAGCTGAGGTGGGTGGGAATGTGTATTGCTTGAGTCCAGAAGGTCCAGGCTGCAGTGAGCTATGACCATACCACTGCACTCCAGTCTAGGTGACAGTGCAACACCTTGTCTCACAATGAAATGAAATAAAATAAAATAAAAATTTGATGAATGAATAAATAAATGAGAGGAAGGGAAATAATTTTTATGGAGCATGTAGTTTATGCAATGTATATATATCTGTGTGTGTGTGTGTGTGTGTGTGTATATATATATATATATTTATGTATATATGTGTGTGTGTATATATACACACATATACTTGTGTGTATATATACACACATATACTTGTGTGTATATATATACATACATATATATATGTGTGTGTATATATATAGATAGATAGATAGATAGATAGAGAGAGAGAGAGAGAGAGAGAGAGTTTTGGTCTTTTTGCCCAGACTGGAGTGCAATGGTACAATCTTAGCTCACTGCAACCTCCACCTCCCAGGTTCAAGTGGTTCTCCCGCCTCAGCCTCTTGAGTACAGAGGGGACTACAGGTGCCTGCTACCATGCCTAGCTTTTTGTTCTATATTTTTAATTAAAATATTTTCTTCAAAATAACTCTGACCTGGATAACAGTAAACTTACATCCCGGATGTGAAAACAGAGGCTCAGAGAGGATGACTTCCCTGCTTCACACAGCCAGACCTTGTGAGAGCTGACATTTCCACCTGGTTCTGTCTTCCCTGAAGTCCGCTCTCCTTCTATGGCACCAACCCGTGATAAAGTCCAAGAACGATGAGACCTAGAGTTTAAGACTAAACAAATGAATCACTAATTGTCATTGCAGTATTGTGTAGGAAAAATGATTTGCATACCATGTGCTGTCCAAAATAGAATATTTGAGTTCAATTTCCCAATTTCTTTGTTTCCTACCATGGGTGATCTTGTTTTTTAAGTAAAATATTTAGTAATATGCTTTGATTTTTGATTTATCACTTTCCCTCACTGTGTATCTAATTCATCAAAAGCACATAGACCTAAAGCTAGATCATTGCCTCCACATCCCTGCTTTACCTGGTTCCTAATATCTCTCTTTGGCCTCTTCTTACACACTTCTTTTCCTTCCTGCTCACTGATCTCTGGTCAGCTGGTCTTTTCTTTTCTCTGAGCATGCCGATACCACACACGCTAATGCCGTAAGCTTGTGGCCCTTGCTTTTCCCTATCTTTGAAATGCTGTTTGAACACTTTGTTTTGTAAATAAAGTTTTATTGCAACATAACCATACCTATTCGTTTACAAGTTACCAACGGCTGTTGTCATGTTCCAGTGGCAGAATTAAGTAATTGTGACCGTGGATGATGAGTGGTAAGGAGAAAAGGAAACGATCTTTACAGAGTAGTTGCAGTGCATCATGCAATGAGTTGTGCTAAGTGCTTAGCTCCAACTAGCTAGAGTTGGATGCAAATGTTGAGTCTATAAATGACAAGCTGATAGATTTATGAAAAAAAAAACTTATTCAAATATGAGCTAAGATATTACCCTGGAGAAAATAGAATGTGAAATGTTGAGGAAAATATTACCTTATCAGCTTCAATCAGTTAAAATTAGGAGAGGGAAGATTGGCTTTTAAGGACCAGCTTCAAAATGGTACCCAATGTTGTGACTAATTATTTCTCTGTTTCTCTCTATTAGAGAAAATTGCAGTTTTGAGGAAAATGAATTTTTTCATTTGCTTAGCCACTCAGTAATGTAGACATTTCTCCCAGATGGTTTATGTGACTCATTAGTTGCCCAGAGAGAAGGGCTGGGTGAACTTGACCAACAGGGTCTAGCTGCCATCCTTATCTCTCTCTACAGCTTTAAGTCATAATCTAAAAGCAAGCAATCTTCAACAAAAACATCATTTTCAAGCACTTTGGGAAAAACAGTCACCTTACTTGTTAGGGGCCTGGAAAGAAAATGGACAAATGAATTAAGAAAGATTTTTCTCTTGACCTAAACTTCAAACATTAGACACATTGTAGTGAGTTTCCAATCTGTGAAGTATTTTTTAGGTGATAGCTTCAATACAACAGTGGAGTGTCTAGTGTCCATTTCTTTTTTCTTAAATATGAAAGTTATATGACGATAATTATAATGATGGCAAAAATAATGATAAGAAAAGTAGGCTAAAAGCTATAAAAAAAACAATCCCAAGATGGCTTACCAATGTTCCTTTCTATGGGGCAGGCCTTCTGGGGCTGACTGTAGCAAATAACTCAGAGATGTAGGCCCCTTCCAGATTGTGATGTTCCATACACATCACCCAGCTTCTAGAGTTCATACTTAAGGGAAAGAGGGAACATGGTAAAAGTTACCATATATGTAAATTCTTTGGCCCAGCTTTGACACATGTTAGTTTTATTCATATATCAATGGCCAAAAACAAGACCTCATGTTTGGGTTAGATGCAAGGGAATTGGGAAATATAATCCCTGGCTTGGCAACTACTTCCAAACAACAACTCTATATCGTAGAAAGGGGACATGGGTCTTTGAGTTTTTAATCTGTTTATGTGTTGGAAACTTTCCAAAGTTTATCACGTAATACCATTTAACTACAAGTAAACAAAACTATAGTATTAACTGCTCTTTCTTCCTATTGAAAAGTATCGTAATATGAATTAAATAGGTTAAGAAAGGCAAACTGTTTAGAATAGTGAACTCCAATGAAACCCGGTTCTATATTATTATTCAATGCAGTTTATTTGGTCTCATTGATGTTTATTTAATGCTTATGCGTCTGAAGAATTTGTTTCCCAGTTAGGACTGTGGTGGTCTCTGTCTTCTTTAAACTATTATGAAATACACTAGGCTATCTAAGTTTACACTGAATAGAAGAGATGAAGGAATATTCCACTTTTTTTCAGTCATCAGCTTGTCCAGATTCATGAGACTGATAAATCCTCAGACCAAAGTGGTTTCTGTGGTATCAGAATTACTGCTAGAAAAGCTCATATATTTAACTGTATCTCATATATTTAACTGTATTAATCTCCTATGGCTGCCATAGCAAACGATTATAGGTTTGATAGCTTACGCAAGAGAAATTTACTGTTTGTAACAGTTCTAGAGGCTATAAATCTGAAATCAAAGTGCTGACAAGGTTGGTTCCTTCTGGGGACTCTAAGAGAGCATATGCTCCTTGTCCATCTTCTAGCTTCTGGTGGTTGCTAGAATCCTTTGGCATGTGGCTGCATCATTCCAATATCTACCTTTGTCTTCCCTGTGATATTCTTTCTGTGTGTCTGTGTCCAGATTCCCCTCTTCTTATAAAGGCACCAGCCATTGGTTTAAGGCTCACCTTAGTCTAGTATTACCTTATCTTAACTTGATTATATCTGCAAAGATTCTACTTTCAAATAAAGTTATACTCACAGAGCTTGTGGATTCAGACTTTAACATATCTTCAGACGCAATTCAACCCACAGCATTGACCAAATTAATTTTACTAAGATATTTATAATAATATAATGGCAGATATTTATTATGTGTTGCTATTTACCAGGCATTGAGTTAGCTGTTGTTTTATTTAATCACAATATTCCTATATAGCAAGTTGTGTTATCACCATAATTATTATCATAAGGTTTCATATGTGTAGACTGAGAGTAAAGAAGTATAGCAACTTGCTCTAGGTGAGACAACAAATTGGCAGAGCTATAACAGAAAAAAGTCAGTGTTGAGTTCAGAGCCAATGGTTTCATCCAATGTCCTGTATAGTAGGTATCTGTTTTCAATGCGGTAATTGTTCCTGAAACCAGTATAAATACAGATTATTTCTCCAGTTCCATTCCAGCATGTGGGAACCTTCTTTTGTTTCTGCCTCCTTCTCAGGTTTTCCATTTGAAACTTCCTGCCCCATGAGTATGTATTTCCAGATTTTCACCTCAGAACGATGTGGCTTTTCTCCAGCTCAGTTAATCACTGTCAAAGACAGTTGAAACTTTCCCTGGAGCTGTGCTCTTGCTCAAGGCCAATGTTCAATGCTAGCTTCCCCTGCAGAATCTCTGGCTGATACGCTGCTTATCTGCAGAGCAACCAGAGGCCATTCTACTCTTCCCATATGGCCTTAGTGTTTGTACAGTACTTTACAGAGAACTTGTGTTACTATTCTTCCTACTTGCAGGAAAATCAGAAATTACTATTTTGGTGTGCAGCAAACTGATATTTTTGTTCTTCATTTGAAGTTTTACAAATTGCAACAATTTCCTGCTGTGACAAGCAAAAATAAACAAAAAAGTGAAGATACATAAAGGCATAATTAATGATCCTCTCCATAGTGACTGCTCCACTCCCCAGCCTCTGGCGTAGCCAATGTGAATAGCCTCATGTGAATAGCCCCCTCCATCTTCCTCCTTGTTCTGACATACACATGCCAAAATGGAATAATGTAAGGGTTTAGTCTAATTACCTCTTAACCAAACAAGATATTACACATATTACCTTGAAACTTTCATTTTTTATTTGACAATATGAATATAGCACAAAGATCATGCGTTTAGTTTTTGGAATTTTTGTTTTCCTTAGTCCACTTATTCTCTTTATGATATCATTCAGTACCAAGGCTTTAGAAATCTCTAGATTGCATTTCTCTAATGACCAGTGATGATGAGCATTTTTTCATATGTTTGTTGGCCTCCTGTATGTCTTCTTTCGTAAAGTGTCTGTTCATATCCTTTGCCCATTTTTGAATGGGCTTGTTTGTTTCTTTCTTGTAGATCTGTTTTAGTTCTTTGTAAATTCTGGATATCAGCCCCTTGTCAGATGGGTAGACTGCAAAAATTTTTTCCCATTCTGTTGGTTGCCGATTCACTCTACTGACTGTTTCTTTTGCCGTGCAGAAGCTGTGGAGTTTGATTAGGTCCCATTTGTCTATTTTGGCTTTTGTTGCCATTGCTTTTGGCGTTTTGGTCATGAAGTCCTTGCCTACACCTATGTCCTGGATAGTTTTGCCTAGATTTTCTTCTAGGGTTTTTATGGTGTTAGGTCTGATGTTTAAGTCTTTAATCCATCTGGAGTTAATTTTGGTGTAAAGTGTCAGGAAGGGGTCCTGTTTCTACTTTCTGCACATTGAGATACCATCTCACACCAGTTAGAATGGCGATCATTAAAAAATCTGGAAACAACAGATGCTGGAGAGGATGTGGAGAAATAGGAACACTTTTAAACTGTTGGTGGGGATGAAAATTAATTCAGCCATTGTTGAAGACAGTGTGGCAATTCCTCAATGACCTAAAAATAGAAATCCCATTTGACCCAGCAATCCCATTACTGGGTATATATCCAAAGGATTATAAATCATTCTACTATAAGGACACATGCACACGAATGTTCATTGCAGCATTGTTTACAATAGCAAAGACCTGGAACCAACCCAAATGCCCAATGATGATAGACTGGATAGGGAAAATGTGGTACATATACACCATGGAATATTATGCAGCCATCAAAAACGATGAGTTCACATCCTTTGTAAGGACATGGATGAACTTGGAAACCATCATTCTTAGCAAACTGACACAAGAGCAGAAAATCAAACACCGCATGTTCTCACTCATAGGCGGGTGTTGAACAATGAGAACACATGGACACAGGGAGGGGAGCACTACACGCTGGGGTCTGTTGGGGGAAAATGGGGGAGGGATGGGGAGGTGGGGAGGTGGGAAGAGATAGCATGGGGAGAAATGACAGATACAGGTGAGGGGACGGAAGGCAGCAAACCACACTGCCATGTGTTTACCTATGCAACAATTTTGCATGTTCTTTACATGTACCCCAAAACCTAAAATGCAATAAAAAAAAGAGAGAAATCACTAGATTGCTGATTCCAAATTTCTACCTCCCAACAGGACCTTTGCCTGAATTTCAGACTTGTGTATCCAACTGCCTAATCGTTGTTACTCTTTCCCTGTCTCACAGATTTTTAAAAGTTATCTATTCACCATGGAGCTCCTAGTGTTCTCACCACTCCTGACCCCACCAAGGCTCTCCCTGAACTCTACCTCATCTTAGTTTATAAAAATGCCATCATTCCTCTGGCTCAGCCCCCTAAAATCTTGTGAATCCTCTCTTTCTCTGCTATGCCACACTGAATCTTTCAAATCCCTTTTCCTCTCTCTTCAGAACGTATTCAGAGTCCAGTCACTTCTGACCTCCTTTGCTGTCTCCATTTTGGCTCAAGCCACTATATTTTCCACTCATATTGTTGCTATAGCCTCTTCACTGACCTCTCTGCTTCCTCCTTCAGCAACACTCTCAAGTCTATATTCAAATATCACTTATCAGAGAGCATCTTTCTAGATACTGTATTTATAATTGTAATATAATCTGCACCCACAGCATTCTGTACCTCTTTTCCAAGACTGTTTTTTCTCCATAGCCCTTATTGATTTATAATAATAATTGTATAGAATAATTGGTATAAGTGTATAGTAAAATAGAATGTTTTCATTACTCTATTCCATGATGACTAGGACAATGGTACCTTTTCCTCTTACTGCTATACCCTCAGAAAAATACCAGGCACCTAGTAGATCCTCAGTAAAAAATAATCAGTCAGTTGATGGATAGATAGTCCTATGAATCAGCAGACAGACACAGACTTAGATATTTATGTATAAATAATAATGTATAAACACATATATGTGTATGTTTTGTTCTAATTTTTATAGATAAACCGATATTTTACACAAATCAAATTATACTATGTGTACTATTTTATTGTCATCTGTTTTTCCTCTTTCTCCTATTTTTATTTCTAATTTCTGCTGTTTTTCTTTGCTATATATGTGCCCTCCTGCCTAAACCCATGCTAATGACCAGAAGGGCATCTTTTTATACGTACTTTACTAATGCTTATATAACCATTTGCAATCAAATGGAGATGTATTTACCTCTAAATATATAGAGATGAGAGTTCATCATTTACTTTAGAAAAACATCATCATATCATAAATATTTATATAATTCTCTGCATCTTAGTTTTCTTATCATATTTAATAGAAATTACATGAAGTTACCTGTTATTCCTCAAACTTTTTTTTTTCTGAGATGGAGTTTCTCTCTTGTTACCCAGGCTGGAGTGCAATGGCACGATCTCAGCTCACCGCAACCTCCGCCTCCTGGGTTCAGGCAATTCTCCTGCCTCAGCCTCCCGAGTAGCTGGGATTACAGGCACACTCCACCATGCCCAGCTAATTTTTTGTATTTTTAGTAGAGACGGGGTTTCACCATGTTGACCAGGATGGTCTCGATCTCTTGATCTCGTGATCTACCCGCCTTGGCCTCCCAAAGTGCTAGGATTACAGGCTTGAGCCACTGTGCCTGGCCTCCTCAAACTTATTTTTAATGGATGCTCAGTATTTTATGAGGTAGATGCACTAACATTTATTCCATCATACTGTTCCAGTGCATATGACTTTGGTTTCTAGTTTTCTTGCCCCAGTGAAACAATGTTGCAAAATGTACCTTATATAATTTTTAAAAATTTCTGTAGGGTAGATTTATGAAAATGAGATTTCTGGGTTCAAAGAGATTCCTGGGACAAAGCGCATTTTTATTTGAATAGATTTTGCCAGTTTTGTTTCCAAAACGGTTATAACAGGCCACATTTCTACCAGTGATTTATGTGACCACATCACCCCATCACTGTCAGCAATCAGTGTTTTGTGCTTTGTAACTCTTGCCAGCAGATGGATATATTAATACCTTGTTGTTCTTTGTTTATAAGTGAACTCGAGCATCTTTTTATGTTTGCTGTCCACATAAATTTTCTCTTCTGTAACTTGCACATATATAGACTGCATTATTTTATTTGTGATAATATATAATCCCCCTATATATTGCAGATACTAGTCTTTTATCTGTTCATTGTGATTTTTCCCAATCTTATTTTTTTATTAGCTATATGTTATATTTTGGCATATACTTTTCTTTCTTTCTTTCCTTCCTGTCTTCACCTCCATCCTACACTGCCTCCCTCCCTCCCTCCCTTCCTTCCTTCCTTCCTTCTCTCTCCCTCTCTCCAGGGCCTTCTTCTGTCACCCAGGCCAGAAAGCAGTGATGATTGTAGTTCACTGTAACCTCAGCCTCCTGGACTCATGCATCCTCCTGCCTGAAACTTTCCAGTAATTAGGAGTACAGGTACACATCAGCACACAAAAATAGTATTTTTTTATTTTTGATGGCTGTATTAATCAAATTCTTCAGAAAGACAGAACCAAAAGAACCCTTCTTACTTTTCTCCCTCCCCTTTCAGGGTCTCTGAAGATTCACATATTTTCTCTGGTGATTAGTAAAATGTTCTGCTGGTAATTCCAGGTCTGATTTCTGCTGTGTGCCTTGTGGCCATAGCCAGAGCTGCTGATTCTGCCCTGGATGCAGCCAAGTCCCTGGACTCTGACTCCTACTACGGCCCTGTGGTTCTGTTTTGTGTGGGAAATGGTCATTTTCCTGGGGTTAGAACTATCTATTTAGTTCCTGAAAGCAGGATTACTGAACTCTGGAGAGGAGGAGGGTGTGACCTGGGTCCTGTAGACCTGGGTCCTATAAACCTGGGTCTGAAATGCTCTTCTGCTCTTCTTCCCTGATCTACCTTTCATTTTGTAATGGGCTTTAAACAAAATCAGAGTCTTAAAACTAACCCAGATCTGATAGAGAATATTTTAATGTGATTACCATTTTTTTCCACCCTGAAGTATACGGTTATCATTATTATCATCATCGAATTTTTCAAATTATGATTTAACATGTAGTTGCTACATGATAAAAGTCATTTCTGTTTAATGTTTGTAGTAACATTGACAGTTAAATCTACCCATTGAGGGAGTTGAGAGGTCAGAAGGTCAGTGAAGAAGACAGCCTTCCTCAGAACCTCTCCCTGTTTCTCAGTCCTATTCCCAGTGTTCCAGGCTGATTTTCAGCCCCACAGCATTCTCTTCTGTTTTCCCCAGAATATTTATCAGGTCTTCAAGCCAGGAGGCCTGCTGGTAGGCTGCTCTGGCCGTGCAAGGACCCTAAATCAGCAAACAGATTACCTCGTATCTCTTTGTCAATGTAGCAGAACCTGTTGCACTATACTCTCTTCATTTGTTGATGTTTCTTTCCCTGGCTGAACTGTGAGGAAGAAACTCTTGGTATTTTCATTCCTGGAGTCTTAGAGCCCAGCTTAGGGCCTGGCTTATTATACTGAACTAATCTGTTGGATAATCATGAAGATGAGACACAGGCTTGTCCTTTGCTTTGATCTAAGACATTGGTCTGATTCAAGGCCCCAAGAAAGTGTACCTTCATAGACCTGTGACTATCATGAAGACAGAATAATCACGCTTCTTATTATCTTCAAAACTCTGGTCTTCAATGGAACTGTCTTTATTGCTAATGAGTGAGAAATAGCACAGAAATAACAATTAAACATGAGGGAGATACAGGAGTGCCAGGAAAACAACCTATGTCTATGGTGCGTAAATCACTGTGCCATACACAGTAGCCATTACTATTATTTCTATAGTAGTCGTCATGTCTAATATGATGATAAACTAATTACATGGATTATCTTATTTTGTCTTCCTAAGACCTGATAGGAAGGCACTATTATTTTACCCATTTCGTAGATAACAAACTCTAAAGCACAGAAGGGCTAAGTAGCTTACCAATAGCACACTACAAATAATAGAGCTATGCTTTAAAACAAATCAGTATGACTCCAGGGCTCATGTCTTTAAAAGTGAGATAACCAAACAATCCCATCGTAACATTTCGGAAAATGTTTTGAAAACCAAATAGGGCTTCACTTTGTTTTGGCAGTGACAGACAGGGCAGTATGATGGGAGTTGAGTCAGAAGTGCTAGTCTCCAGTCCTGGTTCTGACAACTAATTTGCAAAGGCCATCTGGGCTTCAGCTTCTTCAGCTTAGAATGGTAGATGCAGATAGCTGATCATGGCAAAAAATATCATGGGTTTGGCAGGCAGACAAAATTTAAAGTTGGTTTCACTACATGTTATGTGTTCCTGGACAGGTGACTTAATCCCTGTAAACATCTTTATTTCACATCTGGAGTGGACATATAAACCCCTATGATAACAAAAGCTGTCAGAGGGGAGTAAATTTGCTCTATAAAGAAAACCTCAGGCACATGGTGATTGCTCAGACCAGCACTCCCACAATATGCTCCAGTCCTTTTGCAGATAGCTTGTGTTCCCAGACCTCCTACCTCTCCTTCATGTCTAATTTTCTTCGTCCTCCTAATACAAGCAACTCTCATGACCTGTGGCTGCAGGTTTACGGATTGGATGTTTGTGGAACCTGGCACCTGAATCCTTGTTTTAACAATTTACTTTTCTTGACACAATCTTTGGCTGCCCTGGGTGTAGGATTTCCATAATGTCTCAGAAGGCTTTGAGGGAGTCTGAATAATTCAACCATCTTTCCCTTCTGAGGTTTTGGACTAAGGGAGTACAATGCAAAAAGGGAATAAAAACAAATCCTCATGTGGAAGAAAATGCTTTATTTGTAGTTAACCTAGATTCCAATATCCATTAATATACAGATCTCTGAGAATTTTGAGTTTGTGTGTGATAAAGTCAGGATGAAGTGTAGTATCTTTTCTTCTTCAAATTTGAATCCTGGGGCTCAGGGACTGCAACATGCATATACAGGAAGGAACATTTAGATGGGTGTCATATTTTCTGAGTATATTCACCTGATGAACATATGAATGGGAAGAGGGAAGATAACAACCTTCCCTGGAGCTCAGGGCCTGCCCAGGAGAGTTTATTGCACCAAGAGACGGGGTGAGAAAACCATGGGGCAGCCTGAGTTCCTGCCCAACAAGACACAGTGACCTGTCCTCCAGTAAATGTGACCCAATGAACACAGGGCTTCTGGTCAGTGAGCTTAACGATGCCTCCTTCTGAGAGAGGGATTCCGTGAGGAATAGAGAGAGGTGGGCCTGGCATGAGGGTAGAGTGGTAGAAATTTCCTCCTCCACAACTTATTAATCAGAAAGGACTCTTCAGTGCATTTCCTTTTCAAATGACTGCATAATTCACTTGTTAAATTTCTAGATTATCAAGCTGGAAAGGATCATTCAGGACATCTAGTCTATCAAAAACTTTTGGATAAATAAAGTAACCACTGAAAAGAAGAAATGATTTACCTAAAGAATTCCAGGGTTCTAGGTTGCTCCACTAGCATTTTCCCTTACAGGAGGGTCCACCTCTGATCTTGAAGTGCTATTACATGTTTTCTCTTTATTCCATTTTTTCTCATGCTTGTTTCTTCTTTTCCCTTCTACACTTTTTTTCTTTCCATTCAACCCTAATCTATAACCCACTGATAACCAGAAAGGATTTACTCACATACACAGAAAACTGTTAAAAGGGCAGCTGATTCCTAAGTACGTATCTAATATAAATAAATGTTGATAGTCACCAGGATAAGAAGATATGAATCTCCCATCTGTTTTATTTGTAAAACCCCTAACTAGAAATTACTCCTATGCCCACAATAGAAGCATGGATAAAACATTGCAATGTATTCATACAATGGAATACTGCACAGCAATAAAAAGGATAAACTACTAGCACACACAATAACATGGACATATTTTGAAGATACTATATTAAGTAAGAGAAAGCAGACACAGAGGATTATATACTCTATGATTTCATTTATATGAGCTTCAAGAATGACCAAAACCAATCTATGGTGACAGAAGTTGGAATAATTGGGGTGGAATTGGGAGCTATTGACTGGGAAAGGGTGCAGCGTAACTCTTTTGTTACATGGGTGAATGCATGTGCAAAAATCATCTGGATTTGAACTTTATAGTATATTAATTATTATTATTATTTGAGATGGAGTTTCGCTCTGTTACTCAGGCAGGAGTGCAATGGTGCAACCTTGGCTTGTTGCAACTTCGGCCTCCTGGGTTCAAATGATTGTCCCACCTCAGCCCCCAAGTAGCTGGGATTGCAGATGTGCACCACCACACCTGGCTAGCTTTTTGTATTTTTAGAAGAGATGCGATTTCACCATGTTGGCCAGGCTGGTCTTAAACTCCTGGCTTCCAGTGATCTGACCACCTCAGCCTCCCAAAGTGCTGAGATTATAGGCATGAGCCACAGTGCTTGGCCTATAGTATATTAATTATATCTATGTTTAAAAAAATCTGTAAGAAACACTGGAACGGCAGAAACTTTACAAATATGGAGGGACATTAACATATCCAAACCTGGGCTAATAAAGTTACTGTAATTGAATATCAAATTTAACTTTGAGGTCGTAGCCAGTGAAAAAATTCCTAATGATTTTCATTCCCATTTTAAAAATAAAATAAAAATGGTCGGAAGATAAATATTTTAAAAGAGATTTTGTCTTTCTAAAATCCATTTATCATACAGTCTTTTAAATAAAAGACATTGACCAATATAATGGGGAAAACTTCTGATAATAATTCTACAGAAATATTGAAATACCTTAATACATTCATTTTTTTTTCTACCAAGCTTTTATAAAGCTCTCATTTATAAGGAAGAAAAATGATTTTTTTAAGAGAAAAAGAAGCTAATGAGATCCAAGTAGAGAATCAGTTACCTAATTCCCAAAAGACAGAGCTTAGACTAAAAATTCTCAACTATAGTGCACACACACACACACACACACACACACGCACGAGTCACCCAGGGATCTTGTTAAAATGCTGTCTCTAATTTAGCAGGTCAGAGTGCAGTTGAGATTCTGTGATTCTAGTAAATCCCCAAGGGGTTGCTTTCGCTGCTGGAACAAGCACCACAGTTTGAGTAACAAGGACTTATACCACTCAGGAAGTGTCTGTCCATCTGTATTAGTCTGTTTTCATGCTGCTGATAAAGACATACCCAAGACTGGGCAATTTACAGAAGAAAGAGGTTTAATAAACTCACAGTTCCATGTATCTGGGAGGCCTCACAATCATGGTGGAAGGTGAAAGGCACATCTCACATGGCAGCAGACAAGAGAAGAGAGCTTGTGCAGGGAAACCCTCCTTTATAAAATAATCAGATCTCATGAGACTTACTGACTATCATGAGAAGAGCACAGGAAAAATCTGCCCTTATGATTTCATTACCTCCCACCAGGTCCCTTCCATGACAAGTGGGAATTATGGGAGCTACAATTCAAGATGAGATTTGGGTGGGTATACAGCCAAATCATATCACCATCATTTATGTTATTGTGTTGAAATTATTTGTTAAAAATCAGATTTCTGAGCTCCTTCACCATAGGAGGAGGAGCCATGGATACTGCTGCCTTTTATTAAAAAAAAAAAGAAACTATTTTTTTTTGTACCAGTACCATGCTGTTTTGATTACTATGGCCCTGTGGTATAGTTTGAAGTTGGGTGGCGTGATGCCTTCAGCTTTGTTCTTTTTGCTTGAATTTTCTTAGTTACTTGGGATCTTTTTTTTTGTTCCATATGAATTTCATAATAGTTTTTTCCAAGTTCAGTGAAGCATGTTGTTGGTAGTTTGATAGGAATTGCATTGAATCTCTAAATTGCTTTGGGCAGTGTGGCCATTTTTAGTGATATTGACTCATCCTATGCATGAGCATGGCATGATTTTCCATTTGTTTGTATCATCTGTGATTTCTTTGAACAGTGTTTTGTGGTTATCATTGTACAGATCTTTTACCTTCCTACTTGGCTGAATTCCTTGGTATTTTATTATTTTTTGGCAATTGTGAATAGGATTGCCTTCCTGGTTTGGTGTAAAATTCTGACATACACTAAAATTTTGGAGCCACTAACTTAGAGAAGTTGGCTTATCACATGCCCCTTAAATTACAGTTCTCCAGGAAGCATAGATTTTTGGAACTGGTTTCATAAATCAGTAAAAAGTGAAGGAAAAGGTAAAGAACATATTTTTAACCTTTCAGAGACATCAGTCATTTATTGGATATGCAATTTACTTTAGTTCATTCAATCCTCATAAATATCCTATAAGGTAGGTGTTATTGTTCATATTTTATATTTTAAAATAATAATCATCATTGAGCATTGAATGTGTCCTAAATATTCTGCTAAAGTCTTTAATAGCACGATCTCAAAGAGTAGCCACATGAAATAGGCACTAGTGTCATCTTCTCCACTTTACGGTTGATGAATTGGAGACTTAGGGAGATTACTTCAGATTCTATGCGACTTTCTAGTGCTCAAGCCTCACCACTGCATATAGGACCTTTCTGCACTGACTAACATTCCATAGGAAGCAGCAGGGCCAGCATCTAACTAAGATTGTTTTCAATTCTATTTTTTTTTCTTTTAACTATAACAATTTGGCCAGTGGACACATTTTATTTTCCTTTCATTTCACTATTATGACTCTATCTTTCAATTATTTTATTTTGAGGAGTACCAATGAGAAGACACAGGGACTAAAACTATAATAACTAACATCTGTATAACATTTTACAGTTTACAGATTATGTACAAAATACTTGGGCTGATTTGAAACCCCAACCACATGTATCCTTTAAGAGCCAGGAAAACTGAGGTCCAGGAAAATGTAATTGACTTATCTGGAATTTAGACTCTAAATTTTGATTCCAAATCTATGAGCTCCCACTAGACTAGTCTGTCAAGTTGGAAGGGTGGGAGAAGAGCTAAAAAATAGTGTGGGAGAGAAGGAGGAGCCATCACTTGGCGGCTGCTGTGTGATATGCCAGTCCTGGTCCTGCCACCAGTTCCACACAACCTCAAGAGATTTGGTTTCCATTTTAAGGCCATAGGATTTGAATCTTAAAAGGAAGGTTTAGAATAGACCAGCTATTTTAAAATAGTGTTGGTTCTTTTTTATCAAAACCTTTTCTTTAAAAGAAATCTTTCAACAGACCACTAACTCATGAAGCAAATCTTACAGCAGGCATTTAACAATTGGACCACCAGAAACCTACCTTTTCCATTCTAGGGCAAGGTAAGAATTTTTTTTTCCACTGAGTACTAGATCAGTGTATGCCACATAGCAGGTACTCATTATATGCATGTTGAATGAATAAGATTTTTTTATGGACTCTGTGGCACAACAAAGAGACCATTGAATCAACAGGTCTGAAGTTTTCCTGTGGTTCTAGGAGGCCACATTTCTGGGAAACTAAAACCTCTTGTAAGAGTTCAGATCTAAGAGATTTTTCTGAATGTCCCTTTACATACAAGGACCTCAGATGTTTCCAGACAAACTAATTTCCACAAGTACAGAATTCTGCATTACTATTTTTCACATCGTGTTATATAATTGATTTAAGAATTGGATACTTTGGCCTGCATTGTTTCTCAAGAAAATAACAACTAAAGAGCAAAACAAAATAGACAAAAACTGAATTTACTTTGTGTCTGTTTTTTCCTTTGTCATGACTTCTGTGCATAAATCCCTTTCTTAACTCTTCTGAAAGGTTCTGGATTATCATGGAACTAGTCTTTTTTGGGAAGGTAGGTATGTTGTCTATAGATCTGACCATTCCATGGCCAATAATTTATTTCTTTTGTTTTTAGATTAAAAGAAAAAACAGTTTAGTATAAAATCTTTTTAAAATGACAAAAAGGAGAAAGAATAGCACAACACACCTTTACATATTCAGTATATTTTACAGTTGCTAAGAGTTTGTCATATTTATATTATATCCATTTTTCTTTTCTTTTTGATTTCTTTGTGAAGGATTTCAAAGCAACCAGATATCATGTATTTCACCCCTACTTTAGCATACTACAAACATTTAGTTTTCATTTATTTGGGACCAAACAAATAATTTATCTTAAACTTTGGGTAGGAGAGTAAACATAGCTCACTTTCACTTATCTTTTTAAGTGATCTCAGTTATTTAATGAGATACATTGATAACAGTGATTGCTCACATTTTCCTGAAGCTTTATACATGCACACGTATGTGTACAGTGTTATGCAAAGGACACTATCCTTGTGTTCTTCTTTAATCCCTCTGCTTACTTTCTAACACAGGGACTACTTCTCTCTCTGTTTTACCTATGAGAGAACAGAAGCTAGAAAATAAAGGATGTTGACTTGACTCCAGAGCATTTGCTTTGCACAGCCTGCCATATTGCCACTTGGAAATTTGTCTTTACGTATCATACACAGATTTCTTCTTTTCTGCTGTAGAATTGTAGTTTGTGCTATAAGGACCTTAGAAATTACCTGAGGCAACAATGCCCATCAGTAGCTCACCATAAGAATTACCCCATTCCCAGGTACTTTTGTAGATCAGTTAAACCAGGATTTCTGGAAGAAGGACCCTGCTCCAGAATTTATAGAAGCTCCTTAGCTAATAGCCAGGTCTAGGGACCATTAATATACTCTAAGACAAATTCCTAAATATTAAAACCAGATTAAGGCCTATTGAAATAAAAGGATGTATTCAATATCTCATAGTTCACTCCTGGAAGATCTAGGCTGGGAGTCCAGGGATAAGGAATTGAGACGTTCTTCCTTGGGTTCTTCTTTTTACTGCATGGAAAGGAGGCTCAGAGAATAATTTCTTAGATCATTTTTGATAACACATTCTTTTATCTATTTTCAGAGACTTAAATGTTCTGTCCACTCTGATGACTCCTAAACCCTTGCTGGCCAAGCTGTTTACTTTGTTCCCATGCAGCCAAACCCTGGCCACCTGTGCTGATATTTATGGTAGTTTGGCAACTTCATTGTGCTTCGGAATGTCGTCATATAGTACTTGGCCACATGGAATTAACATTCTTTATTAGCAGTAGAGTGTGATGGGAATCTTTGATTTATTTCATGAATTTGTGTGTTAAGAGGACCATGTCTGAGATATAATTCATTAGAAGAGTGTCTTTCAAATTACTGGTTGTTGTACATTAGCAGATTCTGAAATAAATGTGTGAGTCATGACCAGACTCTAAAAAAAAAAAAGAAAGAAAGAAAGAAAAGAAAATGAGAGTTTATTGGATAGAATGCAAGTGTGTTTGTGTGTGTGTGTGTGTCAGTGTGTGTGTATAGATGGTTAGTATGTATACAGTTGACCCTTGCTGTGCAGGTCTGTTTAGATGTGGATTGTTTTCAATAAATATATTGAAAAAAATTTTGAGATATGCTATAATTTGGAAAACTGGCTGATGAACTGAGTAGCCTAGAAATATCAAAAAAATAAGAAAAAGTTAAGTATATGACAAATGCATAAAATAATAGATACTAGTCTAAAATAGATTTTAGACATTTGCCACCATAAATGTACATAAATCTATTTTATGATGCCACTTGCAGTTAGACAAATGTAAACAAATGCCAAGATGCAATATTAAATTATAATTGCATAAAATTAAATGTAATAATATTGTACCACTGTAATAATTTTGTGGTCACCTCCTGTTGCCATTCTGGTGAGCTCAGGTTTTGGGTATGTACATTTAAAATGCCAAGTGACGCTAATCATCTCTACATGAGCAGTTTATCTCTCCATTAAATTGTGTATCACACTGTAAAGCAATTTCATGTAGTTCTCATGTGTTTTTCATCATGTTTAGTGCAATACCAAGTGACATGGGACTCATACAAAGGCAGTGCCACTAATGATTCTGGAAATGTCCCCTAGAAGCAGAGAAAAGTCATGATGTGATACACAAGAAAAAGTTGAATTACTTGATATGGACCATAGATGGAGGTCTGAAGCTGTAGTTGCTGCCATTTTAGACTGACTGTTCATCTTGTAAACTTACAGAATCAATAAATATAGTACAGTACTGGAAATGTATTTTCTCTTCCTTAGGATATTTAATAATATTTTCTTTTCTCTAGCTAATTTTATTATAAGAATACTGTATATAGCAAGATGGCTGAATGGGAACAGCTCTGGAATGCAGTTCCTAGTGAGAATGCAGAGGGTGAGTGATCACAGCATTTCCAAATGCATTTTTACTACCCACAGAGCAGGAGATTCCCAGGTGGAAAAGCGCCATGAGTCTACAGTATGGCTGTTTCAACTGGTGCAGTGGTTCTCCACACAAAAACTCACACAAATCTGGCTGCCATTTCAACTGGCGCCTAGAATGCCTGGGAGACAGAGTCACCCATTCAACTGAAAAAAAAGGGGGCTGAAACAGGGAGCCAGGTGATCTGGCTCAGCAGGTCCCACCCCCACAAAGACTAGCAATCTGAACCACTCTGGATTGACAGTTGCCAAGGAAGCACAGCTGGACCTGGAATGATCCATCTCTGTGGGGGAATGGTATCTGCCATTACCAAGGCAGTCTACCATTACCTAGGCAGTCTGCCATTACTGAGGCAGTCTGCCATTACAGAGAAAGTTTGCCATTACTGAGGCAGACTGCCATTACTGAGACAGTTTTAACTATACCTCCATAAACAAAACCACAAGGAAGTTCACACAGCAGCTGGGCAGAGCCCATGGCAGCTCAGCAACACCTCTGCTGGCAGACTGTGACTAGGCTACCTCCTCATTGGGCAGAGCATCTCTGAAAAAAGGTAGCAGCATGTCATGAACTTATAAATAAAGCCCTCCTTCCCCAGACAGAGTACCTGGGGAAAAAAAGGCAGTTATGAGTTCCACTACAGCAGACTTAAACATACCTGCCCAGCAACTCTGAATGGAACAATGGAGCTCACAGCTCAGCACTTAAGCTCCTATAAGGGAAAGGATGTCTCCTCAAGCAGCTCCCCAACCCACGTATATCCAAAGAGACACCTCATAAAGAAAGTTCAGGCTGACATCTGGTAGGTATCCTTCTGGGACAAAGATAACAGAAGAAGAAACTGGCAGCAACCTTACTGTTTTGCAGCTGCCACAGATGATTCCCACGCCAGTAGGGTCTGGAGTGGACCTCCAGCAGTCTTAAAGCAGAGGGGTCTGACTGTTAGAAGAAAAACTAAAAAACAAAAAGAAATAACTTCATCATCAACAAAAAGGATGTCCACTCAGAGACCCCATGTGAAAGTCAACAACTACAAAGACTACAGGTAGATAAATTCACAAAGATGGGAGGAAACCAGCGCAAAAGGATGAAAACACCTAAAACCAGAATGCCTCTCCTCCTCTAAGGGATCACAGCTCCTCACTAGCAAGGGAACAAGGCTGGATGGTGAATAAGTCTGATGAATTGACAGAAACAGGCTTCAGAAAGTGGGTAATAACAAACTTCTCTGAGCTAAAAGAACATGTTCTAACCCAATGCAAAGAAACTAAGAACCCTGGAAAAAGGTTTGACGAAATGCTAATGTGAATAAACAGCTTAGAGAAGAATATAAATGTGTGGATGGAACTGAAAAACACAGCACGAGAACTTCACGAAGCATACACAAGTTTCAATAGCTGAATCAACCAAGCAGTAGAAAGGATATCAGAGATTGAAGATCAAATCAATGAAATAAAACGAGAAGGCAAGATTAGAGAAAAAAGAGTAAAAAGAAATAACAAAGCCTCCAAGAAATATGGGATTATGTGAAAAGACCTAATCTACATTTGATAGGTGTACCTGAATGTGACAGAGAGAATGAATCCTAACTGGAAAACACTCTTCAGGATATTATTCAGTAGAACTTCCCCAACCTAGCAAGGCAGGCCAATACTCAAGTCTAGGAAATACAGAGAACACCACAAAGATATTCCTCAAGAAGAGCAACCCCAAGGCACATAATCGTCAGATTCGCCAGGGTTGAAATGAAGGAAAGAATGCTAACGGCAGCAAGAGAGAACGGTTAGGTTACCCACAAAGGGAAGCCCATCAGACTCATAGTGGATCTCTTGGCAGAAACACTGCAAGCCAGAAGAGAGTGGGGGCCAATACTCAACATCCTTAAAGAAAAGAACTTTCAACCTAGAATTACATATGCAGCCAAACTAAGCTTCATAAGCAAAGGAGAAATAAAATCCTTTACAAACAAGCAATTGCTCAGAGATTTCCTCACCACCAGGCCTGCCTTACAAGAGCTCGTGAAAGAAGCACTAAATATAGAAAGGAACAACCAGTACCAGCAACTCCAAAAACACACCAAATGGTAAAGAGCATCAACACAATGAAGAAACTGCCTCAACTAATGGGCAAAACAATGAGCTAGCATCAAAATGGCAAGATCAAATTCACACATAATAATATTATCCTTAAATGTAAAGGGGCTAAATACCCCAGTCAAAAGACACAGACTGGCAAATTGGATAAAAATCCAGAACCCATGTGTGCTGTATTCAGGAAACACATCTCACATTCAAGGACACACATAGGCTCAAAATAAAGGGATGGAGGAAGATTTAACAAGCAAATGGAGAGCAAAAGAAAAGCAGGTGTTGCAATCCTAATCTCTGATAAAATAGACTTTAAACCAATAAAGATCAAAAGAGACAAAGAAGGACAATACATAATGGTAAAAGGATCAATGCAACAAGAAGAGCTAATGATGATCCTAAATATATATGCACCCAATACAGGTGCACTCAGATACATAAAGCAAGTTCTTAATGACCTACAAAGAGATTTAGACTCCCACAGAGCAATACTGGGAGACTTTAACACTCCACTGACAAGATTAGACAGATCAGTGAGACAGAAAATTAAAACAAGGATATCCAGTACTTGAACTCAGCTCTGAACCAACCAAACCTAATAGACATTTGCAGAACTCTCCACCCGAAATCCACAGAATATTCATTCTTCTCAGCACCACATCACACCTACTCCAAAATTGACCACATAATTGGAAGTAAATCACTCCTCAGCAAATGCAAAAGAATGGAAATCATAGCAAACAGTCCCTCAGACCACAGTGCAATCAAATTAGAACTCAGGATTAAGAAACTAACTCAGGCCCCGACTTTCAAGATGGCCGCCTAAGAACACCTCAGGACTTCAGCTCCCAGTGAAAGTGCAGAGGGTGAGTGGACGCCGCATTTCCAGACGAACTCTTATTGCCCACAGACCAGGAGATACCCAGGCAGAGGGGTCGCCAGCGTCGCAGTCCCAGCCGGTGCGGCTGTTTTGGCCCCCGCGGGGCTGATTCCGCCCGCGCGGCTGCTGTGACCACTCCCTGTTGCTGCGGTTCTCCGTACAAAAGCCACTGGTCTGGGAGCCCTCTTAGCTGGCGAGCAGAGCCCTGAGACGGCAGAATAGCCCATTCATCTGAAATAGCAAGCCAGGCCAGGAGATTCCTAGGCAAAAAATCCGCCAGGAGCCGGCGCCGCGGTTCGAGCCGACTCCGTGAGTCGCAGCACGGGAGATCCTGGCGCCTTTTCAACAAGCGACCGGAACGCGGGGTCGTTCAACTTAAAAGAAAAGACTCTGAGTCAGGGAGCCAGGTGATCAGGTTCGGTTGGTCCCACCCCTCCACCCCCAACAACAACGAAAACAAAAACAGTAATTGGAAACCCTCTGGGTTGAGCCCTTCAAACCAAGCACAGCTGAACCGGGACGGTCCGGCTCCGTGGGGGAGGGGCTTCCGCCATTACTGAGACTCTCCACCGCTACGGAGGCAGGCTGCCGTTGCCGAGGCAACCCGCCGTTGCCGAGGCAACCAGCCACAACAGAGAGAGTCCCCCATAACAGAGGCGGGGCCACCATTGCCCAGACAGTTCTAACTACGCCCATATAAAAAGGACTACAGGGAAGAGCTCAGGGCAGCTGGGCGGAGCCCACAGCAGCTCAGCAAAGCCCCTGCGGGCAGGCAGAGGCTAGGCGTGCTGCTAGCTGGGCGGGTCCGACCTGAAAAAAAAAAAAAATCAAAAAAGGCAGTAGTGCAATGGAAACTCATAAAGCTCCAACTCCCTGGGACAGAGACAGACAACAGGTGGATAAACCCACAAAAATGGGTAGAAACCAGCGTAAAAAGGATGAAAACTCCCGAAACCAGAACACCTTTCCTCCTAAAAGTGATCACAACTCCTCACCAGCAAGGGAACCAGACCGGATGGAGAAGGAGGGTGATGAAATGACAGAATCAGACTTCAGAAGATGGGTAGTAAGAAACTACAATGAGCTAAAAGAACATGTTCTAACCCATCGCAAAGAAAATAGGAACCTTGAAAAAAGATTGGACGAACTGCTGACGAGAATGGACAGCATAGAGAGGAGAATAAGTGAATTGATGGAGCTGAAAAACGCAACACGAGAACTTCGTGAAGCATGCACAAGCTTCAACAGCCGAATTGACCAAGCAGAAGAAAGGATATCAGAGGTCGAAGACCAACTCAATGAAATAAAAAGAGAAGGCAAGAACAGAGAAAAAAGCGCAAACAGGAATGAACAAAATCTTCAAGAAATGTGGGACTATGTGAAAAGACCTAATCTACGTCTGATAGGTGTACCTGAATGTGATGAAGAGAATGAATCCAAGCTGGAAAATACTCTTCAGGATATTATCCAGGAAAACTTCCCCAACCTAGCAAGGCAGACCAATATTCAAATCCAGGAAATACAGAGAACACCACAGAGATATTCCTCAAGAAGAGCAACCCCAAGGCACATAATCGTCAGATTCACCAGGGTTGAAATGAAAGAGAAAATGCTAAGGGCAGCCAGAGAGAAAGGTCGGGTTACCCACAAAGGGAAGCCCATTAGACTCACAGCAGATCTCTCAGCAGAAACCCTACAAGCCAGAAGAGACTGGGGGCCAATATTCAACATCCTTAAAGAAAAGAACTTTCAACCCAGAATCTCCTATCCAGCCAAACTCAGCTTCATAAGTGAAGGAAAAATAAAATCCTTTGTGAACAAGCAAGCACTCAGAGATTTCATCACCACCAAACCTGCTCTACAAGAACTCCTGAAAGAGGCTCTACACATATAAAGGAACAACCAGTACCAGCCACTCCAAAAACACACCAAATGGTAAAAAAGCAGCAACACAATCAAGAATCTGCATCAACTAACCAACAAAACAGCCAGGTAGCATCAAAATGACAGCATCAAATTCACACATAACAATACTATCCCTAAATGTCAATGGACTAAATGCCCCAATCAAAAGACACAGACTGGCAAACTGGATAAAAAGCCAAAACCCATCAGTGTGCTGTATCCAGGAAACCCATCTTACATGCAAGGATACACAAAGGCTCAAAATAAAGGGATGGAGGAAGATCTACCAAGCAAATGGAGAGCAAAAAAAGGCAGGAGTTGCAATTCTCATCTCTGATAAAATAGACTTTAAAGCAACAAAGATCAAAAGAGACAAAGAAGGACATTACATAATGGTAAAAGGATCACTGCAACAAGAAGAGCTAACGATCCTAAATATATACGCACCCAATACAGGAGCACCCAGATACATAAGGCAAGTTCTTAATGACTTACAAAGAGACTTAGACTCCCACACAATAATAGTGGGAGACTTTAACACCCCATTGTCAATATTAGACAGATCAACCAGACAGAAAATCAACAAGGATATCCAGGACCTGAACACAGACCTGGAACGAGCAAACCTAATAGACATTTACAGAACTCTCCACCCCAAATCCACAGAATATACATTCTTCTCAGCACCACATCACACCTACTCTAAAATTGACCACATAATTGGCAATAAATCACTCCTCAGCAAATGCAAAAGAACAGAAATCATAACAAACAGTCTCTCAGACCACAGTGCAATCGAGTTAGAACTCAGAATGCAGAAACTAACTCAGAACCGCATAGCTTCATGGAAACTGAACAACTTGCTCTTGAATGTTGACTGGATAAACAATGAAATGAAGGCAGAAATAAAGATGTTCTTCGAAACCAATGAGAACGAAGACACAACATACCAGAATCTCTGGGACACATTTAAAGCAGTCTCTAGAGGAAAATATATAGCAATGAGTGCCCACATGAGAAGAAAGGAGAGATCTAAAATTGACACCCTATCATCAAAATTGAAAGAGCTAGAGGAGCAAGATCAAAAAAACTCAAAACCTAGCAGAAGACAGGAAATAACTAAGATCAGAGCAGAACTGAAGGAAATAGAGACACAAAAAACTCTTCAAAAAATCAATAAATCCAGGAGCTGGTTCTTTGAAAAGATCAACAAAATAGACAGACCACTAGCCACATTAATAAAAAAGAAAAGAGAGAATAACCAAATTGATGCAATAAAAAACGATAAAGGGGATATCACCACAGATTCCACAGAAATCCAAACCATCATCAGAGATTATTACAAACAACTCTATGCACATAAACTAGTAAACCTGGAAGAAATGGATAAATTCCTGGACACCTGCAACCTCCCAAGCCTAAACCTGGAAGAAGCCGAAACCCTGAATAGACCAATAACATGGTCTGAAGTCGAGGCAGCAATAAAGAGCCTACCACCCAAAAAAAGCCCAGGTCCAGATGGTTTCACAGCTGAATTCTACCAGACATACAAGGAGGAGCTGATACCATTCCTTCTGAAACTATTCCAGACAATCCAAAAAGAGGGAATCCTTCCCAAATCATTTTACGAGACAAACATCATCCTGATACCAAAACCCGGCAGAGACTCAACAAGAAAAGAAAATTTCAGGCCAATATCCATGATGAACATAGATGCAAAAATCTTCAATAAAATACTGGCAAACCGATTGCAACAGCATATCAAAAAGCTCATCCACCATGATCAAGTAGGATTCATCCCGGGGATGCAAGGCTGGTTCAACATACGCAAGTCCATAAACGTAATTCACCACATAAACAGAACCAAAGACAAAAACCACATGATTATCTCGATTGATGCAGAGAAGGCTTTTGACAAAATTCAACAACCCTTTATGCTAAAAACCCTCAATAAACTAGGTATTGACGGAACGTATCTCAAAACAATAAAAGCTATTTACGACAAACCAACAGCCAATATCATACTGAATGGGCAAAAACTGGAAGCATTCCCTTTGAAATCTGGCACTAGACAAGGATGCCCTCTCTCACCACTCCTATTCAATATAGTACTGGAAGTTCTAGCCAGAGCAATCAGGCAAGAAAAAGAAATAAAGGGTATCCAAATTGGAAAGGAGGAAATCAAATTGTCTCTATTTGCAGATGACATGATTGTATATCTGGAAGACCCCATCATCTCAGCCCAAAATCTCCTGAAACTGATAAACAACTTCAGCAAAGTCTCAGGATACAAAATCAACGTGCAAAAATCACAAGCATTCCTATACACCAGTAATAGACTTCAAGAGAGCCAAATCAAGAACGAACTGCCATTCACAATTGCTACAAAGAGAATAAAGTACCTAGGAATACAACTAACAAGGAACGTAAAGGACCTCTTCAAGGAGAACTACAAGCCATTGCTCAACGAAATAAGAGAGGATACAAACAGATGGAGAAACATTCCATGTTCATGGTTAGGAAGAATCAACATCGTGAAAATGGCCATACTGCCCAAAGTAATTTACAGATTCAACGCTATTCCCATCAAGCTACCAATGACCTTCTTCACAGAACTGGAAAAAAACACCTTAAACTTCATATGGAACCAAAAGAGAGCCCGCATAGCCAAGTCAATTCTAAGCAAAAAGAACAAAGCGGGAGGCATCACACTACCGGACTTCAAACTATACTACAAGGCTACAGTAATCAAAACAGCATGGTACTGGTACCAAAACAGAGATATAGACCAATGGAACAGAACAGAGGCCTCACAGGAAATACAACATACCCACAACCATCTGATCTTCGACAAACCTGACAAAAACAAGCAATGGGGAAAGGACTCCCTGTTTAATAAATGGTGTTGGGAAAACTGGCTAGCCATGTGCAGAAAGCAGAAACAGGACCCCTTCCTGACACCTTACACCAAAATTAACTCCAGATGGATTAAAGACTTAAACATCAGACCTATTACCATAAAAACCTTAGAAGAAAATCTAGGCAAAACCATTCAGGACATAGGTGTAGGCAAGGACTTCATGACCAAAACGCCAAAAGCAATGGCAACAAAAGCCAAAATAGTCAAATGGGACCTAATCAAACTCCACAGCTTCTGCACGGCAAAAGAAACAGTCAGTAGAGTGAATCGGCAACCAACAGAATGGGAAAAAATTTTTGCAGTCTACCCATCTGACAAGGGGCTGATATCCAGAATTTACAAAGAACTAAAGCAGATCTACAAGAAAAAAACAAACAAGCCCATTCAAAAATGGGCAAAGGATATGAACAGATACTTTACAAAAGAAGACATACAGGAGGCCAACAAACATATGAAAAAATGCTCATCATCACTGGTCATCAGAGAAATGCAAATCAAAACCACATTGAGATACCATCTCACACCAGTTAGAATGGCGATCATTAAAAAATCGGGAAACAACAGATGCTGGAGAGGATGTGGAGAAATAGGAACACTTTTACACTGTTGGTGGGAATGTAAATTAATTCAACCATTGTGGAAGACAGTGTGGCGATTCCTCAAGGACCTAAAAATAGAAATCCCATTTGACCCAGCAATCCCATTACTGGGTATATATCCAAAGGATTATAAATCATTCTACTACAAGGACACGTGCACACGAATGTTCATTGCAGCACTGTTTACAATAGCAAAGACCTGGAACCAACCCAAATGCCCAATGATGATAGACTGGATAGGGAAAATGTGGTACATATACACCATGGAATATTATGCAGCCATCAAAAGCGATGAGTTCACGTCCTTTATAGGGACATGGATGAACCTGGAAACCATCATTCTCAGCAAACTGACACAAGAGCAGAAAATCAAACACCGTATATTCTCGCTCATAGGCGGGTGTTGAACAATGAGAACACATGGACACAGGGAGGGGAGCACTACACACTGGGGTCTGTTGGGGGGAAATGGGGGAGGGGTGGGGGGTGGGGAGGTGGGAAGAGATAGCATGGGGAGAAATGACAGATACAGGTGAGGGGACGGAAGGCAGCAAAGCACACTGCCATGTGTGTACCTATGCAACAATCTTGCATGTTCATCACATGTACCCCAAAACCTAAAATGCAATTAAAAAAAAAAAAAAAAAAAAAAGAAACTAACTCAGAACTGCACAACTTCATGGAAACTGAATGAGTGGCTCCTGAATGTCGACTGGATAAACAATGAAATGAAGGCAGAAATAAAGATGTTCTTTGAAACCAACGAGCATGAAGACACAATGTACCAGAATCTCTGGGACACATTTAAAGTGGTGTATAGAGGGAAATTTATAGCAATAAATGTCCACATTAGAAGTGAGGAGAGAACTAAAATTGACAAGCTATTGTCAAAATTGAAAGAGCTAGAAGAGCAAGATCAAGAAAACTCAAAAGCTAGCAGAAGACAAGAAATAACTTAGATCAGAGCACATCTGAAGGAGATAGAGACATAAAAAACCCTTCCAAAAAATTAATAAATCCAAGAGCTGGTTTTTTGAAAAGCCCAATGAAATAGACAGACCACTAGCCAGATTTAAAAAAAAGAAAAGAGAGAAGAATCAAATAGATGCAATAAAAAACGATAAAGGGGATATCATCACCGATCCCACAGGAATACAAACTACCATCAGAGGTTACTAGAAAAAGCTCTATGCACATAAAACAGTAAACCTGGAAGAAATGGATCAATTCCTGGATACTTGCACCCTGCCAAGACTTATCCCAGAAGAAGTTGAAACCCTGAATAGACCAATAAAAAGCACAGAAATTGAGGCAGCAATAAATAGCATACCAACCAAAAAAAGCCCAGGTCCAGATGGGTTCACAGCCGAATTCTACCAGACATACAAAGAGGAGCTGATACCATTCCTTCTGAAACTATTCCAAACAATCTAAAAGAGGGAATCCTTCCCAAATCATTTTATGAGACCAACATCATCCTGATACCAAAATCTGGCAGAGACTCTACAAGAAAAGAAAACTTCAGACCAATATCCATAATGAACACAGATGCAAAAATCTTCAATAAAATACTGGTAAACAGATTGCAACATCATATCAAAAAACATATCCATCACGATCAAGTAGGCTTCATTCTGGGGATGCAAGGCTGGTTCAACATGTGCAAGTTTATAAATATAATCCACCATATAAACAGAACCTAAGACAAAAAACCACATGATTATCTCAATTGATGCAGAGAAGTCCTTTGACAAAATTGAACAGCACTTTATGCTAAGAACTCTAAATAAACTAGGTATTGATGGAACATATCACAAAATAATAAAAGCTATTTACAACAAACTCACAGCCAATATCACACTGAATGGACAAAGCCTGGAAGCATTCCTTTTGAAATCTGGCACATAACAAGGATGCCCTCTCTCACCATTCCTATTCAATATAGTATTGGAAGTTCTAGCCAGAGCAATCAGACAAGAAAAAGAAATAAAGGGCATTCAATTACGAAAGGAGGAAATCACATTGTCTCTATTTGCAGATGACATGATTGTATATTTAGAAGACTCCATCATCTCAGCCCAAAGACTGCTGAAACTGATAAGCAACTTCAGAAAAGTCTCAGGATACAAAATTAATGTGCAGAAAAGCATTCCTATACACCAATAACAGACTTAAAGAGACCCAAATCAAAAATGAACTGCCATTCACAATTGCTACAAAGAGAATAAAATTCCTAGGAATACAACTAACAAAGGATGTAAAGGACCTCTTCAAGAAGAACTACAAACCACTGCTCAAGTAAATAAGAGAGGACACAAACAGATGAAAAAACATTCCATGCTCATGGTTAGAAATAATCAATATTGTGAAAATGGCCATACTGCCCAAAGAAATTTATAGATTCAATGCTACCCACATCAAGGTACCTATGATCCACTTCACAGAACTAAACAAAACCACCTTAAACTTCATATGGAACCAAAAGAGAGCCCACATAGCCAAGTCAGTGGTAAGCAAAAAGAACAAAGCTGGAGGCATCATGCTACCTGAGTTCAAATTATACTGCAACACTTCAATAATCAAAACAGCATGGTACTGGTACCAAAACAGAGATATAGACCAATGGAACAGAAAAGAGGCCTTAGAGGCAACACCACACATCTACAACCATCTGATCCTTGAAAAACCTGACAAAAACAAGCAATGGGGAAAGGAATCCCCACTTAATAAATGATGTAGGGAAAACTGGCTAGCCATGTGCTGAAAGCAGAAACTGGACCCCCTTCCTAACCCCTTACACTAAAATTAACCCAGATGGATTAAAGATTTAAACATAAGACCTAACGCCATAAAAACCCTAGAAAAAAATGTAGGCAAAACCTTTCAGGACATAGACATAGGCAAGGACTTCATTACTAAAACACCAAAAGCATTGGCAACAAAAGCCAAAATAGACAAAGGGGATCTATTTAAACTCCACAGCTTCTGTACAGCAAAAGAAACAATCATTAGAGTGAACAGGCAACCAACAGAATAGGAGAAAATTTTTGCAATCTACCCATCTGACAAAGGGCTAGTATCCAGAGTCTGCAAAGAATTAAAACAGATTTACAAGAAAAAACAAACGAACCCATCCAAAAGTGGACAAATGATATGAGAGACACTTTTCAAAAGAAGACATATATGAGGCCAACAAACATATGAAAAAAAAATGTTCATCATCACTGGTCATTAGAGAAATGCAAATCAAAACCACATTGAGATACCATCTCACATCAGTTAGAATGGCGATCATTAAAAAATCTGGAGACAACAGATGCTGGAGAGGATGTGGAGAAATAGGAACACTTTTACCCTGTAGGTGGGAGTGTACATTAGGTCAACCATTGTGGAAGACAGTGTGGTGATTCCTCAGGGACCTAGAAATAGAAATTCCTTTTAACCTAGCAATCCCATTACTGGGTATATATCCAAAGGATTATCAACCATTCTATTATAAAGACACATGAACACGTATGTTCATTGTAGCACTGTTTACAATAGCAAAGACCTGGAACCAACCCAAATACACATCAATGATAGATTGGACAGGGAAAATGTGGCACATAAATACCTTGGAATACTATGCAGCCATAAAAATCGATGAGTTCATGTCCTTTGTAGGGACATGGATGAACCTGGAAACCATCATTCTCAGCAAACTGACACAAGAACAGAAAATCAAACACCACATGTTCTTACTCATAGGTGAATGTTGAACAATGAGAATGCATGGACACAGGGAGGGGAGCATCACACACTGAGGTCTGTTGTGGGGGACTAGGGGATGGACAACGGGGGGTAGGCAGTTGGGGAGGGATAACATGGGGAGAAATGCCAGATACAGGTGATGGGGATGGAAGCAGCAAACCACATTGCCATGTATGTACCTATGCAACAATCCTACATGTTCTTCACATGGACCCCAGATCCTAAAGTGCAAATATATATATATATATATATATATATATACACACACACACACAAATACATACACACACACACACACTCATATATATATCTCATATATATATATATATATATATATATATATATATGAGTACTCTATATAATACATATAACATATAAAACATTTTAATCAACTATATGTAAGTGATAAGGTTTTGGTCAACTGCAGGCCATTAGTAGTTAAGTTACTGAGGACTCAAAAGTTTTGACTGCATGGCAGTTAGTGCCGCTAAACCATGAGTTGCTCAAGGGTCAAATGCCTATGATACATAGCCATGTGTCACTTAACAATGGGGATATATTCTGAGAAAGCTGTGTTTAGGCAATTTTTGTCAGTATATGAACATCATAGAGTGCTCTTAGACAAATCTCAGTGGTATAGTCTGCTACACACCCAGGCTGCATGATACAGCCTATTGCTCCTAGGCTACAACATCATCATAAGTGCAGTCCCTGGTTCACTGAAACATCTTTATATGGCACATGATGAAATATTCATGTGCCTATGTGTGTGCGTGCATATAGTGGGCCATAATGTGAAATGCACCTTTTTGATGTGGCAACAATGTATGAAGTTTGGGAACTGTTGTTTTAGAAGATGTATCTGAGGAGTATAGGATTAACTGCTTATTCTCACCTTTGTCTCCATTGTGTTTTACACACTTTCCTATCTTCTTATGAAGATGGCATACACAGCTGGGCACAGTGGCTCACACCTGTAATCCCAGCACTTTGGGAAGCCAAGGCAGGCAGAACACATGAATCTAGGAGTTCAAGACCAGCTGGCTTACAAGGCAAAACCTCATCTCTACTAAAAATACACAAATTAGCTGGGTGTGGTGGTACATGCCTATAATCTCAGCTACTTCGGAGGCTAAGGTACAAGAATCTCTTGAACCCAGGAACCGGAGGTTACAGTGAGTCGAGACCATGCCACTGCACTCCAGCCTGGGAGACAAAGCAAGGCTCTATCTCAAAAATAAATAAATAAATAAATAAATAAATAGAAAAAAGAAAAGGAAATAGCATATACACACAATTATGTCTAAATATAAACATTAAAATAAAAAATATATGAAAATTGACTTTTAATATTTGGCAATATAAAATTGTGTACAAAATAATTAGATTGCCTTTGTATAACTCCAGAGGGCAAAAGTTAGAGGTCAATGCCTGGAAATCATGAGACATAAGATGCTGTTACTTGTAGTTACATATATAACTAACTTTTTCAGGGAACTGTTCTGCTTTATGAAAGAGTGGGCTCCCTGTCTTTTTCATGTTATACGAATACCTCAAGATGGTTATTTACCAATATTGTCATGTTGGGTTGAAAATTTGGGCTCCAGCTTGAGGTCAAGGCCTTTCATTTTTCTGGGGTCTTTGAGAAAACATCATATGTAAGTGCCAGAGGTAAGAAAGAGCATTGCATATATATTAGATGATTAGAGGTAGGTAGTTTGTGTACCTAGAACATAGACTGTGAAGTAGAGGCTGTAGAATCACAGAGGGGTATGCTCACATCAAGTCTCCTAGATCTAATATGGATTTCTAATTTCATTATGCTTTATTTTATCATGAGGGCAGTGGGATACCATTAAAGAGTTTAAAGCCTGGGCAATGGTCCAGTAAGATTTGTATTTGAAAACTCTGGTTTGGAGCCAGAGGGTTAGGTGTTTGTCTTAGTACGAGCTGGATGGTAGGTCTGAGGAAGGGGTGGGACAGGAACAAATACTCAAGAACAACCCAGGTAAGACTCAGCAGGACCTAGGGTTTGACTGAACACAGAGAGCAATGAAGAAGAAAACATGTGTACCCTGGTATGGTTAAAGGCCAGGCTCTGCAGCCAGACAGAAAAGGTGGCATCCACTTTTGAGTTTTATGTATTTAGGTAAGTAAAGCTTCAGCTCCTTCATCTATGGAATGGTAGTGATAACAGCACTTTGTAGAGCTGATATAAGAATTTAATGATGCAATGCATGTAAGTGCTGAAGAGCTATGTATTTTTTTTTCCAGTTTGTGGGCCCAATTATTCTCAGAAAAACCTCCCACCATTTTCATAATATTCTACATTAAAGATATGGGCACGAGAGGAGAAGTATGTCATAGTGCCCGGTAAAGATAAAATTATGTAAGCGAGTCTCTTTAAGAATTCTGTCTTAATGAGGCTTGACTTTTTCTAGGTGTGCTAAACATCATTTGAAAATCAAACGCTGAAGTCAATTAGTATCTCAACAATCTGAATTTACTCTACTCTTTAGACTTTATTTCTAGTTGTCAAGATTTAAATCCCAAATGTTAAAAAAACTAATTCTAAACTTCTAGAAATGAGAAAACAAAACCTTGTTTAGCTTGAGGATATGACAAAAGCTATCTGTTTTAAGTCAGTCATTTGCACACAGGATTTTCTGCCTTCTAGTTCTCTAAACCAAAGGCATTATATTGAAGCTCTCTGGCATAAATAAGTGAAACAATGTATAGGTTACTCCATAGGCTATTTTGTAAAAATTATAAGTAGGATCTTAATTATAATGTGTGCTTATAGACATTAATTTATTATTTACTAACCAATTTTTGTGGGTATAAAATTAGTACATCTGTTTGACATTCATCATCTATCATCAGTAGCCTGATGAGAAAAGATAAGGAGTCCACATGTTTGTAGAGGAGAATTATTGTAAAAACTACATCCATGCCATCCTATGTTTTGAACCTTAATTGGCACAGCCCTCTTCATGTTTCAGAACTACTGCCACAGCCTCGTACCTGATTTTCATGCTCCCAGATCCAGGCTTCTGCAATCAACATTCCATATTAACAAAAGACCTCTACAAAGCAGGTCTTCTCAAATTGCATTCCATGTTAAAGCTCTTTATGAAAAGCCAAATATAACCAGGGGGATGCCCACACTAAAGATATCTACTCATTCTACAGATAAATTCTGGCTATGAATTTATACCTGCCTAAATCTGTTATCCTGGCTATAAGGACACCCTATTCCTGCCTGTAGCTTGCAGTTTGGAAACCTCAGAGTTAGAGGACTGACATATGCATTCACTGTGCAAAGGGAGAAGATAAGAACTGTTATAGACTGAATTGAGAATCCATAAAATGTATATGTTGAATCCCTAACCCTCTGTATTAATCTATTTTCATACCAGCATAAATTGAATTGACTCACAGTTCAGCATGTCTGGGGAAGACTCAGTAAACTTACAATCACAGTGGAAGCTAAAGGGAAAGCAAGCAATCTTCTTCACAAGGCAGCAGGAAGGAGAAGTGCCAAGCAAAGGGTAATAGTCTCTTATCAAACCATCAGATCTCAGGACAACTCACTCACTATCACGAAAATAGCATGGGGGAAACACCCCCATGATCCAATCACCACAACCTGATCTCTCTCTTGACACATGAGGATCAAGGGGATTAAAATTCAAGATGAGATTTGGGTAGGGATACAAAGCCTGTGGTTATTAATATCACCCCCAACGTGATGGCTTTTGGAAACAGGGCTGTTAGGGTTGTTAATAAGGTTAAATGAGGTCATAAAGATGGAGCCATGAACAACCCAAGGATTGGTGTCTTTATAAGAAAAGGAAGAGATAACATATATCTCTTCCTCCATGCAAACACAGAGGTAATGTCATGAGAGAACATGGTGAAAAGGTGGTTGTCTACACACCAGGAAGAGGGCCCTCAGCCAGAATCAACCTTTCTGGCATCTTAATCTTAGATGCCTAGCCTCCAAAACTGAAAAAATAATTATCTGCTGTTGAAGCCACCCAGTCTGTATCATTTTGTTATGGTAGTCCTAGCAGGTGAATTCGGGACTCATTCAACTTGCAGCATATCTTTTCTTCTCTAGACAAATAATAGCTTATTATCATAATATCTAGTTGGAGCGAGATTGCCTTTGCTCATGAAGAGATCTGATTGTGCACATCTTTTTCCAATTCCACCTTCAATGACATCACAGAAGTAACTTAAAATCAGACATTGCAGAGATATTTACACTCTAGAGATGAGCAAACACTACACATCACACTTTTACTCTGGAGAACTTGTTGTTAAGCCTTTACCAGCAAAACCTTGCTCATGTGTCACTTCCTAGTCTCTCAGATTAGGTCAAGCCTCCTGTTTTGTGATACCATAACCCCATGCTGTCCTCCTTTTTAGCATTTACCTTACTTGTAGCCTGATGTTCATTTCCAGTAGGATGATGCATAGAAATAATATATATTTAATACTGATTACAGGTCCTGGTACAAAATGTTCAATCAATTAAAATTATTGTCTATATAATTTTTTAATTGCTGTTTCTCTTTCCCGCCACAAGACTGTAAGTTCCATCAAGGCAGAACTACATTTCCCTTCTGTCCTCAGGGCCTAGCACAGTACTTGCCCACGGTAGATGAACAATGACAGTGTGAAAAAGGAATTAAGTGAAATCATCATCTTCTGCTGCTGCAGACAGTTCTCTGATCCACTCCGTAAATGTTTGCCCCTCAGAGTGAGGAAGCTTGTTTGTTCCATATTACTTGTAAAGAGGGTGTAGTTGAGGTTCCTATTTTGGCTACGTATGATTCTTTCACACCTGTGGTCGTAAGCATTTTAATCTGTCTCTGTGGTTTAGAAAATTATTAATACGAGGACAAATTTCCTGAGAGGCTAGCAACCTTAAAAAAATATTTAGTGACTAGGAACAACAAATGGAGCCTGAGGATTCATTTCCAAAAACGAGACTTAATTAGGTACTGACCCATTCACAGTTAGCTTCTCCTCTCTATGTAATAATCTGGCTTTGATTTGGTTACTGTGGTTGTTCCCAAGAGTTGCTGTCTTAAGAAAATGCATTTTCTTTCATTGTCAGTTCTGAGGATGTTGCAAAAAGATAGCTATGAAGCATTTTTAACTTTGATTTTCTTACTTGATTCATTAGTAAGAATGTAGTTCAAGTGTGGCCTCAGTAAGTTTTTTCATTGATGGGAATATATTTACATAAAAACAGAGCCTTCCAATGCTGACTTTCATCCATAACAGGCCTCTGGTGCTTCCTGCTAGCAAGCTGAATCTTGCATCTTTAATAAGAACATCAGGATGCTTAGCAGTTGGGGCTGCATGATAGAGGCAGCGTGTGTGGATTTAAAGGTCAGTTCAGGAAAATGCGAAGATTTGTTTTTCTGTACTTTGTTTTGCAAGCAGGTGATTTGAAGGATCTCAGATCTTACAGCACCAAGAATCCAGTGTACAAGTTTTATTAATGCCGATGGCCAATCCTAACATCTTCTCAGTACAATGTGTTGCTAACATGAGAGGCTCCTGGGATTCTGGAAAGGGAGTCTGGTTAGAAGTCAGGAGACCTGGTCCTTCATTCTGTCCCTGCTGTTAATAATGCTGATAATAAAAATAGTTCACAATCCTGTACTCTTGTATTGTGTCAGATACTATGTTATGTGATTTATAAATACAGAAAGATTGAAGAGGTTGAAATTTTAGCTCACAAGAAAGCTAGGCAGTCAGAATGGTGTGAGTGTGTGTGTGTGTGTGTGTGTGTGTGTGTGTGTGTGTGTGTGTGTGTGTGTTTTAGCCTTTCTGTTAAGCTTCATGCACTGGTCCCTAGGGAAAAAAATACCGATCACAGTCTAAATGTAGCCAGCTCAGTACTTTCAATCTGTGCTGTCCAATAATGTGGCCACTAGACACATGCCCCTCTTTGTGGACTTAAAATTTGGCTAATCAAAATTGACATAGGATGTAAATATAAAATACACATGAAATTTTAATGGCTTTGCATGAAAAAAGAACACACATCTATTTAGTAGTTGTTATATTCATTGCATGTTGAAATAATATTTTGACAATTTAGGTTAAAATATATTGTTTAAATTAACTTCTTTGTTTCTTTTTACTTTCATTTATTGTGGCCATGAGAAAATTTAAAACTATATATCTATTTATCTGACATTTCTTTTGGACATCACAACTTGACAATTCCTTTGGAAATCTCTACTGATTGAAGTTCTCTGGGTCTTCTGGGATGACAGTTCTCTGTCTCCCACTCTTCCCAGGATGGCCCTGGGCACACGAGGAGAGCCCAGTTGATACATCTTCATGGTGGCAGGTCTTGACCTGATTTTTCTTTTGCTTCTTTTAATATCCGTTTTCACACCTGGTTGCTCCTTGCCTTAATGATATTTGAGGCTGATGGTAGAACATTTCTGTCCATCTCCTGAGGTGTTCTCAGTGTTTCTCTTCTGAATTTCAGCTCTTCACTCTGCAGGGGAGAATTTCCATGTTGGGAAATGACTGCCTTTTTCTTCACATTTCTTCATTGAATAAATCAGTGAGAGTTAGTGTCTTAAATCTCCATCAAGTAAGATTTTTAGCAGGCTCATTTTGATTTCTCACACCAATCCATGCCTTCAATCTAGTATTAGTTGTGGAGCAATAGAAGCTAAACTATGTTGTTTTATCACTTTTTTTCCTTATTTACAATTTGGTTTAGTATTCAAAAAAGAAAGAAATGAAGGAAGGAAGGAGGGAGGGAGGGAGGGAAGGAAGGAAGGAAGGAAGGAAGGAAGGAAGGAAGGAAGGAAGGAAGGAAGGAAGGAAGGAAACAGATGCAATTTAATGAGTCATCCAAAATCCCTGTAGTGGCTGATTATTTGGGCTCTGTCTCTGGCTGGAACTCTGAGGGCATTTTGGGCTTACTCAGCCTCACTTTGGTACCCACAGACTGTAAATCCTGACTCTTTATGCCACCCCTTGCAGCTCACTGGTCTGGGGGTCCAATCCACCACTCTGTTGATGAATCTCTGTCACCTTTTCTGGCAGGAACCTTGATAGCCACTGGATCTTCCCTTGACATGGGCCCCTTGAGGAATGAGGGAGTCTCAAAGAACTATGCAACCGTATCCCTCTGTGTGACCTCTCTGCCCTGTCTGAGGTGTCTGTGCCCAGCTGGCAGAGATACATATCAAGTCTTTCCATGCTTCCCCTGCCTGTGTAACCAAATGGTGATGAAGTTGGCAGTATTTGCAATGCTTAAGTACACAGCTTCAGAAATTAGATTGCTTGGATTGGTCCTGGCTATGTCTCTGACCATGTGATATAAGGCGTATTTATTACCATCTCTTTATCTCCCTCTTCATCCAAAAGTGTAGTCAATAATAGCAACTTCTACTGGATTATTGTGAGAATTAACTCAATAGATGGAGTAAAAACATGAAAGTCTTACACATTATTGCTAAGATAATGGTTGTGATAATAACGACAATGATAATGATAATCTTGGTTTTGCTTTCTACTGTTGAACAGTAAACCTCATGCCCTCACAGTATGCCTTGAGTAGAAGGTGGTTTTCTCTGAATTACAGGAGACCCCTCCTTTGATTAGAACATAGAGATAAAGGGATTTAGCAAATATCCTTTCTCCACAACTTGACTATAGCAAAACCTGATTTAAAGGGGCCAATGCAAGTGCTTGGGTGAAAACATCGCCCACCTTTAACAAGCATTATCTAATTTAATTGTTACAGAATCTTACAAAATAAGCCATATACATTTTTACTTGTATTTATCTTTTATAGTTCAGAAAGTAGAAACTTTATTCATTTATTTATTCTTTAATTCACTCAACAATTCTGACTCAGGGCCACTGAAGAATATAGAAAAAGTCTCATTTTTTTTTCTGTTGACCTAAACTTACTATACACTTTGGACAAACCTATGTAATTCTGGTTGGCCAAACTTTAGACCTGAACTCACCCCATGGATTGGGGGTACCAGGTGGAGTTTGTTTCCCTCCAGGTCAAATGAACAAAGTGGAGTTGGAGCAAGTTTCAAAAAGAAAAACAGAATTAGGAAATGGATACTGAATACTGAGGAAATTAATGTCTTCAGTCCTTGATAGACAGGAACCAAAAAGAAATGACTCTAGTTCTCATATTTCACATGAACTGTAGTCTAAAAGAATAAACCATATTAAAAATAATTATAGTAATTAATGCATAATTATAAATTATTATACTACTTTGAAAGAAATACTCATGGTTTTATTAGAAAGTAGAACAAAGACTCCTGCTTTATGTGGAGTGGGTCAGTCAGGAAAAGCCCTCCTAGGAAAAGCTGAGAACTGAGGCACATCCAGTATTAGTTGAATGAATATCAAAGAGATGATTCCAGGCAGAGAAACATCATATGTTAAGACCCTGAGTCCTGAAAAGCTTGGTGCTTTTGAAGAAATGAAAGTCAAGACAATATCTTGGTGCACTGTGAACATGGCAGAGAATCTAATGGGATAAAACTAAGGAGAAAACGAGAGGCCAGACCATGCAGGAAATTACAGTCTGTGGTAAGGAGTTTGAATTTATTCTAAGAACAATGAGAAAACATTAAAGGGTTTGATAGAATGCATGTTTTATCACCTCTCTAAATCCTAGTTTCACTATCTGTAAAATAACATTTATTATAAAAATATATAATAATATTAATGTCTTTGAAAAATGATCACATAAGATAATTAATGAATAATCACTCTGAAAGCTGTAAAGTGCTATTCAGGTATAAATTAATCTTGTCACTATGGCTACTGCTCAAAAACCTTCAATGATTCTCTGACATCATTAGTATAAGAATTTCCATCAATGTGTTTAAAGTCTTACATCTGTTGGCCCCATCTAACCAGTAAAAACATCTGTATTGTGGTCTGCCCCAATATATTATCTCTGGTCTTCTTTCCATTTTATCACCTGTTCCTACATCTGGCCTTTGTTCATCATGATAGATAACAGTTCATTAGAAGCACCTTTATTACTTTTCTCTACCCACCTTAATTCAAGACATATCCATGCTTGTATTAGTTTGAGCTCTCTTGGATGCATGGGATACAAGCACTTCAAACTGGATTAGTTTTTAAAAAAGAACTTGTGAATGGTGAAAGTGAAAAGTACATGGAGATATCTAGTTCCTTCAGGCATGAATTTAAGAGGAAATCACACAAGAATTTGTGTCTTGGGTGTCTATCCCTAGCTTTCTCCCATAAATTGTCAGAATGATCATCACAGCTCTAGACTTCATCCTACCAGCTTAGCTCCTCCAATAGAAAGAGGATTTCTTTTTGCCAAATTATTTAGCAAAAGTCTCATTTTTTTAAATGACCTAAACTCATTATATACCTTGAACAAATCTGTATAATTCTGATTAGCCAAACCTCAGACCAAAACTCACCCCATGGATTGGGGGTAGTAGATGGGAGTTCCTTTCCCTCCAAATCAAATTAACAAAGTGGGATTGGGACAAATTCCAAAAAGAAAAACAGGATTAGGAAATGGATACTGAGAAGGCAAAATCAAAACAAAACAAAATGAGAAAATCCACCCAGATATCCATCATAATGATATAGCTCATCTCCCTCATCCTCTAGTCTTCCATGAGGCCTGCCTCTATGACTTCAGGCAATAATTATCTTTTTCCTTCTACTCTTCTTCATACTTGGTCTCTGGAACATAAATTTTTGGCTTTTGAATATTCCATTCTGCACTTTATTACGATCATAAAATTTTCATTGCTTGATTAGACTTTGGTGGTAATCTAGTCCTAGAGATGTGAAAGCCCAGAAGGAAAAATAATAAATTAGGGGTTATTTTCAGAATATTTCTTAAGGACTTTTTGGTTATTTTGGGGGGGTGGGGGGAAGGGTACAAAAATTCTTTTAAAACTAACTGAGCATTCCTAAATTCCAGAAATGTTTTATTATTTTTCTCATCCATAAAAATCTAAATACATTAGTTATGACAATTTTATGAGTAAACTAAGGAATGCATGATGTAATTTTAAAATTTTAAACCAATAGTATGGCCTTTGATCTGGAAAGCATGCATGCATTTCTTCCCTTACCTTATGTATGTATGTAGGTACATGTAAATGTGTATATATAATATATTTTTGCCCTTAAACTTTTCCAACATTATGATTTACAGATGGAAAAAGAACAATGAGATGTACACACCTGAGTGTTAGTACCTGCTCTAACACTAAGTAATTCTTAGTTTCTTAGCAACATCTTTATGCTCTGAGCCTTGGTGTTCAAATCTGCAAAGTGGAGCTAATGAAACCTATTATTCTATAAGGAGATTATAAAATTTAAATGAAGTAGTGCATATAAAATACCAAAGAAAATTTCTAGCATATAGAAATTTATTTATTTATTATTGTATTCACTAAATATTTCTCTAAGAGCTTACTATGGAACTGGCTATTATTCCAAGCACTGTGAATGCATAGGTGAATAGTATAAAAACTTCTGCTCTTATCATGCTCACTTTATCATGAGAAATTTACCATCAAATGTTATTTTCCGATTTCTAGCACAATTTTTCCAATATTGCATGGTTCTTTAGTGCTCCTAGGACCAAAACCTAGCATTAGGACCTAGTTACACTATATCTCAGGCAAGTAAACGTTTTATTTTTTACTGACAAATTAAAGTTAATGTTGGTTTCACATGTATCCTAAGTCAGTTGTTTGAAGGATATAATCATAATTTGGGGGTACTCAAAGCTATAGAGAAAAACTAGCTGAGTGGAGAGATCTTTACTAGAATTTAGAGTGCCTACTCTTTAACTATTAGTTAGAGAGTACCTACGAGTACCTACGTCTCACCTACTCCCAGCTAACTATCGGAGCCTTTTCTTTCTTTTTTTCTTTTTTTTTTTTTTAATCAGAACCTGCCATTCTGGGCCTCCATTTTTGTCAACTTTAATTTAATTTTAAATTTAATTTTTTTGTGATAGGATCTCGCTCTTTTGGCAAGGCTGGAGTGCAGTGGTACAAATATGGGTCACTGCAGCCTGGACCTCCTAGGTTTAAGCAATTCTCCTGTTTCAGCCTCCCAAGTAACTGAGACCACAGGCAGTTTCACTAAACATATGCAGATCTAACATGAATGTTTATAATTACAAAACTTATCTTTCAATATTCATGAGTTTGTGTTCATTTATATAATAGTTATCAAACTGCCTTTTTAATGCAGGGGAATGTGGTAGACATTTGAATAACAGAAGAGAAAAAGCATGATTTCAATCTTCTTAGAGTACACATATTAAGGACATGAACAGGTATGCAATAAATGATAGTATAATGTGAAAAATGCTATGTATAGATATCAAGAAAAGACTATTCTGTTGAAATAGAAACTGGACTTAGTTCCATTTGGAAAGATGGTAGGAAAAGATGTGATAGAGGAGATGACAGTCAATGTTAGACTTCGAAGGACATTGATGGATAAAATTTTGACAGATAAAGATTTGGAGAAAGAGAGTCTAGTAAAAGACAGCAATGGACTATATGACCTCTTACAGTAATGGCTAGTATTTAGTTTCATCATATAATGTATTTTATGGTGAGTGGCTGACATCAAGTTAGAAATGTAAGCTGGAATCTTTAGAGAGTTTAGAATATCAAACTTAGGAATTTGAAATTTATTTATTAGGCAGCGGTTAAGTGTTAAAATATTTTAGGTTGAGAAACATCATGGTTAATCTAATATGAAGAAACAATTCTGATGGTGAAGTTGTGGATGAATGAAAGGACAGTCATGTGAAAGTTCAATGAGGAGACAATAAAGGTCTTGAGCAGAGCAGTGAGAATTTAAATGAGGAAGTAAATTAATAATACAATTAAGAAAAACTTGAAAAGCCTTAGTAACCAATTGGGTATAAGGGTAAGGGATTGGGGGAAGCTACAGATAAATATGCCATTTCTATCTTAAGCAATACAAATCATTAGTTACACAGGGAGAGAGAAGCAAAAACTTTGCAAGAAAAATGAAGGGTTCTGGTTTGGAACTGTTGAGTATAGATCTATTGAGTTGCTTCAATGTGACATCTAGCTGGATGAATCTGATATATGTTTGGACAATACGGTTTTAAAGCTGGGAAGGGGCTTTTGATGCAGATATAGATTTGGAAATCACAAAACTATGAAAGAGAGTTGAAATCAAAGATCATAGTGAGAGTTCAACTTGATAAGCTGACAGGTTCCAGGATACATCTATTGAAGAAATAGTCATAAGAAGTTTACTTGTAAACTTTATGCCCATAGTTTCTTCTAAATTACCTTTAGTACAGTGCTGAAGAGAAAAAAAAAAAAAAGGACAGCTTTTAATATCAGTATACCCATCTATGAAGATAAATTATGATTTTAGGTAAGTAATTGCAATTTGTTCCATATGGAGGTATTAAATAATAGTTCTGGATCTCCCCAAGCTAAGCTTTTTGATCCACTCAAAGTCCCCATACTAGATTCTGCTTTGTAAAGATGCATAATTGCAACCCCTTTAGCCTGGAATGCCACGAGTTTTCTTCATGTTGCTATAGAAAGTGAAGCTGCCCTTCAAATACAGAAATGACTTATTGATTAACATTGAGAGTGACTAGCATAGTGTCCTACACATAGCAAATATTCAATCAGGTTTTGGTACATGGATGGTTACTGTACTATGAATGACTTAGTATTTGCAATGCAGGAATAGTGGCTGGAAACCAGGCTATCTGGCACTAGGTTAAGTCTCAGCCTAATTTCAGGCAAGAGTAAGAAGGCTCGTGAGCCTCAGCTTTTTCATTTTCTAAGGTAGGAGTGGGAGTCTGCCTCTGAGGTTCCTCCACACTCTCCCAGGCAAGGATTCTATGCCAGTTAATGGAATGAGCAGATGAGCACTGTCTTCCTGTTTTCTAGGTGGCTTACTAAGTTTTATCTATTTTTTTTTTTCCCAGAGAGTATAGTAGAGAGAATTGAAGACTTTACCTCCCACCCCAAGCAAATTAGTCTTCACAAATTTTGAAGACATTAACTGTATGGTAGCCAAAATGTCTAAGCCAAAGACCTCTTTTTAGGGAAAGATGATGCAATTGGAAAAGAACACAGAAGCAGCTTTGCTTTTTGCTCCCAGGAAAGTTCCACTTCCCATCTTTTTTACCCCCTTTTTTTTAATTGGAAAGAAATATGTTCTCTCCTCATGAGGAGGAGAGAACATATTTTTTCCAGGACTGAACTTCAATCACAGAAACACATCCATCAATATGATCTAAGTCTTCCTTCTTTAGGGAGGCTAGGAGCCAGAGATATCCAATATTCTCAACTCTCATTGAGCATAAGAAGAAATTGTGAGTCCTTCTTCCATCCAGTTGTGTAGTGTGTTTTCAAAGTCCCCATCCTGACATTGTGCCCAAGGGGGATTGCTTGGTATCATCCTGGAGAGGCACAGCCAAATGGATTGCCACAACTTGGGATTCTGGGGTAAGTAGTGAACTCTGTGGTTAGTAATCAAATTATTGAGAAGGGGAGGCATATAGAGGAAGAAAAAATAACAACAGTGTGAAAAGGCTGGGTAGGCAAATTCTGGACAAATGTATCAAGATGGGGTCAAGTCCTGAGGCCAGGACATTCTGAATTCCTACTGGGATAATATGGAGGGCAGGTTGGGTTTACTCAAAGTGCCTGTAATGGGATGATAGTTTCATAATCCTTATTTTTTATGCCATAAGGATAAGCACCTACTCAAATCAAAAGGGAAACTGGCAAGGGCAAAGGCATGGCTTCATCTGTATAGCTCAGACTGTGTGATTAGTGCTTATTATAGGATGTCTGCTTCCTGCCTTCTTTTATACTGTTTTTTTCAATACCTGGCTCATCTAATGGTGGCAAGATGGCTTCAAGCCTTGTATCCTCTTACCCAGGCATCCCCAAACTATGGCCCGTGGGCCGCATGTGGCCCCCTGAGGCCATTTATCCCCCCCCATCACTGCCGCACTTCAGGAAGGGGCACCTCTTTCATTGGTGGTCAGTGAGAGAAGCACAGTATGTGGCGGCCCTCCAACAGTCTGAGGGACAGTGAACTGGCCCCCTGTGTAAAAAGTTTGGGGGTGCCTGCTCTTACCAATAGGACTGGAAGAGAGAACTGTTTTCTTGGAGTAGCCACAGCATTTCAGAGGCTCTAACCTGGTCATAAATCCATGTCTGAATCAGGCATGAGATAGGCTGATTGATTCAAGCTAGTAGGCATTCATTTCTTGAAATAAATTCAGTCTACCTTAAATACATTGGCTAAAATTCGATGAGAATAAATTCTCAAAGGTAAAATGTAGAAAGGACACAGGGAAGGTGACTAAGAAATACCTACTGTGATTCATCCATTAATCTAATTGATCTAATTTTTATTTTGCAAGAATGCTGATGGTAGGCAGAAATTAGATTTCTTTCTTTTTTATTTCTCCTAGTTTAAGATGAAGGAAAACACAGGTAGCTGTAGGAGTCAAGACCAAATGCGCAGGCAAACTTAAGTTTAACATAGGAGGAAAACAACAAACCAAATTACCCGGCGACTTGAAATGCTAGAGACAGAGTTGTTGGCGATTTGAAATGCTAGAGACAGAGTTCACTGTGACTTTTTATTGAATAGTCAAAGCTTTGTGAGTATTTCTGGCCCCTATCCAAGATTGCATTTTATTTTCCTGAATTATCTTAGCTTCTAGAAAAGAATAATTGGCCCCAAATTTTATTTTTCAATCAATCCCAATAACAATGATACTTGACATAGTTTTGCTTCTTGGCTTTGTTTCAAACCATCAGCCTCCCATAAACACATTTTGTCTATGAAACAAAATCCGTTTTGCCCTCTGAATTTTTTTGAGAGTTGAAAGTTCTCATCTCTGAATATTTTATATTCAGCTTCCAGATGTGCAAATACAACCTCAGGCTCGTTCTATGGCCCCATTATAACCAGACTTCCTGTTTTGGCAACTTTCTGCTTATACAAAGAGGAACAGGTATCATCTTGAAGTAAATTTGCTGCAATCAATTGGAATGAAGGCTTCCAGGTGCAGCAACTGACAACTCTAACTCAATGGAGAAAATGACAGCATCTGCAGCTTGGAGAGTTACCCCATAAATCTGTTGTCCCACTTTTGGTATACAGATTTTAATGCAGACTTGATATATTAAACATTTTTTGAGCTACTGTGAAATTAAGCATGAACTGAAATCTCTTGCATATGCAAATTAATGTCTGGATAACAAATTATGTAATTAGGGAAAAAAATCTCAAATATGGTGGAATACTTCCTTATTTTAAGTCAAGAGAACTTGTTTCTAATTCGTGAGTTGGCCCTGAGCAGCTGTGTGACTTTGAACAATGTACTCGTAGGGCTTCATTTTCTTCACTTATAAAATAAAGGGCTACTTGAAGCACTTCCAGTTCTAGTAATCTATTCTGTTTCTGCTTCTGTACCAAGCTAAAGAAAAAAGAAGGTATAAATAATACAACCAATTAGTGTAGAATTTATTCAACACTCACCATAATTAAAAAACATTTTTTTTAAAAGTTGCAACAAAATCAAGAAAAAAGATTTATTATTCTTTATTTTAACTCAGTTGCCTAATTTCATTTAGGGACCTCTAATGGCATTTACTTAGACCTAACTAGCTAAATTATGTAGCTGTTTAATTCCATTTCAGAAGATCTCAAGGTTTTTATTCTGCATCAGCAGAGCTGAGGGGTAGAATGTACTAATCCTGTTTTACTCTGGAAGTGCATTTTTGATGGCTAGCTTACTCTATAAGGATACATCAGAATCACAGGGAATAGGAACTATGTTGGATATTGAGCTGTGTACCAAGAACACGTTGACTGCCTAATTTATAGGGCTCTGTGCAAACTGAAAATACAGAAACTCTTATTTTAAAATTTAAATTTGAGGACAGCAGCAACAGCAGAGCATTGAAACAAACATGATCCCCTCTAAGCCCAGGACCATGTGTGATGTTAGAGACCATGTGCCAGTAAAGCAGGTGCCCTACAGATTTCCTCTTCAATGGAAGAGCTATGTTGCTCTAGCTTCAAGAAATACTGTCAGGGATAAGCCTTCAGCTATCAGCCCACAAAAACTAGCCTCAGTAGAACCACTTGCTCAAGGTCACATAACTTTGGACAGGAACTTTAGGGAGGATCATATCCAACTGATTGGCATGGAGAAAAAGGACCATTCATTTTAGCCCCATGTGCAAAAGCTTGATGGGTCATTTCAACTCCAGACCTTCTCTTGGGTCCACTGAGGCTCTTGGGTCTGTGTCACAGTGTATGAGCTTACTTCACCCAGTTCTTCTTCACAACCTCCTCCACAGGTGTTGCTCCCAAGAGACACCCTGCACTCTAAACTCTGTCTCAGAGTCTGTTTCTAGAGACCCCAAGCTGGGACAGGACTCTAGGTATTTATTATTTTTGTTAACAATAAGAACCTTGAAAACAATGCATTTTTAAATTAACGTTCATACAACAAGAAAACGTAAAAAGAGAAAATAAGAGTACGATTATCCAAATGTTCACACCCAGTAAGGATCAACATTTGTGTTAGCTAAACCTTATCTTAGGCTTCACTCTGTGTTTGTGCCCAAATAGGGTGATCTGATGGCTCCATAGAGAGATAGATACAGAGATAAATAAATATAAAATTAATGTGAGGACTAAATAATGTTGCATATCGAATCTACACAAGAATTCAAAACAATGCAGGCACGTAAGTGATAAGTTCCCAATATCCCTACCTGTCTCCTTTTAGCCTATATCTGTCTCTCAATTTCAATTATATCCTATCCTTTTCTCTTATTATAGATATCACTGGCTGTTCACACATGAATGTGTGAAGCAGAAGACTCAAAGAGAGAAAGAAAGAAAAGGGACCAAGTTCTCATGTAGATGATGCTTTAGTGATGACTGTTTTACTATAAGACGTAATATCAATAGCCCACATGTGTTATTTGTAATGGATATTGATATTTTAAGGTTAAAACTCACTGTGGTCGTCAGTGCCATTGGTAAGCTAAGAAAAGTTAATCACCAGTAAAACCATAATAGAAAGAACTATAATTCAGAATTCTCCTTTGCCTGGAAATTTCCTTCACTGAGCTGAATCATAAGAGTACAAGAAAGACCATATGAAATCAGATATTTTGTTGCAGGGATTGATGCTACCTTAATGTACCAAATTTCTTTTAGAGGCTTAAAACTATAAGGAATATTGGAAATTTTAGTTCCTATTAGTAAATCTTCCTCCAAAGTGTTGGGATTGGCTGAAATTAGCATTGTGAATCAAGACTCAGAGTTTTGAAGGTTCTTGTTGACAATTTGTGACTATCACAAAAAGCCAGTAGATACCAATAATGCCATACGTTTTGTCTGAACTAGAAAACAGATTAAACTACTCAAAAGCAATATGTGTTCATCTTGACTAAGGACATCATTTTGAAGCAAGGCAAACAAAAAAAAATTTTTTTTTTGGTCACTCAGATGATGTCCTGGGAGAATACTCTTCCAAATTTGTTTAAATATGGGAGTCACATTTCTTGAGCCCTAAACTAAAAATGACTTCAGAAAAAAAAAGGTAGTATTGAAATCACCTATAAACTAACTTGAAAGTTTCTGAGCAAAGCTTTGGAAGGTCCAGGACCACGAGAAATTCAAGTCATAGTAAATGATAAGTGAGCAATGTATTGTACCAATCGAGGCTGTGCATTACAGAATCACATGGAAATAGGGGTGAATACTGGTTCTGCCACAGTCCATCTGCAAAAGAGTGGGCAAGTCACTTAACCTCTATGCACTACAAATTCCTTTTCTATAAGCAATGATAAAGACAGCCACAGCAAGTGTGATTGAAAGGGTTGCTTGAGATGATATAAATAAAACATTGGCACAGAGATAACATACAACATACGGCACCTTTTATCTTTCATGGAATCATCTCCCAGACTTCTGCCACACATGGGCAAAAGGGAGAAAAAAACAGAAACAGCAAGCATAAGGCATACGACATTTGAAACTTGGTAAGCATTTTAAAGATACAAAGACCAATGTGAGATACAAAATGATCCTGGGGAAAATGAGATCCATAAACCTAGATGCTTAATAGGCAGGAGAAGGCTTTCAAGCCAAATAAAATTATGTGTAAGAAAATCATTTATAGAAGGCACAGCACTGCAAAATATTAGGAAGGGCAAGATTTTGAAGTTCAATTATGAAGAAAACAAGCCAACATCAACAAAAGCAACAGCAGTGACAATTTGGACATTAACAAGAACTTATTATCCATCAGGTGTTTTGCTCTATCCTTGCCATAAATATTTTATATTTATAAGAACACTATAAACACATTATTATTATTATTATTATTATTATTATTATTATTAATCCTCCTTTACAGATGTAGAAACAAAGGCACAGGAAGGTTCAGAAATATGCTCAAAGTCTCACAGGTAAAATATGGTAGATTCATTGGTCTACATGTCTGTTTCTGTACCAGTATCAAGCTGTTTTGATTACTGGAACACTGTAGTATAGTTTGAAGTGGGGTAGTATGATGCCTCCAGCTTTGCTCTTTTTGCTTAGCATTGCCTTGGTTATCCAAGCTCTTTTGTGGGTTTCATATGAATTTTAGAACAGTTTTTTAAAAATTAACTCTATAAGGAGTGTCATTGATAGTTTGATAAGAATATCATTGAATCTGTAAATTGCTTTTGCTAGTATGGGCATTTTAATAATACTAATTCATCCTATCCATGAGCATGGAATGCTATTTCATTTGTTTGTGTCATCTGATTTTTTTGAGCAGTGTTTTATAATTTTCATTGTAGAGATCTTTCACCTCCCTAGTTAGCTATATTTTATTCTTTTCATGGCTATTGTGAATGGAATTGAGTTCTAGATTTGGCCTTTAGCTTGGGTGTTGCTGGTGTATAGGAATGCTATTGATTTTGTATGATTCTGTATCCTGAAATTTTGCTGAAGTTGTTTATCAGAACAAGGAGTTGTTACACAGAGACTGTGGAGTTTTCTAGGTATAGAATCATATTGTACACAAATAGGGATACCTTGACTGCTCTTCTTCCTATTTGAATATCTTTTATTTCTTTCTCTTGACTGATTGCTTTGGCCAGAACTTGCAATTCTATGTTGAATAGTAATGGTGAGAGAGGTCATCCTTGTCTTGTGCTGCTTTTCATGAGAAATGCTTCCAGCTTTTCCCATTCAGTATGATGTGGCTATGGGTTTTTCATAGATGGTTCTTGTTATTTTGGAGTATATACTTTCAGTGCCCAATTTCTTACGGGTTTTTAACATGAAGCAGTATTGAATTTTGTTGAAACCCTTTTCTGCATCTATTTAAATAATCATATGGTTTTTGTCTTTAGTTCTGTTTGTGTGATCAATCACATTTATTGATTTATGTATGTTGAGCTAATCTTTCAGCCCAGTGACAAAGTCTATTTGATCATGGTAAATAAGCTTTTTGATGTGCTGCTGGATTCATTTTTTTTGTTGAATATTTTTTCATCTATGTTCATAAAGAATATTAGACTGAAGTTTTTTTCATTGTTGTTGTTGTGTCTCTGTCAGATTTTAGTATCAGAAAGATGTTGGCTTTATCGAGTGTGCTAAAGAGGAATCCCTTCTCCTCAATCATTTAGAATAGCTTCAATAGGAATGGTACCAGCTCTTCTTTATACATCTGGTAGAATTTGGCTGTGAATCCTTCTGTTCCTTGGCCATTTTTGTTGTTGTTGTTCTTGGTAGGCTTTTTTATTACTGATTAAATTTCAGAACTTGTTATTGATTTACTAAGGTATTCAATTTCTTTCTGGCTCAGTCTTGAGAGGTTGAGGTTACACATTACCTGGGTAGCAAAATAATCTGTATACCAAACCACCATCACACACAGCTTACCTAAGTAACAAACCAGCACATGTACCCCTGAGCCCAAAATAAAAGTTAATGAAAGAGAAATACTGAACCGAAGTTGCTAGTTTGAGCAGTCTGATTCCAAAGCCCTAGCCACTTAACTCTTAGCTATTATGTTCTTCTGTAGCCTATGGGAAGATATGGACTTTGCAATTATTGTGAAACTGCTTTGAATCCTGGCACTACCACAAGATAGATGTGTGGTTTTTGACAAATTAGTATCTCTGAACTGTTGTTTCCTTATTTAACAGGGAAAATAACCATTTCTTTTTTTATATTATAGACATTAGCAGCAGCTATTATTATCAGTTCTTATTAATACAGAAAAAAATTACTTTTTATTGATGGTCTTGTCTTTTAAGGAAAAAAGATCACAACATTTTTCAAGCAGAAAGGATTCTTCTGGTCTAGTGCTTTTTAGTTGTTTCCCCACATCTAAAACTTGTATATTTATATATACTCCTTTTATTATTATTTAATTCTATTTTTCTTTAATTTGACTACCTTCAACAATTTTTAATACCTGCTGTAGTCTCAAACAAAACAACTATGTTGACAAAATCTTAGAGAAAATAAGATACCTTATTGTTATTCTAATCCCCATTAAAATAAACAAATTACAATCACAATTTAAAACATTTAGCTCTGTCCCAACTAAGATTGATATGTGTGCCATCAGTGGTATGGGCACAACACTTTGGGAAATGTTGTTTATTTAACACTTATATGAGAATACTGAGACTCAGGTATTATGTGCCCCTGGTCACACAAGAATTCTTAGCCAGGCTGAAAACCACAAGTCCCAGTGGCTCATCATACTATACAAGACGGAAGCTCTATCCTTCAAAGCCAAAGCTGCAGGTCCCTAAGTGAAGCCTGTTTAGAGGATAACTGTGCATTGTCACACCAGTACATTCAAGAGGAACAGTTGAATACCCCGTGTTGTGAAATGTGACTGTAAAACCTTTCCACACCAGTCCCACATTTTCCATTCTATAAAAAATCACACCAGAATTTCTGCAAACCATACTTTGAATGGTTGTTTGTTTGTTCAAGTTACATACAGTTTGGCACTGTCCAGAAGAAAGTGTTCTGGGTAATGTCTCTAACTTCACAGGGAAAAGTTTTCAACATTCTCATTGAAATATTACTGAGTTGGAAATCCTTTTCTGTTCCTTGTTTGCATCAAGAAAGACATTGTTTGTTTCTTGATGTCGCAGTAATACATATACTACTACACATGTTGAGATTATACTCATTCTTGTGGAATGTTCAAGTGTAATAGTATTTTTCAGATTCAGATGAACATTCACAGTTCTGTTTCCCTTACATACTCTGATCATAGTCTTATAAGGGTTTGACAGACCAGTACCAAGATGAAAGAGCTCAGGGTTTGGAAAAGAAAATCAGCTTTGATAATGTACTTAGCTCATCTGTATTAGTTTGTTTTCACACTGCTATAAAAAATACCTGAGACTAGGTAATTTAAATTTATAAAGAAAAGAGGTTTAATTGACTCACAGTTATGAATGGCTAGGGAGGCCTCAGGAAACTTACAATCATAGTGGAAGGTGAAGGGGAAGCAAGGGTTTTCTTCATATGGTGGCAGGGGAGAGAAATGCAAGCAGGGAAAATGCCAGACACTCATAAAACTATCAGATCTCATGAGAGCTCACTCACTGTCATGAGAAAATCATGGAGGAAACTATCTCCATGATCCAATCACCTCCCTTCCTCGACAAGTGGAGATTACAAGTCCTTCCCTTGACATATGGAGATTACAATTCAAGATGATATTTGGATAGTGACTCAGAGCCAAACCATATCATCATTTGAACCTCACTTTCTTTGGAAAATGAAGATAATAGTAATACTTGCTCAATGAAACAACAGATGTGTTGTGAACATGAAATAAAAATATGTATAAGAAAATCAACTATCAAAGGCACAACACTACACAAATATTACCAATGGTGTTATTTTGGAGTTCAGTTGTAAATATGCCATGCATTTTAACACACTTTTAAAGTGTGACAAACATTGGACTTATTTAAAAAAATTGTAAGCTTGTAGTCTCAGTCATTCTTCTTGTAGAAATTATAGTATTGGCTTTCCCAAAATGTTTTTTATTATTTGACTTATTGAGCTTATCCTGAGTGAGAGGCAGAGAGGAATTTCTGGAGAATTCTTTAGTTGCTTATTTTAGAATAATAACTTTGCAAAATTCATTCAGCTTTGTCTTAGGCTAGTGGGGTACAATTATCACACTTAAAAAATGACGAGAAACTATTCTTTGGAAATTAATTTCAATTTTTGTCAAGTAATTCATATGCATAGTGAAACTAATAAAATATTGTTCAAAAGGCTATAAATGAAATATAAGAAGAGCTTTGCTTCTCCCTTTCTGCCAACAAGTCCTACCCTAAGAAGTACCTACTTTCTTTTCTGAAAGCCGTAATTTCTGGAATTTATCTCAAAACCTGTAAGTAATATGTTTATACCTCTTGGCCTTGATAATAATTACAAATATTATCTATTGACTCTGTATTATGTAAATGTTAAACTCTGTAGTTTAACATTTAGTTCTCTTATACCTAGAGCTCTATTCTCTTCCTGCATTCTCTAAAATAATTGTGGTGGATTGAAGAAGGCTGCAGGTTCTGTGACATGCCTTTCATTGAGAAGTAGCATCTGCTCTCCTGCCACTGAACTTGGGTTAGAATGTGAATGTGACTGCTTTGGTCACTGGAGTGTGGCATAAGTGATATTATGTCCGTTCTGGATTGAGACTTTAGGAGGACCGGTAGCTTCTCCCTTGATCCTTTTGGATTCCTGAGCCACCATTTATGAACTACAGCTTATTCGCTGACAAGATCATGTGAAGAGACTTTCAGATTGCATAGTGGGAGCAGGGAGGTCACTGACTTCAGCCTTCCTGCCAACCCCACCAAGGTACTGGGCATCCTGGGGGAAGCCATCTTGGATTCTCTAGACCAGCCTAGCTATTAGCTGAATGCTACTAAGTTATACAGTGTCAGAAGAATAACACAGCCTATTCCTGCCTGAATCCCTGACCCATAAAATCACAAACTATTATTCAACATTTGTTTTTTAATGCACTAAATTTAGGGGATGATTGTTATATAGCAATATATAGCTGAAATAGAATCTGGCACCTATTTTTAAAAACCTAAATAATGTAGGTATGTCCATCAACCAAAAGATTCTCAAAGAAATGTTTCAGGGTAAAGATCAAATCCATGGCAATAATGGATAATTTCAGGGTAAAAATGTGGGATGTGGCTACAAGACTATTAATATCTCAGAAAGATTTAAAGGCATATTTGTCATCAGTCATTGTTAGACAAGAGGACTTTGAAGAATCTTACAAGTTGCCCCACAGCAACCTCCCAGCCAAACCAAGACAGAGAAAAGCCTTTGTCAGAAAGGCGTATCTTCCTCTGGAAAATGAAGATAATAACAATGCTTGCTCAATGAAGTAACAAAAATGTAAAAATGAAATACAAATATTTTATAGATATGTTATTATGGGTATAAATATGGTCTATTATAGTAAACCTCAGTCAGGTCCAAATGAAATCCATGAAACTTTAAAAATATGTTGATTGGCATATGTGTCCCCAGCTGGTATGAGAGCTCTCAGGATCTCCAATCTTTCAATAGAAATTGGGCTGAAATATGGGCTATCCAGTTCATTTCTTATGGAAAAGAAAAGATGATTCATGGTAGAATCTAAAACCCAGAAGGCAGAGGTTAGAGCCACAAAGAATTTTTCCAAAAAGTAGAACTGAAATGAAATAAAGGAATTGGCAACATATATCTGACAAAACTTCAAAATTTCTCTACACTGCTGATGGCAACATGCCTCATCATTTCTCCATTTTAAACAGGTCTGTCAATGGTAGTACCCTGTCTTTGTTCCAGCATTACATATTGGGTGTGAAGAAGCCACATAGGCTATGTCTTCAGTTCCAAGTTTTTAGATTAAGAGGAACTGTACTGAAGGAACCACATCTGAAGAGTCTCCACCACTCCTGGTTATAAGCTAATGTTGTAATGAAATGGGATGCTTCTTAGGAAACCTTGGAAGAGAGTGAGCATATTTTAGATTGATGTGGAATGCAAATAATTTTGCATGGTTAAAGATGGCCATGGATTCTATGACTCTCCTCCATTTGAGAGGAGGATTCTGTTTCTCTCCTCTTGAACAAGGGCTGGCCTGTGACTGCTTGGGCCAATGAAACATAGAGAAAATGATGCTGTGATTTTTCTGGGCCTAGCTTTTAAGAGGACTATAAGCTTTTTCCCTAGTCTTCTGAAGCACAGGACCCACACTAGTAACACAAATGTGAAGAGGCCGTGAAAGAACATGGAGAAAAAGAAGGCTCCAGCTAAGTTCAGCTTTCAAGCCAATCTGTGGAAGGTACGAGACATGTGACTGAAGTCATCTCATACCTTTCCTCCTGCTGGTGTTTGGAAATAAAGAATGACACTTGGGCTTGCCTCATTCACTCTGCAGGCTTCCATGGAATGCACATTTTCAATGTGTCGCTCTTCTAACAACTTCCAGACATGGTGAATCTGCTTTCTTTGTTTCTTTGTTTTTTGTTTCTCCAAAGAATAAATTCTAGTCTCCTATAGCAGCAGGAAAATGTAGCTATCTACCTCTTCATTGGGTGAAAGAGGGAAGATGAGGATGAAATCTGCGTTTAAGTTTCAGGTATCATTCACATTTTTCATAGTACGTAGTACTATCAATTTTGAATATTTTTGAGATCCTTTGGATTTCACTGAATTGCTTCTGATAATTATTCACCTCCCAAGTGTTTAGGTTTTAACTTCCTCTGCTGGCTTTCCATCCTTCAAAAATCTATTGAAACCTATTATCCATATTTATTTCCTCTTTTTTTGTGTGTGCTTGAGGGATTCTACCCTGATTTACTTTTATTTCAGCAGTGTGTAGGAAGGGACAGACTTAAATACACACATCTGCTTTCATGTTTAATTGGTGTATACTAACATTTTTTGAATTTTTATTACATGTCAGGCCACTTGCCTACATGACTTTATTTAAGTTTCACAGTAATTTTTCATTAAGATATTTTGTATTCAATTTTAATCTTTAGAAAATGGAAATTCAGAGGGAGTAGAAATGAGAAGATAACATTCCTAAGATCACCAAATAAATAAATGAAGGTACTACAACTTGAACCCAGGTATCTTTTGTCCCACTCTTCTTCTTAGCACTTAATCATTTTTGAATTATTTATATTATTTCACTAATTGCCTTTATTATCTTTTGAAGCCACTCAGACTAATAATGAGTCATGATTAACTTTCAAGGTCTACACACATTAGTTTGAATCATGGATCTTGCACTTAGTATTCGTGTGACCTTGGAGAAGTCAGTAAAGGAACCTCCTTCTCTTCACTAGTAAAATAGGGACAATATGTTCAGATTTATGTTATTTTCAGAAGAATACAATGTATAAGGTTTCTCAGAGAAATACTCATGTTAACAATTTAATAAATTGTACCTTTGCTTACACTGTTGTCTTTATCTCCATGATAAAGGGATTAGCTATGGTATAGGTCACAAGTTCTGGAATTGTGTAGTTCCAGTTTAAATCCTTGTTCTGCAATTTTATAGCTATGAGAATTTAGGAGAGTTACCTCTTTTCTCTTTGCATCTAGAATCCCATATGCAACAATGGGAATAATTTAATTGTCTTATAGAATTGTTCTGAGGGCTATATATGGTACTCTATATAAATTGCCTACCCCCTAGATAGTAGTGAATGAATATTAGATACTCTTATTAATAACATTTCCAAGGTCCTCCAAACATAATGATTCTCAAATGATGTATCTCTATAATGACATTTATTTGATCAAAATAGAATATTGAATGCTATGGCAGAGTTACTGTTTACTTACCTGCTTGACAGCTCATTCATCATCCCAGTGGGTTGTCTGAGTAGCGGGCTTTTGAGACTTCAACTTGTAGTCTCTTCTATTGTTCTTTCTTTCTCTCTGAGAGGCTACTGTGCACAGAAGAACCAGGGCCTGATTGCATTTCCAGTGTCTGTGTTACTGAACTGGGGTATAGAGTTTTTTCCCAGAGATCTGACAAGACGTTTTCACATTGTTATGATACCGTGGGCTTTATAAATCATGTGCTTTGTGCTATGTATAATGGAATGAAACCTGATTACTGCTTTATTTAAGGAGAACTTTATTAGCAAACAAAGAATACCCAAACAACAGAAAAAGTTTTGCTCTTTAAAAGTGGTTGAAACTCAACTGTTTTGGAAATGGAAAAGAACTCAACCAGTCTTAAACAGAGGCATGCAAATAGGCCTCACTTTGTGTGATGTGTGTCACACTGAAAAATCAGTGTGAATATTCCTTTTGAGAAGACAATAACATCAGGTTGACTGAGTGATTAGTTTGGTAGTTTCCCGTGGGTAGTGGGTACACACTGACACTTAGGGAAACAAAAATTATTATTGTTTTTATTATTGAAACAGAATCTCACTCCATCACCCAAGCTAGAGTGCAGTGTTAAAATTTCATTTCACTGGAATCTCCACCTGCAGGGTTCAAGGGATCCTCCTGCCTCAGGCTCCTGAGAAGCTGGGACTACAGGTGTGTATTATGATGCCTGGCTAATTTTTGAATGTTTAGTAGACACAGGGATTTGTCATGTTGGCTAGGCTGGTCTTGAACTCCTGCACTCAAGTGATCTGCCTGCCTTGGCCTCCCAAGGTGCTGAGATTACAGGTATGAGACACCACACCCAGTGGGAACAAAAATCTATCATCAGTCCTTGAGCCAAATATGTTTCTATTTAGTGGGTATATGACATAAATAATATGGGGCCCATCTCCTCAAGGAGACTACAACCTAGTGAGGAAAATGGGCCATCAAATAAATAATATGCAGCATATTCCCAGTGCACAGAAAAATTATCAAGCACATTTCATCTCTTAATCTAATTTCTCCCTCAGCACAAGAGTCCACATTTAGGGGGCCTTTTCATTTTTTTTTCTCCGACAGTATTTGTTTATTCATCCACAAACCAACATTTACTTCAAGCCTACTCGTTTCTGGATGCAAGGTTAAGTGCCGGAAAAACCAAAGTGAACAAACCCATTTGTAAATTAATCTCAATGAAATGTAGTTGGCGAATATTTAAAGTTGTGCTGCTACATGGAATGACACCTGTAAAGGGTCAGCAAAAGCCCTGTGTAAAAGATGCTAAAGCTGGCTTTATGTTTGTATTCTTTTGCAAAGTGTCTTTTCATATCCTTCACCTACTTTTGCATTGGTTTGTTTGTTTTTTTCTTGTAAATCTGTTTTAGTTCTTTGTAGATTCTGGATATTAGCCCTTTGTCAGATGGGTAGATTGCAAAATTTTTTTTTCCCATTCTGTTGGTTGCCAGTTCACTCTAATGATTGTTTCTTTTGCTGTACAGAAGCTCTGAAGTTTAATTAGATCCCATTGATCTATTTTGGCTTTTGTTGCCAATGCTCTTGGTGTTTTAGTCATGAAGTCCTTGCCTATGCCTATGTCCTGAATGGTTTTGCCTAGGTTTTCTTCTAGGGTTTTTATGGCGTTAGGTCTTATGTTTAAGTCCTTAATCCATCTGGGGTTAATTTTAGTGTAATGTGCATTCTACACATTGCTAGCCAATTTTCCTAACTCCATTTATTAAACAGGGGATCCTTTCCCCATTGCTTGTTTTTGTCAGGTTTGTCAAAGTTTAGATGGTTGTAGATGTGTGGTGTTTCTCTGGAGGCCTCTGTTCTATTCCATTGATCTATATCTCTGATTTGGTACCAGTATCATGCTGTTTTGAGCACTGTTGCCTTGTAGAATAGCTTGAAGTCCAGCAGCATGATGCTGCCAGCCTTGTTCTTTTTGCTTAGGATTGTCTTGGCTATGTGGGCTCTTTTGTGGTTCCTTGTGAAGTTTAAAGTGTTTTTTTTCCAGTTCTGTGAAGAAGATCATTGGTAGTTTGATGGGGATAGCATTAAATCTATAGATTACTTTGGGCAGTATGGCCATTTTCACAATATTGATTCTTTCTAACCAGGAGAATAGAATGTTTTTCTATCTGTGTCTTCTCTTACTTCCTTGAGCAGTGGTTTGTAGTTCTCCTTGAAGAGGTCCTTTACATCCTTTGTTAATTGTGTTCCTAGGTATTTTACTCTCTTTGTAGCAATTGTGAATGGGAGCTTGCTCATTATTTGGCTCTCTGTTAGTCTGTTATTGGTGTATAGAAATGCTTGTGATTTCTGCACACTGATTTTGTATCCTGAGACTTTGCTGAAGTTGCTTATCAGCCTAATGAGATTTTGGGCTGAGAAGATGGGGTCTTCTACATGTACAATCATGTCATCTATAAATAGAGACAATTTGACTTCCTCTTTCCCTGATTGAATACCCTTTATTTATTTTTCTTGCCTGATTGCTCTGACTAGAAGTTCCAATACTATATTGAAGAAGAGTGGTGAGAGAGGACATCCTTGTCTAGTGCCAGTTTTCAAAGGGAATGCTTCCAGTTTTTGCTTATTCAGTATGACATTCACAGTGGGTTTGTCATAAATAGCTGTTATTATTTTGTGACATGTTCCATCGATACCTAGTTTATTGAGAGTGTTTACCATAAAGACTGTTGAATTTTGTCAAAGACGTTCTCTGCATCTATTGAGAAAATTATGTGTTTTTTGTCTTTGGTTCTGTTTATGTGGTGGATTATGTTTATAGACTTGCATATGTTGAACCAGCCTTGTGTCTCTGGGATGAAGCCTACTTGATCATGATGGATAAGCCTTTTGATGTGCTGTTGCAATCAATTTGCCAGTATTTTATTGAGGATTTTTGCATCTACCTTCATCATGGATATTGGCCTGAAGCTTTCTTTTTTCGTTGAGTTTCTGGTGGGTTTTGGTATCAGGATAATGTTAGTCTCATAAAATGAGTTGGGGAGGATTCCCTCTTTTCCTATTGTTTGGAATAGTTTCAGAAGGAATGGTACCAGCTCCTCTTTGTATGTCTGGTAGAATTTGGCTATGAACACGTCTGGACATGGACTTTTTTTGGTTGGTAGGCTATTAATTGCTGCCTCAATTTCAGCCCTTATTATTAGTCTATTCAGGGTTTCAGCTTCTTCCTGGTTTTGTCTTGGGAGGGTGCAAGTGTCCAAGAATTTATTCATTTCTTCCAGGTTTACAGGTTTATGTGTATAGAGTTGTTTGTAGTAATCTCTGATGGTAGTTTGTATTTCTGTGGGATGGGTGGTGATATCTCCTTTATCATTTTTTATTGCGTCTATTTGATTCTTCTCTCTTTTCTCTTTCATTAATCTGGCTAACAGTCTATTTTGTTGATCTTTTCAAAAGACCACCTTCTGGATTTATTAATTTTTGAAGGGTTTGTTGTGTCTATCTCCTTCATTTCTGCTCTTTAGTTATTTCTTGTCTTCTGCTAGATTTTTATATGAAGCCAACAGACGTATGAAAAAGAGCTCATCACCACTGGTCATTAGAGAAATGCAAATCAAAACCCCACTGAGATAGCATCTCATGCCAGTTAGAATGGTGATCATTAAAAACTCTGGAGACAACTGATGCTGGAGAGGATATGGAGAAATAGGAATACTTTTACACTGTTAGTAGGAGGATAAATTATTCAACCATTGTGGAAGACAGTGTGGCGATTCCTCAAAGATCTAGAAATAGAAATTCCATTTGACCCAATAATCCCATTACTGTGTATATACCCAAAGGACTATTTATAGTTCTATTATAAAGGTTCTATTATAAAGGTTCTATTATAGTTCTATTATAAAGGTTCTATTATAAAGATATGGACATGTATGTTCATTGTGGCACTGTTTACAGTTGCGAAGACCTAGAACCAACCCAAATGTCCATCAATGATAGAATGGACAAAGAAAATGGGGCACATATATACAACATAATATTATGCAGCTATAAAAATTGATGAGTTCATGTCGTTTATAGGGACATGGATAAACCTGGAAACCATCATTCTCAGCAAACTAACACAAGAACATAAAATCAAACCCTGCATGTTCTCACTCACAGGCGAGTGTTAAATAATGAGAACATGTGGACTCAAAGAGGGGAGCATCACACACTGGGGTCCATTGGTAGGGCTAGAGTGGGATAGTGGGAGGGAGAATGGGGAGGGATAATGTGGGGAGAAATGTGAGGTACAGATGTTGGGAGGATGGAGGCAGCAAACCATCTTGGCCATGAATGTACCTATGCAACAATCTTGCATGGTCTCCACATGACTCCAGAACCTAAAGCACAATTTAAAAAATCAGAAAAAAAGATAGTAAAGCTGAGACAGGTAAAATGTGTAACATTTACTGAATGCAGAAGAGCAGAAACTGAGATTTGAGAGGAAGAGCAAAGATATAAGAAGCCAAAGAGCAGTGGGTACAATATACCTTTGATATGGATATCCTCAAAGCCCTGACTTCATCACTGTAACCTATGTGTGTAACAAAATTGCACTTGCAACTCATACATTTATACAGATATTACTTTAAAAGAATAGGGTCCAGGGATCTGCAATAAAAAAATCAGAAAGGGGAACAGCAGGAGATAAATCCAGAAAGGGAAGGTAAAGACCAGATTATAGATAATCTTAAGAATCACATGAAAGATTTAGGGACCCATCCTCACATCCATGAGACCCTTGAAGGATTGTAGGATAGTGGGCTTATGTCTATGTTCTGAAGAAACCACATGGGCAAATGCCAACAGAATGGATTGGTAGGTAGTGTGGCTGGACACAGGAGACCAGTTAGAGACTATGACAGTCAGGCGGGCATCGGCTTGAATCGGGACTGTACAGTGAATAGTGTTTTTTTTGCTATTAAAATAATTCAAAACACAGTAGTAGGTTGGGGAGCACCTTTCTGTTAGGCAGATGACTTTTTTTTTTTTAATAATCCTAAAGACACACCAATTCAAACAAGTATTGGAAAACATTTGCAGTGAAGCAACCACTTTTAAATTGCTGCCTGATTCAGGGTGATTTCCTTAATTGCTCCATACCTTCATTTTCTCATTGTGCCTCATTGAAAAAATGAGGATAAGAATAGTAGAAGCATCGTCTTTATAAAGATGTTACATAGATTAAACAAGGCAATTATTAAAAATTAGCTGAAACAGTTCTTAGCAGATAGCAAGGGCTCAATATGTATCATCTATTGTCATGGTCATTATCATCATCATCATCGTTATGAAAGTTTCTTCTCTGAAATCACTAAAAATACATGAGGATACTAGAACTCTGATGCATCAACTTTCTAAGGTCTCAGAGAGATAGTGGAAGTCAGAGTATCCTCGAAGATTTTTTGAGCCAGTGGTTAGAAAGGTGGGTAATGATCCTGATCATGATCAGAGGTGGTTCTGGGAGAGACTCATCCAACTCCAATATGAAAAGTGGAGGGGTGGGGTGGGGGTGTGATGAGAAACAGGAAATCAGAATGGAAGATAATAATACATTTGTCAATTATTAGAGCAGACACCACAGGACAAATAATAAATTACAAAGAGCAAGAGATAAAAATATAAAATGGCTGAAAATTGATTTTTGTTTTTTTTGTCATGGAACAGGGATTTGGAATAATCACAAAAGAATGCACAGAAAAAAAGATGAAAAGATTAAGCAAATAGGAGAGAATAAATGTAGATGGTGGAAAACATAAAGATAAATGGTGTCCTTATTAGTAAATTACTTGTGCAGAACAAAACATATTTAAAGGCATAATTTAGGAAAGTTTCCCAAAAGAAAGAAAGAAGTAAATTCATAGTTAGAAAATAATATGTTGATTGATCAACACTGGAGCATGTCCTAATAAAATTACCAATTGGTAGAGATAAAAAAAAAATTATATTTCTGATACCCTAGCAGAAAAAGTGAGCCATCTACATGAGCAAAGGCTAGTCTGGACTTCTTCTTGACAGTAATACTTAATACCAAGAAATGATGGATAAATTTCAACACAGTATTGGAGGTCTGGATAGAGCTTATAGTACAGATGGTTTCTTTCTTACTCCATTTGTGTTGCTATCAGGGAATACCTGAGGCTGGGTAACTTATAAATAAAAAGAGGTTTATTTGACTCATGGCTCAGTAGACTGCTCAAGAAGCAGGGTGATGGAATCTGGTTGGCTTATGGTGAGATCCTCAGGCTGCTTCCACTCTTGGTGGCAGGCAAAGGGGCACTGGAGTGTGGAGGTCACTGGCAAGAGTGGAAGCAAGAAAGAGGGAGGTGCCAGACTATTTTAAACCACCAGCTCTTGAGATAATTAAGAGAGTGAGAACTCACTCATTACTGTGAGAATGGCAGGAACATGAGGCATCTGACTCCATGAAAAAAACTCCCATTAGGTCCTGCTTCCAACATTTGGGGCAGATTTCAATATGAGCTTTGGAGGGGAAAATATCCAAATGACAGCAGTCCCCAATTTACTATGGTTTGATTTACAATTGCTTGGCTTTAAAATGGTATAAAAGCAACAATGCCTTCAGGAGAAACCGTACTTCAAGTACCTATACAACCTTTCTTTCAGTATAGTATTCAATAAATTACATATTCAATACTTTATTATAAAATAGGCTTTGGGTTAGATGATTGGCTAAAGTAAATATTCCAAACACCTTAAAGGTAGCTTAGATTAAGTCATGGTGTTCACTAGGTTAGGTGTATTAAATGTATTTTTGACTTACAATATTTTCAAGTTATGATGGGTTTATCTGGATGTAACCATATCATAAATTAAGGAACATCTGTATTGTTAGATACAGAATATTAAAAAATACAATAACCATATGCCTTTCTTACAACAAAACAAATAAAATGGCCAATTAAAAAAGAGCACAAAAATTTAAAAATTAAAAAAAATGTGTAAAAATCTGGATTGAATATTGCCTTTATTTGATATATAGTTAAGACTTAGGTAACTATATGCAAAAGAGTACAAAATATTATAATTCTTAGTAATATAAAAATCATGATTCACCTTACACAAATTAGAATTGGGAAAAGGAGAGAGTTGAGAAATTAGAGACAGGGTAGTTTTACCACCTGATCTCACTTGTTTTACAGTAAATAAATTTAAACCTTTGAAATTAAGGAGTGTTGTTAAATAATGAGTCTAACCTTATAATGCTATTTGCAAAATCATTTTATTAATGTTAGAGAAATAATAATAAATATTTTAATATTTTTGTGAAAAATTATCTGATATTTAACAATATCTTCAATTTTGTTTGCTTATTAAAATTTATTACTGAAAAAATTAACAATGAATAAAAATATTTGCCAGAATGATTTTTTCATTTAGAAATTATTTCTATCTGTTCATTTGTCGTTACCTTTCTCATTCTGTATATGATAAATTGATGGCTGGAATTGGAATGCCAACGAATTATACTAAGAGCAGTTCAGCGCTTCTTACTGAGTGTTTACTGAAGGCAGGAAGTCTCCTGAGCATTGTGTGTGTGATACTTCATTACATCTCAGAACCAACAACACTAAGTGGCAACTACTATTATTCTCCTCACTGTTTAGATGATGGACTTGAGACATAGTTGGGTTTGGAGAATTTCCTAAGCCAGCATAGGTAAAGCCTGGATGCTAACCTGGATAGTTTTTAGTTATGAACATGAACGTTTTTAGGTAATGAAATTGTTATGGTGCTTGTTTCTTTAATTTCTAGAATTTTACATCAAATTTATAAATACTTACAACATATATAACACATATACATATAACATATATATATATATATATATATAACATACGTATATAAATAAGTAAAACATTACACATATAGGTCATTTAGAAGCAATGGAGTAAAAGGGAGATGTGTGAGGGCAGAGCACAGAGGAGAAAGAAGGGCAGGGAAAACAGAGAGCTGAGGAAAATAGAGGGGAGGCTGCTAAAATTGACTTTCTGAAGTCAGGAAAGGGCCTTAGAAATATGGTTTCCAAATATTCAATATAAATGTTATTTATCACGTGTTATTGCAATGTGGAGCCCCTAAAAGAATAATCTACTTGAGGCAGCTGAGAAACCAATGGAAGATCACATGTTTAAATGTGGATTTTCAATGGAGTAGATAGCCACAAAATGCAAAGTGAAGACCGAAATTTTAGCAGAAAACAGGCATTAAAGCTAAAGGTGACTGGGAGAGACACAAACTCTCAGGAATTTCCAGAACCCTGGTGAAGGATTTTGCACAGGATGTGGGATGACAGACTTAGTTATTCAAAGGATTTCAGAGGAGACTGGCTTCTGAGTCAGTGACACACCCATCCTTGCACCAATGCTGTCTGGTATTTTATTAGCCTCCAACTTGACATAGGCAAGTAGGCAGCGAGTCTTAAGGAAGGGAAAAGCTTGCTGAGTTGTACTCAGCTAGCCTAGTGGCAGAGATTGAATTTATACCGTTTCCCTGTTAGCAAAGTCTAGATTCTTCATGAGCACTCTCTTCTGAGTAGTAGAATATATTTTCTTATTTTAGCTCAATAGATGTGGATAACATCAGAATCAATATAAGCTGAGACTGTTGCTCTATTAGCATCCAATTAAACCTCACCAAATCTGGAAAACTGTCAGATCAATCCCATTATTCTTCAACTCATATGCACCTTTAATTCAATCACTTGCTATTTTAAAACTCAGTTTTGAGCCAAATTCCCCAGTAGGCATCATAATATGTTGTCTATTATGTGATTCATAGATCATGGGGTATAGCAGCCAAGGTTGCTGATGGGAAGTGTCCGTCAAAGAACATAATTCTGTCCTTGACATCAGAATGTTCTACAGTATCCTCTGACACCCACTGGAGTATTTGGCCACTTTTCCTTTGTTGGCCCAATTCTCACCTTTGATGTGGCTGCAGCTGCTGCTACTCTGTGATTTATCAGTCTAACTCTGTTTCCTACCTAAGGTATTTCTCTGGCAGAGATAAAAGCTCTCATGCTTAGCCACTGCCGTCTTTTTGATCTTTTCCAGGCTTCTAGGGAAACTCAGGAAAAGATGGTGGGGGCTGCCTCAAGAAATAATTGTGTCCAGTAAGATCATAATCCCTTGTTCAGCATCTTGCCTATGCAGGATAAACAGCAGTCTTCCCACTCTCAATGGCTACAGGAAAAGAAACAGGGACACCTGTCTCTTCTGCTTTCAAATTTCCAATCTTCAAAGCAGGGCTTCCTCATATCTCCATGCACTCAACACATTCTACTTCCTTCTCCTTCTCTCGTCACATGATTAATTGCTTAAAAAAGGAAGGGCTTAATATTGTCATTTGAAGTGAAATGGTACTTGCTGGGCAATATTGTTTTTTTTTTTTTTTTTTTTTTTTTTTTTTTTTTTTTTTTTCTTCAGGTGAAATTGAGCAAAATTCCCTAGAAAATAGACCTATTAAACTAAATGAGATCTCATTGTTAAGGGGAACACTACACACTGGGGTCCGTTGGGGGGAAATGGGGGAGGGGCAGGGGGGTGGGGAAGTGGGAAGAAATAGCATGGGGAGAAATGACAGATACAGGTGAGGGGACGGAAGGCAGCAAACCACACTGCCATGTGTGTACCTATGCAACAATCTTGCATGTTCATCACATGTACCCCCAAACCTAAAATGCAATTAAAAAAAAATTATAAAAAAAAAAAACAACACAAAACTAAATGAGAGATCTCTGGTTTTTCTTGAGTTCATGTATTCTAAGAATTCCACTGGAGTGGACTTATCAAACATCAAAGTGTCATGAAGACCCACAAAAATGTTAACTTGTTAAGAAATTTAGTATCCATGAGATCAACTTAAGAAAAATTAATACTGTGTGAATTTAGTGGCTTAATTGTGCCTGGATTAGTTAATTAGATAATTAACATAAGAATGTGCTTTTCATATTAGGTCTCTGTATGTTAATAATAGAACTGTTCATAAGATGAGCAAACTTGACATTGAGAAGTGCTAATTAATTTCAGAAATGGAACCTTTCACTTGCTAAAATACTTTTTCATTGTCTCCCTCAGAGAACTGTCATTGCACCTATTTGCTGGATCATCTTTCCCAAATTTGCATTTTTTACACTTTTTTTAACCATTCACATTCTCTTAAAATGTTCAGTATCTATATATGTTTTTAAAAATAAATCTTATCATAAATATAATCAAATACTTTTTCACATACTTGTCATAAAATAATGTACACAACTGCTACCTTGGCTTTCTACAAAAATTTCTAGGAATTCTTTACAGCTTTATCACATAGTAATTCTCAGCAAAAAAAAAATATTTAATTCATGGGACACATTTGTTAGGACTGAGATTTAGCATCTGGTATATATAGTTTTAAAAATCCACTGACCTCAATAATTAGAAAAACTATTCATTTTTATTAATGTAACAGTTTCCCTGGTGTTGCTTCCATTTTAATCCCTTCTGGGTGTATGGTGTATAGGCAGAAGCCTGGTGAATTGGCCTTTCTCAATGTGGGGGCCTTCAAGTGCAATTGTCTTTTACAGACAGAGGGGAATTGACAGTTCCTCTTTTATTGCTTTTATTGTTGGTGCCAGTGTTAAGAATTTCAAAAACCTCAATACACATCTCTCTTTTAAAGTTCTGTACCTTTAAAAAAAAGGTACAGAAAGTAAAGGAGATGAACAATTAAAATATTATTTTTATTCCTGATTAAGGTGATATTGGAAATATCGGAAATAGTGGCATATATCTGTGAGAAAGTGGGATTCATTAAACTACAAATTATACAGACTTCCCTACTGAATTGTGCAAACAGAATGAAGTATAAAAAGTGAGGAAGAATGGCTTGCCCTATAACATAAAACAGTGAAGGGAAATGGACAGACTTGTATTCTTAGCTGAAAACAATCAAAAGGGATTAGTTATTTATAAACTGAATCCTTACAAGTGTCACTTTGAAGTACACAATGAAACTTCCTTTGTTTCATCTTATAAGGATGCCAGATTCTGCATATCTGAGACTGTGACAATGAGAAATTTAAAGTTTTGATACTATTGACTAGCCTGAGCTGTTTAAATATTTTTGAGTTTATTTTCTTCTAAGAATTTTCAGAAAACTTTAAACTATCTGTACCATCTAGATTTCAAAATTAACTGGTAACAGTTGTATATGGTTTTAGGCAAATTATTTAGAAAAAATGTTTTAAAAGCTATGTATCAATATATATGTCTTATGATATATATGTCTAATTTATTATGTGTATCTATATATAACAAGTTCACAACATAATCATTAGAGAATATGGCTTATACATTTTTTTATATTGAATTAATACTTTATAGCTTAAGTAATAGATTTTATAAAAATTAATATTTTCATTGTAGCTTAATAATAGATTTTTATAATTATTCTACAGTCTTTAAAATATATTCAAGTATTAATATTAAAATTTATACAATGTTTTAAATCAGTCTGATTATTTGTATTATTTAAGCAATTTAAAAATATTTTTCCTGGTAGTTAGAAAATTTTTTGCCTATCCAAATATTTACTTGGTATTTATTCTCTTTCTTACATGGTTAGACTTTTTTACTTGAAAAAATTTAACTCATATCTTATCATGTCTTATTTTTTTCTATGTATCCAAGTATATTTTTAAATTTTAAGAGTTTCTGTTCTAATCTTATAGCTAATGTTAAAAAAAAAGAGTTTCTGGTTTTATCCTTATACTTCTACTTCTGTTATTTATTCTCTTGTTCTTCTAGTAACTGGAGAGTTGTACCATTAATTCTCTTTCCCATTAACTAATACATGAATTTGAACACCATATCAACAATTTAGTATTTAATTGTCTTTTTGATTCAAAATTCACTAATTTCTACTTTGATTTTCTATTAAAAACAAATTTAGCTTATTATTTGATACCTTGCTAAATTATCAAATTAGAGCACACTGTACATGAAAGGAGTCTGTAAACTTTTATTTTCATATATTTTCTTAGAAGTTGACTGAAATTTAAGGGTTTTTTCTAGTTCTGTGAAGACGGTCATTGGTAGCTTGATAGGAATAGTGTTGAATCTGTAAATTACTTAAACTTCAGAAAAATAAAAAATAAAACAACACAGAATATTATGTTGAATATCAGAGAGGTTTCAAAATGGGGAGTCTCAAAATGCCTTTGTGCAACATCTCTAGAGGTCAACCAATCTGGAGAACAGGTTTATGATAAGTCTAGTATTTTATGGCTTGTGCAGGAGAATTACATAAATTTTAGTATATAAGTAGGATTTCCCTGTTCCCTTTTCATGCTCCTTAAGTGTTATTACCATGTTTAAAAATAAATTCACACTCTTTAGTGTGGCCCGCAAGGTATTACATGCTCCATTCTTGCAACATGCTAAGCTGCTCAAAGCCTCACAGAACTTTCCCACAACATTCTGTTACCTCTTCAATATTCCAGGTGTTGGGAAGACTGTGATAAAGACAAGACCACTCCTCCCGCAGAGGTTTAATATCCTAGAAGGGAAGTGACACAACAAGGTTAGTAAACATAAAATGATCAAGATTATTTCTGCTGTTTCAGGGAGTAATAAACCATATTTTAAAAGTTTAAAAAGGTGACGTGAAGATAGTTATAAAATGCCTCGTTGAGAAGATATAGTGAAACACAAAGAATAAAAAAAGGCCAGTCCTATGACTGTTGGATGACAGAATAATTCAAACAGAAGGGGCGAGGAGAGGAAATATAAAATAAAAAACCCTAAGGCAGGAAGTCTGTATGACTAAACAGGGAGATGAAGAAGGACAAGGTTGCTGAAGCATAATTAGTAATGGGGTTTGGTGGTAGGGAATGACTTTAAGGAGGGAGGCAGAGGCAACCACCAAATACTAGAAACAATACTCATAATGAGCAAATAGCAATGAGATATCAACTACCATCATCAGATTGGCAAAATTGAAAGTCTGACAAATATCACAGGCTGAAGAAGGGGATTGCTTATAACGACGTGCTGTAGTGCACACTGGTATAACTACTTTGGAGAGCAATGGGTTTTTCTGTGAATTGCAAAATGTCCATCCTGTACAATCTAGGACTTTTTCTCCTAGATATATGCCTCCCAAAAATAATCTCATCTGGGAACCAGGTTGTTCATAGCATTGCTGTTGTCACTAGTAAAACAACAACAATTAGATTAGAAACAATCTAAATGTATATCATTAGGAGGATAAATAATAAGTACAGAATACTCAAAAATACTGTACAGCACTGAAAATGAATAAATAAGAATTATTGGTAATCTTTGGCCCGGTGTGGTGGCTCACAACTAATTCCAGCACTTTGGGAGGCTGAGGTGGGCGGATCATGAGGTCAGTAGTTTGGGACCAGCCTGGCCAACATGGTGAAACCCCATCTCTACCAAAAATACAAAAATTAGGTGGGCATGGTGGTGCATGCCTGTATTCCCAGCTACTCAGGACACTGAGGCAGGAGAATTGTTTGAACTAGGGAGGCAGAGGTTGCAGTAAGCCGAGATCGCACCATTGCACTCTAGCCTGGGCAACAAGAGTGAAACTCTATTTCAAAAAAAAAAATTTAAAAAAAAGGAATTATGAGAAATCTTCTAGATGAAGTTTATAAGCAGTGTTGAGAGCACCCCCACAAATTTCATAAAAGAATACATATGGTACAATTTCCTTTATGTACATTATTAGCTTATTTTGAGATAAACTTACAAAAAGAGTACAGTGAGATAAAATGTACCTATTGGCTCCCTTTAATAATAACATCTTACATAATCACTAAAGTATAGTAATTTTTCAATAAAGCCGGGAAATTGACGTTGACATTGGCATAGTGCTACTAAGTAGACTGTATAACTTAATCGGATTTCATCAGGTTTTACATGCACTCATGTTTATGGTGTGTCTATGGATAATAGATATAAATTCTATGACATTTTATCACCTGTATAGATTTATATAACTACCACCATGATAAAGATACAGAATTATTTCTTCACTACATGGGAAATTGCACGTTATTCTTTTATAATCACACTCTTAAAAATACTTTTAAGTTCAGGGGCATAAGTGCAGTTTTTTTTACATAGGTTAATTTATGTAGCACTTCTTCTAAACCATGATCATTACTAATCTATTCTTCATCTATATAATTTTGTCATTTCAAGGACGCTAAATTGAATCAGACCAGGTGTGGTGGTTCCCATCTGTAATCTCAGAACTTTGGGAGGCAAAGATGGGCGGATCACCTGGAGTCAGGAGTTCAAGACCAGCCTGGTTAACATGCTGAAACCCTGTTTTTACTAAAAATACAAAAATTAACTGTGTGTGCTGGTTAAATAACTGGTGCACACCCAGTTAGTTTTTGTATTTTTAGTAAAAACTGGGTGTGTTGGTGCTCAGTCTCTGAGCTGGGGTTACACACAAGATGGTACCGGTGCTATCTCGGCTTACTCGTGCAGAGTAGCTGCGTGTGTAATCCCAGCTACTCAGAGACTGAGGCACAAGTAGGCCGAGATAGCACCACTGCCCTCCAGCCCGGGTGACAGAGTGAGACTCCGTCTCAAATAATATATGTGTAGAAAATTAAAAATAAATAAATAAATAAATGGAATAATGGAGTATGCAACCTTCTGAGACTGGCTTTAACAATATCCAGCACAATGCTATTGAGATCTAACCATCAAATAATTTGTTTAGTCTTATTGCTGAGTAGCATAGATGTACTACAGTGTACTTTACTTTTCATCACTTGAGGGAAATTTAGATTGTTTCCGGTTTGAGATTATTACAAATGAAGTTGCTGTGAGCATGTGTATAGGTTTTAGTGTAAATATCCATTTCAGTTTTCTTGGAGTGGCATTGCTGGGTCACATGGCAAATGTATGTTTAATTTCTAAAGAAAGTGCCAAACTGTTTCCCAGAGTAGGCGTACCATTTCACATTCTCGATAGCATGTGTGAGATACCCATTTTCTCCATACCTTCTCCAGCAGTTGGCACTAACAGTATTACTTCAGCCATTTTGATAGGTTTTTAGGTATCTTCATATTTTAATTTGTGTTTCTCTAATAGCTAGTGATTTGCAGTATCCTCTTACATACTTCTTTAGCAAAGTGTTTGTTGAAGTATTTTTCTGATTTTCTAATTGAATTTTGTATTTTATTATTATTGAGCTTAGAGTATTTTTAAATATTTTGGATAAAAGTCCTTTGTCATATATGTGATTAGCAAATGGGTTCCCCTCACCCCTCAACTCAGTGGCTTGTCTTTTTGTCTTCTTAACAGGGCCTTTCACAAAGAAAACCTTTTTTAAAATTTTAATTAATTCAATTCATCTACTTTTAAAATATCTTTTATAGAACTTTATGTCTAAAAATTATTTGTCCAAAGATTCCCTTTTATAAAACTTTCTGCCAAAAGGTTTATAGTTTTGTGGGGTTTTTAACTTTTATTTTTTTCTGCCTATTCTTTTACTTCTATATATTTTAAACATTTTATATACCGAACACAAAATTTACCATTAATGACATTAGTACATTTACAATGTTATGTAAACATCACCACTGTCTGCTCTCAGAACATTCCATCACCCCAAAGGAAATCTAATGCAAGTTACACAGTCATTGCCCGTGCCTCTCTCCCCTCAGCTCCTGGCTAGTACTAATTCGCTTTCACTTTCTAAGAATTCACCTGTTCTGTATATTTCATATGAATGAAATTATAGCATATATGGTCTTATGTGTCTTACATTATTTTTATTTACTTTTTATTATACTTTTAAGGTCTGGGATACATGTGCAGAGCGTGCAAGTTTGTTGCACAGGTAAACACGTGCCATTGCGGTTTCCTGCACCTATCAACCCATCATCTACATTAGGTATTTCTCCTAATGCTATCCCTCCCCAGTCCCCCACCTCCCAACAGGCCCCGGTGTGTGGTGTATGATGTTCCCCTCCGTGTCCATGTGTTCTCATTGTTCAACTCCCACTTATGAGTGAGAACATGTGATATTTGGTTGTCTGTTCTTGTGTTAGTTTTCTGAGAATGACATTATTTTTAATTCTAAAGTAGGCTCTGGCAATTTACCTTCATCTTCTATTAGATATCTAATATCTGTAATTAATTATGTTTTGTGAACATAAAGGCTATAATTGTTTTAAAGAAGATTTTTTAAAAAGAAGTTATGGATACATAATGGTTGTATATATTTATGAATGCATGTGAAATTCTGATACAAGCATACAGTGTGCAATGATCAAATGTGGGTAATTAAGATAGCCATCATCTCAAAAATTTATCCTTTATGTTGGGGACATTCTAAATCTCTCTTCTATTTTAAAATGTACAATATATTGTTTTCTATGAGTTTACTTTTAGATCTGTGATTTACTTTGGATTAATTTTCATAGAAGGCATGAGGTTTAGGTTCAGGATATTTTTTAACCTATGCATGTGCAATTATTTGAACATCATTTGTTTAAAAATACTATCCTTTCTCCATTGAATTGTCTTTGCACTTTTGCCAAAAATCAGTTGAACATATATTTGTAGATCTCTTTCTGGGTTTCTTATTCTGTGGCATTGATCTCTGTTGATACTTCCACCAATCCACATTGTTTTAACTACTGTAGTTGTATTGTAAGACTTAAAATTGGCTAATGTAACTCCATCCACTTCACTTTTCCTCTTCAAAATGATTTCAGCTATTCTTTGCTTTTCCTTATAAAATTTACAGTGATCTTGTTTATAAATATAAAACTTTTGGTGAAGTTTTGATATTGTTTTTAATCTATATATCAATTTTGGTATCATTGACATGTTTACTATGCAAAGCCTTCTAATCCACCTACATGGTATTTATCTCCAATTATTTAGACATTCTTTGCTTTTTTCATTAACACTTCACAGATTTTCTTAATGTGGATCCTGTTTTTGTGTTTTGTTAGATTTATACATATATATTTCCTTTTCTCAAGTGATCATAGATGGTATGTACCTTAAACTTTTGTTTTTGGTAGATTACTGACAGCATGAAAATTATGATTAATTTTTATGTATTGACCCTCTATCCTGTAGCACAGTACCCTCTAGGATAATATCTAAAATAAGGTGATTCTAAAATTAATCTGCAAATGATAGCTTAAGAAAAAAAAAGCAATTATTCAACCAGATATTAAAACATATACAAAACTGTAATAATAAATGTAACATAGTATTTGCATAGAATAGATAAATATATCAATGAGACAGAATAGAAAATTCACACTCATGTACATATATGGAAATCTATGTGTGATAAAATTACCGTTTCTTTCAGATGTCTTGGAGAATTTTAAAAAATATTATTTCAACTCACTAGTGAAAAGATGGACTTGCTTAAAGTTAATCTAAAGATGACTTTAGAAAATTTGATTAAAATTAAAAATTAACTCGGGATTATACATCCTTAGATATCTTAGGGTATAATAAAAACTATTAAGAAAAAATATTACAAACATGCAGGGTAATATGTTTATAATTTTAGAATTGTAAAGTCTTCAGAGACAACTCAGAAGCCACAACAAAGAGCATTATAAGTGAAATCTCTTAAAAATTAAAAACTTTTCAGGGTATGGGGCTCACACCTGTAATTCCAGCACACTGAGGGGCTGAAGTGGGTGGATCATCTGAGGTCAGGAATTTGAGACCAGCTTGGCTAACATGTCTCTGTCTCTACTAAAAATACAAAAATTAGCCAGATGTGGTGGCACTCACCTAATAATCCCAGCTACTTAGGAGGCTGAGGCAGGAGAATCTCTTGAACTCAGGAGATGGAGATTGCAGTGAGCTGTGATCGCGCTACTGCATGCCAATCTGAGAACTGAAACTCTGTCTCAAAAATATATATACAATAAAATAAATTAAAAACTTTTATAATTCAAATACCATGAAACATAATATTAAAAACAAGTAATATCTGCGAAAAAATATTTAAAATAATATAAAATAATATCTACAATATGTAAAACTTGTAATTCAGTATTGAAAAAACAAATTAGAAATGAGAAAATATATGTGAACAACTTACCAAAAATAAACACAATGATTAGTATGAATCTTTTTTAGTTAGTAGGCAATAAAATGATTTTTTTTTTACTATCAGCTTGTCAAAAATATGACCAAAAAACCTGACACTACCTAGTGAGGATGTTAGAAAGAGAATAAGAGTATTCTTAAAAATGACCTGGCTCAAGCCTGTAATCCCAGCACTTTGGGAGGCCGAGGCGGGTAGATCACGAGGTCGAGAGATCGAGACCATCCTGGTCAACATGGTGAAACCCCATCTCTACTAAAAATACAAAAAATTACCTGGGCATGGTGGCGCGTGCCTGTAATCCCAGCTACTCAGGAGGCTAAGGCAGGAGAATTGCCTGAACCCAGGAGGCGGAGGTTGCGGTGAGCCGAGATCGCGCCATTGCACTCCAGCCTGGGTAACGAGCGAAACTCCGTCTCAAAAAAAAAAAAAAAACAACAACAAAAAAAACGACCTTTGGAATATAAATTTATACAGCCTCTTTATGCAGGAGACAATATAAAAAAATAAAATAAGAAAACATAGTCTAACATAAATCAGGAAAAAAGTTCAAGAAGCAAACAAAACCAAAATGGCAGAAAAAATAAAATAAATATAATTATTATAAAATGTACTAGTTATGTTTACAATTTAAAGGATAAAAACTGTCTTTGAAATATCTTTCATATTAAAGAGTTGAAAGTTCTTCCTTCAGAACTTTGAATCTATTGTTATGAAGTTTTCTGATGCTTGGTGTTGATGGTAGAATGATGATGGTCTGATTTTGGCTGTTTTGTATGTGAATTATCTTTTCCTTCAGAAAATTAATTGATGATGTTGTGCACTGTATGAAAACATGTTAATATGTGGGCCTTTTTGTTTAATTAATTGTGTTTATTTATTAGCCAGCTGTTTTAATTTGAGGGTTTGTTTGTTAAGTCTGAGATTATTCTGAATTACTTTTATTTTTCTTAATTTCTCTTCCCCTTATCATACTAGTACCCCCACCTAAGACATGTAATGAGCATTCATACTTCTTTTCTATTACCTTAATTTTACGTTTATTTGTATTTTTGCTCTATGCTCTGAAACCTTTTTCACATTTATTTTTCTTTCTTTTTTTTTTCTTCTTTAAAATAATATGTCTCTGTTTTCTCAAAGAAATGTATTCCTTTATGTACCTTTCAATTTTTATTTTGGTGGAGTCTTTGCAGAAGAATAAGGTGAGGTTTCAGGAGAGACATCCATATACAACCAGGCAGAATTTACCTATTGAGAAATAAATGAATATTCAGATTCTCCAAAGAATTGATTGAATGAATGAGTGGGAATTAGACATAATTTGGAAACTCCCAATAGAGAGAATAATCCATTTAGATAGCAAAATCAAAACAAGATTTTCCAGGTTATGATAAATTTATTTCAATTCAAGTAATGATTTTCAATCTATTTGAAGTACTTTGTTTTTTACTTTGAGTAGTCTGTGAAATTAAACTGAGCACACTTTGATTCTGTCACATAATGTTTCCAGAGTAAGTTTTGTCCTGGTGTTCGGTAACAACCAAGCAAATCCTACACAGTACAATTTCTTTGCAGTAATTTAGCCAAATGTCTCTCATTCCTTTCTGACCTCATCTCTCACTCATCATTTATTTGTGGGATTTGGAAAGTATTGATGGAATAGAAACAGGTTGCAGCTTTCATTTTGTTCCTCTCCTGCACACCCTGTACAATCTGGCCACAGTGCATGCTATTCTCTGTGCACATCTTGAGCGCTTTGACCTCCATGCTATTGTCCTCTAGAATGCCTTTCCTCATTCTAGTCTATAATCAACACAAATTGGAGGAGTTGCTCTGCTTACAAAGGCATTCCCAATGACTATGCCCTCCCTACACTGGCCACTTTTTACGGATACACAGTGTGCCTATTTGATTCTCTCTCCTGATAATTTGAAGAAAGGAACAGAGATGTCTATTTGTGAAATGCTGAAAAATTAGTTATTTCTTGGTTGCATCCTTGAGAGAAGAGTTATATGTTTTTTTTGCTGGCATCTTCAGAGAGGCCCTGGTTCCTGAATTTCCTCAAGCTTGATACTGAAATTCTGCTTTATGAATCTTTCCAAAAATCCTACCTTTTCCTTGACAGAACCATTAAAAAATGTTTTTCATCCCCTGCTTTCAGGTACATGCCACCAAGGAGTTTTTACCTAAGCTAAGTCCCATCTCCTCAGGTATATTCTTACTTTCTCTTTTTAAAAAAAACTTAAAAAATATTTTATTTGCTTATTTATGTTTTATTTTTTTTACTTTTAAGTTAAAGGGTACAAGTGAGGTTTGCTACATACATAAATGTGTGTCACAGGTGTTTGTTGTACAGATGATTTGATCTCGCAGGTTTTAAGCTTAGTACCCATTAGTCATTTTTCCTGATCTTCTCCCTCCTTCCACTCTCCACCCACTAAAGGGCTCCAGTGTGTGTTATTCCCCTCTCTGTGTCCATGTGTTCTCATCATTTAGCTTCCATTTTCAAGTGAGAACATGTGGTATTTGGTTTTCTGTTCCTGAGTTAGTTTGCTAAAGGTAATGGCCTCCAGCTCTATCCATCTTTCTCAAAAGACATGATCTCATTCTTTTTTATGGCTGCATAGTATTCCACAGTGTATATGTACCACATTTTTTAATCCAGTCTATCATTAATGGGCATTTAGGAGCTGGGCCTAAACCTCTGTGATTGCAAGATAGGTTGATTTCATGTCTTTGCTATAGTGAATAGTGCTGCAATGAACGTATGTATATATGTGACTTTAAAATAGAATAATTTATATTCTTTTGGTTATTATACCCAGTAATGGGATTGCTGGGTGAAATGGTAGTTTTGTCTTTAGATTTTTGAGAAATCTCCACACTGTCTTCCACAATCTTTGAACTAATTTACTTGCTTGCTTTTTAAGGGAAGGTTTAAACTCTTTCTCTGCAAGGAAACTTCATGGCCTTATCCAACTAGAAGGCTTCTCCTCCATCCTCTGCAATCTACCAGTCTCTTCCTTTGACCTCTCTCATGGCAATCACCTCTCATACCTTGAATAAAGTATACTTTCAGTGATGAACATCACCATATAGGAGAATAGCTGCTCCTTAAGGGCATAGCTTCCATTTAGTTTTTCTCTACAATACCTTGCACACAGCAAATGATCCGTAAGAATCAGTTTGTTTATTAATTTACATGTTTACAAAAGGCTTCACTGATTTGGCAGAAGACACTAGAAGAGCCATTGGTTCAGAAGCCATTTTCTTACTAGCAGCTACTACTTCGTTTGTGTCCTGTTTGTACCATCTTATGTTAATCCTCCTGTTATGGACTGAAAGTCTGTGTCCCCTTAAAAATTATTTATTGAAATCTTAATTTTAAGTGTGATGTTATGTGAAGGTGGAGCCTTTGAGAGGTAATTAGGTCATGAGGGTAGAGCCCTCGTGAATGAGATTATTGTCCTTGTAAGAAGAGACCAGAGAGCCAGATAACTGTTTTTTTTTTCTGCCATGTGAGTATAAAAGGAGAAGTCAGGGCCTTCTCCAGAACCTAGCCATGCTAGAAACTTGACATTGGACTTCCAGCCTCCAGAAATATAAGAAAACAATTTCTGTTATAAGCTACTCAGTATATGGTACTTTGTTATAGCAGCCTGAACAAATAACACCTAACCATGCTGCAAAGTAGATAATATTATGCTCACTCTCCAGAGAAGAAAAATAAAGTTTAAAGAGGGAGAAGCAATTTGTCCAAGGTTGCATACTGATTTATAAGCGGAGCTAGGCCTAAACCTCCGTGATTGCAAGATAGATGATATGAACAGAGTCACTGAGACAATTCCCACTGGGAATAAGCAAATGCCGGAAGAAAATATTATCAGTTATCCAACACCTGGGAATAAAAAGAAGCAGTTTATTTTTAAGCCTGGGCCATTAACAGCATCAGCATGAGCATCAGCAGCCACTTATGTGTTTGCAGACCTGTTAGACTCCAGGTATTCAGAGCCAGTGAATTACATTTTCAGACCATTCATCAGAGGAAGGCATTTTTACCCCCATTTTAGAGACTAGAAAACGGAGACTCGCAGAAAAATACTATGTGACATTTGTACAGAGAGTAACAGAGTAAAATTTCAAATTTAGATCTTGTCTTCCTCTCCAGTGATTTTTTTCAAGGTGCTGCACTGTATTGGCAAAATTCTTGTGATTAAAGAGTAATAATTGAAATCACAATCAAAGATGGTAGGACAATCCTATGTAGACACCTCTAATGAACAAGTCTGCGTGATCCGCAAGTGACCCGTCTCCTGTATCGTCATGGGAATCACCTGATCTCTTATTGAACAACATTTTTATAAAGGACATATACAAAGATAAAAACAAGTTGCTTATGAAGTTTGCTAATATGATTAACAAAGGATTTGAGATTTAAAATAATCTTCAGAGGTATGGATGCTGAGCCAAACACCAAACCAAAACAAAACAAAAAAACAGTAAAAATAAAACTGCTCATGAGAAAAGGTTACAAACTCATTTCATAAATGCAAAAAGAAAGACTCCTGACCAGGCAGCTGTTTACTAAAAAATAGCTGAGGATTTAGTTGATCATGTACTTTCCACATACCAGCAAAAGAATCAAGGGTTGAAACAGTGGCACTGCTGTTTCCAACCACTATAGTCCTGTGTTTCTGTGCAGTAGACGGGTCTTGGTAAAATATTCCATCCTTGTGCTCCTTTCAGAGGATTATAGGCAAAACAGAGGCCAGAGAGGTCTGTGCTTGCTCATTTGAGTGCTGGTCCCTCTGCTTGGAAGGCCTTTTCCAGGTGCTACCAGGTGAAGGCAACTGGTCCTGCAAGTCTACCCTTAAGCATTTTCTTCCCTATGAACACTTCTTTGTTATCTCTGGGTAGAAAGTGCTGCTATGAAAAGAGTGACCACAGGCTGACCTGGTGGGAATGTAGCTAGACAGGGAGTCCTGTCTGTTGGATTTCCCAGTCAACACCTTATGCCTCCTAACCTGTGAGGCACTTTGCAAGCATTAGAGTTCAACCTCATTAAGTAATTTTGAGCAAAACATTTTCTGAATATTTACTTAATACCTAGTATGCCAATATATCAGCAATGAAGGCTCAACACTTTGTTTATACGTTGGGCCTTTAAACCACTCTATCCGTGTAACATGGTAAAAGGTGAACATTTTCTCGGTGTGCTACAAGTCTCTTTCAGATCAATGCAATCAGAGCTGTGTCAAATAGTATATTGTGAAATATTGGATTTCACGGAAAGACAGAGGTTCAATTTATTTTTTGTTGGCATGCCCATCTAATCAGAAGAATAGGCCCACCACAGATATTTCTTTAGACATGATACCTAAGGAAGATGAAAGTGCAATTATATTCTGCGGTTGTGCGGCGTTTGAAAGGAGTTAATGCAGGTGTTTGAGATAGAAACTTGGAGACAATGGATGTCTCACAAACAATGAGTTGTGAGACATGGAGCTAGCGAGAGAAGGACGGGCATTTTTCAAATGATGACAAGCAGCAATAGGCTTGGGAGTCATTTCAAGTGTCTGTCAGGCATCAGTCAAACAATAATTCTCTGTTTGTTTGTTGGGAGCCAGTGAACTTACTGAGAGAACACTTTCAACTTGAGTGAACATAATTGCTTCCTGAAAATAGATTCTGATGAGTGAATTGAGACTACTCCCTTGTAGCTGTAGCCTTTTAGTTTTTTAGAATTTACAAAGCACTTTCCCACACACCATCTGAAGCACTGTTTTGATCTCTATGCTAGGTGCTGGCAATGCTACATTGAGAAAATCAGAGTGATTTATGCCCTTGAAAAGGTAATAGTACAGTGGGCCAGACAGACATTAAGAAATCATTCCATAAGCAAGCATGGCATTGAAATCCTTTTTATTACACCAGTAGTTTCTGTTTTTGTTTTTAAATTCAGTCCATTAGAGATGCTTCTGAGGCAGCCGTGGGCATAAGGGGCTTGAAGGAAATGTCTTATTCCTCATCCTGTTTCAATTAATAGCACTCAGATTTCATTGATAGGTTGGTGTTTGTAGTAAGCTTTTGCTTGGAAAATAAACTTCATTACACACAGAAGTCAAGACTGCTGCACTCTACCTTTAGGAAAATGAGTAATGTGCTATGTGATAGAATAATTGTATTTTTCAGTAGGTGTTGCTGTTCCTAGGCATAGCACCTATGTGCTTATCTTCTTGAATCCAGTGCATGTATTTACCTGGAGGAAGTTTCTAAGTCTTTCTATTGAGGGAAGGTGCATTCTGTCAGATTCCTGTATGGAGCTCCAGTGGGGTGTCAATATAGGACAGCCGCCTTGCTCACCAGTGTCACATGGACCCACCTGTTAGGGCCCCTGCAGCCTTCACTCAGCGTTAGATGCCTAAGGTGCCATTTCTTCTCAGAAGAGGTAGCTGACCTTTGCAAGCCAGGCCTACCCTCTTTCAAATCACTGTGCAAGTCTGATTGCCTTTTCAAAGGTCAGCCTTATTACCTTGGCCTTTGGCTGATCTGACCCTTGGCTTTCCTCGGGCCTTTTCTTCGGGGTCAGTTGCAGGGGTTAATTGGCAGAGGGAGAGGATAATCACACTCACTAGGCCCTTGGCTTCAGCATGTCCCCCAGGCTTGGCATGGCCACTCTGAAGAGAAAGTACAGGTAGTGAAAACAGCAAACTCCTTTGCCTTCCCTACTCTCACCCTTATTAGTCCATGCTATGATACCACAAACAGGATTTCATTTGAGAAAATCGAGGACCCCTCTTTAGTGTCAATGTTTTGCGGAGTCACTTGCAACACTAAACAGCCTTTTGGGCAAATTTGGACAACTCATAAGATCTCGCTGGACCTTTTCCCTTATCTGCAGAATGGGTGGGTGGGCCAGGTCGTCCTGAGCCAGCCATACTGGTGCAAAGACTCAGAGGCTCTTTGGCATACAGTTTAACAATCATAGTTAAAATTATATCTTCAACTTAATCCATTGAGTATGTTAGATCCTTAGACTATTAGTCTCTTACCTATAAGCTCCAGCTATAACTCTCCTTTTAGGAAAATCAAGTGAGATGATCTGCATGGGTTCTCATTGCCATTGTCAGCAGCTGTGCACTGGTTCTTAACCTCTTTTACCTGTGCTTGTTACCCTCTTCCTCCATCATCTACTATTTCTCTCCTCTTACTTTCAATCATCCTGCAATTCTTCCATCCTTTTTCAGTTCCCTAAAAAATTACATTTAGAACCTGCATTACATGATACAATTTGTGACTCATGGGTCATTCCTTCCTATCGTCAATCATTTGCCATCCATGTATTAAAACATCTTCTAAATGCAGGATCCTGCCCCAAGCCTGGGGATTTAGTAAGAAGTATATAAGAGAGCTTATTGTCTTCCTCAGAGAGTGTATAGTCTTCTAGGAAGGCCGGCTTCCAGGATGTGATTTCAACAAGTGAAAAACATTTGATAGCATATTTAGTAAAGGGGACCTATTATAATTTAGAAGTTGAAATCTAAATGAGTCAGTCTACAAAATCTACTCAATTCCAACTATGTACCAGGTACTATACTAGGCAATGGTTATTCAGCTAACAAATCAGATGGAATGCCCTATACCCTTGAAAGTTAGGTTTTATTACTCACATGTCCCTGGGTTGTGGAAAGTGAGAGGAAGCATGGAAGAGATCAAGTGAGAGTTTGCCTGGTGTTCAGAGTGTGCTGGATTCCAGGCATGGCCATAGAGGGTTGCAAAGCCAGATCACATGAGGCCTTTGCAGGGCTTCTTTCCATTGATTATGATGAATGCTATGCATCTTTTGAAAACTTTTTTTGAATTTACTCTGAAATTATCATGGAGGAGAGTGCCTACTGTACTAAAGAGTAACCCTAGTAGAATGACCCTTGTGGAAATTCATTCTGAAGTTTGAAATGAGACTTTTTCTATCCTATCTCAACTCCTCTGGGCCATTGAGACTTTTCTTAATGTGATAATAAAATTTAGTTACTCACCATGTATTTTTCTTTTTGCTATGGCTGCCAGAAAGACGGGTGACAAATTAGATATTAATCTTTCTACTTAAAACATTTGCTGCCATTCATTTTTTTTTTTCACATGGGTACATAAATACCCCTTTTGAGGCTGTTTAGTCTGCATTCAGAATACGGATTCTGATTAGAAGACTGTCAAAAATGCTGACTCAAAATTACCTGCTGTTATTGCCACTTTTTTTTTTTTAACTACATCTCAAATAGCATGGAACACCAGAAACAGTAACAAGGACCAAGAGAGTAGATTTCTCTCTCTCATGAAGCTTTGACATCGATCTTTGTTTATATTTTTACTTTCGTCTCTCCACCAGCTGAGTTTCTTTGATTGTTTGTGCTCCTTTCTCCCTGCTGACTATGTCTGACCTATGGCTTTGTCTACCTGTCTACCTACCATCTCTTGAAGCTTTCTACTGGTAATTCTAGATACAGGTTTTTGTTTTTTTTTTTCTTTCCTTTTTTTTTTTCTTTTTCTCATATTACCATTTACATTTGTACATTTGTATCTCCTTTTTCCTATTTTAAATTAATAAGTGGATCACCTATGTTGGTTAATTATTTTACATGTCAACTTGACTGGGCTAAGGGATGCTCCAATAACTGGTTATTTCTGGATATGTTTGTGAGAGTGTTTCTGGAAGAGATTAGCATTTGAATCATTAAACTAAGTGAAAAAGATCCACCTTCACCAATGTCAGAGGTACCATTCAATCCAATGAGGGCTCTAATAGAACAAAAAGATGAAGGAAAGACAAACTTTGTCTCTTTTTAAACTGAGATATCCATCTTCCTCTGTCCTTGGACACCAGTGTCCCAGTTCCAGGGCCTCCAGATGTGGGGACTCACCTCACTGGCTTCTCTGATTCTCCAGACTTTGGATTTGAACTGGAACTACATCACCAGCTTCTCTGAACCTTCACAGTGCAGGGAGAAGGTGGTGGGACTTCTGTGCCTCTATAATTGTATGAGCCCTCTTTCATAGTTAACATCTGTCTATTCATCAATCTGTCTTACCTGTATTTAAATATACTATTGGTTCTGTTTCTCTTATGAACACTGATTAATACAGTATTTGATTGAATCATTTTTTAATTCCAGGCCATAAGTCATACTTTGGATGTCACTGAATATTCTGCCTATGGGTCAGATGCCCACACTGGTTTACATGGCTGTGGCTAACTGAGATCAAACTATGTGGGTACCAAATGCAGTGGCTGCTTCTCACCAAAGGCAAAGAAAGTAACTTTAGAAGAAGGGAAAGGTAGAGAAGGAAGGATTACATCCTTAATTAGGTGGCTTTCCTGGTACAGGCCAGGGAAATGGGTGGATAATCTTGATAAGCTCACCTCTCAACACTGTAATGCTCTAGCATGGACTGTACAATCTGCCTAGGATTTGGAGCACCCTTTCTTCTCACAGCTACTTCTTTCAGTTTCCTCCCATGATGATCTTGTGCTCATCTTGAGACTCAGTCCATTCATCACTGGTAAAGGATGGTTTTCTTTACTTCTGTCCCTATGCAGAAATTTTCCACTCGTAACTCAAAGAGCTCTATATTTTCCTCTATTCTCATATTTTACCATTTTATTAGATTTGCCTTTTTCCTTAGTTGGCTCTACTATGTCCTGGCAACCCGAACAGGATTAACTGGTCATTTATGTACTTCTAGCTCCTGAAGTAGTGTCTAGCCTGTAGTAGAATACACCATAAGAGGGAGGAAAGGGATTGGAACTGCCTTTTATCTATCCCAAATCAGGATAAGAACCTTTATTCTAGAGGAGGTATAAAGCAGGTGCTCAAACATCTGTACAGCCATACTCCAGAACATCTGTATCACCATACTACAGAACATCTGTATAGCCATAATCCAGAACATCTGTGTAGCCATACTCCAGAACACCTGTACAGCCATAATCCAGAACATCTGTACAGCCATGATCCAGATCATCTGTACAGCCATGCTCCAGAACATCTGTACAGCCACATTCCAGAACATCTGAATAGCCATATTCCAGAACATCTGTACCTTTACAGCCATACTCAGAACATTTGTACAGCCATACTCCATAGCATCTGTAGAGCCATGCTCCAGAACATCTGTACAGCCATGCTCCAGGATACCTGTACATCCATATTCCAGAACATCTGTACCTCTACAGCCATACTCAGGACATCTGTACAGCCGTACTCCATATAAAGAATAAAAGGTTGTTCCATGCTTATCATCTAATAACTTAACTTTCCTTCTCTTCTAGGTCTACTAGACAACCCCAATTGGCCTATATTTAAACCCAATCCTTGCTTTTTACTTGAAAGTGTCACACAAACTGTGAGGTATTTTTTTTTAAGTATTTGGATACTTAGAGTTTATGTGTATGAGAACCAGCTCCACTTCTCTGTAGGTAGGTGACTGTGAACAGGTTACTTAATTTCCTCATCTCTAAAGTAAGAATCATAAGCCCTTCTCTGGCCACTTAAAGAGCTGCTAAGACTATTTAACTAGATAAACACTGAAGAGAGTTTCCTAAGCACTTTGTAATTTTTTTCAACTTTTAATTTCGGGGGTACAAGTGCACGTTTGTTCCATATGTAAACTTGTGTCATGGAGGTTTGTTGTACAGAATATTTCATCACCCAGGTATTAAGTCTAGTACCCATTAGTTATTTCTCCTGATCCTCTCCCTCCTCCCACCCTCCACTCTTCAAAAGGCCCCATTGTGTGTTGTTCCCCTCTGTGTCCATGTGTTCTCATCACTTAGCTTCCACTTATAAGTGAGAACATGACGTGTTTGGTTTTTCTGTTCCTGGGTTAGTTTGCTAAGGATAATGGCCTCTAGCTCCAATCATGTCTCTGCAAATATTAATGACAATTACTATTCAACTTTTTTTCTTGTTTCATTCTATCTCCAATCTTCTTGGCTTATTAACATAATTATCTTGGCAATATAGCTTCCTAAAACTGTGCGAACTCAATTTAATAAATATTGATCTCCTGTGATATTGACTTTATTGAACACTTACTATTCTCTGGAGACTACACAAATTACACCATTGAAACCAGACACAAAGAACTTGAGGAAAATATTTTTGTTACCTTTGCCTGCATATAATTGTATTGAGGCTTAGGCTTACAGATGTTTAATAACTCAATCCAAGTTTCACATCAAAGTTGTAGAGTTAAGATTTAAACTCAGATCTCAATGACTCCAAAGCTGATGCACTTAAACATTGTTCTTTTCCACCCTTTATATCCTGTGGGCCAGAATGAATCACTTTTTATATCTAACTAATTTTCTCTCACAACCCTTTCCAAACACTATTCTGGAAACTCTTCTGACATTCTTATTGAATTGATGTAGAGATTTGTTATAATGCTCAGGCAGCACTCAATGAACCTGCCTGTGGGTTCTGTGTTCCTTGAATAGATGACTCATTTTCTCCCTTTAATTTTGGTTTCACTTGTCATTCTATCTAATTGAATTCTAAGCTTCTTAAGAAAGATTGTGAGTGATATCTGCATACTGTATTTCTTGCTTAGTTCATTTTTAGTCATAAATTGACATAAAAAGGTCATTATACTGTAATATGAGGATTAGAAGTTTTTTATATTATATATCACAATGTCCAATTTTCCAAACAGAATCTTTGATTCATTTCTCCCAGGCAGCAAAAACCATTGACTCAGAAAATGGATACTGAAACTTTTGGGTTGTAAGAGGATTGAGAAAGCCCCTAATCCAGACTTTTCATTTTGGAGGAGAGAAGATGGAGGCCCAGATCAGGAAAATAATTGGTCTTGAAGAGCTAGATTATCAGCTATGGATTTGATTGCTTCAAATTCTCATCTTTTATATGACTTTATTGTGCATTTAAGAATGGCAACATGGAAGCATGAAAACAATGATAGACTAGAAATGAAGAAAACAAATTCTGGGTCTTCCTCTGTGCACCTGCTGTTTGGTGCTGGGCCTGCTACTTCATGCTTATTAAGCTCCCCTGAAAATAGAAAACAATGGCTCATGTTTAGGTGATCTTATTATAATCTAGAATATCAAGGCTTGGAAATTCTGTTCTTTGAGGTTTGTCTTATATGCTACACAGTGGAGAACATGGCATAAAAGACATAGTGTGTATTTAAAACAGTTTCATAAAGAATTCTATGCCAGTCATACAGACATACACTTGCACAGATACACAAACACATAATTCATGGGCTGAGAACAGCGTACTAATTTTATGTTGAAATCCATGAAAATGATAACCTCATGTTGTACAAATTTAGAGGTAGGGAGATCATTACAGGTGGCATTGTTAGGTCAGTTCTTACGATAAAAGCAAAGTTTTGAACTAGGCTTTTATGGACTACATAGAAAAGAGTGGGGGCAGTGACCCCAATAGAAAGTCCAGCACCTTCAAATGTAGAGAAGTCGTGATCGAATAGGCAACACATGATTCGTATGAAAGCCAAATCTGATAATCACAATTAAAATTTTTGAAAAGCAACAGTAACTTTGATTCCCTTGTTCAACAAACATGTATGAATTTCTTACTATGTGTGGAACCCTGTGATAAACTGGAAGATACAGAGTTTACAGGGCAGATAAGGGATCACTACTCTACAAGAGAACCACTAACTATAAATGGTTAAAACTTAGATAAGCATCATGAAGTAAAAGCCCCCAGAACTAGAAGTGAAAACAGGTGATCTGATTAAGCTGTTCTCTGAAATATCTGCCATACTACCTACCATCTCCTTTACTTCCACTTTCTTTGATGCTCAGAGATAGTCACTACCCTGCAATGCCATGCAGTCTTGGTGTATGGCTGTTCAACTGCATCTTTCTCTTCTACTGTGTTTAAACTTATAGAGACCAGGGATGATACCTGTACTCCTAGTGCTGAACTCAGAGCTTGGGGTATATTGGGCAGAGTGAGGGAGTGAATGATCATCATTCCTCCTTTTTAAAGTGCACATTGCTACTCACAGCTTTTCTCTAAGTGTATTGTCATGATGCTTCCAATACTTCAATGAACTATCAAGGTAGAATGTTCTCATGTAAAAGCCAGCCTTCTTTGTCCTGATACTGCTTAGCAATTTTGTGGTAGAAATACTACTTTGTCTGCAGACAAACACAAGCTCTGTTTGAAAGAAGAGCAATAGTACAATTTACTCATTTACGCATGGGGCTGCGTCATACAGTGACATTGTTTACTGCAAAGAGGGGTGGAAAAGCAAGATGTATCTGAGAGTATTCCATTCTTGTTTTGTTTTTGTTTGTTTGTTGGTTTTTGAGACTGAGTTTTGCTGTTGTTGCTCAGGTTAAAGTGCAATGGTGTGATCTCAGCTCACTGCAACCTCTGCCTCCCAGGTTCAAGTGATTCCCATGCCTCAGTCTCCCAAGTATCTGGGATTACAGGCGAGTGCCACCACACCTGGCTAATTTTCTTGTATTTTTTTAGTAGAGATGGGGTTTCACCATGTTGGCCAGATTGGTCTCAAACTCCTGACCTCAGGTGATCCACCAGCATCAGCCTCCCAAAGCGCTAGGATTACAGGCATGAGCCACCATAGCGAGCCCCTAATTCTTGTTTTGGAATGTTGCAGTGTCATTCCTTTTCCCTAACTCAAGTATTAAGTTTGCCATGGTCAATGGATGGGATTTCAGAGGATTAAGTAAATAAGTTGTATTAAAATGACAAAATGGGTAAATAGAATATAATGTGGAATGAAATGTAAATTGGATTTAAGCAAACACTTTTATACAGTCTTACCATCCAACCCTATCCAACTGCTTCAGATTTCTATAGTGGCTTCTGTGCATGGTTCTATTACATGGTGCCACTCAAGGGCATTTGATGTTTTCTCTCTCTGGAAATTCATTTGCATTTAAATGATTTGAAATAATCATAAAAACCAAGTGCTATGAAGTTTGAAATTAGTTACTGTCTATAAATTGCAATGCCATTAAAAGATGATTGTGGAGAGCTTTGCTGTCTCAAATGTAGGCAGATTAAAATCTAACAAAGTACACCTTGTTACAAACCTCTAAAGAATGATGGGATATAGAGCTACATTGATTTATTCTCTTACTTGTGCCTATAAACTCAATGCACTCGAGTTTATTCTCAGAGTAACAAACTTTGTTTTTATCTGGTCTATATCCTTTTTGAATCTGTGGCTGTTTTATTGAAGTTGCTAAATTTTATTCTTATATTTTATTAAGAATGAAAAGGGAACTAGGTTGCATTTTCCTTTTAAACCAGATAATCTGGGCAGCATATTTTGGAAGAGATGCTTAAAATACAGTAGGTGCATGTTTAAAGGGCTGAGGTAGAAGTTATCTCCAACATAGAAAGTTCTGCACTGTCTATCCTGAAAGACCCATACAACAATATTGCAGTGACTAAAAGCACAGATGCAGAAATCAGATATTTTGTGTTCAAATGACAGTTCTGATAATTACTTAGCTGTGTGACCCTGAGTAAGTTTCTTAATCTTTCTGATTCCAATTTGAGAATAACAACAATATCTATATTAAGATTATATAGAATTATGGTGAGAGTAGAAAGAAATAATGCACTTAAGATTTTAGAGCCTAGGACATGGTAACTATTCAACAAATGTTAGTTGTTATTTTTTATAAGGTATATTCAAAGTGCTCCATCCTTTTTCTCTCAGTCACAATGCTGGAGATGGTTTTTGCCCATATCCGCAAAATTATTTGATGCTTCTTCCATAAAAAAGTAGAGTGTATATTCCTTTCTCATAGGATCTGGCCTTTTAATTTTTGATGACTAGAACTCAAAGGAAATGATATCATGCCAGTTTGAAGGTGAAAGGAAATGGCAGTTTCCATTTCCTTGTTCTTTGAATGCTCCATTTACACAGCCACCATGCTATAAGGAAGCTCAAGTCACCCTAGGAGTGGCTCATGTTCAGAGAAGCTACTAGCTAACTGTGTTAGTTTCATATAACTGCCAAAATAAAGTAGCACAAATTGGATGGGTCAGACAACACAAATTTGCCTCACACTTCTGGAGCCTAGAAGTTTGAGATCAAGGTTTGGTGAGTGTTGGCTCCTTGTGAGGACGGTGAAGAAAATATCTGATCCAGGCCTTGCTCCTTGGCTTGTCAATGACCATCTTCTTCCTATATCTTCACAGTCTTTCCTCTGGACTTGTCTATTGTTCAGATTTCCCCTTCATATAAGGATACCAGTCATATTGGATTAGGACCTGCCCTAATGTCTTTATTTTTATTTATTTATTTTTGAGATGGAGTCTGGCTCTGTTGCCCAGGCTGGAGTGCAGTGGTGCAATCTCAGCTCACTGCAACCTCCACTTCCCAGGTTCAAGCAATTCTCTGCCTCAGCCTCCCGAGTAGCTGGGATTACAACCTGCTCTTTTGCCTCTTCACTCTAAATATTAGAATTTGGATACCTGGGCATAAACCAAACAAGATCCTTAAGGTCACTTAAAGGCACAACTTGGCTTGTGACAGGTGATGGACATGAGAGAAGTCTGAAGAGGACAGGCTAGGGTATCAGAGAAGCAATGTGATTAAGAGGCTTTTGCAAAAGTGGTCACTGCTGCTTCTGACCTTCGCTGTTCTAATGTCAGCTAGAGTCTGTTCAGAGGCACCTGCCACCATGCCTGGCTAATTTTTGTATTTTTAGTAGTGATGGGGTTTTACCATGTTGACCAGGTTGGTCTGGAACTCCTGACCTTGTGATCCACCTGCCTCAGCTTCCCAAGTGCTGGGATTACAGGCATGATCCACCACACCTGGCTATAACTTCATATTAATTTGATTACCTCTGTGGAAACATGATCATCAAAGGTCACCTTTTCAGGTACTGGGAGGACAGGACTTCAACATATGAATTATGGGGGGATACAGTTAAACACATAACACCAGCGCTTACTTGCCAGTCATGTGAATGTGCTATTTTAAAAGCTGATTCTGTTGCTCCCATGTTATTACATGGACCCTGCAAAAATTGCTGGTTCATGAGGAAAATAAGTGGCTGTTGTTGCTTTAAAGCATTGCATTCGGTATGGGTTGTTATGCAGCTATAGGTAATCCAAATCATACTGTTCTTTGGAATGGATACCTATTGCTAATTTTCATAACATAATCTAAGGACTTTGTCTCCTACTAACCCTTTGTAAATTTATTTTTCCTGGATGCCTTAGGTAGGACTTATAATCCAGTTCTGGCTCCCACGAACCAAATCCTAGATCCATATAACATACAGATAGGAAAAACTACACAACCTGCTCTTCATGCCTCTTCACTCTAAACCAGGCGTCCCCAAACTTTTTACACAGGGGGCCAGTTCACTGTCCCTCAGACCGTTGGAGGGCCGCCACATACTGTGCTCCTCTCACTGACCACCAATGAAAAAGGTGCCCCTTCCTGAAGTGCGGCGGAGGGCTGGATAAATGGCCTCAGGGGGCCGCATACAGCCCACGGGCCATAGTTTGGGGACGCCTGCTCTAAACATTAGAGTTTGGATACCTGGGTATAAACCAAACAAGATCCATAAGGTCACTTAAAGGCACAACTTGGCTTGTGACAGGTGATGGACATGAGAGAAGTCTGAAGAGGACAGGCTAGGGTATCAAAGAAGCAATGTGATTAAGACGTTTTTGCAAAAGTGGTCACTCCTGCTTCTGACCTTTGCTATCCTAATGTCTACTAGAGCCTGTTCACATAACTATCTCTACTGATCCACTCCCATGAAGATGACCTCCAATGATATCAGGATGAAGCTTCCTCTTCATTCTTGTAATTTTCCATCACCTTATTTCTTTGCTTCTTGCCAGTTCTCTCCCCGTTTAAATGTTTTCCTCAGGAAAACCAGGCCATGTTTGTGTCCTCACACAAGAGTGAATATACTCTCTTCAATCTGAGAAAACCAGGAGTGGAGGCATCCAATGGGAAATCTAGCCTAGGTATTTAGAGAGTTCTGGGATGAAGATGAGGGGATCAAGATTATACATCAAGTTCAAAGGATGGGACTAGAGTCAAACTGGGAGAAAAAGGGGTAGGGACTGATTTCTCCTCCACTCTCTTTGGTTTTCACTGTCATCCTTCCTAGCACAGGCACTGAGGGAAGGTGGGAAAATCCAATTAGCTTGGAAAGTCTGGCCTCAGACTCCATGCAGAGAAAATGATGCAGGGACTTTGATCATTGATTCTCTGTGGCTTCCAAGTGTTGGCTCAGCTGGAGGAAATGTCACAGAGATTCTGTAAGATTGAGGACTGTGGATGAATTTAACACATTTTGCAGAGTGGCTCACCCTACTGTTAAAATTAAAAGATATACCTTTGAAATGATATGTTTCTTCAGAAATACATATTCCTAAGCTCACAGGGGATAGAATCATATATGAGAAAAATAATTAGGTGATTCGCAGACTCACAGGAGTAGGATATGTATGATTATCAGTACCACAGAAATTATGGGAGAATAAGGTAATGTTCTGCTTAGGTCAGTCACCTTAAAACAACCAGTGAGTTCATCCAAACTTAAAACCTTCCTCTTTGCAAAGAGCAAGTTGACTATATAATGCAAAAATCTCTATTTAAAAGATGTAAGTTCAGGTGCCAACCTTGCATCCTGTAGATGAAGCCAATTTGATGGTGGTAAATAAGCTTTTTGATGTGCTGCTGGATTCTGTTTGCCAGTATATTATTGAGAATTTTTGCCTCAATGTTCATCAGGGATATTGGTCTGAACTTTTACTTTTTTGTTGCATCTCTTCCAGATTTTGGTATCAAGATGATACTGGCCTCATAAAATGAGTTAGGGAGGAGTCCCTCATTTTTAATTGTTTGGAATAATTTCAGAAGAAATGGTACCAGCTTCCCTTTATACTTCTGTTATAATTCAGCTGTAAATCCATCTGGTCCTGGGCTTTCTTTTTTTTTTTTTTTTTTTTTTTTTTTTTTTTTGGCGGCAAGGCAAGGGGATGGTAGGCCATTTATTATTGCTTCAATTTCATAACTTGTTATTGGTCTATCGAGGGATTCAATTTCTTCCTGGTTCAGTCTTGAATAGCTAATGGATGCTGGGCTTAATACCTAGGTGATGAGTTGATATGTACGGCAAATCACCATGGCCCACGTTTACCTGTGTAACTAATCTGCATATCCTGCAGATGTACCCCAGAACTTAAAGATTGATGAAAAACAAGATGTATGTTCAGACCACCATTACTTATGTAGAGAACTTGCAAAGAATTTTATTTTCCCCAGCATTTTATCTAGGTGATTTGCCACCAATTGAAGGTGTAGCAATTGCTTTTATACCTGAAGAGCAGAAAAGATTTTCATTTTAATTTGGTAGTTTAGGACTACAAAGTTCATTATGAGAACCAAACTTAAGACATTTGCATGCGAACAGATATCATGATTATACTCCATATTTACACACCTGTGGGTCTTCCTTAAACTCAAATATGTCAACTTATGTGTGATGGAATAAGCCGAGAGACAAAATAAAAAGTAACCAGTAATCAAATGTGGTTTCTTTAATGCCTCAACAGAATATAACGTAAATTTCTGGTAATTGGCTACACAATGTCCGTTTCCATTTACCACAGACCTGGTGCCGTATAAATATGCATGGGAATAAAAAGGATGTTTTGAAGATGACCTTGTGGCATTGTCATCAGAGGGAAATAAAACAAGAGCTTAAATGTCAATTGTTTAGTGAATAGTTAGATTTTCCTCCATTAAATATTTATTTGTGATATTTGTAGGCTTGTGGTCAAGGCCAGAAGATTAAGTCTTCCGATCATAGTTATAGTCAGGGCTGCAAATATGTGTGGGCTATACATGATTTTGTCATTTGAACGCTTAGCCTCACAATTACATGATATAAAATAGAATCAGTGTACTACTACAAGATAGCTTCATTCTTTTACAGTTTAGGGAGAGGGTATTTATTAATGGCAAGATATGAAAAATTAGAATAAGTGCTATGAGAGAAGCATTAAGAATCCGTGAAAAAAAAAAAAAGAAATGAATCTGGGTAGGCCTTATAAGATGTAGAGGAATTTTACCACAGCCTAGAAAAAAGCTATTGTTACTAACACTTCACATTCAGATTGTAGACTCTACAAAAGATGGCACACTCCTAGAATGCAGGGACTGTGGTGACCTCACTTTGTTTTCTTACCCGTAGAACTGTGTCTGGTTCATAGAGTTGTTTACATCAGCTACTTTGCTTTTGGCTGCAACTAACAGAAGACTTGATTGAGTTGGCTTCGATAAAAAGGGGCATAAAAAAAGAACAAGGTCATATCCTTTGCAGGAACATAGATGAGCCTGGAGGCCATCATTTTTACCAAACTAATGCAGAAACAGAAAATCAAATACCACATGTTCTTATTTATATGTGAGAGCTAAATGATTAGAAAACATGGATATAAAGAAGGGAAAAGACCCTGGAGCCTACTTGAGGGTGTAGGCTGGGAGGAGGGAAAGGAACAGAAAAAGTAAATATTGGGTACTGTGCTTAGTATATGGATGATGAAATAATCTGTACAACAAATCCCCGTGACACAAGTTTAGCTATATTATAAATCTGCACATGTAACCCTAGACTTATAATAAAAGTTAATAATAATAAAAAGCATGTATCATAGCTATGTTAATGACTAGGGATAATGTGCTTCTAGGACTGGTCATTCAGTGTCTCAGGAATTTTAACATGTACCCAGTTCTTTCCATTTTTCAATTTTACCACCTTCATTAGACTTTCATCCTTGATGAGATCCTTGCATAGTCAATTTTAGTCGTGTTCAGTGCAAGAAGAGGCAGTTTCTTTCTGTTGTTTATGTAAGTTCTAGAACTTTCATGAAAGATCTTCCAGCAAACCTGTTCTCACAACTCAATGATAAAAATTGGGTTAAAGGACACCTTCAAATGCACTGTTTTTAATGGCAAAATAATTGTGACGTTTGAGTGAAATAAATCAGGATTTACCTCTGATTATATGGGAAAGAGGTGAAAAAAAATCAGGTATTTTGTCAGATAAGTAACTAACAGTGCCTGATTTATTGATTATCTATCTATCTATCTATCTATGTATCTATCTATCTATCTAATCTATCTATCTGTACTTATATGGAATAGTACATTCTAGGTACAGAGTTCAGCATTACCAAAGATAAAGGAAAAGCTCATCTTACATTTGCTGAATTGAATTATTTCTATAGCTCTCTCAATGCCTGCAGTTTCTTCCTCTCCAATCTCTTCTCCAAATGGTGTCCAGAGTGATCTTTCTAACTGCTGAACAAGTTGTCTTCTTGTTTTCAATCATAAAATAATATGGTATAAAATGACTTAAACTGAGGTTTTTATTCCTAGTCTAATGTCCCTTTTTTTTGCTTTTACTTTAGGTTCTGGGATACATGTGTAGGTCATGCAGGTTGTTGCATAGGTGCATACTATATCCTGCATTTCGCCACTGTTATCCCTCCCAACTCTTCCCATCTCCTGTTGTCCCTCCCCTAGCCCCCACAAATCGCCCTCAGTGTGTGCTGCTCCTCTCCCTGAGTCCACGTGTTCTCATTGTTCAATACCTGCCTATGAGTGAGAACATGCGGTGTTTGGTTTTTTGTTCTTGTGTCAGTTTGCTGAGAATGATGGTTTCCAGATTCATCCAAGTCCCTACAAAGGATATGAACTTATTGTTTTTCATGGCTGCATAGTATTCCATTGTGTGTATGTGCTACATTTTCTTTGTTCAGTCTATCATTGATGAGCATTTGGGTTGGTTCCAGGTCTTTGGCATTGTAAACAGGGCTGCAATGAACATATGTGTGCCTGTGTCTTTATAGTAGAACGATTTATAGTTCTTTGGGTATATACCCAGTAATGGGATTTCTGAATCAAATGGAATTTCTATTCTTAGGTCCTTGAGAAATTGCCACACTGTTTTCCACAATTTTTGAACTAATTTACACTCCCATCAACTGTGTAAGAGTGTTCCTATTTCTCCAAAACCTCTCCAGCATCTGTTGTCTTCACATTTTTATAATAATTACCATTCTAACTGGTGTGAGATGGTATCTCAATGTGGTTTTGATTTGCATTTTTCTAATGACCAGTGATGATGAGCATTTTTTGATATGTTTGTTGGCCTCATAAATGTCTTCTTTTGAAAAGTGTCTGTTCATATCCTTTGCCCACTTTTGAATTGGGTTGTTTTGTTTTTTTCTTGTATATCTGTTGTAGTTCTTTGTAGATTCTTGATATTAGGCCTTTGTCAGATGGGTAGACTGCAAAAATTTTTCCACTTCCTGTTGGTTGCCAGTTCGCTCTAATGATAGTTACTTTTGCTGTACAGAAGCTCTGAATTTTAATTTGATCCCATTTTTCTGTTTTGGCTTTTGTTGCCATTGCTTTTGGTGTTTTAGTCATGAAGTTCCTGCCTGTGCCTATGTCCTGGATGGTTTGCCTATGTTTTCTCCTAGTGTTTTTATGTTCTTAGGTTTTATGTTTAAATCTTTAATCCCTCTGGAGTTAATTTTAGTGTAACGTGTTAGGAAGGGCTCCTGTTTCTGTTTTCTGCACATTGCTACCCAGTTTTCCCAACACCATGCTACCCAGTTTTCCCAACACCATTTGTTAAACATGGAGTCCTTTCCCCATTGCTTATTTTTGTCAGGTTTGTCAAAGATGAGATAGTTGTAGATGTGTGGTGTCATTTCTGAGTCCTCTGTTCTGTTCCATTGGTCTATGTCTCTGTTTTGGTACCAGCACCATGCTATTTTGATTGCCGTAGCATTGTAGTGTAGTTTGAAGTCTGGTAGTATGATGCCTCCGAATTTGTACTTTTTGCTTAGGATTGTCTTGGCTATTTGGACTCTCTTGTGATTCCATATGAAGTTTAACGTGTTTTTTTTTCCAATTCTGTGAAGATGGACATTGGTAGCTTGATGGGGATAGTGTTGAATGTATAAATTACTTTGGACAGTATGGTCATTTTCATGATATTGATTCTTCCTAACTACCACCATGGAATGTTTTTCCATGTGTTTGTCTCCTCTCTTATTTCCTTGAGCAGTGGTTTCTAGTTCTTCTTGAAGAGGTCCTTCAAATCTTTTGTTAGTTGTATTCCTAGGTATTTTATTCTCTTTGCAGCAATTGTGAATGGCAGTTGGCTCTTGATTTGGCTTTCTGTTTATCTGTCATTGACATGTCGGAATGCTTGTGATTTCTGCACATTGATTTTGTATCATGAGACTTTGCTGCAGTTGATTATCAGATTGAGAAGATTTTGAGCTGAGACAATGGTGTCTTTTAAATATACAATCATGTCATCTACAAATAGAGACAGTTTGACTTCCTCCTTTCCTAATTAAACATGCTTTATTTATTTATTTATTTATTTATTTATTTATTTATTTTTTGCCTGATTACTCTGGCTAGAACTTCCAATACTATATTGAATATGAGTGGTAAGAGAGGGCATTCTTGTCTAGTGCCAGATTTCAAAGGGGTTTCTTCCAGCTTTTGCCCATTCAGTATGATATTGACTGTAGGTTTGTCATAAATGGCTTTTATCATTTTATGATAGGTTCATCAATACCTACTTTATTGAAGTTTTTAGCATGAAGGCTGTTGAATTTTGTCGCAGGCCTTCTCTGCATCTATTGAGGTAATCATGTGGTTTTATCTTTGGTTCCATTTATGTGATGGATTATGTTTATTGACTTGTGTATGTTGAACCAGCCTTGCATCTTCGGGATGAAGCCTGCTTGACCATGATGAATAAGTTTTTTGATTTACTGCTGCATTCTGTTTGCCAGTATTTTACTGAAGATTCGAGGAAGCCTACTTGATCATGATGAATAAGTTTTTTGGTTTGCTGCTGCATTCTGTTTGCCAGTATTTTACTGAAGATTTTTGCATCGATGTTCATCACAGATATTGGTCTGAAGTTTTCTTTTTTAGTTGAGTCTCTGCCTGGTTTTGGTATCAGGATGATGTTGGTCTCATAAAATGAGTTAGGGAGGATTCCCTCTTTTTGTATTGTTTGATATAGTTTCAGAAGGAATGGAACCAGCTCCTCTTTGTACATCTGGTAGAATTTGGCTGTGAACCCATCTGGACCTGGACTTCTTTTAATTGGTAGGCTATTGATTGCTGCCTCAACTTCAGCCCTTGTTGTTGGTCTATTCAGGTTTTCAACTTCCTCTTGATTTAGTCTTGGTAGAGTACAAGTGTCCAGGAATTTATCCATTTCTTCCTGGTTTACTGGTTTATGTGCATAGAGCTGTTTGTATTAATCTCTTATGGTAGTCTGTATTTTTGTGGGATCAGTGGTGATATCCCCTTTATCTTTTTTTATTGCATCTATTTAATTCTTCTCTCTTTTATTTTTTATTAGTCTGGTTAACAGTCTGTCTATTTTGTTGATCATTTCAAAACACCAGTTCCTGGATTTATTGGTTTTTTGAAGGTTTGTGTGTGTGTGTGTGTGTGTGTGTGTGTGTGTGTGTGTGTCTCTATCTCCTTTCTTGTCTTCTGCTAGTTTTTGAGATTTTTTGATCTTCCTTCTCTAGCTCTTTCAATTTTGATGATAGGGTGTCAATTTTAGATCTTTCCTTGCTTCTTATGTGGGCATTTATTGTTATAAATTTTCCTCTCAACAGTGCTTTACAGGTGTCCCAGAGATTCTAGTAAGTTGTGTCTTCATTCTGACTGATTCTGAAGAACATCTTTATTTCTGCCTTCATTTCATTGTTTATCCAGTTGACACTCAGAAGCAAGTTGTTCAGTTTCCAAGTTGTGTCGATTTGAGTGTGTTTCTTAATCCTGAGTTCTAATCTGATTGTGCTGTGGTCTGATATACTGTTTGTTATGATTTCTGTTCTTTTGCATTTGCTGACGAGTGATTTGCTTCTGATACTGTGGTCAATTTTAGAGTAAGTGCAATATGGTGCTGAGAAAAATGTATATTCTGTGGATTTGGGGTGGAGCATTATATATATGTTTATTAGGTCCACTTGGCCCAGATCTGCATTCAAGTTCTGGATGTTGTTGTTAATTTTCTGTCTCATTGATCTGTTTAATATCGACAGTAGAGTGTTGAAGTCTCCCACTATTATTGTGTGGGAGTCCAAATCTCGTTTTAGGTCATTAATAACTTGCTTTATATATGTGGGTGCTCCTGTGTTGGATGTATATATATTTATGATAGTTAGCTCTTCTTGTTGGATTGATCCTTTTACCATTATGTAATGACCTTCTTTGTCTCTTTTGATCTTTGTTGGTTTGAAGTTTGTTTTATCAGAGACTAAAATTGCAACCCCTGCTTTTTTTGTTCTCCATTTGCGTTCTACAAATTATCATGTTTCCAATATTTATTTTTATAGGGAAACCATCACATGACAAACTTGAAGAGGGAAAGAACATGCGTTTTGGCAGAAAACTTCAGTATAATGTACACAAAATTGGAGCTGATGCAATTAAACAGTAATTCGTTCTAATATTACTTCCAAGGGGACTCTTTCATGGGTGTGACTTAGGACAAAGAATGCTTTGAGACTATGGAACATTTGTTGTTGATTTAGGGTCCAAACATCAAGAAACTCTATGTTTCAAAGTGATTTTAGAACCTGTCCCATCATTGTAGTAAGATAATGTGGCTCCTGGAAGGGAAGAGTGCTGATCTCTACAGAGTAAAGGCAGGTACAGTAGGCTTCTGGAAGAAGAAGAGAGCAGCAGGATCCCACAGCCATTCCAAGGGTCAAGATTCAAAGGTTGCTGTTTCTTTTAAAACTCTTTACTTCGAAATTATTATAGATTTACTGGCACTCACAAAAGTAGTGTGGAGAGAAGTTGCATACTCTTACCCAGTTTTCCAATGATTACATCACACATTATTACAGTACAATATCAAAACCAAGAATTAGCATTGGTGCTACATATATGTATGGTTCCATGTCCTTTTATCACGTGTATATTTGTGCAGCCACCACCACAATCAGGATACAGAACTATTCTGTCATCACAGAGATCTGCACTGTGCAATGCCTCTTTAGTCATCTCCATCCTCTCCCCTCCTCCAAATCCTCTAACCCCTGGTAACAATTGGTCTGTTTCTTATTTCTATATACTTACAATTTCAAGAGGATTTTATAAATATAATTAGACCTTAATTGACCTTTTGCCATTGGCTTTTGCTTTCATTTAGCACAATGCCCTTGAGATCCATCCAAGGCAATAATGTGTCAATGGTTCTTTCCTTTTAGAATGCTGAGTGATAATCCATGTTATAGGTATATGACATTTTATATACTATTCAACTGTTGAAAAAAATTTGATGGTTCACAATTTTGAGCTATTACAAGTAAAGTTAGTATGAACAATCTTGTATAGGTTTTTGTTTGGATACATTATAATTTCTATAAGATTAAGTATTATCTTAGACTGAGTATTAAAAACACAATTGCCTGGATTTGTCTGAAGCTGTTTTCAGGTTCTCCATTTTGCTCTATTCATCTATATGTCTATTCCTCCACAAATACCATGGGCTTGACTCCTATAGCTATGTGACAAAACTTATAATTGAATAGAGTGAGTCCTCCTATTTTATTTATTTTTCTTCAAAATTGTTATAGTTGTTCTGGTTTCTTTATCTTTCCATATAGAATTTAGAATGATCTTGTTTGTTTACATCTATTAAAAAAAATCCACAATATTAGATAACAAATGAGAATAATTGTTTTGACTAGAATCATGTTACGCCTGTGAATGAATCTGGGGTGAACTGGCATGCTTACTATGTTATCTTTCAATCCATGAACACAGTATGCCTCTCCATTTATTTCAATTTTTAATAATCTTTTTATCAGTATTTTAGTGTTCAGCATACAAGTCCTACACATATTTTTCTTAGATTTCACATGAAAATATTTTATTTTTAGCTGTTCTGAGTTGGAAGAATGGAAAAATGTTTACTTGCTCAGTCTTCTCAGAAGCACAAGTCCTAATATATTGGGACTTTGATAAACCTATGAGCAGCATACAATACTGAAATGCATTTAAGCGATAAATAGACTTTCAGACTAAACTGGGAGACAACAGCAGCATAGGACATTTCAGAGATAATCTCAACTGTTAAAGTTTACACAAGATTATCACAAGATTACGTGTGCACATGACAGAGGGAAAGTGAATGTACTGAGTCATTCCTTCATTACTTTGTGAAACAGATTGATTGCCAAAATGCCTCAAATTCTTTATTTCTGTCCGCAGAGTGACTTTCAGCTTCTCCATTCAAGCAAAGAAAACTATTTCTCTTTCTTTTAAATTTTGGCTAGGTTTGTGATATACATTGAATGACAGTGTGGCAGTTATGCTACTTCCAAGCCTAAGCCTCAAGAAAGTTTGATTATTATTGATCTTTCTGTTGGATCTCTGCTATCATTTTGTGAGCCAGTGAGATCATCGTAGTCTAACCAACCCTCCGTGAGACCTACAGTGATGATTGCTTTGCCCTGAGCAATACTGGCACGGTCAGCATAGGTCAACCCATACTGGATGTGTGACCCAGCTAAGCCACAGCCTGGTGAATAATAACAAATGTGTATTAAGTCACTGGTCAGCTTGTTATGCAGAGGTTGCTGAATAATGCATGTAGTGTGAAAGAATCAGGGGTAATTGAGCTCACTGCAAATATTTTATAATTTTATGTATGTAGAGACTTTTTCTCACTATAAAATACCCTTCCTTCTAGGTTGTGTCATAAATATATTCATAAAAGAGACAGACATTTTGAAAGTATATGCAAGATAGAAAATAGAAGTATATGGTACAGAATTTAAAAATAGGGAATAATATATATGAACAGGAAGTTTAAAAATTATAATAAAACTATATTTACAATTTCATGCTAAAATATTTGAATAGCTTAACACAACTAATAATTTTCTAGGAAAATATATCTGGCAAAATTATATCACAAGAATTAGAACATTTGGCCAATAATACAATGACCATGAAAGATAGCAACAAATTTTACTTGTTGGTATAATAAAAGAATACATATGTCTAAGCAGGGTTAAAGCCAGGAATTCAATGATAGTTTAACATTAAAAATTATTAATGACATTTATTGTAATATGGAAAAAATGATTTTTACTTTGTGAGAGATTTGTATAAGTTAAAAATAAAATTACATATCTGTTCTTGTTTTTAAAACTATTTTAGTAACAATTGGCCAGGTGCAGTGACTCACACCTGTAATCTCAAAACTACGGGAGGCCGAGGTGGGTGGATCATGAGGTCAGAAGGTTGAGACCATCCTGGCCAACATGGTGAAACCTTGTCTTTACTAAAAATACAAAAATTAGCCGGCCGTGGTGGTGCGTGCCTTTAGTCCAGCTACTTAGGAGGCTGAGGCAGGAGAATCACTTGAACCTGGGAGGTGGAGGTTGCATTGAGCCAAGATTGCACCACTGCACTCCAGCCTTATCATGCTTAATAATGATGGTTAGCACTGACTGTTTTCCAATGTCAAGAACTGTTCTAAGCACTTCTACATATATTGGCTAATTTAATACTCAAACCACCTCTAAGTAGGTAGTATTACCTTCCTTTCTTACAGATAACTAAACCTGAGGAACAAAGACGTTCTGCAACTTTGTGAAGGTCATACATTATGAAACAGTATAGCTGTTACTTAAATTCAGGCAGATTGGCTCAAAAATGGAATTTTGAATTATGAAATAAGTCTATGAGTACAATAAGCACTGAAACTAAAATTCCATACACGACAAAAGTGTCTGATATCAACATTAATAGCATTCGGCATGTTATATATAATATGTATATAATGTATATACTATATAATGTATTATATATAGTATACATAAAATATATATATACATACACATATACATAAAACGAGTTGCATTCATATTAAATATTGTATGTATCCCCCATTAAAAAAATAAAAATAAAAAATAGTTATAATTAAAAAGAAAGGTACTAAATTTTGGCAAAGAAAACTACAAAATTATAAGCAAGTGCATAAAAAACAAGAAATTTGTTTATTATTTTACTAGCTATGAAGATTCAGTATCTTGTATGTTTATTCTTCTCAAGAATCAATTTAATCCTATTCCAACCAAAATTCCTATTTTAAAAATTATTTGGAGAAATAACCAAATAGGGATATCCAATGAAGCTCTGTAAAACAATATAATGGTATGAGAAATTGTGTAGGGTGACTGAAGGGATTGTCTTATTGGATATCTACTATAGAGATATAGCAGATAGAATAGAGAGGTGGTGGTATAGATAAAAAGAGAGACAGGTAAATAAATTCACAGGAAAGGTCAGAATATACAGATACAGACTTCTGGATATATGAGAAACTAGTATATGATAATAGCACAACACTGAAATCCCTTAGGAAAGAGAGACAATTTGAAAAATGGTGATGAGACAAATGGCTGCTCGTTTAGAAAACAAAGTAAAATCCATCTATTAATATTACACTATTCATTAAAATAAATTACAGATGAATTAAAGTAGGATTTAAAAAAAGTATGATTTAAAAAAATTTAAAAACTGCATGATGGAGATATGTCTATATATTTATTATATATATGTATATATATGTATATTAATATTATATATACATATACATATATATTATATATGTATATAAATATATAAATATAATATACATATATGTATATAAATGTGTGTATTATATATACATATATGTGTATATATATTTTATATGTGTATATATGTATATATACACATATATATGTATTTATAATATATACATATATATATATGTATGTATCTCATATCCCTAGCCCTAAGATAGAAAGGATTATTTAAAGCAAGGAGTAAATTCAAGGAGTTATGAAAGAAGAGTTTACAGATTAATGGTGCCTTACCCAAATACTGCTTAGAGATATATTCATTTTGGGTAGGAGAGAGATTTCTTAAGAATAAAAAAGAAGAAAAGGGAAATGCAGGGAGGGAGAGAGGAAATGAAAAGAAAGAAAAGAAACAATGAAAGAAGAAAAGAATGAAACAAAGAAAAAAGAAAACACAGAGGAAGGAAAGAACAACAAAAAGAAATGGAAGGAAACAAAAAAAGCACAAAGAGAAAGAAAGAAAAAAGAAAATGAGAAAGAGGAAGGAAGAAAGCAATAAAGAAAGGAATAAGGGAAGGACGGAGAGGGAAGGGAAGAGAGAAGAGAGCAGGGATGGGGAGAAAAAAAAAAAAGAAAGGAATAAGTAAGTAACTGAATTGTAAGCCCCTAAAGCCACATCTGATTTGTCTTGGTAACAGCATATTCTGTGGTCTTAGATGCATCTTTTTAAAAACACACATCTGTCACCTGCCTGGCTCCTGAAGGCATCTGAGTTTGTATGACCCTTCCCCAAGCCATCATGGAATAGATTAAAACATTTTCAGAGAAACAGTGTGGGTGAGTAAGAAAGAAGATAAAGTTAAAAGACAAATGACACTCAGTAGAATATATTTAACAGGAATGGAAGTCTCAGTATTAATATTCTTGATAAATATAGTGAGTACTTACAAATTAACTTGTAAAACAAAAACAATCTCAGTACAAAGAGAGGCAAAAGAACATAGAAAGACATGTAAAGATAAACATACACAAAGAGATCCATACATGGCAAACAATATTAACAAAATTTAATATCATAGGAAATTTAAGAGATGAGTAAAGTGAGATAATTTTTTAGTATAATTTTAGCAAAGTTAAAAATATTATTGATACCCAATACTGTTAAGAGCAAGGAAGGATAATGGCACCCTCAGATATTGTTGATAGGATTATACATTTGTATTAATTTTCTGTATACAACTTTATAATGTATGTAAAAATATAAAATATGCCTACCCTCTAACCTAACAATTATACTTCAAAAAATTCACTTAACAAATATGTCTTTAGATGGTATTATATGCCAGATACCATAGTTATACACTGGGGATAAAAAAATGAACAAGATCTTTAAGGCTCCCTGCTTTTCATGTGGAATTTCCATTTTCATGAAAATGTATCTTAAGTAGATGATTGGGAAAATATCCAAAAATATTGATACAAGGCTAATTTTTTCATATAGTTAATTAAAATTGGAACTCAAATGTCATCGATACGGATTTGATAGATTAAATATTGCACATCTCAGAAAAGCACACAATGAAGTTATTTAAAAGGTGGTTGTAGGCCTATGTGAATTAAAATAGAAACTGTTCATGGTATATTGCAAATGGAAAGTGCAGATTATATGACTGCACAGCATAGTCTATCATTTGAAATGAATTATACCTAAATATTATAGGATAATCTCTGGAAGGAGGAATTATGGACAATTTCATTTTCTTCTTTTTTACTTATGTGCATTTTCTATAATAAAAATAATCATGTGTTAAATATCAAAGTGAAAATGTAATTCCCCTAAAATTACTGTCATATAATAAATCACCCACGTTTTTCTTGTAACATAATGTCTTCCTTTTAGAAATATTTCAGGGACTCAGCTGGCAGTCTGTGATGGATGCTGTTATAAAAGAGAAAAAAAGTATATAGTACTCCCTCTACCAGATCTGAGATCCACAAAAGATAATTAAGGAGCCCAGGGACTGATGATGCCTGAGTTAGGTATGGTGCAGGCATCAGTGGGCTCATACCAGAATAAAGCAACATCTCAAGACAGATAGAAAAACATGTGACCCAAGGTGATAGAGACTTCTGGTGCTTCTGGTTCTTCGAATGGTAGTGTCAAATATCAGCAGTCCAGATGCCTGGAATGTTCTATATTTTCCAGGCTGAAATGGACTTTGGAAAGAAATAGCTCAACATCTTGCTTTTGTCATTAAGGAGCCTGAGGCTTTGTGGAGGGGTAAGGTGAAAGGGGATGGGAATAACAGCCACAGTGAATTGGTATCAAGAACTTCATGTGAATTACTATACTTCATGTTCCCCTGAAAATGGTCATGCCATTATTATTTTCAAGCTACACATGAATGAACGAAAACTCAGAATATTTAGGAGGGTTGTTTGAGGTCACAAGACAGCAAGGAACAAAGACAGGATGTGATCAGTAGCAGATCAGTCTCCAAAATGGGTGCTCTGTAATCCACACCACACCACCTATGTCATCAAAGGCAGAACTAGAAGGAGATGGCAGTTCTGACTCCAACCAGGGCTTATCTGAAAACTGAGTGGCTTTATCATGGGAGCACCAGACCTATGTGGTTGGCTCTGCTTTCTCTCAGACTTTCTCTATTGATTAAAATTTCCCATCAGGCCAGCCACGGTGGCTCACACCTATAATCCCAGCACTTTAGGAGGCACCAAGGTGAGTGGATTACTTGAGCTCAGGACTTTGAGTCCACTCTGGGCAACATAGTAAAACCCCATTGCTAAAAAAAGATTTTAAAAATTACCAGGGAATGGTAGCATGTGCCTGTGGTCATAGCTATTCGGGATGCTGAGGTGGGAGAATCAATTGAGCCAGGGAGGTGGAGGTGGCAATGAGCCGAGATAACACCACTGCACTCTAACCTGGGTGACAAAGACAGAACCAGTCTCAAACAAAAACAAAAATAAATTAATAAATTTAAATTACCTTTTATCCTAGGTGCCAGAAGAATGTGTTCTTGGCACTAGATTGGAGGGTCCCACTCTTCTTGAAACAACGGATTCTTTAGGGGTGCTTATCCTCAAGGATACTACAGATGGGTGGCTGGGGAAAGATGCTTGTCCTCAACACCATATCCTCTTCTCCTATCTGGAAGGCCTGACTTAGACAGGCCAGGCCTGGGCTCAGCCAGAGTCAGAGTTCCAATAGGATCCTCCAGCTGGGTTTCTGATTTTAGTGGATTAGGTCTCAAACTGGACACTATTGACATTGCAGGGCAGATGACTTGTTGTCGGAAGGTGTCATGGGTATTGCAGGATGTAGACAACACCCCTGGCCTCTACATGTTAGATGACAGTAGGTCCTTCCCTAAGTTGTGACCATCAAAAACATCTCCAGAATCTGCCCCAGCTGAAAACCACTCCTTTAGGAAAATGTCTTCACTCCCTAAACACCTCTAGGGAAACCAAATGAAAACCCAGGAAGGGAAGTCTTGTGGGCATTTTTTATATTGGGCTCATGTCCAGATACTTCCTAAACATGCATCTGCCTCTCATATGCATGTGGAGACATACAAAGGTAAAGGGTTTACCCAATTCACACAAATGATCTTCTCTCCTTTCTGTATTTTAGGCTGTTTTTAACTCATCCTGGCCATTCATCTGCTCCTGGGTTTTTAAGTTTCTCAATTTTCTTTTGCAAGCAAAAGCCTTTTTTTTTTTTTTTTTTTTTTTTTTTTTGAGATGAAGTTTCACTCTGTTGCCCAGGCTGGATTGTGATGGCATGATCTCAGCTCACTGCAACTTCTGCCTCCCAGGTTCAAGCCATTCTCACACTTCAGCATCCCAACTAGCTGGGATTACAGGTGCACACCACCATCCCTGGCTAATTTTTGTATTTTTATACGGATGGGGTTTCACCTTGTTGACCAGGCTGGTCTTGAACTTCTGACCTCAAGTGATCTGCCTCCCAAAGTACTGGGATTACAGGCGTGAGCCAACATGCCCAACTGCAAAAGCCTTCACTTCTCTCACTTGCTTGCCTCTTAGATTCCTCTAAATTGTTTTCTTTTACCTTTTTATTTATCTTCCCTCTGTTACACAAATTCAGGCCTTGAAATTTTCAGATGCTGCATTTTCCCTTGTTGCTACTGACTCCAAGTGTCAGGATCAGGGCTTTATGTACACAGATAGGTGCTATTTTTGATAGAAGCAGTGACTTGATCTTGTGGAATCCAAGGTTATGAAAAAAGTAGTTTGAAAAACTCAAAAAAGGGTTAAAAAAGAAAATTAGATTAAAAAGGAAAAACAAAAGAAGAGATACATTCAGGATATATTTTCACATTCTCAAAAATATTTGAGGAAATATAAAATCATTAAAGAAGATGTTTATGAAATAAAATGATTTAAGGGCAGAAAATTTTAGACAATTGAAGACAGAATTTAAAATTAAGGAAAAAAGTGATGGAGACAGTGGATAGAACTGGATTCTGCAGGAAAAGTAAATATATTAGTATTTGGGAAGTTGGTTCAACTATACTTTCATTGTTCAAGAAAAATAACAGAAAATGACAAAGACAACATAAGCGATACATAGAATAAGATGACAAATGAAAGAAGTAATAAAATAAAGTTGAATAATTAATGTTTAAATCAGATGAATGCCATGAGGTTCATGACTCTAACTCTTAGATGTAACTTTGTGATGTTCACAATAAAAATGAAAAATAAAAAAAAAAAAATCTGTAATTCAGGCAGGCAAATAAAAAGGGGCCAGACAAAACTGTTATGCTGTTGCTCGACTTCTCCTTCAGAGTGCCACGTAGCAAATGGCCATCTTGCTCTCACGATGAATTGAGCATGACACCATCTTTTTAAACGATGTCTAATGCTTCCCAAGAAAGTAAGAATAAATTACAAACCTGTTGCATCTTTTCAACTTTGATAAATTCAAAGTCAAAATTTCCAAGCATTTTCATTGTTGATTTCAACTTCTAAGGAATAGATTATATGCTATGTAAATTATTCCAAAATCAGAGTATTTTATGAGCTCTGATTTTATAACCTTGAAAACTTATAAAAGAGAACAGAGAGAAAAAAACAGAAACTCCAGTCTAATCCCAATTTGAATATAGAGGTACAATTTTATTTTAAAAATTTCAAAAAATATTTATCACAGTATTTTCAGGAATAATGCCTGTTATATACCTGAGGAATATCTCCATATTAAAAAATATGTTGACAATTCTCTATAACTCTTGGTACTTAATAATAGCTAATACTGAGCATTTGCTGTGTGCCAGGTAGTATTCTACTCTTTTGAGGTAGGTAATATTACCTCGATTATATGAAAAATTGAGACACAGAAAGATGAATGATTTATAATCCTTTGGATATATACCCAGTAATGGGATTGCTGGGTCAAACAGAATTTCTATTTCTAGGTCCTTGAGGAATCGCCACACTGTCTTCCACAATGGTTGAACTAATTTACATTCCCACCAACAGTGTAAGAGTGTTCCTATTTCTCCACATTCTCTCCAGCATCTGTCGTCTTCAGATTTTTTAATGATCGCCATTCTAACTGGCATGAGATGGTATCTCAATGTGGTTTTGATTTGTGTTTTCTATATTTTTTATAATGGCCGTATCTTACATCTGTGATAAAAATAGTACCAAAACCATGTAGATCAATTTTTATGCTGGCCTGTATTTGAACTCTTTGTTCACTATTGTTGTTTACTTTTTTTCTAAGAAATTAACCTACAGCCATGTGTAGTTGGGAAACGAAGACCTGGAGGCTTCCATTAGGATTTTACAACAGAATTGTGTTTAGTTAAACAAATGTCCCATGCCAATCCCCTTTTCTTTTCTCTCCCTCATACTTTTGTCAGGCTTCTGTCCTGCAACTTAAGCTCTGTGAAATCCACCATCTTACATTATTACCATAAATGTAATCATTAAGTCCTGTACCTTCCATGAGCGAGACAAGGCCCTGTGCTATATGTAGAGGATGAGGGAGTCATGGATGATGATGGGCACATATACACCTACCTCGGCTGTATTGTGATAAGTGTCCTGTTAGCACCATGAAGGGCTAGTTCAGGATCACAACAAGACCCATCAGTTTCACCTGAAGGATTCAGGGAACAGTTTGCATAGTGGGTGCTCTTAAGTGGGATCATAGAACAGCCCATTTCTGAGAAGGGTAGGATAAGGCAGTTTTGGTAGGGAGAACAGCACTGAAGATAGTGTGGGAGCTGTCCAGAAGCCTGGTACTGCAGCCAGTGGCCAAATGGTGGCAACTGATGCTGGAAATACAGACCAGGATTCACGGACACAGAAGGTTTGTTTCCAGACCAAGGAGTTGGAAGTTTTTCCTGCAGGTACTAGAGTGACTGCCAAGGGAGAGGGGCATGCCTGTGTGACAGACACCAGCTCTGTCTGTTTCCCACCATGCACAATTGATCCCTTAATATGTGCCCTTTAACAAGATTATTTTCTAATTCAAAGTAATAAATACATATTGAAAAGATTTTTATGGAATTTGCACTGTCAGCAAACCTAAAAGAAGACATGATTCCCATGAGGTTTAGAATGAAGTGAAAGCCCAGAAACTTAGGTGGATTTTCAGCCTGTAGTATCCACAGGAGAGAGCTCTTGTGCCTTGTAGACTGTAGTACACCTTGTAGAAGGTATATTAGGTTCCTGCAGCTGAGGAACCTAATACACCTTCAATAAATAAATACATACATAAGTAAAATTACATCAAACTGTAATTCCTGGTGTTTCCTCTCCCTGACAGCTAATTTTCCCTGAAGTCCAGCAGGGAAGGCAAGGAGGCTTACAACAAGGTGGGGACCCCAGCCAACCTGGACCCATCCTGGAGAGCTTGCCTGTCAGAGATACGTGTTTAATGACTAAAAGCACCATGAAGCTAGGTGAGTACTATTGTGTTATTTACTGAGCATACTAGTCCACTTGGACCATATTGCATGCTCAATGCGAGTTAATTAACGCATGCTATGGGGAACCATGACTAAGATATGCATCCCTGAAGGTCTAATTCAGGAGAGGTGACATAAGCCACCACGAGTCCTGACACAGCTTCTTTTCCTTGGGGTACCTATGGGCGTCTCTGGCATGGAGGATGCCAGCTGATGGGGCAGCCAAGCATAGCACTATGAGAACTGGCTTAGCCTTTAGGTAGACAGAAACCAAAAATGTCAGGTCCCTGCTTTCCTCTGCTTGTCAGGTGTTAATATTCCCTGAAACCCAACAGGGAAAGAGAGGAGGGTGTCAACAGGGTGGGGGGAGGGGGTCCCAGCTAACTTGGGTCCGTCCTCAAGGGCTTGCCTATCCAACACATGTGTTTAATACCTACTCCAGGACCCACTGAAGGGCTCTTTGAATGGGGACAGCGGGATGGTAGGAAGTGCTCGAGCTCCCATATTAAAATCTCCCCAGGTCTGATTCCCCGGGTTGAGTCAATGACTCCGCAGCAAGTTGCTGCTCAAACAGGAAGGCTTCCTTAATTCTTTAGCTGGACTTGTGCCCTCATTTTTCTGAATCGGCAAAGTACTTCGCATTTCAAGATCTTGGAGGGAGCATGGCAGGACGGAGAACACTTGGGACTCAGATGATCCTGGTTTCTGTGCTATTCTCTTGTTCTGCGACTTTGGAAATGCGTTTATTTATTCAAGAACATGTTGCTTTTATTAGAGGGAAGATAACTATTATTGGATTGTTTTGAAAACTAGCAGAAACTACATGTAAATGACTGCTTTGTTACTACATTTAAGAAGGTCTTGTCTTGTAAATATTATTAGAGGTCATCCAGGTTTAAATTTAAACCCTATCTACCAGTTAATCTATGGGTGAGACATCAGGCAAGCTTGGAATACTTGGGTGTCCTCTTTCAGCAAAATGACACTTACCTGGTAAATTGCTTGTAGGGGAATTAGTGAATATGCAGACCATACCAGCACAGTTTCAGGTCGCTTTGGCAGATGCTCACCTGTGGCTGCTTTTCTTCTTATCTCGCTGTGTCTTGTCTTGCCTTCCTCCCACTTCTTAGACCATGAGGTTCTTGAAAGCATGGCTACTTCTTGACAACTTCAATATGATTGTTTATTGAATAAGTAACATATGAAGATTTGCTGAATAATTAGTTTAGCAATATTGAGGACTGAGAGGAATAAATCCACTAGTGGCTTCTTAAAATATTTAGAATGCAGTTGACATGTTGGAGGCCTTGCCTACTCCTTTCCCCCCACTAACTTACCCTTTTCTTCCCACTGCAATGTAGCCACGTGATCTCATGCTGTCCAGAAGCGGCCAACCTCCTGGGAGACTCAGGCATTTGTGCTATTTTCCAAGCCTGAAATACTGTTCCCATGGATTGCCTTGTGGCTGCTTCCTTATTGTCCTTTGAAAGATCCTGTTTTGTGGAACGATCACTTCTTTAGGGATAGTTTCCCAGACCATACTCTCTAAGTTAGACATTTTCTCTGATTTTCTCATTATTCTTTTCTCTCATATCATTTACCAACATTTAAGTTATATTAAAGCAAATTTGGAGGTTTTGCTGCCCATATCCCCTCTCACTTATTGGGGAAAGAAAAGCACAATTTCGTTTTCGAGAGCCCATAGAGCCCATAAGCTTTAAGTGAAGGTGACTTCACCACAGGGCTCCGGGGCAGGATCACGTGACTGAGGCTAAAGCGATCACTGCATCCTGCCCTCTACTCCTGGTAACTGGTTCCAAGATGGTTCTCTGACTTTAAATCAGGACAGTGTAGCATAATGAAACTCAATTCTGGGACATAAAAAAAGTTGCTAGGATGTAGCTCTCTCTTTTTCTGTGGACATACATCAGTAAAAATGTAGGAGCTGAAGATGAAGGAGGCATCATGTAGTGAAGAAAGAGAAGAGAAAAGAAAATGTGTGTGTGTGTGTGTGTGTGCACGCATGCACGCTTGTGTGTTTGTGTGTGTCCTTTCTTCATTTGAGAATCTTGATCAATCTCTGTCTGAATTGGACCCACAGATAGTCTCTTCAGTTACAGCCAATACATTTCTTTTTTCTATCCACATTGAGTTGGGCTTTATGTTATAACACAAAAATTGTTAAGACAGATACCATTGTTTAGTCTTCCTACTAGACTTAAAGCTTAGTGAGAGAAAGAATTATGTCTAATTTTTAATCATACCACTAGTGCCTAGTATAGTATTAGTTAAAGAATAAGCCCTTAGGAAGTATGTGTTCAATGTACAAATGTGGCATAATGTCAAATTCCAATGAGAGACTTGGTCTTATACAAATGTAATCCCAGTTATCAGACTTTTTGGAGTGTTGGAAAGACCTGAACAAGGCTTAGTTGCATTTCAGAATGGTGAGAAATGCAGAACATTCAGAATGCCAGCATTAACTTGGATGTTTTTTAAAATTATAAATATGTAGATAATTTTGTGCCAGGGTAGAGCTAAAGGAAGACTGGGGAGGCAGCTCCTGGGCTCCAACAGTGAGACAGGCATGTCCAGCTTCACCAGAAGTCCTGCCTTTTTTTGCTGCTAAAATCACCTTGAGGATGCTGGCAATGAGTCACAGAATCAGAATTTTCAAGTTAAAATGACCCCTAAGAATTCTTTTTGTCTTAAAGATGCAAAACGTACACTCAAATAGAAAAAAAAATTATTAGGACTCTCAACTTGATGAGAGAAGAATCAGGAATAGAATGGACATCCAGTACACCTTAGTCTTACCATGATTTTCATCACCCCTCTCTCCCTCCTTCTCTCCCTCCCTCCCACCCTCCCTTCTTCTTTCCCTCTTCCTTCTTTTCTTCCCTTCTTCCCTCCTTCCTTTTCTTCCCTTCCTCCCTCTTTCCTTCCTTTCTTTCTTCCTTCTTTCCTTCCTTCCTTTTTCCTTTATCTTCACCTCCCTACCTTCTTTCCTTTCTTTCTTCCTCTCTTTTATTTCAAGTACACTCATAGATGACATTTATTTCCCTGTCAGCTACATCTGTAACACTGGGAATACATTTATGCTGTCAAATATGACATGAGCTTTGCTTTTTTTGTGCCTTGGTGTATATAAGCATCTTGCAAACTATTGGAAGATGGAAAAGAGACAAAGGATAATTATAACAACATACAATAACTATAAAACGTTGTTGAAACCAATTTGCAGGGCACCATGTTCAGTCTCATGATTAAGCTGGATGAAAAATTGTGATTGGTAGTCAGAGAAAATGTTATGGAGGACATAGAAGAGGTAAAACATAAACTGAGTCATGAATTTCACCTCAGGCAGAGCCTACTAAAATAATAAGCCTAGGGCTAAAGTGAATTTACATAATTACAGATGGCAGGAGCGTGATTTATCAGATAGATGATAGCGAGAGAGTATGCTGAAGAGATATGTGGGGGATGAGTAGACAGCATCTTGCTGGCCATTTAGGTACCCCTGACATCACAGGCATGGGAAGCCTTTCGGAGACTATGAATGGGAAAGAAACATGGCCAGATGGGCATTATGGAGTGGGCACTCAGATTTGTGGGAAGACAGGGCTGCTGACCGTGGTGGGGATGAGCTAGGAGGCTGTGTCAGTAATCCAAGTGGGGTTGGAGCTGGCGAGACAGGGAGAAGGGAATAGCACAGGCTATTGTGACAAGACAGCCTGACACTCTGATGCTTCACTGCCCTCACTCCTCCACTCACCTTTAATGATTTCTGATGTTCTAAAGTGAAACCTGGCAGATGGAATTTTAAGATGACTTTACAGCCCCAGATTCTGATCTAATTTGTATGTATGTATGTAATATATTAAATATATTTACCAGAAAAAGATAAGGATTCAGTGCCTTCTTAGGTCATTAATGATTCAACATGGTGCCTTTGCAAAATGAAATAGATGCTGCTGGAAGCCTCATTTGCAGCCATAAGAATTCAAAGGACACAAGAAGGCTGATTTGTGATTGCTGCTTTTCTTCAATAAAAATTAAACTGATTACAAAAAGCTGACAATGAGACACTGCCTTGCGAAAGTAATGTTTCTGACATTTTCTCTGAGTGTTTACCACAAATATTCAAATTTATCATTTTGACACTCTAGAAAAATGAGGATAAAATATTATTTTTCTACTGCAATATTTGCTTGTATGCACATTTATATTATATATAATTGATGGAAAATTAAAATCATTCTGAGTTCTCTGTCATATTTATTTTTAAATTAAGATCTCTGAAGGGAGATTTTGGAATTAAACCCAAAGAGCTTCTACTTTGAATATAAAAAACATTTATTTTGTGATAACATACTTTTTCTGAAGAGAAAATGTGACCATTATTTAAAATCCTGGAAACATTTGGTGGATTCAATCTTTTGAGAAAAATTGTCACCAAAACAATACTAGATAATATTTATATGGCCCTTACAAGTTTGCAGATGCAATCTTATTTTAATATTTCAATAATCATATTGATAGCACTTTTGTTTCAGATGGAAAGATAAATATATTACACAGATGGAAAGATACATATATTCATTGTTCGATCTCAGACAAATTATTGACATCTGTGAGGTTGAGGTTCCTTATTTGTAGTTGGAGCTAATTGTTCTTGTTTTGTAGGACTATTGTAAATATTACAGAATAAAGCACTTAGCACAGGCAGGTGTTGATAGTACTGGATGATTTGACTATCACTACCACTCTGTTTATACCAGCTTTTAATTCTTACTTTCTTATTTCTGTCTTAATAACCCTAGAGTCATTCTAAATTTCATGACTCTCTTGATATAAGTTCTTCTTTCACAATATGTTCTTCCTAGATCCTATTTCTTCTACCACTGGCCTTGTATACATTTTTATGAAGTTTCTCTGAGGCTGCTTGTTCAGTTTCCACTCTACCATACTTCATATTTTTTTTCAGCTACCACAGTGAAACTATATGGATATTCCAAAAAACTAGCTTTGGTTTTATTACTTTTCTGATGACTTCTCAATTTCTACAGTTAGGCAAACATCTTTCTTGTCACTCAAAAACTCTTATATTTAGTTAATCCAGTTACCCTCTAATTTATCCCTAAATGTTTCTTATGAGTGATAAAACAAGGACATAGTTATTGTATATAATATTTTATAAATTACAGAATTCTATAACACGAATTTGATGTTTGGTACAAAAACATTAACTCACTCTGCCATAGCTATTGAAGGAATGTTTACTTGTGTTACACTGGATCTGTTGTGGCTCAGTCCAATGCTGAAATGCATTTTATCTCAGATTCTTGAAAAAATAACTATTTTTAAACCGGGCACATTTCTGCTAAAATAGTTAAAGTTAAAAATATGTCTAAGAGAATACCAAGTGCTATTAAAGATGTGGAGTTACTGAACATTTCAGAATTTTGCTGATGAGAATGCAAAATGGTATGACTATTCTGGAACAAAGTTTGGCTGTGTTTTATAAGGTTAAAAAATGCATTTTATATGACCTATCAATTTAACTCCTGGGATTAACCATAGAGAAATGAAAACATTTTGCACATAAACATTGTCCCAAATGTTCAGCTTCATTCGTAAAAGTTTAAAACAGCAGCTTCATTTGTGCTAGCCTTAAACTTCGAACAACCTAATGCCCTTCAAGGGATGAATGGTTGAACCAACACATGCATCCATACAATGGAATACTACCAAGCAGTGGAAAGGAAAAAAATACTGATATGTAAAACAGCTTGGATCTTTCTCAAAGGCAGTAAACTCAGTAATAAAATACCAGTCTCAAAAGATTGCATATTATATGACTTAGCATCTCAAAATGACAAAATTATAGAGATGGAGAACAGATGAGAGGTTTTCAAGTGTTAGAGGAATATGTTACTATCAAGCGATAGTATTGATTGTGCTGGCAGCTATATGAATCCATACAGGCAGTAAAACGTCAGAACTATATATATACACACACACACGAATGAGTTTACATAAAAACTGGTAAATTATGAATAAGATCTGTATTTTAGTTATCAGTTTAGTTCCAATGGTTTCCGTAGTAATGAAAGATGTTATTATTGGAGAAAACTAAATGAAGTGGACATGGGAACTGTTTGCAACTTCTATGTTAATCTAAAATTATTTCAGAATAAGGGGAACATCACACACTGGGGTCTGTTGGGGGTGGGGGCTAGGGGAGGGACAGCAGGAGGTGGGGAGGTTGGGGAGGGATAACACTGGGAGAAATGCCTGATGTAGGTGACGGAGGAATGGAGACAGCAAACCACCATGGCGTGTGAATACCTATGCAACAATCCTGCAAGATCTGCACATGTGCCCCAGAATTTAAAATACAAAAAAAAGAAAAAAAATTCTAAAACTTGAAGAGCTAGCTAAAATACTTCTGATGCCATAACAAAGACTAAAAAATTAGTTATGCAGATAATTCATTCACAACTCTCTGACCAGCACAGCAGAGAGCAGTAGCATTATCTTCATTTTCATTAACATATAGATCAACAGCCAGCATGTTAGAAGGAAGGAAAGTTTTTTTAAAGAAGAGATTAACTAATAGAGGCTTAGTATTTAAAACCTATATTTTGAGCAAACACATACAGTTATCCTAATAGCTTTCTAAAACAGGAAGTAGTTGTTTTCACACCTATAGTGTGGGACAAATTCAACATGACCTAGCATAGAAACCAAGCTGAACAAAGCCAGAAACGTGGCAAGCCTAAGTTCTACCACAAACATAATTTTTGAACTGACTTATGGGTCATTTTCTGTAAATAGCTTCCAAGACTGTAAAATATTAGAAAGGAATACACACACACACACACACACAAAAAAAAAAAAAAAAACCTCTTACACAAAACAAGTTGGTTCAATAGACTAAGTAAACCCTAGCCTCTGTTGGGGTGATAAATATCGTAGCTAGATGATTTTGAAAACATTTTTATAGAGGGGAACTCAGTGCTACCAGGACACACTGAACAGGCTCTAGAATTTGTATATAGGTTGATACTAAAACCTGTGTAGAAGTAGAGAGTTTTAATATGAAAGTATGAGTTTAGCCTCACTCAGTAGATCCTTTGACATTCACTCATTAGTTTACTCATCCATATATTGAACAAATATTAATCACTTCTTTTTATGTGCCATGACCTATGCCAGTGGCTGGGGATACAGCAATGACCAAGACAGCAGGATCTTATGAAGCCATTCAAGTGGAGGAAAGCATTACTCTATAATTACAACAATGATTAAAATTGTGACAACTGCATCACAAGGAATGGGCATGATAATATGAACATATGTAACAGGAAAGATGACCAATTCTAGAGTTAATTATACCTTTCTATGACCAGGCTTTTCCACCCTAAAATTCAATTTTCCCCTATAACTGGCTGCTGTAAAAAGGCAGCAGTGCTTCCATGGGGTACACATGGTGCATAAGAAGTGTCTCAGTGCCAGTCATGATCCAAAAAAGCAGGGGTCCATAAATGGGATATAAGAGTCAGAGGCTATGTGCTGGTGATAGGGAATCAGGGTAGGAAATTTTCTTCAGAAATAAAGAAAGATAAGTTGTTGGTTCTTGTAAGGTCTTTTGGGGGTAGCAAGTCTAATGCTTCAGCTGGTCAGAGGCAACACTCTATTCTCTGATGAGGAGAGACAACTGAGAAACTGGCAGAGCTGGTACTTGAAGGCACAGTGCACATCAGTAAATGGAGCAGAGAGGAAAGCCATGGATTCTCAGGAGTATGATATTTGAGCAGGAAAACCAAAACTGGAAGGAGAAATTTCCTATCTAAAGCTGAACTTGAAGCCATGGCTTAATAACAGCTAGTGCACACGACTTTCCCATCCCTGAGGACTCCTTCATCCTCCTGCCCAGATTTTTCTTTTTCTTTTTTTTTTTTTGAGACGGAGTTTCGCTCTTGTTACCCAGGCTGGAGTGCAATGGTACGATCTCGGCTCACCGCAACCTCCGCCTCCTGGGTTCAGGCAATTCTCCTGCCTCAGCCTCCTGAGTAGCTGGGATTACAGGCATGCGCCACTATGCCCAGCTGATTTTTTGTATTTTTAGTAGAGACGGGGTTTCACCACATTGACCAGGATGGTCTCGATCTCTCGACCTTGTGATCCACCCGCCTCGGCCTCCCAAAGTGCTGGGATTACAGGCTTGAGCCACCGCGCCCGGCCCCCTGCCCAGATTTTTCTATTTTTACCCAGCAGGACACATATAGGTAGTTCTTTTTTTCAATCTTTCTCATGGAAATGTAAAATTATAAAATTATTTTTTATTATACTCTAAGTTCTTGGAAACATGTACAGAATGTGCAGGTTTGTTACATAGGTATACACATGCCATGGTGATATGCTGCACCCATCAACCTGTCATCTGCATTAGGTATTTCATGTCCTTTGCAGGGACATGGATGAAGCTAGAAACCATCATTCTCAGCAAACTAACACAAGGACAGAAAACCAAACACCACATGATCTCACTTGTAAGTGGGAATTGAACAATGAGAATGCATGGACACAGGGAGAGGCATCTCACACGCTAGGGCCTTTGACAAAATTCAACAGCCCTTTTTGCTAAAAACTCTCAATAAACTAGGTATTGATGGAACATATCTCAAAATAATAAGATCTATTTATGGCAAACCCACAGCCAATATCATACTGAATAGGCAAAAACTGGAAGCATTCCCTTTGAAAACCAGCACAAGACAAGGATGCCCTTCCTCACCACTCCTATTCAACATTGTAATGGTAGTCCTTAATCAATTCAGATTTGAGGCAGGAAGTGCTTAAGCTGTGTGGGCTCTTTTGGTTAGCTTTAGAGGGCTTGGTTCATAAGTAGCTGCTTCATTATAGAACACAAAGATAAACTGGTCCTTCCAACGTGATAGCCTGTCTGGAAAGGATTAAGAACAAGTTCCTCAAGGGACAGCAAGTGGCAATATGCTATGTACGACTTAAAAATGCCCTTCCCAACCAATCCTGAACACCATACACAACATACATTTTTCCCTTACTTGGTAACATTCAGTCTTTGCCTACTCAGGACACCAAGAGCAGTATTCATTAGGATGGCACCAAAAGCATTTCAATCATCTCTTTGTCAAATATCTCATCATATTTTCCTTGTAAAGGTCACGGATGTCCAGAGGTCACTGAGAGTTCTGATATTTGAGAATAGCCAATATAAGCATGTGGGTCAGAGTGCCCCAGCCCCATCATGAACTTTCTCATACACAATTAAACTAAAATTTAAGATGATACATGAAAAGGCAAAACACAAGATGAAAGTGCCAAAAGTTTTAGAGGAAGACTTTATTGCCAGGTGGGGTGAATAGGGAGAGCTTCCAAGAGGAGGTGGCACATGAATGAAGCCTTAAAGAATGCAGCATAGAGGCCATGGAGAGCTCCTTGCAAGAGGAGCTGTTACCAAAAGCACAATGGATTGACAGTCTCCAGCTGCCAAAGCTTATCTTTGAATCCACTGCAGCAGCCACCTGAGGCCACGTTGACTTACCTAGGGTGTTCCCAGTCACTATTTGAGCATAGTGGGGTTCCTATCATTGGGACTCCTCTAATGAGCAACCTCTGCTCATGGACTCCCCATAGATCTGGCTGAGACCTTCTCAGACTTGCTCTGTGGTCCAAGTCTCTTCATACTCCATTTTCTTTCTTTCTTCTTTCTTTTCAAAGGTGAAGACACTATATCATAGTCTGAATCCTCTTCCAACTTACTCCTGCTCACACTCCCCTTTCTCCTTTACAGGTGTTCCTGTGAAAAGATTTATTTCTTCAATAAATATTTTTTACATCTAATTCTGTCTGCTTCATGAATGGCTTGATCTAGAAGGATTTCTGAGTGACTGATGGGTGGATGGATTAATGAACATGATCACAGCTTTGCTTAATTTGATAAAAATATTCACACTCAGGTATTAGTCATGTGAAGGATCTCCATTTGTTCCTTAATAACTGATGCTGAAAAACATCTAGAAATTGCAAAGGAACAGAAAAGCAGTGCAGTGAAATCACTCTATGATCTGTCTGAGCTGTGGTCCTGGAGACATCCGTCTGGTTTCCATTTAGACTTACGGAAGACTCTCCCAAAGCCAAGTCCTACCTACCTAAGGAATAGAGTTAGCTTCCTTTCTCTATGGACAGTCACTGCGCTTAGAATTCTTCAGAGTTTTCCTCCCAGGTTTAGTTCTGTCTTAGCCACTGGACCTCACAAGACATTGTTTTGGCCCATTATGAAGACATTCAGTCATTCCTTCATCTCCTCATTTAATAAATTTTACCTGAAGATTTGTAGAAAGAACAGTTTACTTAAGTGAAATTAAAAGAGTAGACATTGAAACCCAAATGCCTACATTCCAATTTTGGCTGTACTACTTCCATCAACAAGACTTAAATATTTCATGACTTAGTTTCTCCAACTGTAAAAAGAAAAATACCTCCCCTATAGAACTGTTGTGGGGATTTCAAGCATTATATATATATAAACATTTAGAACAGAGTATGCTACAGTAAAAAAAAAGCATTCACAACAATTCTTATTACTAGTCATTCTATTTGCCTGTGCTAGGATTTGGAGAATTGATATTTTAAAAAATAGATACAGCACATGTTTTGTAGGAGCTTGAATTTTATTCGAAGAGACAACACAGACAGTGACTAGATATAAATTACTTTTACATGGTATTGAGTGCTAAGAAGGGGAAAGGGCCTGCTGGACTAGTATTTTGGGTGGTCAGGGAAAGATTATCTGGGGAATATCATTCCAGGAGGAGATGGCAGTATGTGCAAAGGTTCTGTGATTGGAGGGAAATGACAGTGTTGAAGAAATAAAAATGAATAAGATATTCTGGACAAATTGATGCATCCTAGCCTCTGTGCTCACATGCACACGCTAGGCAGGCTCTGACTGGCTCCTCATGGCCACCTGCAATTTGGCCCTGTTGCCTACTGGGTTTCATATTGTTAGAACCCACATAGCCTTTTCCATGCTGCACCCCCACACTGCACGCCTCATTACTCCTGGGTATTTCTGTAGTAATTGCCCTGACCATTCAATTTTTGAGCCAACTGCTATTTCACACTGATTCCTGTGCTTATCCAAACCATTACTCTGAGAAGCATCCAACTGGGAAGATAAGAATATATACTCTGGAGCCAACTCCTGGAGCCAGTTCCCACCATCGCTTGACCTTGAACTAGTTATCTCCCTGATCTTTGGATTCCTCATCTGTAAACAGTGGATTTGTTCTCTGGGCTGGGCATGGTGGCTCACTCCTGTAATCCCAGAACTTTGGGAGGCTAAGGCAGTAGATCACCTGAGGTCAGGAGTTTAAGACCAGACTGACCAACAAGGTGAAATCCCATCTCCACTAGAAATACAAAATTAGCTGGGTGTTGTGGTGCACACCTGTAGTCCCAGCTACTCAGGAAGCTGAGGCAGGAGAATTGCTTGAACCCGGGAGGTGGAGGTTGCAGTGAGCCAAGATCATGCTACTGCACTCTAGCCTGGGTATCAAGAGTGAAACTCTTTCTCAAAAAAAAAAAAAAAAAAAGTTTTCTAACTCATGAGGCTATTGTAAGCATTCAATGGATTCACATAAATAAAATAAGAATTACACTCAACAGTATGTAAATGCTAACTATTATTATTACCATCAACGTCATCAGGACCTTTATATAAGAGCTCCTGGTATCTCTTTGGGACCATGTTTTTTGGTGTTTCACTGTGCCTTGCTGAATCTCTCCTTCCTCTCCACCCACGGAAAGTCTCCCCCTGTTTTTTCCAGCTTGTGTGCTGGGCTGAAGCCTAACTCTCTTAATAAGGAGAGGGTATTCAGAGCAGCATTAGAAATGCGTTCATGTTCACATCGGAACACACACCCACCACCATTGTAAGCCCTCAGCACCATCTGAAATGGCGCATCTTTCCTCACTCTGTGACATGTAGAAAAGGCTCAGTCTCTGGTTATGTTGATATTCTTCACTGTGTTCCATCATAAATGATGGTTTTAGATAAAACAACTGACACTTTAAATAATCATGATCTTCGGCAAAATGGCATCTAATTTTAATGCTTTCAACTGCTGCTCCTTTTAAGGCACAAAGCAGCCAGACTTCCTTTTCATTTTTCCCTTCATTCAAGAGATTGCTAATGTGACACCAAACCATCCGCTGCCTCCCACACGCGCTTTGACAGCTGGGGTGCTCTTAGCTTTCTCCATAGTCATTGTCCTTTCTCCATTTGCCTCTCTCGCAGATGAGATTGAAATGGTAGCATTTCACTGGAGACTGGGCTTGGGGGTGGGCACGGGGTTCTGCAGATTGACAGATATAATTATCACATTTTCTTCCCAGCATGAGGTATCTAAGTAATAGTCTCCGTATTTATCCAGTGTTAATCAGGAAAGAGTTCAATCAGTTGAAGAGGGATATTTCTCTTTTTCAAATGAGGCTCTGCCTAGGGAACTCATCCTCTGACAGGGCTCCTCACTTGTAATAAAAGGTTAAACTATTGCTTCAGCTTGGTCTGCAAGTGACAGCTATCACCCAGATTTACCCTGGGCCTTCATGCATTCAGTGGACAGAGTGATGGGCAGTAGCGAGGCCTCACTCCCTTACTTCTTGAGAGGAGAGGGCTAGCGGGGGACTCTTTTTTTTTTTAGTTGTACTTTAGATTCTGGGGTACATGTGCAGATCATGTGGGATTGTTGCATAGGTACATACATGGCAAGGTGGTTTGCTGCCTTCCTCCCCTCATCACCTATATCTGATATTTCTCACTGTGTTATCCTTCCCCACCCTCCCCACCCCCTACTGTCTCTTCCCTAGTCCCCCCAACTGACCACAGTGTGTGATGCTTCCATCCCTGTGTCCACGTGTTCTAATTGTTCAACACCCACCTATGAGTGATACCATGCAGTGTTTGATTTTCTGTTCTTGTGTCAGTTTGCTGAGAATGATGGTGTACTGATTCATCCATGTCCCTATGAAGGACATGAACTCATAGTTTTTTATGGCTGTGTAGTATTCCACGGTGTATATGTGCCACATTTTCTTTATCCAGTATATTGTTGATGGACATTTGGGTTGGTTCCAGGTCTTTGCTATTGAAAACAGTGTTGCAATGAACATACATGTGCATGTGTCTTTATAATAGAACAATTTATAAATTCTTTGAGTATATGCCCAGTAGCAAGATTGCTAGGTCAAATTGTATTTCTATTTCTAGGTCCTTGAGGAATCACCACACTGTGTTCCACAATGGCTGAACTAATTTATGCTCCCACCAACAGTGCAAAAGCATTCCTATTTCTCCAAAACCTCTCCAGCATCTATTGTCTCCAGATTTTTTAATGATTGTCATTCTAACTGGTGTGAGATGGTATCTCAATGTGGTTTTGATTTGCATTTCTCTAATGACCAGTGATGATCAGCATTTTCGTATGTTTGTTGGCCTCATAGATGTCTTCTTTTGTAAAGTGTCTGTTCATATCCTTCACCCACTTTTGAATGGGCTTTTTTTTTTTTTTTTTTTTTTTTTTTTTTGTAAATCTGTTTTAGTTCTTTGTAGATTCTGGATATTAGCCCTTTGTCAGATGGGTAGATTGCAAAAAAAATTTTTTCCGCTTTTTGGTTGCTGGTTCACTCTAATGATTGTTTGCTTTGTTGTGCAGAAGCTCTGGAGTTTAATTAGATCCCATTTCTCTATTTTGGCTTTTATTGCTATTGCTTTCAGTGTTTTAGTCATGAAGTCCTTGCCTATGCCTATGTCCTGAATGGTATTGCCTAAGTTTTCTTCTAGGGTTTTTGTGGTGTTAGGTCTTATGTTTAGATCTTTAATCCATCTGGAGTTAATTTTAGTGTAAGGTGTCAGGAAGGGGTCCAGTTTCTGCTTTCTGCACGTGGCTAGACGGTTTTCCCAACACCATTTATTAAACAGGCAATCCTTTCCCCATTGCTTGTTTTTGTCAGGTTTGTCAAAGATCAGATGGTTGTAGATGTGTGGTGTTGCCTCCAAGGCCTCTGTTCTGTTCCATTGCTCTATATCTCTGTTTTGGTACCAGTACCATGCTGTTTTGATTACTGTCGCCTTGTAGTATAGTTTGAAGTCAGGTAGCATGATGCCTCCAGCTTTGTTCTTTTTGCTTAGGATTGTTTTGTCTATATGGGCTCTCTTTTGGTTCCATATGAAGTTTGTAGTGTTTTTTTCCAGTTCTATAAAGAAGGTTATTGAAAGCTTGATGGGGATAGCACTGAATTTATAAATTCCTTTGGGCAGTATGGCCATTTTCACAATGTGAATTCTTCCAAACCATGAGCATGGAATGTTTTTCTGTTTCTGTCCTCTCTTCTTTCATTGAGCAGTGGTTTGTAGTTCTTCTTGAAGAGATCCCTTACATCCTTTGTTAGTTGTGTACCTAGGTATTTTATTCTCTTTGCAGCTATTGTGAATGGGAGTTCACTCATGATTTGGCTTTCTGTTTGTCTGTTATTGGTGTATAGAAATGCTTGTGGTTTCTGCACATTGATTTTGTATCCTGAGACTTTGCTGAATTTGCTTATCAGTTTTGGGAGATTTGGGGCTGAAATGATGGGATCTTCTAAATATACAGTCATGTCATCTGCAAATACAGACAATTTGACTTCCTCCTTTCCTAATTGAATACTCTTTATTTCTTTTTCTTGTCTGATTGCTCTAGCTAGAACTTCCAATACTATATTGAATAAGAGTGGTGAGAGACGGCATCCTTGCTTAGTGCCAGATTTCAAAGGGAATGCTTTCAGTTTTTTACCCATTTAGTATGGTATTGGCTGTGGGTTTGTCATAAACAGCTTTTTATTATTTTGAAATATATTCCATCGAAACCTAGTTTATTGAAGGTTTTTAGCATAAAGCACTGTTGAATTTTGTCAAAGGCTTTCTCTGTTTCTATTGAAATAATCATTGTGGTTTTCATCTGTTTATGTGATGAATTATGTTTATAGACTTGCGTATGTTGAACCAGCCTTGCATCCCCAGGATGAGGCCTACTTGATCATGATGAGTCAGCTTTTTGATGGGCTGTTGCTTTCTGTTTACCAGTATTTTATTGAAGATTTTACATCTATGTTCATCATGGATATTGGCCTGAAGTTTTCTTTTTCGGTTGTGTCTCTGCTCAGTTTTGTTATTAGGATAATGCTGGTCTCATAAAATGAGCTGGGGAGGATTCTCTCTTTTTGTATTATTTGGAATAGTTTCAGAAGGAATGGTACCAGGTCCTCTTTGTACGTCTGGTAGAATTTGGTTGTAAACCTGTCTGGACCTGGGCTTTTTTTAGTTTATAGGCTGTTAATTGCTGTCTCAACTTCAGCCCTTGTTATTTGTCTATTCAGGGTTTCAACTTCTTCCTGGTTTAGGCTTGGGAGAGTGCAAGTGTCCAGGAATTTATCCATTTCTTCCAGATTTACTGGTTTGTGTGCATAGAGTTGTTTGTAGTAATCTCAGATGGTAGTTTGTATTTCTGTGGAATTGGTGGTGATGTCCCCATTATCGTTTTTTATTGCATCTATTTGATTATTCTCTCTTTTCTGTTTTATTAATCTGGCTAGTGGTCTATCTGTTTTGCTGATCTTTTCAAAAAACCAGCTGCTTGATTTGTTAATTTTTTGAAGATTGTTTTTTTGTCTCTCTCTCCTTCAGTTCTGCTCTGGTCTTAGTTATTTCTTGTCTTCTGCTAGTTTTTGAGTTTTTTTTGTCTTGCTCCTCTCACTCTTTGAATTTCGATGATAGGGTGTCGATTTTAGACTTTTCCTTGCTCCTCATGTTGGCATTTATAGCTATGAATTTCCTTCTAGATTCTGCTTTAAATGTGTCCCAGAGATTCTGGTATTTGTGTCTTCATTCTCATTGGTTGCAAAGAGCATCTTTATTTCTGCCTCATTTCATTGTTTATCCAGTGTACATTCAGGAGCCAGTTGTTCATTTTCCATGAAGTTGTGCAGTTTTGAATTTGTTTCCTTTTCCTTTTTTTTCTTTTTTCTTTTTTTTTTTTTTTTTTTTTTTTTTTTTTTGAGATGGAGTTTCCCTCTTGTTACCCAGGCTGGAGTGCAATGGCGCTATCTCAGCTCACTGCAACCTCCACCTCCTGGGTTTAGGCAATTCTCCTGCCTCAGCCTCCTGAGTAGCTGGGATTACAGGCACGCGCTACCATGCCCAGCTAATTTTTTGTATTTTTAGTAGAGACAGGGTTTCACCATGTTGACCAGGATGGTCTTGATCTCTTGACCTCATGATCCACCCACCTCGGCCTCCCAAAGTGCTGGAATTACAGGCTTGAGCCACCGCACCCAGCTTGAATTTGTTTCTTAATCCTGAGTTCTAATCTGATTGCACTGTGGTCTAAGCAACTGTTTGTTATGATTTCCATTCTTTTGCATTTGCTGAGGAGTGATTTATTTCCAATTATGTGGTTGATTGTAGAGTAAGTGCGATGTGGTGCTGAGAAGAATGTATATTCTGTGGATTTGGGGTTAAGAGTTCTGTAAATGTCTGTTAAGTTCACTTGGTCCAGATCTGCCTGCAAGTCCTGGACTTGGAGGGACTCTTTCACAAAGAGAATAATCAGAGAATGATGGATTTTAATTAACAGAATATGATTTAACCACAGTTTGTGAGTTTAGTTAGAGGACTAAAAGTATACACCAGCACATTGTCTTGTTGTTCTTTTGTTGTTTGTTTGTAGCAAGGGAATAAGGATCATGGTTTCTTTGTGCTCTGATGAACTTTAGAGCTGATGTAATCTGCCTTCACACTTCTCTTCTATGACAGGAAAACCCTAAGCTCTTTCCATTCAGCCTAGAGTCATTTGGTTAGTTATAGGTAGTTCAAAATTTGCATGGAGGAAGAAATCAAGACATGAAGCAGATTTCTAAATAGCTGATGTATTAATCATCTTTGTTCAGATTTTTCTTGTCTTTGAGTCACAAAGGTGGAAGTGACCTTCAAACATATGTACATGGTTCACTCTCCATTATTCCATTTCCCCAAGAAGGGCAGCCCAGTCTCTCCTTGGATGTCTTCCATAAAATATTGTCATCCAAGTTTCAGAAAGACTCAGAAACTGGAACGCTAAGTGACAAGACTGGAGGGAGAAGAAGGCCCTCCTGAAGGCTGCTTCTAAGAGTGGTAAACTTCATAGTCAGACTCTTCCTAATGATAAGGGAGCAGAAGAAAGCAATCAAATACTGAACCATTGCTTATTTCAGGCCAGGTAAGCTTCAAGGGCTTTTCATGAATCATCTAATTTAAACCTTTCCACAGATGGCTGACATTACTTTCCTCAGTTTCAAAGTTAGGCTTAACACATTATGAAAATCTCTCTAGGTCAGACAGTGTTCAGATGATAGAATTAGAATGGTCTGATAATGTCTTGATGCTTAGCTGTAATGCCACACTGCCTTGTGCACACATCTTCATATGCTGGGATCACAACTTCTAGGAGAAAATGCAGGAGAGAGAGAGAAAGAAGACTAGGACATGTGTTGCTTCAGAGAAAAGTTCATAATGAACAATGAAAGATAGCATGCGCTCAGGCAAAAATGTAAGCTCAACCCAGATAAAAGTGAAAAGTGAATAAACACAGCCAGTTAATTTTGATTCTCCAGTTGCTGTGAGTCTTCTGAAGAGGTTGATCAAATGGCCCACTGCCTCCCTTGTTTATTTTGTTGGTAAGCTCACCTGACAGAAACTAATGTGTTCTCTGTGACACTCCCATAAAAGTTAAATAACGCTTCTATTAAAAGGCATGGGGAAGGCTCATTTCTATTGTGTGTGTGTGTGTGTGTGTGTGTGTGTGTGTGTTTGTGTGTGTGTGTAGGCTTATTTACTGTTTTTATTTTTTCTCTAGTGTGACCATCTCTAAAAAGAATAACTTTATTTTCCCAACAGGTATGGCAATTTGTTCCACTTATTGGAGATCTTTCTCTAGAAGAGACAAGTGGGTAATTGTAGCCACAGCAGATGTTTTAGTCATACCTGGGAAGGGAAAAGTGAGTGTGGACTTTTCTTATGACAATAGGTGATTGTGTGCTAAGCCCTGTAACAAGCAGTTTGCCTACATTAACTCCCTGGATGCTTACAGCAGTGTGTTGTGGTAAGCATCATGGTAATATATGCAGGAGAAAAGTGCAAAGACTCACACATAAGGCTAGGGCACAGAACTACTCATTAATTTTGAATTCTGTAGACTTAAAAAGAATAATATCCGTGGCATGTGGTTGGCAGAAACTGGATAGGAATAAGTTCTTCGCTTGGCCCAGGTCATGGAGTCAGAATGTGGCCAAGCTCTTATACCCATGGGCCTTGCTTCAGGGACAGATATGGAAATTACAGGGAAGATAACATTAATGTACAAGGGAGGACAGGGAAGTCCTCTCCGAGGGGGATTAATGTGAACAGAGAAAGGAAGGATGGGAGGTCCTGAGAAAGGAGCATTCTTTTTTTTTTTTATTTATAATTATACTTTAAGTTCTGGGGTACATGTGCAGGTTTGTTACATAAGTATTCACATGCCGTGGTGGTTTGCTGCACCCATCAGCCTGTCATCTACATTCTCCTAATGCTATCCCTTTCCTGCCACCCCATCTCCAGACAGGCCCCCATGTATGATGTTCCCCTTCCTGTGTCCATGGGTTCATTGCTCAACTCCCACTTATGACTGAGAACATGTGGTGTTTGATTTTCTGTTTCTGTATTAGTTTGCTGAGAATTATGGTTTCCAGTTTCATCCATGTCCCTGTAAAGGACATGAACTCATCCTTTTTTATGGCTGCATAGTATGCCATGGTGTATATGTCCCACATTTTCTTTATCCAGTCTATCCTTATTGGTCGTTTGAGTTGGTTCCAATCTTTGCTGTTGTGAATAGTGCTGCAGTAAACATACGTTTACATGTGTCTTTATAGTAGAATAATTTATAATCCTTTGGGTATATACCCAGTAATGGGATTGCTGGATCAAGCGGTATTTCTGCTTCTAGGTCCTTGAGGAATTGCCACACTGTCTTCCACAATGGTTGAACTAATTGACACTCCCACCAACAGTGTAAAAGTGTTCCTAATTCTCCACATCCTCTCCATCATCTGTTGTTTCCTGACTTTTTAATGGTCACCATTCTAACTGGCATGAGATGGTATCTCAATGTGGTTTTGTTTTGCATTTCTCTAGTGATCAGTGACGATGGTATTTTTTTGTATGTTTGTTGGTTGCATAGGAAGTGCTCCAGTTTGCAGCTCCCAGTGAAATCATTGCGGAAGGCAGGTGATTTCTGCATTCCCAACTGAGGTACCCAGCTCATTTCATTGAGATAAAAGGGAAAGGAGTATTCTATGTAAAAAGTACAAGTGCAAAAGCACTAAGTGGGGAAGAGAGAAAGTAACGTTCAATGAAGATCAAAGATGCTATGATGGTCAGAGGAGGACATCTGAATAAGCAGTAGAGCTGACATCCCAATCCATGCAGTGTGGCTTCCTGCCCCTGCATAAACCACTTTGTTATATTGACCCAGTCCTGATGAGTGCCGCAGAGACTCCCACTTAAGGCTTGGATACAGAACTGCTCATTGATTTTGCATTCTGCAGACTTAACAAGAGTAATATCTGTGGCATGTGGCTATCAGAAAACAGATAGGAAAGAGTGGAAAAATAAATGTGAGACTGGGAAGCACAGACAGCAGGTGCCAACAACTTTTTCAAAAATTTTTTTTTTTCTTTATCTTTTTTCTTCTCCTCTGAGAAGTCTGGAGGAGAATATGAGGTAAAAAGAGGGTTAGTGAAAGGAGACAAAAACCATGTGTGAATGCTGATAGGATTGATCCAGGAGAAAGTAAGAGTCATGGTACATGAGAGAGAAATTGATTATGTCCAGAAACATTAGTGTGTTATTTGATTCTTAGCCTTAGGCAAAATGGGATTTATGGATATCTAGGAACTGGGGATGGGTGTTCCATCCCATTTATCTTTTTTCCAGACTGTGCTCATTCTTTACTTTGATGAAGCCAAACACCATCAATATATAATATACATGTTGCTTTGTTTGCAGTGGTTTTATTTTTTCCCCAAAGCTTAGTGATTGATTCTTTTCTATAATTAAATGATATAATTAGCCATTTAACTTATTATCTCAATCTCTCAACAAATATATTTGACTATCTTCAATCTGCCAGTAATACTAAATCGAATGATAATATAAGCAAGTAACACATTCCTAACAAGCTCTCATTCTTGTGAAATGAGATCTAATCTTCCTTATATAGCACATTTCACAGTGCTTTGCCTAGTGGTGTTGCTAAATATATGTAAGTCTTTTTAAATTTCTTATTGGTAAGATTTGAAAGAGCCTGATATGTCAATCAATGACTTAGAGTTTTAAACATTTTTAGACTATTTTTGTATCGACTTTCTCTTTTTTAACCTCTTCTTAAATGCTTATGTATATATGTTCTATTATATATATATCATTAATATATAGTAAACATATCTGATGAAGGACTTCACTCAGAATATTTAATAAAATTTTACAAATCAATAACAAGACTAATTCCTCAATTTAAAAATGGACAGTATTTTTACATATACTTCAATGAGAAGATGTATAAATGACCAATGAACATTCGAAAAAACTGCTTTAGATCATTAGCCATCAGAGAAATACAAATTATAAACTTAAAGATTGGATGCATTTTCCAGAATAGCTCAAATTAGAAACACTGACAAAAAACATTGGTGAAGATGTGTAGCAGGTGGGATTCTCATATGCTCTTGAAGTTTCAGGGGAGGTTTGTAATATACTACACCAAATTTGGAACACTATTGACATTTGACCATATGTCTACCTAAAGATCCAGAAATTTCTACACCTAGTTATTTACCCAAAATAAATGAAAATTTATTTTCACACAAATATTTTTTTTAAATGTTTATAGCAGCTTTACTCATGGTAGCCACAATTAAAATGCCTGTCAGTACTTCAGTAACCAAACAAACTATTGTATGTGTATGCAAAGGAAAACTATTCTTTAAGAAAATGGAACAAACTTACTGATGTATACATTATGTATGAATTTCAAAAATATTATATTGAGAAAAAAGACAGACATGGAAGATTACAAGCTGTGTAGTTGTATTATATGAAGGCAAAGTTAGTTTATGGTGATAGAAATTTGAATAGTGACTATAAGGGGTGGGGACTGACCAGAATGGGCACACTTTTTGTTTTCTTTTTAGAGACAAGGTCTCACTCTGTCACACAGGCTGCAGTACAATGGTGCTATTAGATAGCTCACTGCAACTGCAAACTTCTGGACTCGAGCAATCCTCCCACCTCAGCCTCCTCTGTAGTGAAGAATACAGAAAAGCCTATTCCCTTATTTAGAAATAATCACTGCTGATACCTCAGCATGTTGTGTGTGTGTGTGTGTGTGTGTGTGTGTGTGTGTGTGTGTATAAAGATAGTATTTTATTATCAGCATTCTCTTGTGTCATTGAAATTTTAAAAACGATTGCATTAATATTGTATCTTATGGCAGTTTTTATGAATTTCAGAGAATTCCTAATTCTTATCTTTGGGATTGGTAATGTCCACTCTTCTAATCAGTTGTGAGGATGGAAGAAGACATTTTGTACTCAATAAACGTGTATCAGACATTTTCTATGTTTCAGGCATTCTACTAGGTGCTTTGTGTAAGAGATGAATTAAACATAATTTCTGCATTCCACATGAATAAACTATGATGGTGGATAGTGTGTGGGCAGAAAACAGATGTGAAGTTGATACCAGCTTCCAAGGAGGCTCCTGAAAAACACCTACTTTGGTGGTGAACCTAGCAAATGATACCATTTGTGTTATCCTCCTTCTAATCCTCTAATCTTCTCACTTCCACTGACCCCACTTTCTAGTACATATTAGGGTATGAGGGCCTCTAAATCTCTGTGCTGAAAACTTTCCTACTTGAGTGATGTATTAGTCTTTTCAGTCTGCTATAATAAAGTACTCCAGACTTGCCTTAAACAATACACACACACACACACTTGTGTGTGTGTATGTATGTGTATATAAATATATATGGCTACTGGTTTGTAAAAGTTCATTACATATTCTGGATAAACTCCATCAGATATAATGTATTTACTATATATTGATAATACATTATATATAATTGAATATAAATATAATTACCATACATATTCATTATATAGCTCATTGATTTGGAAATCCAAAATCGAGGTTCCAATTGATTTGGTTCCAGGTAAGGGCATCTTTCTGGCTTCCTGTAGAATAGAAGAAGGGAGTCAACACTAATTCTTTTTTTTTTCTTTTTTCTTTTTCTTTTTTTAAATTTTACTTTAAGTTCTGGGATACATGTGCACAACCTGCAGGTTTGTTACATAGGAATAGGTATACCATAGAGGCTTGCTGCACTTATTGATCCATCCTCTAAATTAACTTCTCTCACCTCCAAACCCCAAACAGGACCTAGTATGTGCTGTTTCTTTCCCTGTCTCCATGTATTTTTGTTGTTAAACTCTGACTTATAAGTAAAAACATGTGGTGGTTTGCATTTTGTTCCTGTGCTAGTTTGCTGAGGATGATGGCTTCCAGTTTCATCCATGTCCCTGCAAAGGACATAATCTCATTCTTTTTTATGGCTACATAGTATTCCACACAGTATATGTACTACATTTTCTTTATCCAGTCTATCACTGATGTGCATTTGGTTTGGTTCTGTGACTTTGCTTTTGGAAATAGTGCTGCAGTAAGCATATGTGCATGTGTCTTTACAGTAGAATGATTTATATTCCTTTGGGTGTATACCCAGTAATGGGATTGCTGGGACAAATGACATTTCTGGTTCTAGATTCTTAAGGAATTGCCATACTGTCTTCTACAATGGTTGAACTAATTTACACTTCCACCAACAGTGTAAAAGCATTTCTATTTCTCCCCAGCCTTGCCAGCATCTAATGTTTCTTGACTTTTTAATAATCACCATTCTGATTGGTGTGAGATGGTATCTCATTGTGGTGTTGATTCACATTTCTCTAATGATCAGTGATGTTGAGCTTTTTTTCATTTGTTTGTTAACCACATAAATGTCTTCTTTTGAGAAGTGTCTGTTCATATCTCACTTTTTGATGGAGTTGTTTGTTTTTTGCTTGTAAATTTGTTTGAGTTTCTTGTAAATTCTGGGTATTAGACCTTTGTCCAATGGGTAGATTGCAAAAAGTTTCTCCCATTCTGAAGGTTGCCTGTTCACTCTGATGATAGTTTCTTTTTCTATGAAGAAGCTCTTTCATTTAATTAGACCCTATTTGTCAATTTTGACTTTTGTTGCAATTACTTTTGGAATTTTCCTCATGAATTCTGTGCCCATGCCTATGTCTTGAATGGTATTGTCTAGGTTTTCTTCTAAAGTTTTTATGGTTTTAGGTTTTACATTTATGTTTTAAATCCATCTTTAGTTAATTTTTTTGTATAAGGTATAAGGAAGGGTTCAGTCTCGGTTTTCTGCATATGGCTAGTCAGTTTTCCCAGCACCATTTATTGAATAAGGGATCCTTTCCCCATTGCTTGTTTTTGTCAGGTTTGTTGATTATCAGATGGTTGTAGATGTGTGGTGCCATTTCTGTGATCTCTTTTCTGTTCCATTGGTCTATATGTCTGTTTTGGTACCAGTACTGTGCCATTTTGGTACTGTAGCCTTATAAGATAGTTTGAAGCCAGGTAGTATGATGCCTCCAGCTTTGTTCTTTTTGCTTACAATTGACTTAGCTATATAGAATCTTCTTGGAATCCACATGAAATTTAAAGTAGTTTTTTCTAATTCTGTGAAGAATGTCAATGGTAGTTTTATGGGAATAGCATTGAATATATAAATTACTTTGGGCACTATGGCCATTTTCACGATATTGATTTTTCCTATTCATGAGGATGGAATAGAATGATTTTCTATTTGTGTCTTCTCTTGTTGCCTTGAGCAGTGGTTTGTAGTTCTCCTTAAAGAGGTCCTTCACATCCCTTATTAGCTGTATTCCTAGGTATTTTATTCTCTTGGTAGCAATTGTGAATGGGAGTACATTCATATTTGGCTCTCTTGTTGTCTATTGTTGGTGTAAATGAGTGCTTGTGATTTTTAACATTGATTTTCTATCCTGAGACTTTGCTAAATTTGCTTAGCAGATTAAGGAGTTTGGGGCTGAGATAATGGGGGTTTCTGAATATTAAATTATGTCATATGCAAACGGAGACAATCTGACTTCCTCTCTTCCTATTTGAATACTCTTTATTTCTTTCTCTTGCCAGATTGCCTGGTCAGAACTTCCAATACTACGTTGAATAGGAATGGTGAGAGAGGGCGTCATTGTCTTGTGCCAGTTTTCAAAGAGAATGCTTCTACCTTTTGCCCATTCAATATGATATTGGCTGTAGGTTTGTCATACATAATTTTATTATTTTGAGAGAAAAATCATCAATATCCAGTTTATTGAGAGTTTTTAACACGAAGAGATGCTGACTTTTATCAAATGCTTTTTCTGCATCTATTGAGATAATCATGTGTTTTTTGTCTTTGGGTCTGTTTACATGATGGATTACATTTATTAATTTGCGTATGTTGAACCATACTTGCATCCCAAGGATGAAGCTGACTTGACTGTGGTAGAAAAATTTTTTTTATTTTCATATTTTTTTCTTATTTTTATTTTATTTTATTTTTTTATTGCATTTTAGGTTTTGGGGTACATGCGAAGAACATGCAAGATTGTTGCATAGGTACACACATGGCAGTGTGGTTTTCTGCCTCCCATCCCCTCACCTGTATTTGTCATTTCTCCCCATGCTATCTCTTCCCACCTCCCCACCCCCATTTCCCCCCAACGAACCCCAGTGTGTTGTGCTCCCCTCCCTGTGTCCATGTGTTCTCATTGTTCAACACCCGCCTATGAGTGAGAACATGCGGTGTTTGATTTTCTGCTCTTGTGTCAGTTTGCTGAGAATGATGGTTTCCAGGTTCATCCATATCCCTACAAAGGATGTGAACTCATCGTTTCTGATGGCTGCATAATATTCCATGGTGTATATGTACCACATTTTCCCTATCCAGTCTATCGTCGATGGGCATTTGGGTTGGTTCCAGGTCTTTGTTATTGTAAACAGTGCTGCAATGAACATTCGTGTGCACGTGTCCTTATAGTAGAATGATTTATAATCCTTTGGATATATACTCAGTAATGGGATTTCTGGGTCAAATGGGATTTCTATTTTTAGGTCATTGAGGAACGCCACACTGTCTTCCACAATGGTTGAATTAATTTACATTCCCACCAACAGTGTAAAAGGGTTCCTATTTCTCCACATCCTCTCCAGCATCTGTTGTCTCCAGATTTTTTAATGATCGCCATTCTAACTGGTGTGAGATGGTATCTCAATGTAGTTTTGATTTGCATTTCTCTGATGACCAGTGATGATGAGCATTTTTTCATATGTTTGTTGGCCTCCTGTATGTCTTCTTTTGTAAAGTATCTGTTCATATCCTTCACCCATTTTTTTTTATTGCATTTTAGGTTTTGGGGTACATGTAAAGAACATGCAAGATTGTTGCATAGGTACACACATGGCAGTGTGGTTTGCTGTCTTCCGTCCCCTCACCTGTATCTGTCATTTCTCCCTATGCTATCTCTTCCCACCTCCCCACCCCCCCATCCCTCCACCATTTTCCCCCAACGGACCCCAGTGTGTAGTGTTCCCCTCCCTGTGTCCATGTGTTCTCATTGTTCAACACCCACATATGAGTGAGAATATACGGTGTTTGATTTTCTGCTCTTGTGTCAGTTTGCTGAGAATGATGGTTTCCAGGTTCATCCATGTCCCTGCAAAGGACGTGAACTCATCGTTTTTGATGGGCTTGTTTGTTTTTTTCTTGTAGATCTATTTTAGTTCTTTGTAAATTCTGGATATCAGCCCCTTGTCAGATGGGTCGACTGCAAAAATTTTTTCCTGGTCTGTTGGTTGCCGATTCACTCTACTGACTGTTTCTTTTGCCGTGCAGAAGCTGTGGAGTTTGATTAGATCCCATTTGTCTATTTTGGCTTTTGTTGCCATTGCTTTTGGTGTTTTGGTCATGAAGTCCTTGCCTATGCCTATGTCCTGAATGGTTTTGCCTAGATTTTTTTCTAGGGTTTTTATGGTGTTAGGTCTGATGTTTAAGTCTTTAATCCATCTGGAGTTAATTTTGGTGTAAGGTGTCAGGAAGGGGTCCTGTTTCTGCTTTCTGCACATGGCTAGCCAGTTTTCCCAACACCATTTATTAAACAGGGAATCCTTTCTCCATTGCTTGTTTTTGTCAGGTTTGTCAAAGATCAGATGGTTGTGGGTATGTTGTATTTCCTCTGAGGCTTCTGTTCTGTTCCATTGGTCTATATCTCTGTTTTGGTACCAGTACCATGCTGTTTTGATTACTGTAGCCATGTAGTATAGTTTAAAGTCCGGTAGTGTGATGCCTCCTGCTTTGTTCTTTTTGCTTAGAATTGACTTGGCTATGCAGGCTCTCTTTTGGTTCCATATGAAGTTTAGGGTGTTTTTTTCCAGTTCTGTGAAGAAGGTCAGTGATAGCTTGATGGGAATAGCATTGAATCTGAAAATTACTTTGGGCAGTATGGCCATTTTCACAATGTCGATTCTTCCTAACCATGAACATGGAATGTTTCCCCATCTGTTTGTGTCCTCTCTTATTTCTTTAAGCAATGGCTTGTAGTTCTCCTTGAAGAGGTCCTTCACGTTCCTTGTTAGTTGTATTCCTAGGTATTTTATTCTCTTTGTAGCAATTGTGAATGGCAGTTCATTCTTTATTTGGCTCTCTTTAAGTCTGTTACTGGTGTATAGGAATGCTTGTGATTTTTGCATGTTGATTTTGTATCCTGAGACTTTGCTGAAGATGTTTATCAGTTTCAGGAGATTTTGGGCTGAGATGATGAAGTCTTCTAGATATACAATCATGTCATCTGCAAATAGAGACAATTTGATTTCCTTCTTTCCAATTTGAATACCCTTTATTTCTTTTTCTTGCCTGATTGCTCTGGCTAGAACTTCCAGTACTATATTGAATAGGAGTGGTGAGAGAGGGCATCCTTGTCTAGTGCCAGATTTCAAAGGGAATGCTTCCAGTTTTTGCCCATTCAGTATGATTTTGGCTGTTGGTTTGTCGTAAATAGCTTTTATTGTTTTGAGATACGTTCTGTCAATACCTAGTTTATTGAGGGTTTTTTGGCATAAAGGGCTGTTGAATTTTGTCAAAGGCCTTCTCTGCATCAATTGAGATAATCATGTGGTTTTTGTCTTTGGTTCTGTTTATGTGGTGAATTAGGTTTATAGACTTAGGTATGTTGAACCAGTCTTGCATCCCCGGGATGAATCCTACTTGATCATGGTGGATGAGATTTTTGATATGCTGTTGCAGTCGGTTTGCCAGTATTTTATTGAAGATTGTTGTATATGTGTTCATCATTGATATTGGCCTGAAATTTTCTTTTCTTGTTGAGTCTCTGCCGGGTTTTGGTATCAGAATGATGTTTGTCTCGTAAAATGATTTGGGAAGGATTCCTTCTTTTTGGATTGTCTGGAATAGTTTCAGAAGGAATGGTATCAGCTCCTCTTTGTATGTCTGGTAGAATTCGGCTGTGAACCCATCTGGACCTGGGCTTTTTTTGGATGGTAGGCTCTTTATTGCTGCCTGGACTTCAGACCTTGTTATTGGTCTATTCAGGGTTTCAGCTTCTTCCAGGTTTAGGCTTGGGAGGATGCAGGTGTCCAGAAATTTATCCATTTCTTCCAGGTTTACTAGTTTATGTGCATAGAGTTGTTTGTAATAATCTCTGATGATGGTTTGGATTTCTGTGGAATCTGTGGTGATATCCCCTTTATCGTTTTTTATTGCATCAATTTGGTTATTCTCGCTTTTCTTTTTTATTAATCTGGCTAGTGGTCTATCTATTTTGTTGATCTTTTCGAAAAACCAGCTCCTTCATTCATTGATTTTTTTGAAGAGTTTTTTGTGTCTCTATTTCCTTCAGTTCTGCTCTGATCTTAGTTATTTCCTATCTTCTGCTAGGTTTTGAGTTTTTTTGATCTTGCTCCTCTAGCTCTTTCAATTTTGTTGATAGGGTGTCAATTTTAGATCTCTCCTTTCTTCTCTTGTGGGCACTATTTGCTGTATGTTTTCCTCTAGAGACTGCTTTAAATGTGTCCCAGAGATTCTGGTATGTTGTGTCTTCGTTCTCATTGGTTTCGAAGAACATCTTTATTTCTGCCTTCATTTCATTGTTTATCCAGTCAACATTCAAGAGCATGTTGTTCAGTTTCCATGAAGCTGTGCGGTTCTGAGTTAGTTTCTGCATTCTGAGTTCTAACTCGATTGCACTGTGGTCTGAGAGACTGTTTGTTATGATTTCTGTTCTTTTGCATTTGCTGAGGAGTGATTTATTGCCAATTATGTGGTGGATTTTAGAGTAGGTGTGATGTGGTGCTGGGAAGAATGTATATTCTGTGAATTTGGGGTGAAGAGTTCTGTAAATATCTATTAGGTTTGCTTGTTCCAGGTCTGAGTTCAGGTCCTGGATATTCTTGTTGATTTTCTGTCTGGTTGATCTGTCTAATATTGACAATGGGGTGTTAAAGTCTCCCACTATTATTGTGTGGGAGTCTAAGTCTCTTTTTAAGTCATTAAGAACTTGCTTTATGTATCTGGGTGCTCCTGTATTGGGTGCATATATATTTAGGATCGTTAGCTCTTCTTGTTGCAGTGATCCTTTTACCATTATGTAATATCCTTCTTTGTGTCTTTTTGTCTTTGTTGCTTTAAACTCTATTGTATCAGAGATGAGAATTGCAACTCCTGCTTTTTTCTGCTCTCCATTTGCTTGGTAGATCTTCCTCCATCCCTTTATTTTGAGCCTTTGTGTATCCTTGCATGTAAGATGGGTTTCCTGGATACAGCACACTGATGGGTTTTGGCTTTTTATCCAATTTACCAGTCTGTGTCTTTTGATTGGGGCATTTAGTCCATTTACATTTATGGATAATAGTGTTATGTGTAAATTTGATAGTGTCATTTGATGCTACTTGTCTGTTTTGTTGGTTAGTTGATGCAGATTCTTGATTGTGTTGATGTTCTTTTATCATTTGGTGTGTTTTTGGAGTGGCTGGTACTGGTTGTTCCTTTATATGTGTAGAACATCTTTCAGAAGTTCTTGTAGAGCAGGTTTGGTAGTGCTGAAATCTCTGAGTGCTTGCTTGTTCACAAAGGATTTTATTTTTCCTTCACTTATGAAGCTTTGTTTGGCTGGATAGGAGATTCTGGGTTGAAAGTTCTTTTCTTTAAGGATGTTGAATATTGGCCCCCAATCTCTTCTGGCTTATAGGGTTTCTGCTGAGAGATCTGCTGTGAGTCTAATGGGCTTCCCTTTGTGGGTAACCCGACCTTTCTCTCTGGCTGCCCTTAGCATTTTCTCTTTCATTTCAACCCTGGTGAATCTGATGATTATGTGCCTTGGGGTTGCTCTTCTTGAGAAATATCTTTGTGGTGTTCTCTGTATTTCCTGTATTTGAATATTGGTCTGCCTTGCTAGGTTGGGGAAGTTCTCCTGGATAATATCCTGGAGAGTATTTTCCAGCTTGGATTCATTCTCTTCATCACATTCAGGTACACCTATCAGACATAGATTAGATCTTTTCACATAGTCCCACATTTCTTGAAGATTTTGTTCATTCCTTTTTGTGCTTTTTTCTCTGTTCTTGCCTTTTCTTTTTATTTCATTGAGTTGATCTTCGACCTCTGATATCCTTTCTTCTGCTGGGTCAATTCGGCTGTTGAAGCTTGTGCATGCTTCACGAAGTTCTCATGTTGTGTTTTTCAGCTCCATCAATTCACTTATATTCCTCTCTATGCTGTCCATTCTCATTAGCATTTCGTCCAATCTTTTTTCAAGGTTCCTGGTTTCTTTGGGTTGGGTTAGAACATGTTCTTTTAGCTCACTGTAGTTTCTTACTACCCACCTTCTGAAGTCTGATTCTATCATTTCATCACCCTCCTTCTCCATCTGGTCTGGTTCCCTTGCTGGTGAGGAGTTGTGATCCCTTTTAGGAGGAGAGGTTTTCTGGTTTCAGGAGTTTTCATCCTTTTTGCACTGGTTTCTTCCCATTTTTGTGGGTTTATCCACCTGTTGTCTTTGTAGTTACTGTCTTTCAGATTGGGTCTCTGAGTGAGCTTCTAGTTCGTGGATGCTAAAGTTAATTCTTTTTTTTTTTTTTTAAGCTTTCCTTCTAACAGTCTGGCCCCTCTGCTGTAGCACTGCTGAGGTCCTCTCCAGGCCCTGCTTGCCTGGGGATCACCTGCAGCAGCTGCAGAACAGTAAGGGTTGCTGCCAGTTTCCTCTTCCGCTATCTTTGTTCCAGAAGGATGCTCACCAACTGTCAGTCCGTTCTCTCCTTTATGAGGTGAGTCTTTGGATCTATGGGTGTCAGGGAGCTACTTGAGGAGACAGTCTATCTTTTATTGGGGCTTAAGTCCTGAGCTGTGAGCTCCGTTGTTCATTCAGAGCTGCTGGGCAGGTACGTTTAGGTCTGCTGCAGCTGAACTCATAAAGCACTTTTTGTTCCCAGATGCTCTGTCCTGGGGAGTTGGGGTTTTATGAATTTCCGTTGAGCTACTGCCTTTTTTTGATTTTTCTTTCAGGTCGGCCCCGCCCAACTGGCAGCCCACCTAGCTACTGTCTGCCCACAGAGGCTTTGCTGAGCTGCTGTGGGCTCCGCCCAGCTGCCCTGCGCTCTTCCCTGCAGTCCTGTTTATATGGGCGTAGTTAGAACTGTCTCAGCAATGGGGGCACCACCTCTGTTATGGCAGACTCTCTCTGTTGTGGCAGGTTGCCTCGGCAATGGCGGGTTGCCTCCGTGACGGCAGGCTGCCTCTGTAGCAGTGGAGAGTCTCAGTAATGGTGGACGCCCCTCCCCCACCCAGCCGTACCATCACGGGTTCAGCTGTGCTTGGTTTGAAGGGCTTAACCCAGAAGGTTTCCAATTACTGTTTTTGTTTTCGTTGTTGTTGGGGGTGGGGGGGGTGGGAACAACCGAGCCTGATCACCTGGCTCCCTGACTCAGAGTCTTTTCTTTTAAGTTGAATGACCCCGCGTTCCAGTCGCATGTTGAAAAGGCACCGGGATCTCCCGTGCTGCAACTCACTGAGTCAGCTCAAACAGCGACGCTGGCTCCTGGCAGATTTTTTGCCTGGGAATCTCCTGGCCTGGCTCGCTATTTCAGATGAATGGGCAACTCTGCTGTCTCAGGGCTCTGATCACCAGCTAAGAGGGCTCCCAGACCAGTGGCTTTTGTAAGGAGAACCGCAGCAACAGGGCGTGGTCAAAGCAGCCGTGCAGGCCAAATCAACCCCACGGGTGCCAAAACAGCCTCACCGGCCGGGACTGTGGTGCTGGCAACCCCTCTGCCTGAGTATCTCCTGGTCTGTGAGCAATAAAAATTCGTCTGGAAATGTGGCGTCCACTCACCCTCTGCACTTTCCCTGGGAACTGAAGTCCTGAGCTGTTCTTAGGTGGCCATCTTCCCAGCATTCCCAGAAAAATTTTTTGATGTGCTGCTGGATTTAGTTCACCAGTATTTTATTGAGAAATTTTTCATCAATGTTCATCAGGGATATTGGCCTGATGTTTTCTGTTTTTTGTTGAGTCTGCCAGGTTTTGGTAACAGGATGATGCTAGCTTCAAAAATGAGTTAGGGAGGAGTCCTTCCTTTTAAATTGTTTGGAATAGTTTCCAAAGGAATGGTACCAGATCCTCTTTGTACCTCTGGTAGATTTTGACTGTTAATCTATCTAGTCCTGGACTTTCTTTTTAGTCTGTAGGTTATTATAACCTCAATTTCAGAACTTGCTATTGTTCTATTCAGAGATTAGACTTCTTCCTGCTTTAGACTTGAGAGGGTGTCCAGGAATGTATCCATTTCTTCTAGATTTTCTAGTTTATTTGCTCAGTAGTGTTTATAATATTCTCTTTCTGTAGGTTCAGCAGTGATTTACCCTTTAACAATTTTATTGTGTCTATTTGATTCTTCTCTCTTTTCTTCCTTATTAGTTTAGCTATTGGTTTATCTGTTTTGTTAATTTTTCACAAAAAAACAGCTCCTGGATTCATTTTTTTTTTTTTTTTTTTTTGAGAGTGTTTTCTGTCTCTATCTCCTTCAATTCTGTTCTGATCTTACTGTTTCTTATCTTCTTCTAGCTTGAATTACTTTGCTTTTGCCTCTCTAGTTGTTTTAATTGTGATGTTAGGGTGTCAATTTGAGATCTTTCTAGCTTCTGATGTGAGCACTTAGTGCTATAAATTTCCCTCTTAACCCTGTTTAGTTGTGTCCCAGAGATTCTGATATGGTATCGTGGTTCTCATTGTTTTCAAAGAACTTTTTGATTTCTGTCTTAATTTCATTATTTATCCAGGAGTCATTCAGTAGCAGCTTGTTCAATTTCCATGTAATTATGTGGTTTTGAGTGAGTTTATTAATCCTGAACTCTAATTTGATTGCACTGTGGTCTGAGAGACTATTTGTTATGATTTTTATTCTTTTGCATTTGCTGAGGAGTGTTTTACTTCCAATTATGTGGTCGATCTTAGAATAAGTTCTACGTGGTGCTGAGAAGAATGTATATTCTGTGGATTTCAGTTTTAGAGTTCTGAAGATACCTATTAGGTACACTTGATCCAGAGCTGAGTTTGAGTCCTAAATATCCTTGTTAATTTTCTGTCTTGTTGATCTAATTTTGACAGTGGGGTGTTAAAGTGTCCCACTATTATTATGTGGGAATCTAGGTCTCTTTGTAAGTATCTAAGAACTTATTTTATGAATATGGGTGCTCCTGTATTGGGTGCATATATATTTAGGGTAGTTAGCTCATCTTATTGAATTGTTCCCTTTACCATTATGTAATGCCCTTCTTTGCCTTTTTTGATCTTTGTTGTGTTAAAATCTGTTTTATCAGAGACTAAGATTTCAACCTCTGCCTTTTTTTTCCTTTCCATTTAGTTGGTCAATTGTCCTCCATTCCTTTATTTTGATGCTTTGTGTGTCTTTGCACCTAAGAGGGGTCTCCTGAATACAGGACACCGATGGGTCTTGACTCTTCAGCCAATTTGCTAGTCTGTGTCTTTTAATTGGGGCATTTAGCCCATTTATATTGACGGTTAGTATTATTATGTGTAAACCTGATCCTGACATCATAATATTACTGGTTATTTTGGTTATTTTGCACACTAGTTGATGCAGTTTCTTCATAGTATCATTGGTCTTTATATTTTTGTATGTTTTTGCTGTGGCTGGTACTAGCTTTTTCATTCCATAATTAGTACTTATTTTAGGAGCTCTTACAAGGCAGGCCTGGTGGTAACAAAATCCCTTAGCATTTGCTTGTCAGTAAAGGATTTTATTTCCTCTTCACTTATGAAGCTTAGTTTGCCTGGATATGAAATTTTGCATTGAAAATTCTTTTCTCTAAGAATGTTGAATATTGGCTCCCAATCTCCTCTGTGTTGTAGAGTTTCTGCTGAAAGGTTCATTTTTACTTTGATGGGCTTCCCTTTGTAGGTGACCTGGCCTTTCTCTCTGGCTGCACTTAACATCTTTTTCTTCATTTTGACCTTGGAGAATCTGATGATTATATGCCTTGGGTTGATCTTCTTTTGGAGTATCTTAGTGCTTTTCTATGTATTTCCTGAATTTGCATGCTGGCCTGTCTTGCTAAGTTGAGGCAGTTCTCCTGGATAATATCTTGAAATGTGTTTTCCAGCTGGTTTCCATTCTCCTCATCTCCTTCAGGTACTCCAGTCAATTGTGGATTCAGTCTTTTTACGAAGTTCTATATTTTTTGGAGGCTTTGTTTGTTCCTTTATATTATTTTTTTCTAGTCTTGTCTGCATGCCTTATTTCAGCAAGGTGATCTTCAAACTCTGATATGCTTTCTTCCACTTGGTTGATTTGCCTATTAATACTTGTGTATGCTTCACAAAGTTCTCATGCTATGTTTTTCAGCTTCATCAGGTCATTTATGTTCCTCTCCAAACTGGTTACTCTAGTTAGCAGCTCCTCTAACCTTTTATCAAGTTTCTTAGCTTCTTTTCATTAGGTTAGAACATGCTTCTTTAGTTCAGTGTAGTTGTTTATTTCCCATTTTCTGAAGCCTAATTCTGTCCATTTGTCCATCTCTTCCTTTGTTCTGTTCTGTGCCCTTGCTGGAGAAACATTGTGATCATTTAGATAAGAGCCACTCTGGCCTTTTGGGTTTTTCGTGTTTTTTTTCAATCTTTCTTATCTTTTTGAGTTTCTCTAGTTTCGATCTTTGAGGCTGCTGACCCTTGAATAGGGCTCCTGGGGGGACTTTTTAATTTTTGATGCTGTTGCTGCTGCTTTCTCTTTGTTTTTATTTCGATGGTCACATTTATTTTTTGTGGGACTGCTGCGGTTTGCTGGAGGGTTCACTTCAGTTCCTATTCATCTGGTTCATTTCTATGCCTGATGATGTCACTCAGGGAGGCTCCTATATAAGGAACCTGTTGTATCATTGTTGTATTACCCAGTTGGGTGGCACAGGGAACAGGACCCATTTGACAAAGCACTTTGACTATCCCTTGGTGGAGGGGTGTGCTTGACTAAGGGGAAACCCACTCATCTGGGTTGCCTGGATTCCTCAGAACCACCAAAGGGAACAGCTAAGTCTGCTGGTCCACAGAGTCTGTGGCCACCCTCCTCCCTAAGGGCCTCAGGCAAAGGGAGATTGGGTTTTATCCCTAAGCCTCTGGCTGGAGTTGTTGGAGTTCCTGCAGGGAAAGCCCGCCCATTGAGGAAGGACGAGTCAGGGTCAGGCCTGAAGAGGCACTCTGGCCACAGTCTGCCACAGCCGAGAGCCAACACTAATTCTATCATGAGGCTCCCACCTTTATAATCTTATCTAACATTGATTGCTACCTAAAGATCCCACCTGCAAATACCATCATACTGGGGTCTTGGGCTTCAAAATATGAATTTGTGGGGAATATAATTTAGTCAATATCAGGTCACCTAGAGTGCCTTCTGTTTTCCTTGCTAAACATCAATGATACAATTTTTTGACCAGAAAAGAAACGTAAATTTTAATTTTTATTATATGTAAATGTATTTATGCAAAGTGAAGATAATCTGTTAACAATTTAGTGTATATTTTCCTTTCCTGTCTCTTTTGTATAAGATATGGTTATATATATTATGTATAATATGTTATATATTAACATTAATTCATGTGTTTATTCCACAAACATGTATAAGGTCCTATTCTATTCTGGCTACTGTGGTTAGTGGAGAAAAACTGTTAAAAGATAAACAAAAGGCTCATGGTATGCTCAGAGTCAAAAGCAAATTGGAGTTCTTTTTCAAGTTACACTATCATAAAAAGTCTTCAATGAATTTTTTTAAATCTTTCTTTTTATTGTACTTTAAGTTCTGGGGTACATGTGCAGATCTTGCAGGATTGTTGCATAGGTGCACACATGCCATGGTGGTTTACTGCCTCCATCCCCACCATCACCCACATCAGGCATTTCTCCCAATGTTATCCCTAAGTCTGCATCTAAATGGCATTTTTTTTTAAAACTGTGTATGCGTATCTCTAAGGTAGCATGCACTTTCCAGGTTATTTTATACAACAACAGTATGGTAGCAATTTCATTAAGACAGTCACTTCCATGGGAATTAATACATGCTACATGTGGCTTTAAATGCCCTACACCTATCACAGAGTACCATGGGTAGTAGACATGTATAACATTGGATGAATGATGCCCTCTTTAGTCATCATAATATGTATCTAAAAAGGCATTGACATTCCTGTATTATCCAACTTTAAGTTGTTGGAAGAAAATACCATAGTCTGGGTGTCTTAAACAACAAAAATTTATTTTCACACAGTTTTTGGGGCTGGAAGTTCAAGATCAAGATGACAGCAATATTGAATTCTGATGAGGATCCTCTTTCTGGCTTGCTGACAGCTGCCTTCTCACTGTGTCATCACATGGCAGAGAGGGTGAACTCTCTGATCTCTCACAAAACACTATTCCTCTTAGATCAGAGCCCAATTCTCATATAACCTTAATTACTGGCATATAGGTCCTGTCTCCAAATAGTCACATTGGAAGTTATTGCTTCAACATATGAAATTGTCAGGGGGATGGACACAATTCAGTCCACAACTAATCTTATTATACAGAGAGAAAATGGGAGTGTAACAAGATGTCGGATGCACTTTATCCCAAATGCAGACTTTCTCTTATTGTAGTGGTTGCCTGCTATCATAGTGGTTATCCTTCCTTCCACTGGAGTGACATCTAGATTGGGAGGCAAATCTGGCATTAATTGGTTGGCAATGCTTGTGGGAGTGAAAACCAGCAGTGTGTGCACATTTGCTGCCTCTGTTCTTGATACTGTACAGCATTAACTTCAATTTCTATAATCTGCAACATGAGCACTTTCTTCCACATATTGCAATGGGTAACCTAAGGCTAGAAAATTCAAATATTTTACCCAAAGGCAGTTTAAGGTAGAGCTTTTATCTGAGCTTACTTCTGTGCTATTTTATGATACAACTGACTTAACTTGATTTCCTCTAATTTGGGGGATTTTGTTAGTTCCTCACTTTATCCTACATTCAAAAAACATGCATACGTTGGTCAATGTATTGTGCTAAAGAAAGTAGAAGCATGATTGGCCCTAATAGGTCATCAGAATTTAGTGGTTTAAGTAAAAATTAATGAAACATCAAGTAATGAGACATTACTCGAACTCCAAATATATTAATTAAGTAAAAAATTGAGTTGTATGGGGAAAGGACTGCCCTTCATCACCCTTGGAAATACCCACAGTCCTGGAAATATCTTATCTCCAAGAAACCCCAGGGTTCCACAAAACATGGTTTACAAACTATGGGTTCAACTTACTCTCCTTATTCAACTGAAAAACTAAGACCCAGAAAGCAAAAAAAAAAAAAAAAAAAAAAAAAAGTACTTATTGAAGGTCACACAGCTAATTAATGGCAGGACTGGAGTGTGGTGCTGGCCTTCTAATGCCTAATCCAATGCTGCTTTTCATACACAGGAGTTGAAATATTTTTAAGCATCTGTTAGTGACTTTGAAGCACCAGACTCTTGGAATCACAACTGCATTATGTAGGGCACATGAGGTTTTCTGAAAATCCTAAAGAAAACAAAAGGAAATTGAAAAAGCACTGTGGGATTGACTGAAAACAATTGAAATTCTTCTCACTTAAATGCCAAGTTGAAAAAGCCAAGACAAGCACAGTTCTGCAAAGAGGAGGAATGAAAAGTTGAGTCTGAAAGCTTTATAGCTGTCGATATTATTCTGAGAAGACTTAGTTCCAGAAGAAAAGAAAAGCTATGGTTACTGAGAACTTTCCAGACTTTGGTTCCAATGTAAATGCCCAGTCTGACTCTGGCTTACCTTGGTGTGAGTTTAATGGCTATTTCAAATGTTTCTGTGGGATTGAAGAACTTTAAAACTCAGTAAGGTCCATTTGCCACTTCATGAAAAATCCTCTCACAACAACTAACTTTCAGTTAGGCCACCAACATTCACACCTTTTTGGACAGCTCAAAATACTAGAAAGATCATGCATATAAAGAGCTAGAAAAAGAAAAAAGAAAGAAACATTATATAACCCTTTCTATAAAATTAAATTCACCACAATTAATTTTTCAACAAGCTGTGAAGGAACACATTAACACTCACATTTTAGAGATGAGAAAAATGAGTCATAAAGTTTAGACAGTTGGCCCCGTGGAGCATAGCTAGGGATGGCACAACTGAAATTTGAACATAATTCTACCTAAGGTCTTTCTATTGTGTGGCACAGACCACTGCTGAGTGCAAATATTAGTGTTCTTTACTTCCCGAGCAAACGGCTGGAGTATAGTTTTCAGACTTCCTAACTTAGCTCAGTAAGCCCGGGAGACTTAATTTACGCCCAATAAAATATGAGCAGAAGTGAGAAAAGCCGTGTGCAGTCCTGTTCATTAAGATTACCTATTTTTTTCCCACTAGTGGACAAGATAACTCTAATGATCTTGAACAGGATGGAGCCATGAGATGGAAGGTGTTTAGGCCCTTGAATGACTTTATGGAGCTAAGACTCTTCCCCAAGCCGTAACTTATCCTGCCCTCTCACTAAACTCTGTGTCATATTTTTGTGACTACATGGAAAGAGACCCAAGAGATGTTTGGGAAAAGCCTGTTTTAGCTCTTTCAGTCAAATATCAGGAGAAGGTGATGATAATCACAGCTCCAAGGCTGTTTTAGCCAACACTGTGGCATTGCTCTCCAGGGTGGAACTTCCACCAGATTATTTCATGCATAATTATGAGCTGAACCACACATCTGTATTCCATTCACATCTTGCTATGATTGGCAACGAACTGCAATAGGAAGTGAAGGACAAGCTGCTATACTATCAGATTTCCCACTCCTGCTCAAGACTGAAAAGCTCATTCACCCAAGCTGTGGGGGTGACTGAAGGCTTGTAGCTCATCCCTCCTGATGTACCTCTTGGCTGAAGTAATACACTTAACATGCAATCAAAACTCTTTCCAAGGCACATAGCATGCTTAATGACTGGTCCAATGCTGGGTTATAAGGCCCTGCCTCCATATCAAAGTTCAGGATAATTTTGTAGGCCTATTTTAGTTCCAGAGCCACCTACCTCCACCATGGGATTGGCTAAAACATGTGTTGTTACTGTATAACCACCCAATTTCTCCCTTTCTTCAATTCTGATGCAAGTGTCCAAAACATCCAAGCTCATATATATTTTCAAAATTAAATGACTGTATGTTTTAAAACCATGCCCTTGTGATAACTAAAGAACAATTTGCTTTACGAGGAGAAGAAGATGATGGTCTGATTGATGGGCCATGAATGGTAGATTGGAGAGAAAATTAGAGGGGATTGACAGGGTGCTATGGGTTTATCAAAACTTTGTAAAGTTTCCTACACGTAGATTATTTACCATATATAATATATATTTACCTATAAGTTTATGTGAGATAGATGTATTCCAAGGGAGCTGGTTTCTCACCATCCTATCTAAGCTGTAAAGAAAGGCATCCTAAAGGCCAATCAATTTTATATGAAAAATTGATTAGGTCAAAAGATGTCCAGATATTTGGTCATATTTGATTCTGGGTGTGTCCATGAAGGCATTCTTGGATGAGATTAACATTTGAATCAGTAGAATGAGTAAAACAGATTGTCTTCCATAACGTGGTTGGACCTCATCTAATCAGTTGAAGGTCTGAATAGAATAAAAAGGCAACTGTCTCCTCAGAGTGAATTCTTCCTGCTTGATGGTCTTTGAATTGGAACATTAACTTTGCTCCTGCCTTTGAACTTTAACTGAAACATCAGATCTTCCCGGGTCTCCAACCTGCTGGCCTTCAGATTGGAACTACATCATTGGCTGTTCTGGTTCTCAGGCTTTCAGACACAAACTGGAAATACACTATGAACTGATAGTTCTCAGGCTTTTGAAATTTAACTGGAACTAATCATCAGCTCTGCAGGGTCTATTTGTCTACCTCTCTTGCAAATTTTGGGATTTTCCAGCCTCCATAATCATATGAGTCAATTTCTTTTCTTTTCTTTTTTTTTCTTTCTTTTTTTTTGAAATGGGGGTCTCACTCTGTTCCCAGGCGAGAGTGCAATGCTGCAACCTCTGCCTCCCGGGTTCAAGCAATTCTCCTGTCTCAGCCTCCAGAGTAGCTGGGACTAAGGGTGCGTGCCACCATGCCCAGCTGATTTTTGTATTTTTAAGAGATGGGGTTTCACCACGTTGGCCAGGATGGCCTCGACTCTTGACCTCTTGATCCACCCACCTCAGCATCCCAAAGTGCTGGTATTACAGATGTGAGCCACCATGTCTGGCTGAGTCAATTTCTTATAATAAATATTGGTCTCTATTTTGATAGATAAATAGATAATATATAGATAATCTGACAAATACAGATTTTGATGCTGAGAGTGAAAAACTCATTCTTAAAAACAAAATTTTAAGAATGAATTTTTATAATTGGTTTTGTATTTCTGAAATTGACTGTCTAATGTGATTATATTTAAAGACACTAATGACTCTATTTTTTATAGCAAGTAGGAAACTAATATTCCATGGTGTCATCTGGCAATAGAAGTTTGCAAAATATAACCATTGGACATTCCTAATCAACCACTTATAAGAGGCAAGGAAGTGAATGATGGTATATATGATATTTTAAAACAGTTTTGTCAAACTGACAACTGTAATGAAGCTAGATGGTGGCGCCTATGGTTGTTGGACAAAGTGAGGGAAAAGAAGGATGAGCTCAGGAATTCAAATTCCCAACTCAAGTGGCACGTAAATGATCCAAAATCTTCTGCGTGTACACTGAAGGAGATCCTTTTCTCCTGCAGCCACAGGGCTGCGATTCCTGAAAACCAAACCCAGAATCTCACCTAGTGACTGGCTGAGTTATAATGCACATTGAATTCCCACTTTGCAGGGTGTTTAATGTTAAAGTGAGGGCATTGATTGGGAAATACTAGGATATTGAAAATTTGAAGAGGAATGTGTGAGAAGACCTCAATAAAGCTGGGAATAATGAGCCTCTAAATAAGAAGCCACCTCTTCATTCCTGTTTGAAGGAGGGAATCCTGCCTTACTTGAGGAAATTTTAATGGCCTCTCTTGAGGTCATTGCCTTGCAATACAATACATATTGTCCTCAGGACCCACTCCCCTCCATCACCACTCTTTTCTTTGAAACCTATAAGTAGACTCAAGTCCAATCAAGTCCTCATGTTGAACAACATGCTGGCACCATGGAGTCTGGGGAATGCTTCTACCTTTCCTGTTCTTTATGTCTTGCCATTTATTGCTGCTGGAGATCCAGTTAAACAGGATAGCTCTCGAAGACATTTACAAAGCCATATGTTTCTAGAGTATTTCAAAACTGTCTTTATTTCCCTTGTACATTCAGCTACTCACCCAAGCTCTGCCTGGTAGTGATGTGTTTAGTTTTAGCATGAAAACCACTGCTCTGTCTCAAATATCAGATGACTTGTGACCTTCTTAATCCTCTTATAACCTATCATCAGAATCACCCAATTTCTCTCTGAGATCTTTTCCTCATCTGGTGCATGCTTTTGATCTTGTACACATCATATCCTTGCAATTATCTATTTGCATGTCCTACTCCTCTGATAAAAGGATTTCTTAAGGACAAATAAGGAGAGTAGTTTATTTCTGGATTTCCCATGCCCTAAAAATATTTTTTCAAGGATAATTTCTCCTATCTTGATGGAATGCATTCACACTAAACTACTAAACACATAAAGGTCAATTGAAATGGCCTTAATTGTTGCTTTTTATTCATTACTTTGTTAAAAAAAACATGTAAAACAAAAAACTTTATAAAGCCAAAACTGATTATAAAGCGAAACAAGATGACATGAGTCTAAAAACACACTCTGTTCATCTCAACAAATGAGAGAAGCTTTCTGAAAGAATAGAAGTTAGCTTGGAGGAGCTTAAAGGAAGACTTTTCCCTCCAATTTTGTCTAGGATAAGTCTATTTCTTTCAATCTCAATGACTCCATCCAAGTAGAAGCTATCACTACCTCTCCTTTGGCTGGCTGCCATATCCTTCTATCTGATCCACCCATATCTGTTTATGCCCCTCTTCAACCTGCTCTTTGGTCTGTAACTGCATGAGTATTTTCAACACACCAGGCTAGCATTGCAAACATACCACTTCTCCTCTTTAGAATGGCATAGGTCCTTCCTTGCTTGACCCTGACTTGCCTTTTAGGACTTATCTCTCACCGTATCCCCAGACTTAGCACTGCAGCTGCAACTGCTGTCCTATTCTTTCCACAGCACCTCTACCCTTGTAAATCCCTCTCCCAGGAGCCCTCCTGTACTGTTCTAGCTCTACTGCAATCATTTGTACTTAGTCAGCAGAGCTTAACATATACAAGCAAACTTTTTTTCTTTCTTTTTTTTTCTATAAGATAAATTTTTTTTATTGCATTTTAGGTTTGGGGGTACATATGAAGAACACGCAAGATTGTTGCATAGGTACACACATGGAAGTGTGGTTTGTTGCCTTCCTTCCCCTCACCTGTATCTGTCATTTCTCCCCATGCTATCTCTTCCCACCTCCCTATCCCCCATCCCTCCCCCATTTCCCCCCAACGGACCCCAGTGTGTCATGCTCCCCTCCCTGTGTCCATGTCTTCTCATTGTTCAACACCCGCCTATGAGTGAGAACATGTGGCATACACAAGCAAACTTACCTAATTTTTGGATAGATGTAAACCCCAGGACCGAAGTATTAACATTTCATAGTCCTAAGTTTATAGAATCCATGATAGAGAATATGTGGTTTTACTGCAGGTGCAAATGCAAGGCCTGGTCCAAAACAGGCACGCAGTAAATATGTTTAAGGAAGGGAAGAAGAAGAGGAGTAAAGAAAGGAAAAAAGAAAGGAAGAAAGATGTTAAAATAAGTAAATTTCAGGTTAGCTTATAACTGTCAACTTTTGTCCTAACAAAGCTGATAGACTTTCTACTACATCATACCACAGCTCTGATGAATTAAATCTCTTTTGCAGATATCATGCATATAAAGGAGCTAAATGCAATTGAGCTTGGAATCCAAAAGATATCCTAGAGTCATGTTTGGTGCTTCAGTTTTCATAGAACCTGTGCCATTCCCTTGATTCAGGCTCTAATTCTGACTCTTAAGCAATTGGCTCTGTGATGAAACTGGACAAAAATAAGGATGTTCCTTTAGAAAGTAGAAGAAAAAGAACAAAAGGCCCATAGGATGAATGTGTACACCAAACAAAACCCTATTTTACTTGAATTCAAGTAAGATAGAACAGTATTTGCCATAGCTGAGAGGAAAAGCGTATTGGTTAATTCTGAGGACAAGAACTCACTCAAGTGTGAAATCTGGTGTCTCCTCAAAAATCTTCAAAGATCAAAGTCAGACAAACAGGAGACCCCATAGAGAATGGAAAATCTCATGACTTGATACTTTTGTTATTAATTGCTGAATTCCAATAGCTGAATTCCCAGTTACCCTGGTGAAACATTATATAACTTTTGCTCTAGGGCATGGATAAGATACTGACTTAAAGTAAACAAGACAGTCAATCAGAATAATTCTGCTAAAAATTACTCTGCCAAGATAAGCTGGAGACAGTGGAAACAAAAATAAAGTGTTGAAGAATGAGGGATACATTTCTGGGCCCAACTGTTATCTCTAATCAAGTAATTTATGAGGTCCAGGTAATAATATATCCATCCCTCCATCCATATAGTCTGAATCCCCCTGTTCCTGAAAGACTGGTCAATTAGTGCAGGGGACCGACCCCCGGATTGGGAATTCAGAATTCTGAATGAGGAATGCAAATGTCCCAAGATGGTCTAAGCAAGGGAAACCAAATTTAAAAGATGAGGGCTGAATAAAACACCAGTTTAAAGGAGAAAATACAGCAAGATAATGAAGTCTCCCAGGAAATATGTATCCACATACCCACAGGTGTCTGGCTTCTCTTTAAGAGCTATCACATACATGTTATATGAGATTGACTGGCTTCACCTGTTTTAAAAATCACAGGCTGAAATGAATCTTTCACCCATTAGCTAGCCACTTATTCATGCTTTCATATATCCAACCACCCATTTAGTTTAGCAATTTGGATTGGAGGAATTGATCAGAGTGAAACAGGGCAGGACCAAGAGTTGGCCCTGCTCTGTTCACTTACATTCATGCAGCCTCTAAACTTAGGAAAAGATCAATCAATTTGTACTGTATGCCTCTAAACTTAGGAAAAGCTCAATCAGTTTGTACTGTTATTAGCTCCATCTTATTGCCTGCTGTCTAAGGCTGTATTCTAAAGGCATGGCATATATTTATGATAATTAGATAAGCTACTTTGTGTAATTCAATAATAACAATGCTTTGGTTTCTTCATCTGTAAAATGGAGCTAATATTGGAACCCAGCACAAAAAGCTATTGTGAGGATTAAATGGACTAACAAATGTAAAGTATAGTGGCCTGGCATGGTTGCTCTTGCCTGTATCCCCAGCACTTTTGGAGGCCAAGGCAGGTAGATCACAAGGTCAGGAGTTTGAGACCAGCCTGGCCAATATGGCGAAACCCTATCTCTACTAAAAATACAAAACTTAGCTAGATATGGTGGTCAGCACCTATAGTCCCAGCTACTCAGGAGGCTGAGACAGGAGAATCGCTTGAGCCCAGGAGGCGGAGGTTGCAGTGAGCCAAGATTATACCATTGTGCTCCTAGCCGGGCAACAAAGTGAGGCTCTATCTCAAAAAAAAAAAAAAAAAAAAAAAAAAAAAAAAAAAAAAAAAAGGGAATAGTACCTGGCACTATTTTTGCTTTTAATAATATGTATAAATAAATCATTTAAAGAGTATTATCATAAATATTATCATAAACAGTATTCACTGGATTTATTGCCAAAATATTTGCCAATAAAGTGCATTTCTTCTCATTTTATAATAGGAAACACCTGACTTTCTTCACTCGCCCTAAAATGATTGAGCTTCTCTGAAGCAGGGCTGGGGACTATTTCTGCCTAGCCTACCTAGTAAATAGTAAATAACTGATAACAGTCAGTTGAGCAATTGAAGTTGCAAAATCCTTCTGTATGCTTCTTTAATATGCCCCCTCCCCTACCTCTCGTCTGCCACTCCCTTGATTTAGGTCTTCTTTTTCCCCTCTATATTGTTGCCACAGCCACCTACCTGGACTTCCTGCTGCCAGATGCATTTGTTTCTAGTGTATTCAGAGTCATCTTTTTAAAAGTCAATCTGACCATGCCATTTTTATAGCCCTGGATGACTCACCATCTCAGGCAAGTAAAACCCTTAATCCCAGGTGTTTTTCACAAGACTCTTTGCCAGGGGCACTGCCCCCTTGTCAGCTTGCTTTCTCACTGCCAGATCTGTTGATTTCTTTGCACTGATAGATGTATGTTTCTCAAATTATAGGCCCTATTCATTTTTATTTTTAAAGTTTGCTTTCATCTCTTAAACAGGATATACAGGTGGATATAAAGTTGTCCATTCCCTGAGTTTTAAGCCTACCATGGAAGAAATACCTGTGGAAAATGACTATAATACAATATAAATGTTAGAAACGTGAACATAATCTACCAGGGAGCTGATTATAATCCTGAAGAACACAATCATGCCATCATCCCAAATGCTGAAATGCTAAAATATCAAAATCCTGAAAATATAATTCTAAAGATAGAATTAAAAATTATTTGAAAGACATTTATTTGTTGTTTTGGATATGCATAAATACATTCTGCATGCCTACATTTACAGAACACAGATTTGGCAGAAACCAGATTGGCAATCAAACAGCAATATCATTGTATGTCTTTTTATCATACCATGCACTTAATTATTTTGAGCCAGTCAGTAGCTTTGCTGGCTTCTTCAGAAAAATGTGTCTTTAATTTATTAGAAACTCCTGGAATGTCATCAGTTGGAAAGAATGCCAATGGGGCCAAATGACAAATTTTTGAAATAAAGTTTTTGTCATTGCCCTATCAGGTGGCCCAGGCGTCCCCAAACTTTTTATACAGGGGTCCAGTTCACTGTCCCTAAGGCCGTTGGAGGGCCGCCACATACTGTGCTCCTCTCACTGACCACCAGTGAAAAAGGTGCCCCTTCCTGAAGTGTGGCGGAGGGCAGATAAATGGCTTCAGGGGGCCACATGTGGCCCACGGGCCGTAGTTTGGGGATGCCTGAGGTGACCAATGCACTCGTCTGAATTTTCCACCAAATGCACTGAGCCTAATGGATAAAACAAACATTATTGGTAGGTAATACCCTGAAACTCACTTTTAGAAGCTTTGTTCAGACCTAATTTCAATTCTATCATTATGGATTGAAGATTCGATTGAATTTCATTTTCTTCTGCAGAGTCCACCAAATCTTCAAATAAGTGTTTGTAAAGTGCTTCACTTTTTCCATTCATTAATACATAAATGAGAAGATAGAATTCCAGAATTCTAAGTCTAGAGTTCTAGAATTTTCAGATCCAACAGGGTCATGAATTGTGTGTAAACAGTACAAACAGTTTTGAAAGCACTGTCTGTTAGCTAAAATGAAGCATGTGCTAGTTTTTCTATGATAGATTTAGTGGTAAATATAGGAAGTCTATCTTCTTCAACAGTCAAATCCCTAATCAAGTTATTTCATCACATAATGTGTTTTCTAACAATGGAGGAAGTTAGCAAGTGTCTTTGGTTCAACAGGTTACTGAGCTTGTTGAGTTATTTTCATTCTCTGACAAAGGACAATTTTTGAAGGCAGAATGGTGTAAATCCTAGAGTCTAAAGGCCAGAGAGCCTCGTGTTCTGAGGCTACTAGAAGAAAAATCTGTCCTAGCCCTTAGATGAGTGCCATTCACTTTCTGAATTTGTTTTCTCTGGGCCCCTGGCCAGTTGGATGGTAGTAACCACTATTGAGAGCAGATGTTTGCCATGTAATACACTCATACTCATACACTAATCGATGGAAACACCCTCATAGACACATCCAGAAAATGTTTTACCAGGTGTCTAGGTATTCCTTAATCCATTTAAGTTGAAATCTAAAATTAAGTCCGCAAGTCCACCCCTTGTCAACTTACCACCCATACACATCTCCTTAACCTATATTTAATTCTCATTTATCTCCTTAAAGCATACTTGAATTCCAAATATAGACCATAATAATAATAACAAAAACAAGATAATAGTTCTGCCTAATGTGATACAACTATCCCATGATTATGATTTTCAGAATTTTGGATATTAGGGATTTTTATTTTTTGAGATTTTAACATTCAGAATTACAGTGTTCAGGATTATAATCCAAACCTAATCACACATTATAGGCTAGCCTTCATTATTTTTTTCTACAACCCAAACCAACTATGTTGCTTGATATAGCAACTAAATCATCCTTGGATTATGTTGAGCTGACACTATATTGAGCATCTATGCTGCCTTGTATATTTCAGTCCTTGCTGTAACTTGTGAAGATGAACATGAAAATTCCAAACGAGTTGAACCAGTCTCCCTGGGCAGTGCCCCACCAGTGTGCCATAATACAATATGCAAGGTCATGTGGGATCTGGCTACCTCTTCTCCATGCATCCTTATTTCAGATTATCCCCTTGGTTTTTACTGGATATCTCCTGCTTCTTTTGATTGTAACATTTTTTAAAAAAATTATTTGATTTGATTTTAAGTTCTGGTATACATGTGCAGGATATGCAGGTTTGTTACATTGGAAAACGTGTGTCATGGTGCTTTGCTGCACCTGTCATCCCATTACCTAGGTATTAAGCCCAGCAGGCATTAGCTCTTTTCCCTTATGTTCTCCCTGCCTCCTTTCTCCAGCAGGCTCCAGTGAGTGTTGTTCCCTTCCCTGTGTCCATGTGTTCTCACTGTTCTGCTCCCACTTATAAGTAAAAACATTCAATATTTGGTTTTCTGTTCCTGCATTAGTTTGCTGAGGATAATGGTTTCCAGCTTCTTCCATATCCCTGCAAAGGACATAACTACTTTTCTTTTTATGATTGCATAGTATTCTATGCTGTATATGTACCACATTTTCTTTATCCAGTCTATCACTGATGGGAATTTGGGTTGATTCAATGTCTTTGCTATTGTGAACAGTGCTGCAGTGAACATGTGCATGCATGTATTTTTACAATAGAATAATTTATGTTCCTTTGGCTATATACCCAATAATAGGATTGCTGGGTCAAATGGTATTTCTGGTTCTAGGCCTTTGAGTAATTGCCACACTGTCATCTACAATGGTTGAATTGATTTATAGTCCCACCAACAGTGTAAAAGTGTTCCTATTTCTCCACACCTTTGCCAGCATCTATTGTTTCTTGACTTTTTAATAATTGTCATTCTGATTGGCATGAGATAGTATCTCAAGTAGTTTTGATTTGCCTTTGTCTAATGATCAGTGGTGTTGAGTTTTCTTTCATGTTTGTTGGCCACATAAATGTCTTCTTCTGAGAAGTGTCTATGCATATCCTTTGCCCACTTTTTGATGGGATTGTTTTTTTCTTGTAAATTTGTTTCAGTTTCTTATAGGTTTTAGATATTAGACTTTTGTTGGATGTATAGATTGAAAAAATTTCTCTCACTCTATAGATTGTCTGTTCACTCTGATGATAGTATCTTTTGCTGTGCAGAATTGTTTTAGTTTAATTAGATCCCATTTATCAATTTTTGCTTTTGTTGCAATTGCGTTTGACATTTCCTTCATGAAATCTTGTCCTTGTCTATGTCCTGAATAATATTGCCTACATTTTATTTTAGGGTTTTTATAGTGTTGGGTTCTACATTTAAGTCTTTAATCCATCTTGAGTTAATTTTTATAAAAAGTATAAGGAATGGGTCCAGTTTCAATTTTCTTTATATGGCTAGCCAGTTCTCTCCACACTATTTATTAGACAGGGAATATTTTTCCCATTGCTTGTTTTTGTCAGGTTTGCCAAATATCAGATGGTTGTAAATATGAGGTCTTATTTCTGAGTTCTTATTCTGTTCCATTGGTCTCTGTATCTGTTTTGTGCTAGTACCACGCTGTTTTGATTACGGTAGCCTTGGAATATAGTTTGAAGTTAGGTAATGTGATGCCTCCATCTTTGTTTATTTTTTCTTAGGATTGTCTTGGGTATATGGGCTCTACTTTGGTTTCATATAAATTTTAAAGCAGTATTTTTCTAATTTTGTGAAGAATGTCAAGGGTCATTTAATAAGAATAGCATTGAATCTGTAAATTACTTTTGGCACTATGATCATTTTCACGATATTAGTTTGATGTCTTCTACTTCTTGTTAGGTCTCAGATTAAGGCCAACCCTGATCCAGCTTTCATTCTGTCCTCCTTTTTCATGTTCTCAGATAACATTTTATTTTTTCATAACACTCACTCATAATTGTAAACTAAATACTTATCTAGCTATTTGTTGCTCATTATCCACCTCTTGCACTAAATTTAATTTCTATTATGTTAAGAGCTTATCTAGTTAGCCCCAAGTATACTCAGTGTCAATCACTGTGCCAAAAACAGTAAATACTTGTATATAAAGTATACTTCAAAAAAGCTGTTGTAAAAGGACATTGCTGAGTTGACGGCATTAGATATTCCTAGATATAGCCTAGCATAGTTTATAGTCTGAAGAAAATTAAAAAAGGCAAAAAAATAATAATAATAATTTAGAAACTCAAATGACTGAAATGGTAGATGCAGAGAATAGAGTTGTTTATTAAGAATGGTGATTGTGCATGTGCATACTATATTTTATAATTCACACAGCACCTTCTCAATAATCAATTCTCTTGATCCTAAGACTGTTGAGATATAATGTGTTCCACTGACATTTCTTTAAGGCTAAAATTATGGTAAATGGGACTGATAGGCTCATTTAACCAGTGAATACTCATAAAAGGTCTTAATTTTAGATCTTTAAATATATTATCTCCAAATGAAGATCACTGTGTGTATGTTTGTCAAAAGTGAAAGATTAAGTGAAAATGTATATTTTTCACAATTGAATCTTAGTATTTCTTCATCATTTAATATCCTCAAAGCCTCGAAAATTGAGCAAAGCTTGAATCACTGAGAGAACCTATGTCCACAGTTCCATTGTAAATTAAATAGAAAGTATGTGTTTAACAGACTCTGGGACCAGAAAGATTCAAGCTTCTTCCTATGTGCCCATATTCTCTAGAAACATTGAGCATTGCTTTGATGTCCACATCCTGATTGCATGCTTCTCAGCTCTGCAAATATTGGTGAGTCATTTTACTTCGCTGGGTCTCAGTTTCTTTATCTATAACGTGGCTATACAAATTTATGTTCACAATTTTTTTTACACAATTTTGAAATTCTAAAGCCCTGAATCTAAAAAAAAAAAAAAAACTAATTAATTTAGAGTGAAAAATCCTTTGGCGGTAAAATCTGTTCTGAATTGACATACAACTATGTTAATATTCACAATTTTTGGATGTAGACATATTAATGTGATTATGCTGAGGATGTTATATAGGGTGAAGCATATCTAGTGTATTATGCTTTCTAAAGCCATATGCTTCTGAATGTTGAAAGCCAGAAGGCTTCAGGAACTTTAGGTGAAGCTCCATGGCCCTGTTCTTGCACTGAGAACTGCCAGGGCTTGAAGAAGACAATGTGCAACATCTCTGGCTTACAGGAAGTACTCAAGAAGTGGTAGCCCTAATTCACAAGGCATTCTTTTGGCTTTAACCCCTAAGGACTACCAACCCTGCATCTTTTGGGCTGGCTGATTATTAGATACTAGCTTTGGATCAAATCTCTTTTCTCCTTAGCATGGCTGAAGATTTTCTGAAACTCAGAACAGTTTTTGTTTGTTTGTTTGTTTGTTTTTTGTTTTTTTTTTTTTTTTTTTTTTTCAGTTGTTTACCTCAGCTCCAATTACCTCTGTCAGACTAGGGAAATTCCTGAGCCTAAGACTACTCTATAATAAACTCTCACCATTGTGGTTTAGTAAGATTTCCATGTTTATCCCTTAACATTTTGCTATGAACAGCTCTAGTGGAAAAAAGAAATATGAGAAAACAAAAAACAAATATGTCTTTTCAGAAATTAGTTTATCATCTTTGGCCTTCATTAGGTTATTCTTAGTAGGTAGGTAGTTGATTCATTATTTACTTATTTATTCATTCACTTCTCTTTTGCTAATTTATTCTATCATTCATTCACTCTTTCTTTTGTCAGAAAATAATTTATCAAACATGACCATTTTTTACTTGTCTTTATTGATTCTATGTATAACTCCAAAGATTCAACAGAAAAATATAAAATTAAATTTACTTAGTTTGTAGGCCCCTTTTATATTTGTTCATTTATAATAAAAATGCCTAGTTAAAAAAGCTAAATGTTTACTCTTTGGAGATCATTGTAAAATTACTTTATGAAAGGTAGAAGTCATTATTTTCTCAGAGCAAATTATTAAGGAATAGCAGGACTTACAATCAGTGCTTTTATACAGTGCCTTTTTGAATTATACATAATCTCTGAAAAGTTAAGATTTTCAGCAGCAATGTTGATGAATGTGGCCTGCTTACCAGCCAATTTCAAATACAGGTTGGATTGACTTGACAGTCCCCATGAACTTCCAGTTAAACTTCTTTCACTTCTGGGAAAAAGTCAGATTAGAAGGTCCAGTGACAAGAGAGACAAACTGTGCTTACTACATAATTCAGAGGGCCAATCTGAATAATTTTCAAGATAAAAGCATGTCACAGAGTCTTGGGAAGATGGTAAGCTCTGGCAGAAGTAATATGCTTCTTATTCAGAACTGGGCCCTAAGTACAGGACTTAGTACATGTTATGAGTAAACGTTACTGGAGTAAATGAAATTAATGATTGAGTATCTCAGCAATTGAGTGTTAAAGAGAAACAACAATAAAGAGGATCGGGATAAATAGAAGAAAAATAAAAGGAAGGGAAGTGAAAGTGAAAGAAAAAGAGGAGAGAGTAGAAGGAACAAAAGAAGCAAAGATTTAGGAATTATCAAAATATGACTGTTGTTCTAGTAGTTGGGTTTTTCACTCATAGCTCCAGTAAAATTGCCATCCGTCAAATCTCTGTTGATATCTGTGTTGCCAATCCCAGTGGAAAAATGCTGAAGAGAAGTCCCTAGAGTTAAAACTGTTTGCCTGCCACACAACAGCTGTGTGACCAGTATGCAGACCCTCAAGCCACTCTTCTATATACAACAGGATAGGGCTGGCACATAAAGGGTCATATAAGCTTAGCTATTATAATTACCTATGACATACTGCTTTTAAATGATCTGAGATCTTTTTCAAAGTATTTTCTTCCTTGTTTTGTAATATTTAATCTCCTATTATTCCTCCTAATTTGTTTTGTATTTTTCTTTTCTTTTTTTTATTGCATTTTAGGTTTTGGGGTACATGTGAAGAACATGCAAGATTGTTGCATAGGTACACATATGGCAGTGTGGTTTGCTTCCTTCCTTCCCCTCACCTGTATCTGTCATTTCTCCCCATGCTATCTATTCCCACCTCCCCAACCCCCTGTCCGTCCCCCATTTCCCCCCAACGGACCCCAGTGTGTAGTGCTCCCCACCCTGTGTCCATGTGTTCTCATTGTTCAACACCCGCCTATGAGTGAGAACCCGCCTATGAGTTTTTTCTGAAACTTTTTGGCTGCCAGTGGCAAGTCTTACTGGGAGTCTGTATGTAGGAGATCTGAGATTTGCCTAGATATAACTTTACTGCGGGAGGAGGAAATTGCATTTGCAAAACAGAGTCTAACATAGGAGACCAGTGAACATAGAATAGGAGATTGCCATGATGCTTATCCACCCCCAACCACCCTCTACTTTCCAACATGTTCACATTCTAGAAACCTTTGATCTGGGAAGAAAATGTGATGAAACCAAAGATCATTATCACTAAAATCTCTGTAAGCCTTTAGCAAGAAAAACTCCTGTTTAACTTCCGTCTTAAAGATGAGAGACCCATAAGCCTGACCTAAGGGAAAGCACTGAATGTCTCCTGTAATGACTGAACACAGAACTGAGACGAAAAAAGGTCTGAAGCACGTCTTGAAATCATTATGATGCATTTGTGAGAAATGGGATGATATCTGTGTTACCAGCCATTCTTCAGGAGGAGTGAAGATGGGAAAATCATGTTGTTTTTATAATTTTTTTAAAAAAATTCTCTTAGTTAGGGACATTCATAAAATACACTGGCATGTGAATTGTTGGACCATTTGCAGATGCAAGTACGATTATATTAGTTGATGGGGAAGCAACTCCGTAGTGATGTATGCTCACTTTGCAAAATGGCTAGTTCAGACTTGCTGTTAGGAGCTGGGTCATGAGTCAGGAAAGGTAGTCAAGGGAAGGTAGTGACTCTGAAAGCAAACCCCATAACAGATCTAGTGTGAGTAAGAGGCAGAGCATTTTGAGCTAATCTCCTTCTTATCCAAGCATCTGGGTGCCTGGATCTTTAAATAAATTCCCTGTCAATTGGAACTTTATTTTTCCTAAAGTAGTTTCAACCAAAATTTACTTCTTCCTTCCCAGCAAGACTGGATGACTGTTCCAGGCCTGATTCTTACTTTATCTTTCTTTACATTACCAACTTGACTTCCATCCATGACTCTAACTCCGATGTCTTCTGTACTAGGTTCTTTGTGGCTTATGTCCTGACACCTAGAAACTGAGTTTTCCTCAATTCCTGTCCCTGACCCTGATTCTTAGACTTTCTGTGACATTTGCCCATAGCTCAATTGGAATGGCAACCCTAGATGCTCCTTTAGTCTCCCTATACTCCATTTGGAAACTCATGGCTTGTACAAACACATTCACTCCCAAGGGCATTAGTGGAATATAGGGAAGGGATTGACTCTCTCTACAGTAGTTGTCTCTTTAAGATTCACCTGTGACTTATTTCTTCTTTGAAGCTAATAACAAATGTGAACCTAATTTTATAACACAAAGTGAGAGAAGTGGGGACAGTGTAATTTTCTTTCAGAAAAAATCCTGAAGGGTAATTCTATTAATGAAATCTCCTACTCTTCCAAAAGTGGGAGGTCTGATCAGGTTTCAAGGCAAAAGAAACTCAATAATTGTGGAACAAATTAAAAGGAATGCAGGAGAACATGTTGATGTGGTCTGGAGTAACTTACTCTAAGGCTTCCTGGGTATCCATGATAACTAGGGCATTTTGCTCCAGAAGATGGTTCACCAATACACTAATAGCCACAGAGCATTGGGCAACATGTGCTCTCTTTGGTGAACAAGTATTGTCGCTAGCCGGTGAAGAACCAAGTTTCCCCAGGTGAACAACAGTTAACAGGTGTTTATAAACACATCTAAAAGCCCTCAAGCAAACCCAAGTAATATTTTTAATTGTTGTTGTAAGAAAAGGATTGGGATTTCCGGTGAACCACAGAATACTTTAAAGAAGATTAAAGACCTGAGGGAAGTTTCAAGGAACACATATTTCACTTCCAAGTCTCCTAGGACCAAAATAAATTCTCAGTCTATTTCAAGTTATTTCCTCAACTATTACTTCTTTGTAGTCTATAAGAACACTCTTTCCTCTCTCATCTAATATCCTTATTAGAAATGAATTATGTTTCAACATATTAGGTTTGCATCTGGGTCATATGGCCTTACTCTTAGGAAAGTCAGTGTCACGTGAAACATCTGGCAGATGCCTTTGTAAGGGGGAATTTTAATATGTGGTCATAGCAGCCATGAAGAGCTCTGTAAGGGGGATTATGCAATTTTCTTTTTCTTGATCATTGCCTCACAGGCTGTAAAGATTTTTTCATGCTAAAGAAACTTATTTTTTTAAAGCAAAAGGAACTGATACAGCATTTCTTTTCATGTCAAGGGTGCTGTAGAGATTGGGTTAAGCTTTCCAAAGAAAATGGGCCATTTGTTTTTTTCAGAGAAAAGAGGAAATGCTATAGAGATAGTTAAATCTAGGATACACTAAAGAGACCCTTTTTTCCGATGAATTTATTTTACTAATAAGTAAAATAAGGCTCACAGACACTGTAGGATGGATATGTCACCTATGTCGAAAGCGTTTGAAAAAATGATGTTTCAGATGTCGTAATAAAAATAACAAAATCATTTTTATGTTTTGTATTTACCCTTAAAGTGTTTCATAATGTTGTTTTGCTCCCTAGTGTCCTGGCACACTCTATACACACATACACACATGCACATTACTTATCAAATAAAAGTTGTATGTATTTCTTATGCATTTTCTCAAAACAAATATTTAAGACTTTAATGTTTATTTCTAGTGAAAATGTCATCCCCCTCCAACAGTCCTATGGGTATGTTGCTTGTTTGCTTTACTACCAAGTTAAAACGACATTTCTAAAGCCTTCTCTTTCCCAAAGGCTCTCTCCTGACTCTGTGTTCTCTTTGGTGAATGCCTTCTCTTGTGGCTTTCAGCATTCTCTGTTTACTCTAGCAGAGAGATGGACACTTTAAAACCATTTTAGTACAAAAATTTATTTTTTACATGCATTCTGAGCTAAAAGTAGATCAATATGTCTTCTTTCCTAAGTTGAAAAAAAATTAAATAGCTTTACAATGGTATTTCCAGTATTCATTCCATAAACAAACTTCTCTCCTTCCTCACTGACCCACTTAGCCACATCCTGCCTGCTATCACGTAAGTTAGACTGAGCAGTTGAACTGATACCATTATTCCAATTGTACGTGTCCAAAAAATAATGAAGATAACTAATTTATTGATATTTCTTTATATGTCACGTGAGTGTGTATGTGAGTGGGTGTTTTCCCTGCATATGGATGCATATTCAGTTATTCCAACACCATGTATTGAAAATAGTCTCATTCTTATTTGGTTTTTCTACTTGGCATTTTTGTCAAAAACAAATTGACAATATACATTTGAGTTATTTCTGAGATTTTTTATTTAACCATTTTATGGGGGGGTCTTCAGTAGTCTTCTCTACAATGTATGTGTGTGTTTGCAGGGGTGGATATGGGTCTTTAATTTTCAGAACATGAACTGAATGCAGAATTCTAACTTGAAACTTTCATGCACCAATTTAAAGATATCTTTTTATTTTTTCTGGCTTTCATAGTTTCTTATGACTGCTTATTTGTATTTTATGCAAATATAGATTATGTATCTGGCTTCTCATGAAATTTTATTTCTGTGAACAATTTTGTGCAATTTGATCACTATGAATTAGTATGATTTTCTTTGTATTTATCTCAGTTGAGGTTCATTGAGTTTCTCATAGAAGCATAGATTTATACATTTCATTAAATTAGGAAAATATTTGGCTGTTTATTTAAAAATAATTCTATTTCAAAACACCTTCTTTTGGAGCTCCAGTTTTATTGTATATAAGGGTATTTGATATTATTTTACAGCTAACAGATACCCTACTGATATTTTAAAATTCTTTATTCTCCCTATGGTCTTTTTAATGTAATTTATATTGCTATTTTTTCAAGTTTACTAATATTTTCTTCTGCCACACCAGATCTCATATTAGTCCTTTCTTGCTTTTTATATCCTATGTATTTCATACACAATATATTTTCATTTCTAGCAGTTGTATTTGGTTATATTTGGTATTTTCTATTTCTCTCCTATTCCTTTTTTTTAAATTATATTTTAGGTTTTCGGGTACATGTGAAGAACATGCAAGATTGTTGCATAGGTACACACATGGTGGTGTGATTTGCTGCCTTCCTCCCTTTCACCTATATCTGGCATTTCTCCCCATGCTATCTCTCCCCGACTCCTCACTGCCCCATCCCTCCCCTACTTCCCCTCAACAGACCCCAGTATGCAGTGCTCCCCTCCCTGTGTCCATGTGTTCTCATTGTTCAACACCCATCTATGAGTGAGAACATGTGGTGTTTGATTTTCTGCTCTTGTGTCAGTTTGCTGAGAATGATGGTTTCCAGGTTTATCCATGTCCCTACAAAGGACACAAACTCATCATTTTTTATGGCTGCATAATATTCCATGGTGTATATGTGCCACATTTTCCCTGTCCAGTCTATCATCGATGGGCATTTGGGTTGGTTCCAGGTCTTTGCTATTGTAAGCAGTGCTGCAATGAACATTCATGTTCATGTGTCCTTATAGTAGAACGATTTATAATCCTTTGGATATATACCCAGTAATGGGATTGCTGGGTCAAATGGGATTTCTATTTCTAGGTCCTTAAGGAATTGCCACACTGTCTTCCACAATGGTTGAACTAATTTACATTCCCACCAACAGTGTAAAAGTATTCCTATTTCTCCACATCCCCTCCAGCATCTGTTGTCTCCAGATTTTTTAATGATCGCCATTCAAACTGGCGTGAGATGGCATCTCAATGTAGTTTTGATTTGCATTTCTCTAATGACCATTGATAATGAGCATTTTTTCATATGTTTGTTGGCCTCCCGTATGTCTTCTTTTGTAAAGTGTCTTTTCGTGTCCTTTGCCCACTTTTGAATGGGCTTGTTTGTTTTTTTCTTGTAGATCTGTTTTAGTTCTTTGTGAATTCTGGATATCAGCCCCTTGTCAGATGGGTAGACTGCAAAAATTTTTTCCCATTCTGTTGGTGGCTTATTCACGCTTTACAGCTATTTAAAAATCTTTGAATTCATTTTCTTCCTCATTTCCTTTTCTTCTTCTATTGTTTTTTTCTCCTGGTTGTGATTTACTTAATTTTGCTTCTTTATATGTCTAGTAATTTTGACTGGATTCTTGATGTTGTGATACTCTACTGTGAATTGTCTGAAATGTATTGCTTTTATTTTATGAGGATGGGGCTTTGTTCTGGCAGATTCTTAATTAGTTACAGTTCAGTATGATCCTTTCAGACTTATCTTTCATCATTGTCAGAGCAGATCTACACTCCTCTTTATTCCATAAATTGTTTACTTTCACTGAAAAGGCCTGGTTCTTCTGGGGTGTCTCTTGAATGTCGTGAGTAATCTGTGAGTACTTCTTATTCAGGCTGGTCACCACCCAAACATTTTCTAGCCCTCAATTGACTATGGGAACCACTTTGCTCACAGTTCTTCAGTGCTCTTTGCTCTTCCTCGTGGAATCTTGCCCTGGGTGTTCAACAAGCAAGTATTTCTCTGTAGATTTCTAGAGCTCTTTTTTTCTGTTTAGCTCTTTTCTTTCTAAAATTGCAGCACTCAGCAACCTTGGTCTCCTTAAACTTTAAATTCTGTAACTTAAATTCAGTGAGGTATGAATGCTATGCTTGCCTTATTTCCTCTTGCTCTGTGGTCTAACGTGTGCCTCCAGTCAGAATGCCACGTGACCATAAGGACTACCTTGTTGTGTTCCTTCTCTCACCGATCACAGAACCTTGGTGCCTATTATATATGGTCTGAAAATGATTGTTTTATGTACTCTCTAGCAGAATACATGAAATGAAAAAATTTGAACTGTGTTATTCTATTACAACCAGAAAAGAAAAGAGGTCCTATCTGTTTTAATTTATCCTAATTGTGCTTAAAAACAATCTCATGATAATATTATTAGTGATCAATAAATTATGGGCCCTCATCAATAAAAGAGCAAGGATTGGATTAATATTCAAATGGAATAGTTAATTGATATTATAATATCAGGTTTACTAAATAATTCAATTCAGCAGTCTTCTGAAATTAATTCAGTACATTAACAGATAACTTCCAGTTTCAAAATATTTGTATGGACTCAAATTAGCAGGATTCCTCATGAGTAAGAGAGAACAGAAGATTTTGATACATTTATTGAGTTTAAAGAAACTAACCTTTTCATTTATCTGAACCTGATTTTCTATAACAGCAGCATCAGGAACAATCACTTGGAAATGTTTTTCAAAAGACACATGCTTCTTGAAGATAAAATATAAAATCCTATTTGCAGATGTGTGCCAAAACTCAGAAATATTTTTAAAATTGCATAACATCTTTGTGTTTGATAGAAATAAGTCATATATTGGGTAGGAAGGAATTCAAGTGCTTAAAAAATCATCTTAGCTTTTCCTTTGTCTTATCCTCTAAGAAAACAAAAATTAACAAAGATTATACTTTAGGAATTAAAATTTTGCTTTCAATACACTTGTTGGTTATATCTAAACTATGTCACTGTAAAGCTAGATTTGAAGGAACATTTTATATAGTATGTGGTTATGGCAATGTAACAAACTACAAATTGAGTAATATTTTTCTACTTGTATTTTCATAGAGCTTAGTGGTGTGATTGAGTCCAATTTACAGCATTAGCTAACTCAGTAACATTGGGACAATTATTTTACTTTTTCTGTACTTTAGTTTTTTTCTTCTGTAAGTCATGTAACAATGGTACTTACTTTATAAACATGTTAACACACTTACCACAGATTCTTACACATAGTAAGTACTGAATACATGCTGACGAGCTGTTATTAGCATTAAGGGTAATCCCTTCACTTCTGCTCCTTACCTCTCCTATTTTCTAGGCTCTTTTCTCCTAATCATTATTTTTCTTCACTACCTTCTACTTCCTCCTGTTTTAAGCTTCAGCATAAAGACATACGTAAATGAAATTAAAGCAAAATATATCCCTTGACCATATAGCTCTCTGGCCATCAGCTCAGTCTCTCTCCTTTTCCACTGGATGCGATCATCACTCTATAATTTTGTGTTTCTGCTTTCTTTTTATTCCTATCTTCACCCCTGTTATTTACTCTTTAATCTGAAGTATTCAGATCGATTTTCTTAGAATCTAGTGTTCTTTTTGTTATTGTTGCTCAAAAGTTTTCTAATTTGTGAAATAGCCATGATAATATGTCAAGCTGGTCTCCTTCTTATGTATTATATGAAATAACAAGGAAGCATGAAAAATTGTCCATTATCCATCTTTTTTACTTCTTCCAAGCCCCAGCACTGGTACACACTTCCAGAAACCAATGCTGTGTCCCATCTCCATCTTTCTGTCCCTTCTGTTCTCTCCATTAGGAATTTTTGTGCCACAATGGAGGAATGTCATATCTTCCAGGAAGGTTTAATGTGTTAGATCTTTCTCCTCTATGTTTATCTATATTTTATTTGTCCAAATGTAATATAGTTTTCAAATTATGGCTGTGTTTTATCCTTTAATCAATTACTTTTAAGAGTAAGAATTTCAAATTATCTTTATATGTCAAGTATTTTGCTTAGCTTCTGTACTTCACAAGTGTTCAACAAATATTTATCAACTAAATGCATGTGTAAAAACTTTTATAGTTTATAATAAAGACCTACTATGAGTGTGTAGCATTTTCACAACCAAAATTATCTAACCTTAAAATATCTTCAAAAGATGAATTCTATCTTTCTGATAAAGAAATGGAATCTGAAAGAATCTGGATAATTTTTTAAAAATTTGACTCCAGGGCAGGAAGTGGATACAATGCTTAATTCTTACATTTTGCTTGTTTAGAGTTATGCAGGGACTATGGCAGGAGGCTCATTTTCTAGGCAGAGCCTTGTGTTGTTATCCATTCTTGCATTGGTCATTTCCTCCACTGTAATCAGCCCAAGGTTAAAGATATGTTTTTTTGTGTGTTTGCTTAAGCATCACTTTATCTCCAGCACTGGCTTTTGTTTCATCAATAACTTAATTAAAAGAACACAACCTTTGTCCGTTTTGTTCATTGATGGACCACCAGCATCTAACAGAGTATTCAGCATGTAGCCAGTGCTTAAGATCAAGACAAATCCTATTTGTCCACCTCTCTGAATTTTTTAAAATCATAACATTATTTATAGAAAGAATAGGAACATAATGCAAAGGGAATAATAGACTTTTAAGCTAAATTGAGCCTGGATAGCTTTTCCACCAATTTCACTAACTACTCTGAGCTAAACACTGAATCCCACGTTTTTCTATAAAATGGTGCTAACAAAGCCTGTTGGCATGGCTAGCTTGAGAAATCCATTCAAGTAACAGATGTAGGGGCAGTTGTGGTGGTTCATGTTGGTGGTCCTAGCTACAAAAAAGGCAGAGGCAGGAGGATGGCTAGAGTCCAGGAGTTTGAAACTGTGGAGCAGTGGGAGCGACAGAGCAAGAGGTTGTCAAAAAGAAAAAAAGCAAACAAAAAACACCTAAAACTAAATAAATACTTCTTTAAAAATAGTAATATTAGGTTGGTGCAAAAGTAACTGCGGTTTCAGACCATGAATTTTAAATCTTTATAACTAGGCTCAAACACATCTTTATTAATCAAAATAGGAACCATTATAATCAACACAATTTTGCCAATGAGAAATAAGTTTGTTTAACTCTTCAGGTTAAAAATCCATGATTTGGGATTTGACAAACTCTTGTATTTTCTGCACCCTGCTGGTTGTGGAAGCATTTTCCCTGAAAAAAAGTTGTCGAGATTCTTGAAGAGTGGTTCAGTTGGCAACAGGTCAGGTGAATATGGTGGATGAGGCAAAACTTTGCAGCCCAATTCGTTCAGCTTTTGAAGCATTGGTTTTGTGATGTGTGGTCAGGTGTTGTCATGGAGAATAATTGGGCCCTTTCTGTTGACCAATGCCAGCTGCAGGTGCCGTAGTTTCCTGTGTATCTCCTCGATTTTCTGAGCATATTTCCCAGATGCAATGGTTTCGCCAGATTTTAGAAAGGTGTAGTGGATCATACTGGCAGCAGACCACCAATCAGTGACCATCACTTTCTTTTGTGTGCAAGTTTAGTTTTAGGAAGAGCTTTGGAGCTTCTTCCCAGTCCAGTGACTGAGCTGGTAGTCACAGGTTGTTGTATAAATCCACTTTTCATCGCACATCACAATTCGATGGAGAAATGTCTCATTTTGTGTAGAATCAGAAAAGATGGCACTTCAAATGATTTTTATTTTTATTTTTATTTTTTAGTTTTGCTAAGCTCATGAGGCGCCCACTTATGGAGCTTTTTCACCTTTCCAATTTGCTTCAAATGCTGAACGACTGTAGAATGGCCAATGTTGAGTTTTTCGGCAACTTCTCATGTAGTTTTAAGAGGATCAGCTTCCATGATTGCTCTCAGTTGGTTGTTGCCAACTTCTGATGGCCAGCCACTACACTCCTCATCTATTTTTTTATTGCATTTTAGGTTTTGGGGTACATGTGATGAACATGCAAGATTGTTGCATAGGTACACACATGGCAGTGTGCTTTGCTGCCTTCCGTCCCCTCACCTGTATCTGTCATTTCTCCCCATGCTATCTCTTCCCACCTCCCCACCCCCCGCCCCTCCCCCATTTCCCCCCAACGGACCCCAGTGTGTAGTGCTCCCCTCCCTGTGTCCATGTGTTCTCATTGTTCAACACCCGCCTATGAGCGAGAATATACGGTGTTTGATTTTCTGCTCTTGTGTCAGTTTGCTGAGAATGATGGTTTCCAGGTTCATCCATGTCCCTATAAAGGACGTGAACTCATCGTTTTTGATGGCTGCATAATATTCCATGGTGTATATGTACCACATTTTCCCTATCCAGTCTATCATCTTTGGGCATTTGGGTTGGTTCCAGGTCTTTGCTATTGTAAACAGTGCTGCAATGAACATTCGTGTGCACGTGTCCTTGTAGTAGAATGATTTATAATCCTTTGGATATATACCCAGTAATGGGATTGCTGGGTCAAATGGGATTTCTATTTTTAGGTCCTTGAGGAATCGCCACACTGTCTTCCACAATGGTTGAATTAATTTACATTCCCACCAACAGTGTAAAAGTGTTCCTATTTCTCCACATCCTCTCCAGCATCTGTTGTTTCCCGATTTTTTAATGATCGCCATTCTAACTGGTGTGAGATGGTATCTCAATGTGGTTTTGATTTGCATTTCTCTGATGACCAGTGATGATGAGCATTTTTTCATATGTTTGTTGGCCTCCTGTATGTCTTCTTTTGTAAAGTATCTTTTCATATCCTTTGCCCATTTTTGAATGGGCTTGTTTGTTTTTTTCTTGTAGATCTGCTTTAGTTCTTTGTAAATTCTGGATATCAGCCCCTTGTCAGATGGGTAGACTGCAAAAATTTTTTCCCATTCTGTTGGTTGCCGATTCACTCTAATGACTGTTTCTTTTGCCGTGCAGAAGCTGTGGAGTTTGATTAGGTCCCATTTGTCTATTTTGGCTTTTGTTGCCATTGCTTTTGGCGTTTTGGTCATGAAGTCCTTGCCTACACCTATGTCCTGAATGGTTTTGCCTAGATTTTCTTCTAAGGTTTTTATGGTATTAGGTCTGATGTTTAAGTCTTTAATCCATCTGGAGTTAATTTTGGTGTAAGGTGTCAGGAAGGGGTCCTGTTTCTGCTTTCTGCACATGGCTAGCCAGTTTTCCCAACACCATTTATTAAACAGGGAGTCCTTTCCCCATTGCTTGTTTTTGTCAGGTTTGTCGAAGATCAGATGGTTGTGGGTATGTTGTATTTCCTGTGAGGCCTCTGTTCTGTTCCATTGGTCTATATCTCTGTTTTGGTACCAGTACCATGCTGTTTTGATTACTGTAGCCTTGTAGTATAGTTTGAAGTCCGGTAGTGTGATGCCTCCCGCTTTGTTCTTTTTGCTTAGAATTGACTTGGCTATGCGGGCTCTCTTTTGGTTCCATATGAAGTTTAAGGTGTTTTTTTCCAGTTCTGTGAAGAAGGTCTTTGGTAGCTTGATGGGAATAGCGTTGAATCTGTAAATTACTTTGGGCAGTATGGCCATTTTCACGATGTTGATTCTTCCTAACCATGAACATGGAATGTTTCTCCATCTGTTTGTATCCTCTCTTATTTCGTTGAGCAATGGCTTGTAGTTCTCCTTGAAGAGGTCCTTTACGTTCCTTGTTAGTTGTATTCCTAGGTACTTTATTCTCTTTGTAGCAATTGTGAATGGCAGTTCGTTCTTGATTTGGCTCTCTTGAAGTCTATTACTGGTGTATAGGAATGCTTGTGATTTTTGCACGTTGATTTTGTATCCTGAGACTTTGCTGAAGTTGTTTATCAGTTTCAGGAGATTTTGGGCTGAGATGATGGGGTCTTCCAGATATACAATCATGTCATCTGCAAATAGAGACAATTTGATTTCCTCCTTTCCAATTTGGATACCCTTTATTTCTTTTTCTTGCCTGATTGCTCTGGCTAGAACTTCCAGTACTATATTGAATAGGAGTGGTGAGAGAGGGCATCCTTGTCTAGTGCCAGATTTCAAAGGGAATGCTTCCAGTTTTTGCCCATTCAGTATGATATTGGCTGTTGGTTTGTCGTAAATAGCTTTTATTGTTTTGAGATACGTTCTGTCAATACCTAGTTTATTGAGGGTTTTTAGCATAAAGGGTTGTTGAATTTTGTCAAAAGCCTTCTCTGCATCAATCGAGATAATCATGTGGTTTTTGTCTTTGGTTCTGTTTATGTGGTGAATTATGTTTATGGACTTGCGTATGTTGAACCAGCCTTGCATCCCCCGGATGAATCCTACTTGATCATGGTGGATGAGCTTTTTGATATGCTGTTGCAATCGGTTTGCCAGTATTTTATTGAAGATTTTTGCATCTATGTTCATCATGGATATTGGCCTGAAATTTTCTTTTCTTGTTGAGTCTCTGCCGGGTTTTGGTATCAGGATGATGTTTGTCTCGTAAAATGATTTGGGAAGGATTCCCTCTTTTTGGATTGTCTGGAATAGTTTCAGAAGGAATGGTATCAGCTCCTCCTTGTATGTCTGGTAGAATTCAGCTGTGAACCCATCTGGACCTGGGCTTTTTTTGGGTGGTAGGCTCTTTATTGCTGCCTCGACTTCAGACCATGTTATTGGTCTATTCAGGGTTTCGGCTTCTTCCAGGTTTAGGCTTGGGAGGTTGCAGGTGTCCAGGAATTTATCCATTTCTTCCAGGTTTACTAGTTTATGTGCATAGAGTTGTTTGTAATAATCTCTGATGATGGTTTGGATTTCTGTGGAATCTGTGGTGATATCCCCTTTATCGTTTTTTATTGCATCAATTTGGTTATTCTCTCTTTTCTTTTTTATTAATCTGGCTAGTGGTCTGTCTATTTTGTTGATCTTTTCAAAAAACCAGCTCCTGGATTTATTGATTTTTTGAAGAGTTTTTTGTGTCTCTATTTCCTTCAGTTCTGCTCTGATCTTAGTTATTTCCTGTCTTCTGCTAGGTTTTGAGTTTTTTTGATCTTGCTCCTCTAGCTCTTTCAATTTTGATGATAGGGTGTCAATTTTAGATCTCTCCTTTCTTCTCATGTGGGCACTCATTGCTATATATTTTCCTCTAGAGACTGCTTTAAATGTGTCCCAGAGATTCTGGTATGTTGTGTCTTCGTTCTCATTGGTTTCGAAGAACATCTTTATTTCTGCCTTCATTTCATTGTTTATCCAGTCAACATTCAAGAGCAAGTTGTTCAGTTTCCATGAAGCTATGCGGTTCTGAGTTAGTTTCTGCATTCTGAGTTCTAACTCGATTGCACTGTGGTCTGAGAGACTGTTTGTTATGATTTCTGTTCTTTTGCATTTGCTGAGGAGTGATTTATTGCCAATTATGTGGTCAATTTTAGAGTAGGTGTGATGTGGTGCTGAGAAGAATGTATATTCTGTGGATTTGGGGTGTAGAGTTCTGTAAATGTCTATTAGGTTTGCTTGTTCCAGGTCTGTGTTCAGGTCCTGGATATCCTTGTTGATTTTCTGTCTGGTTGATCTGTCTAATATTGACAATGGGGTGTTAAAGTCTCCCACTATTATTGTGTGGGAGTCTAAGTCTCTTTGTAAGTCATTAAGAACTTGCCTTATGTATCTGGGTGCTCCTGTATTGGGTGCATATATATTTAGGATCGTTAGCTCTTCTTGTTGCAGTGATCCTTTTACCATTATGTAATGTCCTTCTTTGTCTCTTTTGATCTTTGTTGCTTTAAAGTCTATTTTATCAGAGATGAGAATTGCAACTCCTGCCTTTTTTTGCTCTCCATTTGCTTGGTAGATCTTCCTCCATCCCTTTATTTTGAGCCTTTGTGTATCCTTGCATGTAAGATGGGTTTCCTGGATACAGCACACTGATGGGTTTTGGCTTTTTATCCAATTTGCCAATCTGTGTCTTTTGATTGGGGCATTTAGTCCATTGACATTTAGGGATAATATTGTTATGTGTGAATTTGATGCTGTCATTTTGATGCTACCTGGCTGTTTTGTTGGTTAGTTGATGCAGATTCTTGATTGTGTTGCTGCTTTTTTACCATTTGGTGTGTTTTTGGAGTGGCTGGTACTGGTTGTTCCTTTCTATGTGTAGAGCCTCTTTCAGGAGTTCTTGTAGAGCAGGTTTGGTGGTGATGAAATCTCTGAGTGCTTGCTTGTTCACAAAGGATTTTATTTTTCCTTCACTTATGAAGCTGAGTTTGGCTGGATAGGAGATTCTGGGTTGAAAGTTCTTTTCTTTAAGGATGTTGAATATTGGCCCCCAGTCTCTTCTGGCTTGTAGGGTTTCTGCTGAGAGATCTGCTGTGAGTCTAATGGGCTTCCCTTTGTGGGTAACCCGACCTTTCTCTCTGGCTGCCCTTAGCATTTTCTCTTTCATTTCAACCCTGGTGAATCTGACGATTATGTGCCTTGGGGTTGCTCTTCTTGAGGAATATCTTTGTGGTGTTCTCTGTATTTCCTGGATTTGAATATTGGCCTGCCTTGCTAGGTTAGGGAAGTTTTCCTGGATAATATCCTGAAGAGTATTTTCCAGCTTGGATTCATGCTCTTCATCACATTCAGGTACACCTATAAGACGTAGATTAGGTCTTTTCACATAGTCCCACATTTCTTGAAGATTTTGTTCATTCCTTTTTGCGCTTTTTTCTCTGTTCTTGCCTTCTCTTTTTATTTCATTGAGTTGGTCTTCGACCTCTGATATCCTTTCTTCTGCTTGGTCAATTCGGCTGTTGAAGCTTGTGCATGCTTCACGAAGTTCTCGTGTTGCGTTTTTCAGCTCCATCAATTCACTTATTCTCCTCTCTATGCTGTCCATTCTCATCAGCAGTTCGTCCAATCTTTTTTCAAGGTTCCTATTTTCTTTGCGATGGGTTAGAACATGTTCTTTTAGCTCATTGTAGTTTCTTACTACCCACCTTCTGAAGTCTGATTCTGTCATTTCATCACCCTCCTTCTCCATCCGGTCTGATTCCCTTGCTGGTGAGGAGTTGTGATCACTTTTAGGAGGAGAGGTGTTCTGGTTTCGGGAGTTTTCATCCTTTTTACGCTGGTTTCTACCCATTTTTGTGGGTTTATCCACCTGTTGTCTGTCTCTGTCCCAGGGAGTTGGAGCTTTATGAGTTTCCATTGCACTACTGCCTTTTTTGATTTTTTTTTTCAGGTCGGACCCGCCCAGCTAGCAGCACGCCTAGCCTCTGCCTGCCCGCAGGTGCTTTGCTGAGCTGCTGTGGGCTCCGCCCAGCTGCCCTGAGCTCTTCCCTGCAGTCCTTTTTATATGGGCGTAGTTAGAACTGTCTGGGAAATGGTGGCCCCGCCTCTGTTATGGCGGACTCTCTCTGTTGTGGCAGGTTGCCTCGGCAACGGCGGGTTGCCTCGGCTGTAGCGGTGGAGAGTCTCAGTAATGGCGGAAGCCCCTCCCCCACGGAGCCGGACCTGTCCCGGTTCAGCTGTGCTTGGTTTGAAGGGCTCAACCCAGAGGGTTTCCAATTACTGTTTTTGTTTTCGTTGTTGTTGGGGGTGGAGGGGTGGGACCAACCGAGCCTGATCACCTGGCTCCCTGACTCAGAGTCTTTTCTTTTAAGTTGAACGACACCGCGTTCCGGTCGCTTGTTGAAAAGGCGCCGGGATCTCCCGTGCTGCGACTCACGGAGTCGGCTCGAACCGCGGCGCCGGCTCCTGGCGGATTTTTTGCCTAAGAATCTCCTGGCCTGACTCGCTATTTCAGATGAATGGGCTATTCTGCCGTCTCAAGGCTCTGCTCGCCAGCTAAGAGGGCTCCCAGACCAGTGGCTTTTGTACGGAGAACCGCAGCAACAGGGAGTGGTCACAGCAGCCGCGCGGGCGGAATCAGCCCCGCGGGGGCCAAAACAGCCGCACCGGCTGGGACTGCGACGCTGGCGACCCCTCTGCCTGGGTATCTCCTGGTCTGTGGGCAATAAGAGTTCGTCTGGAAATGCGGTGTCCACTCACCCTCTGCACTTTCACTGGGAGCTGAAGTCCTGAGCTGTTCTTAGGTGGCCATCTTGAAAGTCGGATCCCTACACTCCTCATCTTTGAGGCTCTTGTCTCCTTTGCAAACTTCTTGAACCACCACTGCACTGAACATTCATTACCAGTCACTGGGCCAAATCCATTGTTGATGCTGTGAGTCATCTCTGCTGCTTTATGACCCCTTTTGAACTAGAAAATACTTTGAATTTGCTTTTTGTCTAACATCATTTCCATATTCTAAAGTAAATATAAACTAAACAGCAAGTAATAAGTCATTCAGAAAAAATATAAAGCAAGAAATGCCCATTAAAATGATGTACAACATAACCACATTTATTTAAGAATGTATTCCAATTTCGAATGACAAATTTTAACTATGAAACAACTGCAATTACTTTGGCACTCACCTAACTTTAAAGTGATGAACCTGGGTTCCAGAAAATCTGTTATTTCCATCTCTTCTCAGATGTTTTGTTCATATATTACACTCAATGTGGAGAGAAATTTTATTTACATTGTGAAAATAAATTTTTTAAAAGAATAAACAGTGTTGATTAAAATTATCTGAAAGAAATTATAGCCTTTAAGGTGAATTCATAAAATGAACATTTTCACAGCTCTCTCCCTGTCTTCTTGCTAGAATTAATAAAGAGAGGGAAATTAGAAAAAAAAATACACTTGACCCAAATTTATAATTTGAAAAAAGTACATTCCAAGAACATATGGTAATTTACTTAGCAAATATGAATGGTGCATCTATTATGTACATAGTACAGTGATATGTACTGGGAAATTAGGAGAAAAAAAAGATGAGTTGCCCTTGATCCAAGGATGCTTGTTATGCTCTGGAAAAAGATGGGACTTCGCAACAACTTTCTACAGGGTTTTGGGCAAATGTATACACTCTCTAGACTTAAACTTTTACATTTATAAGGAGAGAAAAAAATATTTCCAGATAATCCTCCCTGAAGTATTAAGAAATTCAAAGGAGATAGATATGCAAAGGTCCTTTATCCATTTATACAATAAATATTAAGTGAGTGCCTTCCATGTTCTAGGTATTGGAAATATAAGCATTGACCAAGCATACAAGTCTCTGTCTTCATTGAGCATGTATGTCAGGTGTCCCCAGACTTTTTTCACAGGGGGCCAGTTCACTGTCCCTCAGACCGTTGGAGGGCCGCCACATACTGTGCTCCTCTCACTGACCACCAATGAAAGATGTGCCCCTTCCTGAAGTGTGGCAGGGGGCCGGATAAATGTCCTCAGGGGGCTGCATGTGGCCCGCAGGCTGTAGTTTGGGGACGCCTGATGTATGTTTTAGAGGCTTAAAAGAACTTGATAAATCGTAAATTTTTCAACAAAAATTCAAGGTGCTGGAATAATTTGCATAGCCATAGCAAAATAGTAACATTACAGCAAAAGTAGTAACATTAATAGTCATTCATTTGCACCATGTTATTGAGACCCTGCTATGTAACAATATTGATTGAAATAGAGTTTTTAATAAAACACAGTTCCTGAAGTAAGGAGCATTAGCTTCTCAATTTAGGTATTCAGTCTGCACAGTCCAAGTTCAATGAGTTGGTTTAATCTCTGAGATGACAAGGATGAGATTTCTCAGACTCAAAGTATAATTGAGAATTTATTTCAAACTAATCAGACTGTTAACACTGATTTCAGACTTTAAATTTTTAATTTTTTTTAAGAGATGACTGGTCATTAAAGAAATGCAAATCAAAACTGCATTGAGATACCATCTCATGCCAGTTCAAATGGCGATCATTAAAAAATCTGGAGACAACAGATGCTGGAGAGGATGTGGAGAAATAGGAACACTCTTACACTGTTGGTGGGAGTGTAAATTAGTTCAACCATTGTAGAAGACAGTGTGGCGATTCCTCAGTGACCTAGAAATAGAAATCCCATTTGACCCAGCAATCCCATTACTGGGTATATATCCAAAGGATTATAAATCATTCTATTTTAAGGACACATGAACATGAATGTTCATTGCAGCACTGTTTACAATAGCAAAGACCTGGAACTAACCCAAATGCCCATCGATGATAGACTGGACAGGGAAAATGTGGCACATATACACCATGGAATATTATGCAGCCATCAAAAACGATTTCATGTCCTTTGTAGGGACATGGATGAACCTGGAAACCATCATTCTCAGCAAACTGACACAAGAGCAGAAAATCAAACACCACATGTTCTCACTAATAGATGGGTGTTGAACAATGAGAACACATGGACACAGGGAGGGGAGCACTACACACTGGGGTCTGTTGTGGGGAAATAGGGGAGGGATGGGGGTGTGGGGAGGTGGGGAGAGATAGCATGGGGAGAAATGACAGATAGAGGTGAGAGAGAGGAAGGCAGTAAATCACACTGCCATGTGTGTACCTATGCAACAATCATGCATGTTCTTCACATGTACCCCAAACCCTAAAATGCAATAAAAAAAATTTAAAAAAAGAAAGAGATGAGGGTTTGCTGTGTCACCTGGGCTGGAATGCAGTGGTACCACTGTAGCTTGCTACAGCTTTGAACTCCTGGGCTCAAGCAATCATCTTACCTCAGCCTCCAGAATAGCTGGAACTATAGGGTGCACCGCCGCACACAGCTGAATGAGTTTAACAGAAAAAGTAAATTTTTTCTATTAAGCAAATTTATCAAAGTATTCATCTCAAGACCTAATTACTAATAATTATTGTCTAATGTGCTCCTGGTTTGGCGTTTAGGACAAAACTCAGATTGGGATTATTTATCAATGAACTATAGACAGATGTCCTCAGTTTAAACTTTAGATAATTCTGCCATTGAAACAGAGAATTTTATGAATCAACAGTACAGTCATTTAACAATGACTATACTAATTTGCTCACTGACATATCTCCACATTTGACCTATAAGCAAAATTTGTTCTCTACCATGGACAGTGTAAGTCTTCTGGAAATAGATCTTATGTTGAATTAATCATGTATCCTGTATTCTATACTCCCACACCAATTTTTACATAACTTTATCTTAAACCTTATCCCATGGTATTACAATAATCTCCAGTCAATGTTTGTCATTCAAAAACCCATCTCAGATTTCCACCAAGATGGCCAAATAGGAACAGCTCCACTCTACAATTCCGAGTGAGAACGCACTAGAAGAGGGGTGATCTCCGAGTTTCCATCTGAGGTACCAGGTTCATCTCATTGGGACTGGTTAGACAATGGGAACAGCCCAAAGTAGGCAGGCCAAAGCAGAGTGGGGCATAGCCTCACCCAGGAGGTGCAAGGGGCTGTAGAACTCTCTCCCAGCCAAGGGAAGCCATTGCGGACTTTTCCAGACCCTCTGGCACTCCGGCGCAGATACTGTGCTTTTCCCGTGGTCTACACAACCTGCAAACCAGGAGATTCCCTCTGGCACCTACAATGCCAGCACCCAGGGTTTTCAGCCAAAATTGGGTAGCTGTTTTAGTCGAGTGGCATCTGGAATGCCAGCAAGACCGAACCACACATGACCTCTGAAAAAGTGGGCAGAAGTCAGGGAGCCAAATGAGCTGGCTCGGTGGGTCTCACCTGGCAAGCTAAGACCCACTAGCTTGAAATTTCTACAGCCAGTACAGCAGTCTGGGCTTGACATGGGATGTTTGAGCTTGGTGGGGGAGGGGCACCCACCACTGCTGAGGCTCCAGTAGGAGGTTTTAACATTCCTTGCTTAAACAAAGCTACAGGAAAGTTTACATAGCAGCTGGGTGGAGCCCAGCATGGCAGCTGAGCAAGACCTCTGCAGGTAGACTGCCAAGTGCATTCCCTTCTTGCTGAGCAGGGCATCTCAGAAAAAAAAGACAGCAACCCATCAGGGACTTACAAAGCCCCCATCTTCCTGGGACAGAGCACCTGGCAAAAGGGGTGTTTGTGGGTTCTGCTTCAACAGACTTAAACGTCCCTGCCTAGCAGCCTCGAAGGGAGCAACGGATCCCCTAGCACAGTGCTTGAGCTCCATTAATGAACAGGTTGCCTCCTCAAGTGGCTCCCTGACCCCCAGTGTATCCTAACTGGGAGAAACATTATACAGGAGAGCTCTGGCTGACATCTGGCAGGTCCCCTTCTGGGATGAGGCTACCAGAAGAAGGAACCCACAGCAATCTTTGCTGTTGTGCTGCCCCCATGGATGTTACCCAGGGAAGCAGGGTCTGTAGTGGACTTCCAGGAAACTCCAGCAGACTGCAGCAGAGAGACCTGTTAGAAGGAAAAGTAACAAACAGGAAGAAATATATTCAACATTAACAGAAAGGATGCCCACTCAGAAACCCCATCCTAAAGGCACCAACTTCAAAAACCAAATGCACGAAGACGGAGAGGAACAGCACAAAAAGGCTGAAATTGCCAAAAGCCAGAATGCCTCTTCTCCTCCAAGGGAAGATGGAGAATGGGTGTGACGAATTGACAGAAGCAAGCCTCAGAAAGTGGGTAATAACAAACTTTTCTGAGCTAAAGGATCATGTTCTAAACCAATACAAGGCAACTAAGAACCTTGAAAAAAGGTTAGACAGAATGCTAATGAGAATAATCAGCATGGAGAAGAACAAAAATGACATGATGGAGCTGAAAAACTTAGCACAATAACTTCGTGAAGCATACACAAGTTTCAATAGCCAAATAAATCAAGTGGAAGAAAGGATAGCAGAGATTGAATATCAACTGAATAAAATAAAGCAAGAAGGCAAGATTAGAGAAAAAAAGAGTTAAAATAAATGCAAAAAAACTCCAAGAAATATGGGATTATGGGATAAGACCAAATTTCCATTTGATAAGCGCACCTGAAAGTGATAGGGAGAATGAAACCAAGTTGGAAAACACTCTTCAGGTTATTATCCAGGAGAACTTTCCCAACCTAGCAAGGTAGGCCAACATTCAAATACAGGAAATACAGAGAACACCACAAAGTTATTCCTTGAGAAGAGCAACTCCAAGGCACATAATCGTCAGATTCACCAGGGTTGAAATAAAGGAAAAAATGCTAAGGGCAGCCAGAGAGAAAGGTTGGTTACCCACAAAGAGAAGCTCATCAGACTCACAGAGAATCTCTCGGCAAAAACCCTACAAGCCAGAAGAGAGTTAGGGGCAATATTCAACATCCTAAAAGAAAAGAATTTTCAACCCAGAATTTGATGCCCAGCCAAACTAAGCTTCATAAGCAAAGGAGAAATAAAATCCTTTATGGAAAAGCAATTGCTCAGAGATTTTGTCACCACCAGGCCTTGCCCTACAAGAGCTCATGAAAGAAGCACTAAACATCGAAAGGAACAGCCAGTACCAGCCACTGCAAAAATATATCAAACTGTAAAGACCTTCAGCACTATGAAGAAACTGCATCAACTAATGAGAAAAACAACCAGATAGCATCAAAATGGCAGTATCAAATTTACATATAGCAATATTAACCTTGAATGTAAATGGGCTAAATGCCCCAATCAGAAGACACAGACTGGCAAATTGGATAAAAAGTCAAGACTCATTGGTATGCTGTATTCAGAAAACCCATCCCTTGCAAAGACACACATAGGCACAAAATGAAGGGATGGAGGAAGGTTCACCAAACAAATTGAGAGAAAAAACAATTCAAGGGTTGCAATTCTAGTCTCTGATAAAACAGACATTAAACCAACAAAGATCAAAATAGATGAAGAAGGGGATTACCTAATGGTAAAGGGATTAATGCAACAAGAAGAGTTAACTATCCTAAATGTATATACACCCAATACAGGAGCATCCAGATACATAAATCAAGTTCTCAATGACCTACAAAGAGACATAGACTCCCACACAATAATGGTGGGAGACTTTAACATTCCACTGTCAATATTAGACAGATCAACAAGACAGAAAACCAACAAGTATATCCAGGACTTGAACTCAGACCTGGAACAAGCAGACCTAATAGACATCTACAGAACTCTTCATCCCAAATCCACAGAATATACATTTTTTTCAGCACCATATCACACTTACTCTAAAATTGACCACATAATTGGAAGTAAAACACTCCTCAGCAAATGCAAAAGAATGGAAATCATAACAAACAGCCTCTCATACCACAGTGCAGCCAATTAGAACTCAGGATTAAGAAACTCATGCAAAACCACACAACTACATGGAAACTAAACAACTGGCTCCTGAATGACCACTGGATAAATAATGAAATGAGGCAGAAATAAAGATGTTCTTCGAAACCAATGAGAATTAAGACACAATATATCAGAATCTCTGGGACACATTAAAAGCAGTGTCCAGAGGGAAATTTATAGCACTAAATGCCCACCAGAGAAGCGAGGAAAATTCTAAAATCAACACCCTAATGTCACAATTAAAAGAACTAGAGAACCAAGATCAAACAAATTCAAAAGCTAATGGAAGACAAGAAATAACTAAGATCGGAGCAGAACTGAAGGAGATAGAGACACAAAAAAAAATCCTTCAAAACATCGATAAATCCAGGAGCTGTTTTTTTTTTTTAAAAAAAAAGATCAACAAAATAGAATGCTAGCCAGACTAATAAAAAAGAAAATAGAGAAGACTCAAATAGATGCAATAAAATATGATAAAGGGGATATCATCACTGATCCCACAGAAATACAAACTACCATCAGAGATTACTACAAACACCTCTATGCAAATAAATCAGTAAAACTTGAAGAAATGGATAAATTCCTGTATACTTACACCCTCCCAAGACTAAACCAAGAAGAAGTTGAATTCCTGAATAGACCAATAACAAGGTCTGAAGTAGAGGCAGCAATTAATAGCCTACCAACAAAAAAAGTCCAAGTTCAGACTGGTTCAGCATTGAATTCTACCAGGTGCACAAAGAGGAGCTGATACCATTCCTTCTGAAACTATTCCAAACAATACAGAAAGAGAATCCTCCCTAACTCATTTTATGAGACCAACATCATCCTTATACCAAAAAAAAAAAAATCTTTAATAAAGTCTTGTCAAACCAAATCCAAAAACATATTAAAAAGCTTATCCATCATGATCAAGTCGGCTTCATCCCAGGGATCCAAGGCTGGTTCAACATCCACGAATTTGTAAATGTAATCCATCACATAAACAGAGCCAAAGACAAAAGTCACATGATTATCTCAATAGGTACAGAGAAGTCCTCCAACAAAATTCAACAGCCCTTTATACGAAAAACTCTCAATAAACTAGGTATCCATGGATTGTATCTCAATATAATAAGAGCTGTTTATGACAGACCCGCAGCCAATATCATTGTGAATAGGCAAAAACTTAAAGCATTCCCATTGAAAAGTGGGGCAAGACAAGGATGCCTTCTCTTACCACTTTTATTCAACATAGTATTGGAAGTTCTGGCTAGGGCCATCAGGCAAGAGAAAGAAAAAGAAGCATATTCAAACAGGAAGAGAGGATGTCAAATTGTCCCTCTTTGCACATGACATGATTGTATATTTAGAAAATCCCACCGTCTTAGCCCAAAATCTCCTTCAGCTAATGAGCAAATTCAGCAAAGGCTCAGGATATGAAATCAATGCGCAAAAACCACAAGCATTCCTATACACTAATAAGAGACAAACAGAGAGCCAAATCATTAGTGAACTCCCATTCACAATTGCTGCAAAGAGAATAAAATACTACAGAATACAACTAACAAGGGATGTGAAGGACCTCTTCCAGGAGAACTACAAACCACTGCTCAATGAAATAAGAGGGGACCCAAACAGATGGAAAAACCTACTGTGCTCATGGTTGGGAGGAATCACTATTGTGAAAATGACTGTACTGCCCAAAGTAATTTATAGATTCAGTGCCATACCCATCAAGCTACCAAAGACTGTCTTCACAGAACTGGAAAAAAATCCATTTTAAACTTCAGGTGGAGCCAAGAAAGAGCCCACATAGCCAAGACAATCCTAAGCAAAACAAAAAACAAAACAAAACAATACAAAAACAAAAAAACAAAGCTGGAGTCATCATGCTACTTGATTTCAAAACAGCCTGGTACTGGAACCAAAACAGAGATATAGACCAATGAAATAGAGGCCTCTGAAAAAACATCATACAACTACAGCCATCTGATCTTTGGCAAACCTGGCAAAAACAAGCAATGGGGAAAGGATTCCCTATATAATAAATGATATTGGGAAAACTGGCTAGTCACATGTGGAAAGCTGAAACTGGATCCCTTCCTTTCACCTTATACATAACTTAATTCTAGATGTATTAAAGATTTAAACATGGGGCCCAACACCATAAAAACTCTAGAAGAAAATCTAGGTAATACCATTCAGGACATAGGCATGGGCAAAGACTTCATGACTAAAATACCAAAGCCATGGCAACAAAAGCTAAAATAGACAAATGGGATCTAATTAAACTTAAGAGCTTTTGCACAGCAAAAGAAACTATCAGTAGAGTGAACCAGCAACTGACAGAATGGGAAAAAAATTTTGCAATCTATCCATCTGACAAAGGGCTAATATCCAGAATCTACAAAGAACTAAAACAAATATACAAGAAAAAAAGAACCCCATCAAAAAGTGGTCAAAGGATATGAACAGACACTTTTCAAAAGAAGACATTTATGCAGCCAACACACATATGAAGAAAAGCTAATCATCACTGGTCATTAGAGAAATGCAAATCAAAACCACATTGAGATATCACCTCACACCAGTTAGAATGGTAATCATTAAAAATTCAGGAGACAAGAGATGGAGAGGATGTGAAGAAATGCTCCAGTTTTATGCTTTTACACAATTTGTGGGACTGTAAATTAATTCAACCATTGTGGAAGACAGTGTGGCAATTCCTCAAGGATCTAGAAACAGAAATACCATTTGGCCCAGCAATCCCATTATGGGGTATATATCCAAAGAATTATAAATTATTCTACTATAAAGACACATGCACATGTATATTTATTGTGGCACTGTTTACAATAGCAAAGACTTGGATCCAATTCAAATGCCCATCAAGGATAGACTGGATAAAGAAAATTTGGCACATATACACCATGGAATACTATGCACCCATAAAAAAGGATGAAACTGGATACCATCGTTCTTAGCAAACTGACACAAGAACAGAAAGCCAAATACCACATGTTCTCACTCATAAGTGGGTGTTGAACAATGAGAACACAAAAATACAAGGAGGGGAACATCATACACCAGGACCCAAGGGGTTGGGGGGCTAGGGGAGGAAAAACAGGGGGTGGTGGGGATTGGGGAGGGATAGCATTATGAGAAATACCTAATGTAAATGACGGGGCAATGGATGCAGCAAACCACCACCATGGCACATGTATACCTATGTAGTAAACCTGTACGATCTGCACATGTACCCCAGAACTTAAAGTATAAGAAATAATTTTTTTTAATACTCATCTCCAAATGCATCTGTGCAATCTCCTTCTCCTGTAACATGGTGATATTGATGTGTCCTTTACAGGTTTGTGACCATGAAATGCAAAAAGTGCACAACAGAATTATCACACAGCCATATTTTTATTTTATTATTGTTGTTTCACATAAAACTGGCTGTACCTAAATTTTGTTATGACTTCCTTCAAACTGTAGATATGCTCCCCTGCATTTGACCATCATCAGTATTTAGCTAGGGCTGCATATGTAATCAGTTTTAAAATTCAATAATTCTTAACTAAACAGAAAGAGCCAGCAATTTGGAACCACACTCACCTAAATTGTGAGAGCTTTTGCTGCTGGGCTATGTTTGCTTACCTTCAAATCTCAGTTCTAGATAATACTGGCATATAGTTGATAGTCAATATGTATTATGAAGATAATAAAATAAATGTTTGCATATTAATATAACACAGATAAAATGTAACTCTAATAGCAATTTTAACAAATATAAGGGTGATACATTTCAGAAACCAGGCTATTCTGGTAAACTGCTTGTTATGTATTAATTTACAGCTTCCATAAGCTATTTTATTTCAACTGTAAATTTTGTTGTATGGAACCAAATTCAAGATTTTTATTGTTTGTTTAGTTCATTGGAAGTCAATGCATGCTCATTATCATTAAAAAGTAATAACAGCTAAGTTAGTTTTATTAATTTAGCAGAAAGAACCCCAGGCTTAGTGATGGAGCTGTTTGAAATCCACTGGTTTGCAGTGTTTCTTAATAAGTTAGTTGGAAATAGAAAAATACAGAAGTGAAATACAGATTTTTGACTTTGAAAAGCCAAGAATCAAATTTCCCAAAGTGTGAGTTTCCTCATTTGTAAATGGCATTAGTGATTCCTTCCTTGTCAGGTTATTAGAAGGATTAAATAAAATAATGCATTGTAAAATGCAGTAGACACTAAATAATTTATTCTTCTTTCTAAGACTAATTGTCTGCATTTATCAAATGGAGTTAATATTTCTAAGTTAGTATTAGTTGGTTTGAAGTAATGTATCTGATGTGTCTTTTAAATTATAAGTTGATATTAAAATGTCATTATTACATTTGAAATTATTAATATAGCTGAAAATATTTTATTCCAAATATTTGCAAGACAAGATTAAAAAATTTATTTTGACAAAAATAAATTTGTTGTAAAAAATTAAAACTAGAATAAGTCTAAAATTAGACTCTGCTCTATTTTTAGAACCTACAAACTACATATTCTCACAGTGAAGATCTGCACCTATTTTCCACCAGATTGAATCACCATTTTTTACTTTTAAGTTATATGCTGGTACAGATTTTATTGTGGAGCAAATCACACCTGAATTGCCCATAAGACATTCTTGAAAGGGCAGAAATATATTTTTCTTTATTTGTCCTACTACAAGGATGTTATTTAAGCAATTATCCCTCTAGTGCCCAAATTAATAGAAGCCTGAACAAATTACCACTTTCCTCAAAGCTTAGAATGGCAGTTTAGGTGTGGATGGCATATTATATTATGGTTGCATCTCATTTGTCAAACAACACTGGGAAATGTGCTATTTCATAAGAGACAATTTTGCAAATAACTAAAAGCTGTCCTTTGAATGAAGCTACTACACTTGGCTAGTTATTGAAATGAACGTTTTGTAAATAAACTTCATATTTCTTGACTTTTTCAACTAAAATAGTATCCATTTTTGTGCTCTGCTATAATTTTAGATATCCTCATGGGTGTTAAGCATGTAAGCTTATTTTCCCTTGCACTGAGTGACCCAATTGCAGTGCTTGAAATTATTACGTCCTTAACTTTACTTGTTTTGTTGACTGTTTCTGGAAGATCAGTTTTCTGCTCATGCTGTTGTAGCATCTTTCTCCATCCATATCTGTCAACTGCTGTCAGTCTTGAAGATGGCTTGAAATAGGGTGGCTGGCTTCTGCTTGCCCCAGACTTTCCTAGTTTTAGTTCTATAGTCCCCAACTCCTGTGAAACCCTTCAGTTAGGGACATTAGGGGCAATTAGTTCCTTTACTTGCGAGTTGTCATCCTGCAACACTGACAGTATAGCATGTTATAAATCGTGGTAAAGAAGGAGTGAATAGAATTTGAATACAAGCCTGATGACCTCCTTGAAAATGTCATTAATAAATGTCACATGGATTCTTACTATAATTTTAAAGCCAGTGTTTCTTCTCTTAGGCATACTCAGCTTGGTTCTGGATAGCTGAGATTTTAGAATATAGCATCCCCCTCCCTCTGGATGGGGAGCTGTGAGCCGGATTACCTTAACTAACTCCAGTTTAGTTAGATTCCACTCATTAATAAGAAATTACTTAGAGGTGGACAGATAGTGTCTCCACAACTGTGTTTAGGAGTTAAGAATAAAAATTAGTCTGCTGGAGCACTGGGAGTGGTGGCTCACACCTGTAATCTCATTACTTGGGAAGGCTGAGACAGGAAGACTGCTTGAAGCCAGGAATTTTAGAACAGCTTGGGTGACAGAGTGAGAGCTTGACTCTATGAAAAAAAAAAAAAAAGTGGCTGTCAAGCCCCCACTGGTTCCTTGCCCTAACCAATGTGCACACATCCTGCTACACTGCCATCACTGATGACACATAGATATGAGAGCAAATCCTGCTGTCACTATCCAGATGAAGTACTTTGACCAGCACCCCCATCAGAGTGTTGTTGCAAGTGAAGTGGATTGGGAACACCTTGGCTCCTGCAGCACAGCAGGTGCTGAACCTTGAGGGGCCAGAAAACAAAACCATGGACCTGATACCAGCCCCCACAGGATGAGAGCATGCAGACCAGAATTGATGAGCTGAGCCTTGGCTCCCTGAAGTCATCCAGAAAAGAAGCCAGTTTACTAAACCCACCGTATGCCAAAGTCAAGCCTCCAAGTGCATCAAAGAATGTAAAAGCAAAACAAAACAAAACAAAAACTTATCTAACGGAAAGCAACTTCAAAGATTAAAGGAGCACCAGCTGACACAGATGAGAAAGAACCAGTGTAAGAACTCTGACAACTCAAAAAGTCAAAGTATTTTCCTATCTCCAAATTATCACACTTAGTGTTCCAAAAATGGTTCTCAATTAGACTGAAATAGCTGAAGTGACAGACATAGAATTCAAAATCAAGATAGGAATCAAGATCATTGAGATTCAGGAAAAAAGTCAAAAACCAACCCAAGAAATCTAAGGAATCTGATAAAATAATACAAGAGCTGAAATACTAAAAAGTCATTTTAAGGAAAGAATAAATCTGATCTGATACAGCAAAATAACTTGTTAAAATAGTTTCATAATACAATTGGAAGTATCAACAGAAGAATAGACCAAGTTGAGGAAATAATCTCAGAGCTTGAAGACCAGTTATTTGAATCAATTCAATCAGAAAATGAAAAAACAAATGAACAAAACCTCTAAGAAATATAGGATTTTTTCAAACAAACAAACAAACAGACTCATTGGTATCCCTGAAAAAGAGGGAGAGAGAATAAGCAATTTGGAAAACATATTTGAAGATACTGTTCAAGAAAATTTTCTCAACCTCACAAGAGAGGTCAACATTCATATTCAGGAAATGCAAAGAATTCCTGCGAGATACTATACAAGATGATAATTCCAAAGAAAACATAGTCATCAGATTCTCCAAGGGCAAAGTGAAAGACAATATTAAATGCAGCTAGAGAAAAGGAGAGGTCACTTACAAAAAGAACACCTTTAGGTTGACAGAAGACCTTTCAGCAGACACCATACAAGCCAGAAGAGCCTGAGAGCCTATATTCAGTATTCTTAAAAAGAGAATGTCAACCAAGAAGTTTATATCCCACCAAACTAAGCTTCATAAGGACAAAAGGAAATGAGATCCTTTTCAGATAAGCAAAGCACAGGGAATTTGTTACCACCAGAACTCCTTATAAAATGTCTTTAAAGGAGTGCTAAACATGAAAACAAAAACCTGTTACTAGCCACCACAAAAACACACTTGAGTATACAGATTATTGACACTATAAAGCAACTACACAATCAAGTCTGCATAGAACCAGCTAACAACAAGATAACAGAATCAAATCTGCACATATCAATATTAACCTTAAACGTAACTGGGCTAAATGCCCCACTTAAAAAGCACACACAGTGGCCAAATGGAGAAAGAAGCAAAACCCAACTATATTCTTTCTTCAAGAGATTACCTCACATGCAATGACAATGATAGGCTTAGAGTAAATGAATGGAGAAAAATCTACCAAGCAAATGGAAAATGAAAAGGAACATGGGTTGCTGTACTAATTTCAGACAAAATAGACTTTACTTCAACAATGTAAGAAGATAAGGAAGAGCATTTCATAACAATAAAAAATACGATATGTATGCACCCAACACTGGAGTACCCAGATTGATTAAACAAGATCTTAAAGACCTACAAAGAGACTTAGACAAACACACAATAATACTGGGAAACTTCAAGACCTCATTGACAGTATTAAACAGAGGAGAGTCAGAAAACTAACAATGATGTTAAAGACCTGAACTTGGCACTTGACCAAATGGATCTAACAGGCATCTACAGAACGCTACACTTAACAACAGAATATACATTCTTTTCATCTGCATATGGCACATACTCTAAAATTAACCACACAATCTGTGATAGAACAATTCTCAACAAATTCATAAAAAACAAAATCAGACCAACCACACTGTCAGACCACAGCATAATAAAAATAGAAATCGAAATCCTATTTGACCCAGCAATCCCATTACTGAGTATATATCCAAAGGATTATAAATCGTTCTACTATAAGGACACATGCACACGAATGTTCATTGCAGCACTGTTTACAATAGCAAAGACCTGGAACCAACCCAAATGCCCATTGACAATAGACTGGATGGGGAAAATGTGGTACATATACACCATGGAATATTACGCAGCCATCAAAAACGATGAGTTTGTGTCCTTTGTAGGGACATGGATGAACCTGGAAACCATCATTCTCAGCAAACTGACACAAGAGCAGAAAATCAAACACAACATATTCTCACTCATAGGCGGGTGTTGAACAATGAGAACACATGGACACAGGGAGGGGAACACTACACGCTGGGGTCCGTTGGGGGGAAATGGGGGAGGGACGGGGAGGTGGGGAGGTGGGAAGAGGTAGCATGGGGAGAAATGACAGATACAGGTGAGGGGAAGGAAGGCAGCAAACCACACTGCCATGTGTGTACCTATGCAACAATCTTGCATGTTCTTCACATGTATCCCCAAACCTAAAATGCAATTAAAAAAAAAAAAAAAAAGGAAAAGGAAAAAAAAAAAGAAAAAGAAAATATGGCACATATACACATGGAATACTATGCAGCCACAAAAAAAGGCTAAGTTCATGTCCTTTCCAGGGACATGGATAAAGCTGGAAACCATCATTCTCAGCAAACTGACACAAGAACAGAAAACCAAACACTGCATGTTCTCACTCATAAGTGGGTGTTGAACAATAAGAACTCATGGACACAAGGAAGGGAACATCACTCATCAGGGCCTGTAGGGGTGGGGGTGAGAAGAGGGATTGTAGGAGGTTGGGGGATAGGGTAGGGATAGCATTAAGAGGAATAACTATGTAGATGATGGGGTGATGGATGCAGCAAACCACCATGACACATGTATACCTATGTAACAAACCTGCACATTCTACACTTGTACCCCAGAACTTAAAGCATAATTTAAAAAAAAAGAAAGGAAAAAAAAAAGAAAATCTCACTAAACCATATACTTACACGAAAATTAAACAATGTGTTTCTGATTGACCTTGGGTAAACAAATTAAGGAAGAAATTAACAAGCTATTTGAAACTAATGAAAGCAAAATGAATATACAACATAGCAAAATTTCTGGAACTCAGCTAAAGCAGTGTTAAGAATAAATTTTATAGCACCAAATGCCTGCATCAAAAAGTTAGAAGGATTTCAAATTAAGAACTAACATTAAACCTAGAGAAACTAGGAAAACAAGATCAAACAAATCCTAACATTATCAGAAGAAAATAAATCACCAAAATCAGAGTGAAGTAGAGTTGTGAAAAATCATACAAAAGATCAACAAAACCAAAAGTCAGTTTGTTAAAAGAATAAATAATATTGTTAGAGCACTAGCTAGACTAACAAAGGAAAAAAATAGAGAACATCCAAAGAAATACAATCAGAAAAGTTAGAGAACATTTCCACTAACATTAAAGCAATACAAAAAATCCTCAGAGATGATTATGAACACATTTATGCATACAAACTAGGAAACTTACAATAAATGGATAAAATCTAGAAAACTTATAATCTCTCAAGATTGCACCAAGAAAAATTGAAACCATGAACAGACCAATAATGAGTTCTGAAACTGAATAAAAATTAAAAAGCCTACCAACCAGGAAAAGTCAAGGACCAGACAGATTCACAGGGGTCAGCTTTAAATAATGCAGTTAGGGCAGAGTAGGTGGAATCAGAGATCAATTATGATTGGCAGTGACCTGACAACTGTTGAAGCTGGACGACGAGGGATCACTGTAACTACTATGCTTTTCTACATGTTGAAAATTTTCTACAAATAAAAGTTAAAAAAAAAAGTGGTACATGCTTGCAAATAAATTTGAGAAGCTAAAAGAAAAATCATAAAAATCGCCCATAATTACCAACTGACATTAAACATTGTTACTATTTTAATAAATAAATATTGCTGAAGAACATGGAAGGGAAGAAAAGGAAAAAGATGACTACAGGTCTGGCCAAACTAAGAGATAATGACAGCATTTTTTTTTAAAAAAAGAGAAAAGCTGGGAAATACATTTGATTCAGAGGTAGGGATGGCAAGTGTGGAGCTGAAACACAAGTCTCTGACAGAAGCACTAAAAGTAGATATCATGGGCATAAATGTATTAACGAAAGCTACAAAAGTGGCAGCAGTAGCATTCTGAGGTCACTGCTTGCAGTCCCCACTCTGACTACCCACTGACAGACTTCCTTCTTTAGCCTCTGACCTGATGCTGGGCCTCAGGCAGCAGCATGATAGGCAAGAAAGTGTCCATATGGTTACCAATGGCAGGGTGGTTGAAAAAACTATTTCTCACTTTGAGTTTACCAGATGTCCTATGAAAAGCTGATGTCAATCCTACTGCAACTGTTACAAAAAATTCAAGAGGAGAAATCCCTCCCTAACTCAGTAGAATTCTGATACCAAAACCTAGGGAGGGGAGAGAGAGAGAGAGAGAGAGAGAGAGAGAGAGAGAGAGAGAGAGAGAAAAGAAAGAGAAGAAAAAAGAAAAAGAGAAAGAAAGAAAAAAAGAAGAAGGAAGAAAAAAGAAAGGAAGAAGGAAAGAAGGAAGAAAGAAAGAAAGAAAGAAAGAAAAAACTTCAGGCTAATATCCCTGATAAACACAGATGCAAACATCGTCAGCATTATACTAGCCAAATGAATCCAGCAACACATCAAAAAGCTAATTCATCATGATCAAATAGGCTTTATTACTGGGATGCAAGATTGGTTCAATAAACATAAGTCAATAAACGTGATTCATCACAATTAAAAACAAAAACCACGTGGTCATCTGCATACATGCAGAAAAAAACCTTTAATAAAATTTAACACCCTTTCATGTTAAAAATCCTCAAAATCTAGAAATTGAAAGAACGTGGCTCAAAATAATAAGAGAGATCTATATTGATAAGTTATATAGGAATACAGCTAAAAAAGATGAAACATCTCTACAATGAGAATTAAAATACACTGCTGAAAGAAATCAGAGATGATATAAACAAATGGAAACACTTTCTGTGTTCGTGGATAAAAAGGATCAAAACTCACACTCAACTTTGTACTAAACAGGCAAAAGCTCAAAGCATTCCCCTTAAGGACCAGAACAAGACAAGCTCTCAATACTCTTATTCACCATCCTACTGGAAGTCCTGGCCAGAAGAAATAAAAGGCATCCAAATAAGAAGAGAGGAAGTCAAACTACCCATCTTTGCTGATGATATGATTGTATACCTAGAAAACTCCATACTCTCTTCCCAAAAGCTCCTAGATCTGATCAACAACTCCAGCAAAGTTTCAGGAGACAAAATCCATGTACAAGAATCAATAGCATTTCTATACGACTACAAAGTCCAAACTGAAAGCCACGTTAACAACATCGTCTTATTCAAAATAGTCATACATATAAAAATACATAGGAATAAAATACATAGGAATATAGCTAACCAGGGAGGTGAAAGATCTCTACAATCAGAATTACAAAACACTGGTGAAAGATATCAGAGACAACACAGACAAATGAAAATCTTTCTATGCTCATGGATAAAATTATTATTGTTGAAATGCCATACTGCCCAAAGTAATTTACAGATTCAATTTCTATAAAACTACTAATGACATATTTCAGAAAATTAGTTATATATATATATATATATATATATATATATATATATATATATGGAACCAATATAGAGCTCATATAGCCAAGGCAATCCTAAGGGGGAGGAATCACATTACCTGATATCAAACAGCATGTTTCTGGCACCAAAATAGACATACAGGCTAATGTAACAGAATAGACAACACATAAATAAAGATGCACACCTACAATCAACTGATTTTCAGCAAATTTGATGAAGATAAGCAATGGGGAAAGACTCCATACTCAATAAAAGATGCTGGGATAACAGGATAGCCACATGCAAAACATTAAAACTAGACTCCTTCTTTCACCTTGTTAAAAAAAAAAAAAACACTCAAAATGGATTTAAAGACTGAAATATAAAATTGAAAACTATAAAATCCCTAGAAGAAAACCTAGGAAATATCACTCTGCAAATAATCCCTGGATAAGATTTTATGATGAAACTGCCAAAAGCAACTGTAGTAAAAACAAAAATTGACAAATGTGATTTAATTAAAGGGCTTCTGCACAGCAAAAGAAACTATCAACAAAGGAAACAGACAACATACAGAATGAGAGAAAATATTTTCAAACTATGCATATGACAAATGTCTAATATCAATATCTACAGGGAACATAAATTAACAAGCAAAATCCAAACAACCGCATTTTAAAAATGGGCAAAGGGCATGAGCAAACACTTCTTCAAAGAAGACATACACATGACCAAGAAAGTTCAGTATCACTAATGATTAGAGAAATGCAAATCAAACCCACAATGGCATACCATCTCACACAGTCAGAATGGCTATTACTAAAACATCAAAAAATAACAGATGCTGATGAGGTTGCAGAAAAAAATGGACCACTTTTACACTGCTGTTGGTAGTATAAATTAGTTTAGCCACTGTGGAAAGCAGTTTGGAGATTTCTCAAAGAACTTAAAGCAGAACTACCATTCAACTTAGCAATCCCATTTTGGGGTATGTTCCCAAAGAAATACAAATTGTTCTACCATAAAGGTACATACATGTGAATGTTAAATATAGTACCACTCACAATAGCAAAGGCATGGAGACAACTATTATATATATATATATATATATATATATATATATATATGAATACTATAGAGACATACTGTAATAAAACAAGAATGTGTCCTGTGCAGCAACATGGTTGAAATCAAAGGCCATTTTCCTAAGTGAATTAATACAGGAATAAAAAACCAAATGTATACATTCTCACTTATAAGCGGGAGCTAAACTTTGAGTACACATGAACACAAAGAAGAGAACACCAGATACCGGGTCCCACTTAAATGTGGAGGGTGGGAGGAGGATGAGGTTCAAAAAACTACCTACTGAGCACTATTCTTATTACATAAGTGGCAAAACAATCTGTACACTCGACCTCAACAACAAGTAATTTACTCATTTAACAAACCTGCATGTGTACCTGCTGAACCTAAAATAAAAATTGTAAAGAAAAGTAATTCCATTGCTGAAAGTCTCTTCGTGTTGTCCTGTGGAATAGAAAACTTGTAAACAATTCAGGAAGCAAGAAGGTAGAGCATACAAATATGGCTAAAGTTTCCATAAACACCTCCTTTGTGTGAAGCCAGTGAGCAGTGAGTGCACATCAGGAGTAGCGGGGTAATCTTCTGGGGTTTTGGTCCAGCCTAGATATGAATATTGACTCTGGGGTTGTTTAATTGAGAAGTCTTAAAACAATCTCTTAGATTATTCTTTTAAATCTCTCTTCCAACATTAGAAAGAGAAAATAAGCTTGATTATGGGAAAGCATGCAGGCTCTTTGCCCCTTGTCTTTTTGCACCCTACCTTTTCTTCTCCCATTGCCTGTATAATTAAAGGCTCTCTTTCAAATTGTTCTAACCACGTTAGCCTCCTTATTTTCCTTGAACACACTAAGTTCACTCCTGAAGTTGATATCTTTTTAGCATGAAATACTCTTCCTTCAGAAATCCACATGATTCACTCTGTCATACATTCGGAGGTTTGCACAAAATTTACCACATTCAGTGATTTTCCACAAGCACCCTCTTCATACAAGCATACCTTGTTTTACTTTACTTTGCTTTATTGCACTTTACAGATTGTGTTGTTGTTTTTTTTTCCTTTTCAGTGGAAGATTTGTAGCAACTCTCTGTTGAAAAAAGCCTGTATTTTCAACAGCATGTGCTAACTTCATGTCTCTGTGTTGCATTTTGGTAATTCTCACAATATTTCAAATTCTTTCATTATTATTATGTCTGTTATGGTGATCTGTGATCAGCAATCTTTGATGTTACTAGCGGAATTATTTTGAGATGCTTCAAGGTGTGCCCAGATAAGATGGCAAGCTTAATCGTAAATACTGTGTATTTTCTGACTGCTCCGTCCACTGACTGGCCATTTCCCATCACTTTCTTTCAACTTGGGCTGCCCTATTACCTAAGACAAAGCAATATTCAAACTGGGCCAACTAAATCCTACAACTGACTCTAAGTGTTCAAGTGAAAGAAAAAGTTGCATGTCTTTCACTTTAAATATGCAGGAAGCATGCTGAATGCTGAGAGATGCTGAAAATTAGGCTTCTTGGACCAAACAACCAAGTCATAGGTGAAAAGGAAAAGTTCTTGAAGGAAATTCAAAATCCTACTTCAGTAGACACATGAATGTGTATCTTAAAACAAACAAACAAAAACAGCCTATTGCTGATATAGTCTAGATAGAAGATCCAACCAGCCACAATATTTCCTTAATCTAATCCAGAGCAAAGCCCTAACCCTCTTCAATTCTGTGAAAACTGAGAAAGGTGAGAGAACTGCAGAAGACTGAAACTAAGAGGCAGGTTCATGAGGTTTAAGGAAAGACACTATCTCCATAACATAAAAGTGCGAGGTGAAGCTGAAAGTTCTGATGCAGTAGCTGCAGCAAATTATCAAGAAGATCAATCTACGATTATTGGTGAAGGTGGCTACACTAAACAACAGATTTTTAATGTAGACATAATGGCCTCCTATTGGAAGAAGATGCCATCTGGGTCTTTTACAGCTACAAGGGACAAGTCAATGCCCTGCTTCAAAGCTGCAGAAGACAGACCAACTCTTGTTAGGGGCTAATGCAGCTGGGGGCTTTAAGTTGAAGCCAAGGCTCAGTGAGCATTTCAAAAATCCTAGGTCCATTAAGAATTATGCTCGTGGTGGCTCACCCCTGTAATCCCAGCACTTTGGGAGGCCGAAATGGGTGGATCAGGAGGTGAAGAGATTGAAATCATTCTGGTCAACATGGTGAAACCCCGTCTCTACTAAAAGTACAAAAAATTAGCTGGGCATGGTGGTGTGTGCCTGTAATCCCAGCTACTGAGGAGGCTGAGGCAGGAGAATTACCTGAACCCAGGAGGCAGAGGTTGCAGTGAGCCAAGATCACACCATTGCACTCCAGCTTGAGTAACAAGTGAAACTGTCTCAAAAAAAAAAAAAAAAAAAAAAATATATATATATATATATATATATATATATATATATATATATATATGCTAAGTCAACTCTGCCTGTGCTCTGTAAATGGAAAAACAACAACTGGATGATAGCTCAACAACACCATGATACAGCATGGCTTACTGACTATTTCAAGTCCATAATGGAGACCTACTGCTCAAAATAAGTGATTATTTTAAAGAAAATATGGTTCATTGACAATCCACCTGGCCACCCGGGGCTCTAATGGAGATGTACAAAGAGATGAATGTTGCTTTTATGCCTGCAAACACAACATCTGTTATTCAGTCCATAGCCCATGAACCAAGAAGTAATTTTGACTTTCTGGTCTTATTATTTAAGAAATACATTTCTAAAGCTGTAGTTGCCTCAGATAATGATTCCTCTGATGGATCTGGACAAAATTAATTGACAACTTTCTAGAAAAGTTTAACCATTCTATATGCCACTCAGAACATTTGTGATTTATGGGAGGAAGTCAAAATATCAATGTCAACAGAAGTTTAGAAAAAGTTAATTCTAACCCTTGTGGTTGACTGTAAGGAGTTCAAGACTTTAGCTAGGGAAGTAACTGCAGATGTGGTGGAAATAGCAAGATAACAAGAAGTAGAAGTGAAGCCTGAATATGTGACTGAATTGTTGCAACCCCATGCTAAAACTTTAACAAATGAGGAGTTGCTTCTTATGGATGAGGGAAAAAAAAAGATTTCTAGGGACAGAATCTACTCCTAGTGAAGATGCTATTAACATTGATGAAAAGAAAATGAAGAATTCAGAATATTACATAAACTTAGTTGCTATAGAAGCAGCAGGATTTGAGAGCATTGACTCCAATTTTGAAGAAAGTTCTACTGTGGGCAAAATGGTATCAAACAACACCACACACTACAAACAAATCTTTTGTAAAAGGAAGAGTCAGTCAATAAAGTAAACTTTAAGAAATTGCCACAGCAATACCATCCTTAAGCAACCACCACTTTCATCAGTGAACAGCCATCAACATCAAGGCAAGACCCTGCACTAACAAAAAGATTAAGACTCACTAAAGGCGCTAATGATCATTAGCATTTTTTAGCAATACATTATTTTTAATTAAGATATGTGCATTTTTAGACAAAATGCTATTGCAGACTTAATAGACTAAAGTATAATGTAAACATAACTTTTATATGCAATCCAAAACCAAACAATTGCAATATTCACTTTATTGCAATTGTTTGGAGCCTGCAATTTTCTCCAATATATGCCTGTAACACTTTTTATATGAAATATTTTATACACATATTTATAGCAGATGAATTCTAGTGTGCAATTTGCTTGGCAGAAGAACAAAGCAAAAATAAGATCTGAAAAATGTTTACTTGTACATCAACACATAAAATCACTTGAAAATTGCTAGAGCCATTGACATGAACAAAAAGTTGCATTTATTAGTAATTTTTAGGCTTTTGAAATGCGTGTGTTTACATAATTTCATTGAATCTAACAACTTTGTGAGGTAGATATTATTTAGCAATGCATTTTACAAATAAGGAAAATGATGTTTTAGGTAGCAAAGTAGGAGAAAGCAAACTCTGTTCTTTTAGTTTGAGACTTGTCTCTCTCAATAAGAGCAAGCATTTTCAAAATGTTTTCTTATGTAACTATTATAGCATTCTAATGTTAACAGTTGTATTATCATGAAAACAACAAATCTGTTTATGATAATTTAGAACATTTACCTCTTTTAACCATGTGTTATATATCAAGACAATTTTTATACAGTAACAATAATACTATAATATTATTATTATTGCTAGTTTGGGTACTTTACCTTGAGGTATGGGTTGAAATGACCTACCCTTTTCATTAGAAAATTATGCCACTCACCACAAATTAGTTCTACCTATGTTTGAACCTTTTATAAAAAAAATCATTGAGTATATGTTTCTTTGTATTGACTTATTTTACTCCAAATTATGTCTGTGATGTTTATCCATATCAGTGTATGCAATAGGAATTAGTTTATTTATATTACTGTATAGTATTCTGTGGTATGAATATATCCTAGCCTATGTCTTCAATCTTCTGCTTATGACTGTAAGGATTGTTTCCAGTTTGAAGGTGCTATAAATAATGCTTACTACAGTCAAGATTTAGCCCCCTCCCCTCCACTCCCTTGACACAATTGACATTAAGATTATCAGTGACCTCCAGTAGTACCTGATCTCTCAGAGTATCATTCATCAACCCTTCTTTCTTTCCATTTTGTTAAATAACAATCTTCTCCACTGTAATGAAGTAATACTTCTTAATTGCTTATTCTAACATTCTAGCTTTTCCCCTGCACCCTGTGCAGTTTCATTCTTCTCCAGCTACTGTCATCTCTCAGCAGCAGGTGCACTGAAAGCAACTCCTCACTGTGCTCCCCAACCTGTTCACTCTTGCATCATGCTCATGTTATTTCACATTGCAGCTAGAACATTTCCAAAGAGAAAGCCTGATGATGTTATGTCCTGTGAAAGCTTTTTAATGACTTTCCATTTTTCTTTGGATAAAGACCCACATCCTCCACCTGTCCCACATGACCCTGTAAAAGCTCTAGCTCTGGCCATATCTCCAGCCTAATCTTGTTCCACACTCTTTACCGTGGCCACTCACATGTTCTCCCCATGACAGGGTCTTGGTAAATCATCTTTCTTCTGCTGGTAATGCTTTTCCCTCTGTCTAAGGTTTGGAAATGCCTGCTGGTTCTTCATGTCTCAGTTTCATCATGTTTTCCTGAAGGATCCTACCTGACACCCAGATTAAATCATATTTTCTTTATGCATTAACACCATGGACATTTCCTTCCTGCCATTCATCACAATAAAAAGTATGACATTATACATTAACTTACCTAATACTTTCGTATTTTCTGGCTATGTACTGGTAGCATCCTGAGGAGAGAATCTACGTCAACCTATACTCACTAGTGCGTCCCTCGTGCCTAGCTTGATTCCTTGCATATAGCAACTACCGAACTACAAAAACTATGAAACCTTCTTCCACTCATATTTATGGAAGTCATATTTCTCCCAGCAGGCTCTGAAAATCTATTTATAGGTGCCCAGTGGGGAAGCACTCTTTCTAGGATTTTTTTCTATTTTTATCAGAAATGTACTGAGATATATATCAACAATATCTACCATCTGGATTGTATAGAATGTTTTATTAGTGGCGCCAATTTTTATGTCTACTTGCACCCAGTTTTCCATGTCACTTTATTGTTTCTCTCATTCGGAAGCCAGAGTAACTTTTTCCACCCTGAATTTTGGATTCAGAAATAGGACTTGCCTTCACCTTCATAAGCAGAGGTCTGGAAATAACTATTACGGTGGGCTTGCTCTTTGGCATCATTGGTCTCATCATGGCAAGAGCTTGCCCAGAACCGTGACTGCTCCTAAGCTCAGAATGAGAGACAATTGAGACAAAGCTACCTACAGCTGAGCCCTGTTGGATTAGCCAATCCCTAGCAGACCTATGGACATGTAAGCTAAATAAATGCTCATTACATGCTTCTGAGATTTTGAGGATGGTCGTTACACAGCATTATTGTGGCCACAGTTAAATGTTACAAGGTGTTAGGAAGATTAAATGAGATTAGGATGCGTAACATTTGAAGCAGAGCCTACTCTTTTCCCTGTGTTTTCCATCAGTTAAGTTGGTATGAAAATGACATGCTCTCTGCAGTTTTGTACTTTCTTAACATCCAGCTGAAATTTTCATATGTCACAGTAGAATAAGATAGAAAACTAGTTCCCATCAGTATGACAGAGCCAAAGGTAGACAATTATGATGGTGAAGGCAGAAGCTACTATTTATTGGGCATCAGCTCTTTTTAGAGTTGTGTGGCTCTTTTTAGTGGTATCTTTGCTTACTGCTTCATTTATCCTCTTTTTATTGCTTTTGTCTCCTTTTTTGGTATGCATGGTTCTTTGTTTCTTTGTATTGTTTCATCATTATTTTAAGTTCTTGAGGTGAAGAATGCCATTTATAATTTTAATTTTTCTTCTTTTCTTGTATGAATATCTATGGCTACAGATCCTGTCTACCTTTGCCCTCCACTACAAGTATAGCATTCACTGCATTCCTCAATTTTTTATATGTGGTGTTTCCTTTGCCATTTATTCCTGAATATTCCACAGTTGGATTGTTTTCTCTTTGACTCAATAATTATTTTTCAATGCTTTGCTTTTCCTAAGCACAACAGCACAATAGCAAAAACAAAGCATTTTTTTAAAGCAAAGCATTCAAAAATATTATATATGGGTGTGTCTTTAAAATTCTCTATATACTATGATCTTAAAAAAAAAATTTCAAGGGGGTGGAAAAGAGACTACCTCCTCTTCCCCCATAGCTAGCCAATTTTCAGAGATAACAAAGTGACCAGCAAGGGGTATACCTTCTATTTGTAAACTAAACCTAGGTACTGCACAGGCACTATTCCTCTGCCTTGATTATCCCAGCACCAGATACCACACAACTACAGACCACCCCTATACTCCAGAGTGTGCTAGAATTATCCCAACTAGCCAATTCTAAACTGTTCATTCTACCCTGCATTGTTTTTTTTCTTGATATATCCATCCATTCTGGCTGCTATAAAAAAAATACAGTAACCTGGATGGCTTATAAACAACAGAAAATTATTTCATACAGTTTTAGAGGTTGAGAAGTTCAAGATCAAGGTGCTGGCAGTTTCCTTGTCTGGTGAGACCCTGCTTTGTGGTTTACAGATAGCACCTTTTAGCTATGTATTCACATGGTAGAAGAGAGCTCTGGTCTCCACAGCCCCTTGTAAGGGTGTTAATCTCATTCATGGGGACTCCAGCCGTGTGACATAATCGTTTCCCAAGGTCCTCAACTCACAATGCCATCACCTTTGGGGTTAGGTTTAAACATACGTATTTTGGAAGAGCACAAACATTCAGACCACAGCATGTGAAAACCCCAGTCCAGGTTCTGTATTATTGGTTTTCCCTGGCCCACTGGACCCTTTTCAGCTGCTGTCCCTCTTGTCTTTAGGGCCTGTGAGTGTAATGAACTTTGTCTTCCTGGGCCTTTTCTCTGTGTCCTCTTGCGGCCCCAGTTGACTATACATTATATATATATATATATATATATATATATATATATATATATAAACATATTGTCTAAATTAAAACAGATTTAGTCAAAATTGGCTGTTTTTGACAGATGTTTTATTGGAGGTATATATATATTTAACTTAATTTCATTATATTCAGGTAAGGTGGACTATGAATTATAAATTCTTAGAATTTTTGAAATTACCCTGTGACTGAAAATATCGATAGAATGGTTTTTATTACTTCATTTTCTATTGCTAAGGACTCCTTTCAAATAGTCTGTAAGATACTATGCAGCCATAAAAAGGAATGAGATCATGTCCTTTGCAGGGACATGGATGGAGCTGGAAGCCATTATCCTCGCCAAACTAATGCAGGAACAAGAATCCAAATGCTGAATGTTCTCACTTATAAGTGGGAGCTGAACCATGAGAACACATGGACACATGAGGGTGGGGCCTGTCAAACTGTGCAGGAAAAGGAAAGCATCAGGGACAATAGCTAATAGATGCTGGGATTAATTCGTAGATGATCGGTTCATCTGTGCAGCAAACCACCATAGTACACATTTATCTGGGTAACAAACCTACACATCCTGCATATGTATCCTGGAACTTAAAATAAAAGTTGAAAAAAAAATTTATACAATCATCATTTGTTAATGTATATTTAAATTCTGAGGCAGGTATATTTTTAAAAGCCACTATTTTATTTATATTTTTTCTATAATTCTATTTTGTATAAATAAATAAAACAAAATTTTAATCATAAATAATTACACTATTAGTATTTAATAGAAATTTTATCTTAAAATATATATAGTCAGATGTGAATATTATTACAATGTTAAAATATTCATTTTCTCTTTTATTTTAAACCACTATTTCATCAACCTAGAGAAATCTGATAAATAGCATAAAGCTGCAATGCATACATTTAATCTGAGAACCACTGTTAGCAGATACCTTTAAACAACATTTTGTTCTTTGATTTGTTTAGTTGGAAGTTATGGATCTCATTTTTATTGTTTTAATAGTTACCTTTAAATTTTTAACATTTAATATCTCACTTCAATTGAAATTTTAAGTCAATCAAGGCAATCTTTGTTAACTTTTGGTACCAATATTATGCTAACAGATAAAATTAATTTTTGAAGCTTCTATTTATGTTGTAGAGCTGCTTAACTATTATTGAAATATTTTATTATATAAAACTTTGAAGAACTCCCTGTAAAACTATCTGGCCATACTGTTTTCAGGAATTGGGAAATAGCTCTTTGACAACCTGCTTATTACTTTTAGAACCTATAAGGATTTTCCAAATATTTTTCAGGACATTTGTTAAATTTAGAAAGATGAGTGATATTTGAAAATCTAAACAACTTTGGTTATTTTATTCCTTAAAATATATTTGGTATATTTGTGTATTCTTCCTTAATAATTTGAACCATTCATACTTACTGATTATCTTAATTCTTAGAGCACTGATTCTTCTTATTCTATCTCTTACTCTTCATTTATTTTATCTCTCTTTCCCTCTCTTATTTATTTGTTTATTTATTTATTTATTTAATAGACATGATATTGCTCTGTTGTCCAGGCTAAAGTGAAATGGCATGGTCATGGCTCACTGCAGCCTCAAACTCCTGATTTTGAGTGACCATCCCACCTCAGCCTCCCAAATAACAAGTATTGGTACCAACATGCCTGGATAATATTTTTATTTTTTGTGGAGATAGGGTCTCACTGTGTTGCTCAGACTGGTCTCAATGTCCTGGGCTCAAGCAATCCTCCTGCCTCGGCCTCCCAAAGTGCTGGGATTACAGGTGTGAGCTACCACACCTGATCTGACTCTTCCTTTTGTATGGTTACTGTCATTGGTGTACTTTTTGATTGGGAGCTCATCTCCAGTGGACTCGCAGGATTCACAAGAATACTGTAAATGAACCTACAGAACAGTTCTGTGTTGTTTCTGAACAGTTTCTGTGGATTTCAAAGGTTCTGTTCCATTGGTATGTCATTTTCTTGGTTTGGGCTTCTAGCACCAAATATTACTAGTAAATTCAGATCTCATAATCTTAGGTGGCACAACCCTAGAATTTAGATTTCTCAATGGTGACTTTTTTTTAAATTTCATCTATCCAAAGTCTAGAACATAGGCAAGATTCTTCACTGCATCCATAACTTCCTTGTAGAAGCATTTGTTAGTGTCTATATTTGAGGGGATGTTACTACTTTAATGTTTAGGATCTAGGTTCCAGTGGGCTACAGGTCTTTTGTTTTACTCCTGTGAAGGTTTTAGAACCCTAGGCCCCAGGCCATTCTGTATTTTTATTAACTTTTGAAATTTCAATAGATTTTTGGGGAACTGATGGTGTTCGGGTTCTTTGGTGGTGATTTCTGAGATTTTGGTGTACCCATCACCCAAGGAGTGTACCCTGTACCCAGTGTGTGGTATTTTGTTTCTCATCCACTCCCCACTCCTTCCCCTGAATCTCAAAGTCCAGTGAATCATTCTTATAGCTTAGCTCCCACATACGAGTGAGAACTTACAATATCTGGCTTTCCATTCCTGAGTTACTTCACTTAGAATAATAGTCCCCAATTCCATCCAGGTTGCTGCAATTGCCATTATTTTATTCCCTTTTTATGGTTGAGTAGTATTGCATGGTACAGAAATACCACATTTTCTTTATCCACTCATCATTGATAGGCATTTGGGCTGGTCTCATATTTTCTCAATTGCAAAGTGTGCTGCCATAAATATGTGTGTGCAAGTATCTTTATGGTATAATGACTTATTTTCCTCTGGATAGATACCTAGTAGTGGGATGGCTGAATTGAGCAGTAGATCTACTTTTATTTCTTTAAGGAATCTCCACACTGTTTTCCGTAGTGGTTGTACTAGTTTACGTTCCAACCAGCAGTGTAAAAGTGTTGCCTGTTCACCACACCATATTATTTTTTAATTTTTTTTTATTATGGCTATGATTGCACAAATGAGGTGGTATTGCATTGTGGTTTGGATTTACATTTCCCTGATAATTAGTGATGTTCAGCATTTTTTCATATGCTTTTTGTCCATTTGCATACTTTCTTTTGAGAATTGTCTGTTCATGTCTTGATCCCACTCTTTGATGAGATTGATTTTTTCTTGGTGATTTGTTTAATTTCTTTGTAGATTTGGAATATTAGTCCTCTGTTGTATGTATAGACCGTAATGATTTTCTCCCATTCTGTGAGTAGTCTGTTAACTCTTCCGATTATTTCTTTTGCTGTGCAGAAGGTTCTTAGTTTAATTAAGTCACATCTATTTATCTTTATTTTTGTTGCATTTGCTGTGGGGTTTTTAGTCATGAAGTCCTTGCCTAAGCCAATGTCTAGAAGGGTTTTTCTGATGTTATGTTTTAGAATCTTTACAGTTTCAGATCTTAGACTTAAGTCTTTTATCTGCCTTGAGTTGATTTTTGCATAAGGTAAGAGATGAGAATCCAGTTTCATTCTGCTGCATGTGGCTTGCCAATTATCCAAGCAACATTTTATGGAAAGAGTATTTTTTTCCCCACTTCATGTTTTTGTTTGCTTTGTTGAAGATCAGGTGGCTGTAAATATTTGACTTCATTTCTGGATTCTCTATTCTGTTTCATTGGTCTATGTGCCTATTTTTATACTATTACTATGGTGTTCAGGTGACTATACCTTATAGTATAGTTTGAAGTTGGGTAATGTGATGCCTCCAGATTTGCTCTTTTTTGCTTAGTCTTACTTTGGCTTTGTGGGCTCTTTTTTTGTTCCATATGAATTTTAAGATTGTTTCTTCTAGTTCTGTGAAGAATGATGGTGGTATTTTTATGGGAATTGCATTGAATTTGTAGATTGCTTTTGGCAGTATGTTCATTTTCACAGTATTGATTCTACCCATCCATGAGTATGGGGTGTGTTTCCAATTGTTTGTGTCACCCATAATTTCTTTCAGTAGTGTTTTGTAGTTTGCCTTGGAGAAATCCTTTATATCCTTGGTTAAGTGTATTTCTAAGTAGTTTTTGCAGCTAATGTAAAAGGGGTTGAGTTTTTTATTTGATTCTCAGCTTGGTCGCTGTTGGTGAATAATAGGATTACTAATTTGTGTACAATAACTTTGTATCCTGAAATTTTGCTGAATTTATTTACCAGTTCCAGGAGCTTTTTGAATGACTCTTCAGGGTTTTCTAGGTACACAATCTTATCATCAGTTTACAGTGACAGTTCAACTTCTTTTTTACTGGAGCTCATCTCCAGTGGACTCGCAGGATTCACATAGGCAAGAAATGTCCCTTCTATGCTGATTTTGCTGAAGGTTTAAATCAAAAAAGGATGCTGGATTTTATCAAATGCTTTTTCTACATCTATTGTGATGAACATGTGATTTTTGCTTTTAATTTTGTTTATGTGCCACATCACGTTTATTGACTTACATATGTAAAATAATCCCTGCATCTCTGGTATGAAACCCACTTGATTATGGTAGGCTATCTTTTTGATATGTTCTTGGATTTTGTTCATTGGTATTTTTTTGAGGATTTTTGCATCTATATTTATTACGGATATTGATCTGTAGTTTTCCTTTTTTGTTATGTCCTTCCCTGATTGTGATATTTGGGTGATATTTGCTATATAAAATGATTTAGGGAGGATTTCCTCTTTCTCTATCCTGTGGAATAATGTCAATAGGATTGGTACCCATTCTTATTTGAATGTCTGGTAGAATTCAGCTGTGAATCTGTCTGATCCTGAACGTTTTTTGTTGACAATTTTTTTTTAACTGCCATTTCATTCTCACTGTTTGTTATTGGTCTGTTCAGAGATTCTATAACTTGCTGATTTAATCTAGGGGGGGTTGTATACCTCTGGGTATTTATCCCTCTCCTCTAGGTTTTCTAGCTCATGCACACAAAGGTGTTCAAAGTAGTCTTGAATAATGTTTTGTAGTTCTGTCATCAAACTGTAATATCCCTCGTTTCATGTCTAATTGAGCTTATTTGGATCTTCTCTCTTGTCTTTTTGGTCAAAGAATCAGCTTTTTAATTTATCTTTCGTAGGTTTTTTGTTTGTTTGTTTCAACTTCATTTATTTTTGCTCTGATCTTTCTTTTCTTCTACTGGGTTTGGGTTTGGATTATTCTTGTTTCTCCAGTTTCATGAGGAATGACCTGAGATTGTTCATTTGTGGTCTTTGAGACTTTTTGATGTAGGCATTTAATGCTATAATTTTTTTCTCTTAGCCCTGGTTTTACGGTATACCAGAGGTTTCGATAGGTTGTGTCACCATTATAGTTCAGTTCAGATAATTTTTTAATTTCCATTTTGATTTCATTGTTGACTGAACGGTTATTCAGGAGCAGGTTATTTAATTTCCATGTATTTTTTAATTGCATTTTAGGTTTTGGGTTACATGTGAAGAACATGCAAGATTGTTGCATAGGTACACATGTGGCAGTGTGATTTGCTGCCTTCCTCCCCATCACCTATATCTGGCATTTCTCCCCATGCTATCTCCTCTCAACTCCCCACTCCCCATTGTCCCTCCCCTATTTCCCCCCAACAGACCCCAGTATGAAGTGCTCCCTTCCCCGTGTCCATGTGTTCTCATTGTTCAACACCCATCTATGAGTGAGAACATGCAGTGTTTAATTTTCTGATCTTGTGTCAGTTTGCTGAGAATGATGGTTTCCAGGTTCATCCATGTCCCTACAAAGGACACAAACTCATCGTTTTTGATGGCTGCATAATATTCCATGGAGTATATGTGCCACATTTTCCCTGTCCAGTCTATCGTCGATGGGCATTTGGGTTGGTTCCAGGTCTTTGCTATTATAAACAGTGCTGCAATGAACATTCGTGTGCATGTGTCTTTATAGTAGAACGATTTATAATCCTTTGGATATATACTCAGTAATGGGATTGCTGGGTCAAATGGAATTTCTATTTCTAGGTCCTTGAGGAATCGCCACACTGTCTTCCACAATGGTTGAACTAATTTACACTCCCACCAACAGTGTAAAAGTGTTCCTATTTCTCCACATCCTCTCTAGCAGACTTTTTAATGATCACCATTCGAACTGGCATGAGATGGTATCTCAATGTAGTTTTGATTTGCATTTCTCTGATGACCAGTGATGATGAGCATTTTTCATATGTTTGTTGGCCTCATGTATGTCTTCTTTTGTAAAGTGTCTGTTCATATCCATGTATTTTTATGGTTTTGAAAATTTTTTTGGAGTGGGTTTCTAATTGTATTCCACTGTGGTCTGTGACACCACTTGATATAATTTTGATTTTCTTAAACTTACTGAGACTTGTTTTGTGGCCTATCATATGGTCTATCTTGGAGAATGTTCCATGTGATGATGAATAGAATGTATATTCTGCAGTTGTTGGGAAGAATGTTCTACAAATATCTGTTAAGTCCATTTGTTGTAGAGAATAGTTTAAGTTCATCGTTTCTTTGTTGACTTTCTGTCTTGATGGCCCATCTAGTACTGCTAGTGGAGTATTAAAGTCCTGTACTGCTATTGTGTTGCCATCTATCTCATTCCTTATATTTAGTACTAATTGCTTTGTAAATTTGTGAGCTCCAGTGATAGGTGCATATATACTTAGAATTGTGAATTTTCCTGTTAGATTAGTCCTTTTAGTTTTTTAAACTGTTGTTGCTTTAAAGTTTGTTCTGTGTCTAATATAAGAATAGCTACTCCTGCTTGATTTTAGTGTCCATTGCACAGAATATCTTGTCCACCCCTTTACCTTAAGTTTATGGGAGTCCTTATGTGTTTGGTGGATATTTTGAAGACAACAGACACTTGGTTGGTAAATTCTTACTCATTCTGCCACTCTGTATCTTTCAAGTGGAGCTTTTAGGACATTTATTTTCAATAGTAGTAATAAGATGTGAGATACTATGCTATTCATCATGGTATTTTTGCCTGAATACCATTTTTTTAACCCCTTGTGTTATTGTTATGTAGGTCCTGTGAGATTTATGCTTTAAGGAGATTCTATTTTGATATATTTTTAGGATGTTTCAAAATTTAGAGCTCCTTTGAGCAGTTCTTGTAGTCTGGCTTGGTAGTGGCAAATTCTATCAGCATATGTTTGTGTGGAAAAGACTGTATCTTTCCTTAATTTATGAAAAGCTTTTTCATTTATGAAGTTTCACTGGATACAGAATTGTTGACTGATAATTGTTTTGTTTAAGGAGGCTAAAAATAGGACCCCAATCCCTTCTAGCTTGAATGGTGTCTACTGAGAAATCTGCTGTTAATTAGGTAGGTTTTTCTTTATAGGTTACCTGATGCTTTTGTCTCACAGCTGTTAAAATTATTTCCTTTGTCTTAATTTTGGATAACCCAGGGCCTCCTGGCAGCTGAACTGTAATAACATGATAACTACGAGCTTAGGTGATGATCTTTTGTAATAAATTTCTCAGATGTTTTTTGATCTTCTTGTATTTGGATATCTAGATCTATAGCAAGGATAGGGAAATTTTCCTTGATTAATCCCCCAAATATGTTTTCCAAACTTTTATATTTCTTTTCTTCCTTAAGAACACTGATTATTCTTAGATATGGTCATTTAACATAATCCCAAACTTCTTGGAGACTTTGTTCATTTTTCTAATTCTTTTTTCATTGTCTTTGAAGGATTGGATTAATGCAAAAGCCTTGTCTTAGAGCTCTGAAGTTCTTTCTTCTGCTTGTTTGATTCTATTCATGAGATTTTTCAGTGCATTTTTGAATTTCTCTGTGCCCTTGATTTCCAGAAGCTGTGATTATTTTTTATTTATGCTTTCTATTTCACTGAAAAATGTTTGTTTCATATCTTATATCATGGTTTCCCTTTCTTTAAGTTGGACTTCACTTTTCTCTGGTGTTTCCTTGAAGAGCTTAATATTTGAGCTTCTAAATTCTCTTTTCTGGCAATTCAGAGATTTTTATCTTGGTTTGGATCCATTACTGGTTAGCTGGTATGAAGTTTTGGGGGTGCTAAAAAACTTTATTTTGTCATATTACCAGAATTGTTTTTCTGGTTCCTTTTCATTTGGGTAGACTATGTCAGAGAAATAATCTGGGATTCAAGGGCTGCTGTTCAGATTCTTTTGTCCCATGGAGTGGTCCCTTGATGTGGTGTTTTCTTCCTTTTCCTAGTAACTGGGCTTCCTGAGAGCCCAACTGTAGTAATTGCTTTTGCCCTTCTGGGTCTAGCCACCCAGGGGAGCTACTAGCCTCCGAGCTTGTACTGGGGAGTGTCTGCAAAGAATCCTGTGATGTGATCTGTCTTCAGGTCTTGCAGCTATGGATACCAGCACTTGCTCCAGCAGAGACAGCAGGGGAGTGAAGTGGACTCTGAGGGTACTTGGTTGTGTTTTTGTTTAGTCCACTACTTTTGTGTTGGTTTTGGCCTCTAGCCAAAAGTTGGCACTTTCAAGAGTGCATCAGCTGTGGTCCTTCTAGGGAGGATGCAAACTCTCCATAGGGATACCTGGTTAAGTACTCAGGATTCTCAGGCAGTGGGCAGGGCCATGGGGCTCCCAGGAGATTACGACCTCTGTTTTTGGCTACCAGGGTGGGTACAGAAAGACCACCATGTGGGCAGGGATTGGCATGTCTGAGGTCAACCTCTCCTTGGGCTTGGCTCATGTGGGGAAGCTGTGGCTGATGTGGGGAATGGGGGGATGGTTCCAACTCCAGTAAAGTAATATTCCCAGGAGGATTATGGCTGCCTCTGCAGAGTCATACAGGTCACCAGGGAAATGGGGGAAAGCTGGCAGTCACTGGCTTCACCATGCTCTCATTCAGCTGTTAGTTCTAAAGGCTGGTCTCACTCCCACTGTGGCCCTCCCAGGAGCACCAAGTCTATTTCCAGGCAGCCAATGACCAGGGCTGAGAATTTGCCTCAGACCACTAGCCTAGCCTCCCCAGTGAGACGGCAAGCAGACTCACCAATTTTGGGCATGTCAGGGAGCCTGTAGTGGTGATCCAGTTCATTCCAAGGATGTGTGAATTCTCTTGGGTTTCCTGTTATGTTCCTGAGGTAGTTCTTGGAGCAAAAATTTACTGTGTATCGCCACATGCTGCTCTGTCCATCCAAGTGGGAGCCGCAAGCTAGTCCTGCTTCCCATCCACTATCTTAATCCTTTGTCCCATTTTGTCTTTTTAATGAGACCAACACCTCTAAGTTTTACCATGGTGTCAGATGGTCCTTATTATTATGACCCTGAGTTCTATCTGCATTTTTTTCACATCTATATTTTGCTTTGTTTTAAACTTGCATATAAACATATATTTACATATAAATTATTTTATATTTAAAAATATTTTAATCTGAAATTGTTTAATGTTTCAAAATATTAAAATATTTTGCCAGAATTTTAATAAATGTATTGCAGGACTCTAGAAGGGAAATCTATTCAAGTTTTCTCTGCCATATTGTCAGAAATTGCCTCTACTTACTTTAAATAATAAAAAAATTGAGGCTAGGTTGGATTAAGATTTTCCTAAGGACTCATAGCTATTAAAAAGCAGGATTAAAATTCAAATACAAATTATCACAATGCCTAGCATTGTCCCTAATGTATAAAAGAGTCTCAATAAATGCTTAATGTTTAAATGTCTACATTTAGCAAGAGAAATAATAAACACTTTATTTGATGTTGCCATCAATAATGGAGTGAGTCAGAGTAACAAATCTCTTCGTTTCTAAACTTCACAGCTGAAAGAAGGCCTCAAGAATCAGAGATGTCAGAGATGTGTTGGATATTTCTGTATTTAAGCCTTTACTACCCAGGCACCCAAACAAAAAATGATTAACCCTGGATGCTGCCTCAGTCCCGGTAAGGAGATCTACAATGTGATGCTGGCATTTTGGGAATGCTCAGTAATTTATCATTCAAGTCCTTTGCAAATGTTGTATATTTCTTTTCTGAATCATCCTGATCCTTCATCTATCCAGTAGTCACGTTTTGAACAAAGCAAATGTTAACAGAGGACAAGGCAGTCAGCATTTTAATCCAGCTTTATACGCTGGCTGAATTTCAGATAATTTACAAAGAGCTGTGAAGAAGAAAGATCTATTACCTGTATTATTTCAAGAAAGAGAGAAAAAAAAAACTAATTCATTTACACAAAATGTATTAAATTATTCATTGGGGAAAGCAGGTTTTGATTTCCAAAACAAATATTTTGTTTAAAACCTCTAGTTGAAGTTAAACATTTATAGTACTATTTCAAATACTACTCAATTCTTTTAACTTGTCTCAGTGGTTCAGATCTCATTCTCCTCTGTCAATTTGCAACACAGCATCTAGCCTGATGCTGTCAAAATGTAGGCCAGACTGTGTTCCTCCTCTGCTTAGCAACAATGAACAGCTCCTTATCCAGCAGACTCAGAGCCCAAATTCTAACAGTGGCAATGAGGTATCTACAAAATCTTACCTCTCCTTCTAATTCAGTAGCTTCATCTCCTTGGGCCTTCCTCTGCCCTTTGGCTACATTTACTTCAGCCCTATTGGCTTCCTTGCTGTTCCTTAGGCATCCCTGTTGGGCTCCCAGTTGGAGCTGGAACTTCGGCCCTACTTCTTCTCTCTGCCTGAAATGCTCTTCCCCTTGAAAGTCTCATAGCTTGCACACTCCCTCTTCCATTCAGTCTTGGTCAAATGCCATTCTCCCAGCAAGAACTTACTAAATAATCCATTTATACCTGAAGCGTGTCTTCCCTGCTTCCTCCCTGACATTCTTGATTCCATTTTACAATCTTTTTCTTCTCTTCTGTGGAGCATTTATCACCTAATATGCTACACACACACACACACACACACACACACACACACACACACACACAGGAGCATTTATCACCTAATATGCTACACACACACACACTCTCTCTCTCTCTCTCTCTCTCTTTCTCTCTCTCTCTCTTTCTCTCTCTCTCTCTCTCTCTCTTTCTCTCTCTCTCTTTCTCTCTCTCTCTCTCTCTCTCTCTCTCTCTCTCTTTAAAAACTACTTTTAGATTCATTGTCTGAATACCACCACCATAATGTCAGATTCACAAAGTTTGTTTGTTTCTCCTAATATCTCCTCAATGCCTAGAACATTTTCTGACACCAGGCACTTGATAAATATTGGACAATGAATAAGTAAATAAGTAGATGAAAATTCCACTTATTGAATCTTATCATCTAAGACACTTTCTATGTATTGCATGTATTAATTCACTCAATTGTAGGAGATTGGTCTTCATATATTTCTAATGTTATAGTTGAGAAAACAAAAGCATGTAGAGACCACATCCCTCTTGCAGTATATCTAATGGAACTTCAAAGCAATTTCTCTTTAGCTGGGTGTGGTGCCACACAACTGTAGTGCCAGCTATTCTGGAGGCTAAGGTGGGAGGATCACTGAAGCCCAGGAGTTCAAAGCTGCAGTGAGCTATGATCATGCCACTGCACTCAAGTCTGGGCCAAAGAGTGAGGCCTTGCTAGTTATTTAACTACAAATAAATAATTTATAAGTAATTACTCTGTTAAAATAAGTGATTGATTTTTTATTGCCTACTGAACAGAGTAAATTTTTTTAGCTTGGCATTCAAGAATCTTTGCAACCTGTTCCTTTTCATCTTCCCAGATAATCAACTGCTACTCTTTTCCAATTATACTGGGAAGTTTCAACAGAAAGAAAGGACAGATAGGGAAATAATGATAAGAGAAAGAGGAAGAAGACCTATCATAACCGCCTTTGCCCAAATTCTTTTTGTGTACCAGAAATCATGAGAAATCTGTTACATGAATCATTTCATTTAATCCTCATTACAGCCATGTTAGCAGACTCAGGCTTAGAGAAGTTAAGTCATTTTTTTCAAGTTTACACAGGCAGTCAAGAACTGAGCCATTATTTGACCTGGGATTCTCTGACCTCAAAGTCACACATTAGACTGGGTTGAAATTAAACTCTCCATGGTGCCAGTTGCACTATATTCTGAGGGCAACTTGGGATGAAGGTGTCATTGCAGCTTTAGCTTGTCCCCTGTATTTATTTTCTATTGCTATGTCACAATTTCCCTATGTTGACCAGCTTGATACAACAACCATTTATGAAATCATGGCCCAACCACAACTAGGTGACCTTCTTGGAGTCTTACAGGGCTGAAATCAAAGTTTCCAGGGTAGTGATTCTTTCTGGAGGCTCTGGGGATGGGTCCACTTTGGTGCTCATTCAAATTCCTGCCAGAATTATGGTGACTGCAGAGCTGAGGTTCCCATTTCCTTGTTGTTTGACAGCTGGGGGCCACTCTGAATGTCTGGAGGCCACCCGTCATCCCTGCTGTGTGATTCCCTTTGCCTTTGAAACCAGCATTCACACATAAAATCTTTCTCAAGATTTGAATCTCTGCCTTCTTTTTACTCTGATCTCTAGATCCATATTCAAAAGGCTCATGTAATAAAGTAAGCCTCATTCAGGTGATCTTTCTAAGTCAACTGATTTTGGAAATTAATTACATCTGAAAAATCTCCTTGGCCATATAAGCAACCACAACCATGGGAGTGATATGTCATTATATTTGCAGATCAGGGGATTGTAAAGGCAGGTAAACCAAGGGAATATCCAAAAAAATCTTAAAATTAACTCCTCCTCTTCTCATTCCCTTCATCCTGCACCAGACATCTATTCATTATCCTTTGAATTACATTGTCTCTTTCCTGGAGATACAGCACCAGACCCATGTGAATGCTGTCTACACACAAAGAAGCTTGGCCATTAGCCTCAGACCATCTCTCCTATCTTGTTCTCCAGGGCCCTGAATGTAGGCTGAGAAGAAGACAAGCATGAAACCAAAAGGCTTTATATATCATGTACATTGGTTTCCTATGGCTACTCTAACAAACTAATACAAAATTAATGGCTTAAAACAACACAAATATATTATATTACAGTACTTTAGATCAGAAGTTTGGCATGGGTTTATCCCGACTAATAAGCAAGGTATCTATGGGGTTACATTCTGTTCTGGAGGCTCTATGGGAGAATCCCTTTCCTTCCCTTTCCCATCTTTTAGATACTGCCTATTTTCCTTGGTATGTGGCCTCATTTCTTCCATCTCTCTGACTCTTCTCTATCTCCAGTCTCTCTCTAACCATAGACAGGAAAGATTAATTACTTTTAAGGGCACACTTTCTTAGACTGAATAATCCAGGATAATGTCAAGCTTCATACCACAGTAGACATGTAAAGCCCTTGTTGCCACTGAATGAAACATACTCACAAGTTTCCAGTGTTATGGTGTGAATATTTTCTGGGGTGTGTCTGTGCGTTGCTCGCCGTAACATCATGTTAAGGAGTTTGGGTTTCCTTCTAAATATTAGTAAAGTCATTGAAGGAATTGCAGCATAAGGTGGCTAAAACAAATTTGCTTTAGAAAGATTGCACAGCTCTAGGTCTGGAATCAATGAATGTAGAATGGTCATATTAACTAAAAATAACTAACTCTGAGTGTACTATTAACCACATTTCTGGTGCTTCTAATGTGTGTTACAATCTTTAATTAATTTAACCTTTATCAGTTAAATTTGTTATTCAACTGATAAAGGTTAAATGAAATAATACATGTACAAAAAATTTAAATAATGTCACCTAAGATTTTACAATTAGCAAGTGCCAGGGATTCAATCCAGGGAGTCTGGCATCCAGAGACAATACTCTACTACATGGAACAGCCCTAAACAGTTCAGAGAATCTCTCTTCACAGATTTTGAAAGAGTAAGGAAACATGGTTAAGCAGAGTGGTCAGGGAATGCTTTACAGATGCAGTGGGGCATGGGGAGAGGCCATGAAAAAGAGAGAGGATCTGAAAGAATAGAGAGGAATGAAGCATATTATGATAAATATGCTTGCAATGATCAATTCTATGTCTTCTCTTTTCTATAAAATAAGGTCCTTGGCACCTATAATTGCTTGACTCTTTAAATGTTTGAAAGAGTGAATCAGAGTTATTATGGAACAATATGTGCTGATGGGTACAGTCTCCCCATTTGATTCGTCCTTTGCAAGTTTCACAAATAGCTATCCACCTGAGAACTTGTCTCCCTTGAACTGAATTCCATTTTGATTTTTTTCAGCCTTCTTGATTCTCTTCTTTTTGTGCCAAAATTGTACTTTTGCAAAGATGTTTTTGAAAGTGTTTTTGTTCTGAATTAATGTGCTCAGTTTTCAACATTCGGTCTGAAATTGAGGAGTTACTGTATGAAAAGTGAATGCATTTGAATGGTGAAGTGTCCTGTGAACAGAAATAAAGTATTGTTTCACTCTGAAACTCCTGAGAGTCAGCCTGTTATTTTATTTCTAGATTTCCTTCTATCAGCTTCTTTAAAATTTCAAAATGTCATCAAACAGCCTTCCTCTTGTTATAAAGTAGAAAGTCCTTTTATCTGTAGATAGGAAGATGCTGTGGGGATTATCAAGCAGGGACAACCAAGGCCATTGTTTTATAAAATATATTAACTTTAAAAAGAAAACCTTCCTTGTAACCACTCATTCTGACATACCTCCTCTATATCTATAATCCTTAAAATCAGAGATAGTTATAGGAAAGCAGGCCATTGATAATCAAGTCGTGAGAGCAGCCATGCTTTCACATCCTTCAAGGGAAGAGACGACATTGGCAGAAGGAAGATAAGGAGAAGCAGCATTTATTGTTCAACTATTTTGTGGTAAGGAAAGTACTGTGTTATGTACTTCACATACCTTAAATCATTTGGCCTTTGAAAACTCCCTGATAAAACTATTCATACCTCCATTTTACAGTTGAATAATGGAGAAAAGAATAGTTTTTTTTTTTATTGCATTTTAGGTTTTGGGGTACATGTGAAGAACATGCAAGATTGTTGCATAGGTACACACATGGCAGTGTGGTTTTCTGCCTTCCGTCCCCTCACCTGTATCTGTCCTTTCTCCTCATGCTATCTCTTCCCACCTCCCCACCCCCCTGTCCCTTCCCCATTTCCCCCCAACGGACCCGAGTGTGTAGTGCTCCCCTCCCTGTGTCCATGTGTTCTCATTATTCAACACCTGCCTATGAGTGAGAACATTCGGTGTTTGATTTTCTGCTCTTGTGTCAGTTTGCTGAGAATGATGGTTTCCAGGTTCATCCATGTCCCTATAAAGGACGTGAACTTAACGTTTTTGATGGCTGCGTAATATTCCATGGTGTATATGTACCACATTTTCCCTATCCAGTCTATCATCGTTGGGCATTTGGGTTGGTTCCAGGTCTTTACTATAGTGAACAGTGCTGCAATGAACATTCGTGTGCATGTGTCCTTATAGTAGAATGATTTATAATCCTTTGGATATATACCCAGTAATGGGATTGCTGGGTCAAATGGGATTTCTATTTTTAGGTCATTGAGGAATAGTTTTAAGTTAAGAACGAGATAAAGGGAAACTAGGCAATTTACTCAAAAACTGTGTGAGTGGCAAAGCCAGGATTTGAACTCAGATATTTCATGCAGTGGTAAATCCCATCATTTACATTGTCAGCTTAATTTAATTCTGAAAAGTGATCATTTATGTAAATTTCTTTTTGTAAGAAGAGACATAAAAGAAAGCAGAAGACTAGAAAGTATCACACAGAGAGAAGAGTAATGATTCACTGAACTCTAGACAAATGTGTTGAATATAAAATGTACTCCTAGACCTATACATTAAAGCATGGCTTAGTAATAACGATATATGGATTTCTCCCATCAAAAAGCTTTCACTATAAGTTTAAAAAATGAGTATTTCTTGTCTATAGAGGAGTTAATTAATGACATTCAAAGAATGCTCAATTTTGTTGCACAGTGCTATAGTTTGAGTGTTCCCCACCAAATCTCATGTAGGAAACTTAATTTCCATTGTGGCAATGTTAGGAGGTGGTACTCTACATAGATGATTAGGTCATGAAGATTATTCCCAGTGAAAGTGGGTTGTTGCAAATTGAGGTTACATCTTGTTGTTGGCCGCTTTACTCATATCTGCTTTTCTTTCTGCCTCTTCATCACATTGGGACATAGAAAAACACTCTCTCCAGAAGCCAATCAGATGCTGATGCCATGCCCTTGGACTTTCTAGTCATCCAAATCATGAACCAAATAAACCTCTTTCTTTATAAATTATCCAGCCTCAGATGATCAGGAACACTAACTGGATTCAGATGCACAGATAAAAACATTCTTTAGTGTTTCTCCTGACTTTTGAATTTGCAAACATTTTTCCATGTATTATCTGACTAAATTTCCCATCCTTCCATGAGATGGATATTGCCTGACCTCTTATATCTTATTAAACCAAGACTCAGAAGCAGTTCAGCAGCATAGCTAAGACAATGCAGTTAATAAATTGTGAAGCCATATCTAGAGCACTGTTATTTACTTACCAAGACATAGTACTTCAGGCCATTTAGGCTGGCATAGTAATTAATCTGTGAATATAAACAATAAAGTCTTATGAACACAAAGATAAGATACCCTCTGTAGAATAGTCTAGGGAAATTCACCCTCCTGGAAACCTTTCATGTAGCCTTACATAATGATATTTTATCTCTCTCCACTTACTATCTTCTCATCTCTTGGGATTCATACTTCAAACTCACATTTGACCCCTCCAGAATTGGTGTGTGTAGACACTTTCCTTGATATTTTACTTCACCACTCTCCACCAATATCCCTGTAGCACTGGAATTTTCTGCTATGGACTTGGACCCTCAGAATCCAAGTGTCATGCTTCTGGGCCAGTTGTGACCTCTGCTCTAGAAACAAGTAGGACCAAAATTAGCTAATGAAGACAGAAATGTTAAGGAGAGCCTTCTAGCACAGGAGAAACCTAAGCTGGGTTTCAAAGAATAGGTGAGATGAGAAGAGGGACATTGGTAATGAAAAGAGGAGAGAGAAAAATTAAAATAATAAAGGTGAACAGGCCTGATATGTACAGGGAAAGTGAGCAAGAAGTAAAATACTGATCATTAGATTCCAAGGTTGTCACACAACAAACATGTCTTCAGTCTTTCTTTAGTTTTTGAGTTACATGTGTGTACATGCACACACACACACACACACACACACACACACACAGCTGTTACTAAACTTCACAGAATTTTTTCTTTTTATTTAGAAATATATGAACATAAAAGACATTGGAGGATTTTGTAAAGATGTAGTGATTCCAAATGCAAAGTTTTGTCAGTTTGTTTTTATAATCAAAGTACTGCATAGCTTTCAAAGTTAATATAAATTTTGTTATATTAGAAAGCTCCGAAGTTACTGTCTTGAAAATTAAAGTAGGAACAGCTTCAGCAAATAGTTGTATAACACATAATCCTAGTGTTTTGATGTATGACTCTCATTACTAATGTCCTGGAGGTGTCATACCTATAATTGATGCTATCCATTATCTGTTTGGCATCCTATGATACACATACATAAAGGGGGAAAGAGAAGAGCTCTAATAGTGTTTGACCACCTACTAAGTGACAAGAACTGTGCTTGCCTGATATTTTACATCATTACCTTTTCATAATGGTTCTATATTACAAATACTATACACATTTACAAGACGACAAAAATGAGAAACAGGTTAAATTACTTTGCCAAGGTCAAACACCTCATACCTTTTGAAACCACGTTCAAATCTGTTAGTTGTCAATGTCCATGATATTTACACAGTTTCAATTGCATACTGTGATTAGCCAGTGGATATATTACTTCCATTTTGGAATATGCATATATAGTTCTAGAAAATTGATGTAAAAGTGGCTTGCTTGATTTATTTATTTGTTTCATTGATGTATTCATAAACTTAGTTGGAAGCAATGCTAGTTTACTTTTTGCTTCACTTCAAAGATAAAATGCACTTGTGTATATACATAACAACATTTGTCATTTAAATATTATAAAATTAATTCAAGAAATTGTCTCGATTAAAACAAAATGACAATAAAAATACTTGGCTTTCATAATGTTAATAAGAATAGATGAAATTATATTATGAAAAATCCCAAGCGTCAATGGACTGACACAATACAAGTTTATTGTTCTCTCATTTTACAGCTTAAATTATTGATGAAAACGTGCAAGGAGAATGTAATTTTACTGGGATTGAAGCTCCTTTTTTCATGGAATTTGACTGCCTTACGTACATATGATCCAATAGGAAGAGACTATGTGACAGGCATATAGGGCACAAAGAAATCTTTACTCAGAAGTGGTACATATCATTTCCAGTATGCATTAATCAGAGCTGCTCATAGCGCCCTACCTTGATAAAAGGGTAAGAGAATATGTTCCTCACTGGAATCTTTTCCTAATAGCAATTCCAAACCATAAAAAAAAAGCCAATGAATTTTTTGTGGTCTGCAATTAACTTTTTTCACTGTCTATCCTTCTGGTCATCACACATCCAAACACACCTGTATTGGACTTCTATTACAGCAGTTCTCTCTTACCTGTGGTTTTGCTTTCCATGGTTTCAGTTATCCATGCTCAACCACAGCCTGAAAATATCAAATGGAAAATCCCAGCAATAATTCATAAGTTTTAAATTGCACATCATTTCTAGTAATGTGATGAAAGCTCACACCATCCCTTTCAATCCTTCTTTGGAAGAGAATCATCCCTTGATTCTGCATATTTATACTGTATCTGCTACCCATCCATTAGTCACTTAGCAGTGACCTCAGTTATCAGATCAACTGTGGAAGTATCAGTCCTTGTGTTCAAGCGACCATTATTTTACTTAATAATGACCCCAAAGTGCAAAAGTAGTGATATTGGCAATTGTGATGCACCAAAAAGCAGCCATAAAGTACTTTCTTAATTGAAAAGGTGAAAGTTCTTGTCTTAATAAGGAAAGAAAACAATCACATGCCAAAGTTGTTAAGGTCTAAGGTAAAAACAGATCTTCTAGCCCTAAAATTGCGAAGAAGGAAAAATTTATGCTAGTTTTGTCATTATACATCAAACTGAAAAAGTTACAGTCACAGTTCTCAGTTGAGACAAAAATGGCACTAAAGGCAACAATATATGAGATTCAATACCATTCATGGTTTCAAGCATCCACTGTGAGTCTTAGAACATAAACTCCAAAGATAAGGGGAGACTACTATAATGCATACTATTAAAACATACTTAGATCTTTAAAACCACATTTTCTGTGGATCAGGAATTCAACCATGGATTTGTTGGATCATTCACTAGGAGTCTCACAAAGTTATAATCGAGTGTGGGCCAGGCTGCATTGTCATCTGCAAGCTCAAGTTGAGGGGCTGTGGGGGGCATTTCCTTGTTCTTTCTACACTAGTAGCAGAATTTGTTTCCTGTGGCTGTAGCATTCACAAAAAACTTGCTTTGTCAAAGCCAGCAATGGACAGAGACTTTAGAGTGGGTCTGCTAGCAGTTTTATGTAATATAACATAATCACAGAAGCAAAACCCTAACAGTATGTACATTTAGTGTAATCACAGGGGAATCATTTTATCACCTTTGCTAATAGTGGTTGGTGATTACTTTGGTCTTTTGCTTAGAATCAAGTCATAGGTCCTGCCAACCCACCAGGGAAGATTATACAAGGGTGTTATTATCAGGCGGTGAGTACCATGGGAGTAACCAAAACATATATCTTCTAATTACAGAACACACTCATCTCTTTCCCAGTAAAGAAAATAAAACATTCCCTTCAGTCACTATGTTTAGCTTAAAATTCAGGATTTTTTTTTTAATTAGGTATAGTCCTTGTTGTCAGATAGGGGTGCAGCTGCCCTGCATCCAGCAATGTATGAACTGAAAATATAAGTTAACTGCTCACATACACTAACACAGATAGCAAAGATACAAGATTGCATGGGTTTAGAGTGACCCCAGTAAAATGTTTCCTTAAAATAACAGCAGACTGAAAGACCCCAGCAAACATGTGTCAATCGCAGTTATGGAATCCTGCAGGACCCACAGTGAAGACATGTCCTAGGAGTGGGATATTCACTTGGCTAGGCACTGTTTCTGACCTCCAGGTGGGAGAGAGGCATCATAGGCTGTAATGCTCCCTTTTCTCTGGCTCTCTTGGACACATTAAAGACATGGGTTATCTCCAGGGATCCCTTGAATGATAAACCAAGGTCTGAAGGTTTCTTTTGGTCTCAACTAGTCAAGAGGATTATCGTCAGAAATACTTTTTCTTTGATACCTTACCAGGCTTTTGATCTATTGGCTTCCAGTTGGCTCTACCTGTTGAGAACCACACCTAGATAATTCCTCCAGGCTCAGTTTTTCCATGTGCCTTCACCTTTCTTACTCTACCCACAGCTTTATTCCCCACCTCTCCCTTTTCCTCTTAGCTTAATGGCAACTTTAAGCTATCAAGATTGAATGACAAGGCTACACCCTTAATCCAATCTTTGTTGCAATACTGGATTCTGATTGGCCTTTGCTTCTCAAAAGCTTTTTCAATCTCATTCCCTACAATTTAAGTCTAGAAGGTGGCTTTTCTCCCAATTTAAAGTCTGCGCTGTCTAGACCATTCTTTTCTATTTATGCTTAAAAACCCATTGATTCTGTCCTGAATTAATTTCTCTCTTACATACCCTGGTAGAGTCAATAACTACCAACACATATAACTAACATTCTGTGTTACCACTTCTTCCTTAGAAATACAAATTGTTTGGTAACAATGTAACATGCTTACTGTCTTTCCAGCCTATAACATCCTTTTCCTGCCATCTATTAGGCCAAACTCTCAGAGAGATATATTATCTTAGGCAACTCTCTATTTCTGGCACCATATATTCAAGCGATCAGATTTGTATTAGGAAAATACAAACCATTCAAGAAATTTTGAACAAAACATTATACAATATAGAGATTTAGAGGTATATAAAACCATTGAAATAGTTAAAGGTATTGGAATCAGAAATTTTACATATACATTTACATATTACTTGGCAAGGCTTAATCTTCTTCCATAAAGTGTTAGTGACATTAAATGAAAAAAAGATAAAAATTGTATAGTACATAATATTTATTGGGTTAGTTATTAATGAAGCCCACTTCCATCCTAAAGACTTAAAAATCAACTTAACGTTCACAATATCTGCCAAATGGCCTGCAGAATTAACCCAGTTCAACCCAAGAAATGTCTGATAGAAGAATGATGATGAAGAAAAGACAAATCAATATTTCTATTGATTATTTAACTACTGGTCCTTGGTATTTCTACAAGGAAATGTTTCCACTGATGTATTTTGCCAAGGGGAATAAAAACATCCATTATCTCTTCTTAAGTTTTTTCATACATGATGAGCCAGAGGGAAATTTTCAATCTGTGGCTAGCAGTGTCACTCAACTAAACAGAAAAAAAAGAAAGGCCTGAAGGGCATATGGAAGCTTCAAGAGCCCACATTGTCAGGGATCACAATTTAGCCAGCCTCATAAGGAAGAAACAACTTTTATGCTCTTTATATATCTATGGAAATACAAATTTGAATCAGGATTTGAATGTCTCCGCTAGTTTGAGCTGTGTCATATTAGCAAAGCTGCTTAAATTTTTATACAGGTTACCTTCATCACAGAGGGTGGGAAATTTCTGTATTTCAAAGGTATAACAGCAATTAGAAAACATTCACAGAATGAGTGTTTAATAAAATGTAGACAATTTTACATTATATAAGGGTGAAATGAGATGAATAAAAGGAAGGAAGAAAGAAATTTAAAGAAGACATAAAAGAAAAAAGATATAAAAGGAAACAGTGAAAAACATGAAATCATAGACAAAAATGTAAAACAAATAGTGTTTCTAACTAGTGATCCAGAAATTAACTTCAATGCCACCTATTCGTTGGATGCATTTTTACATGTAGTTGGCTTCTTTACATTACATTGTTTCAATTCACTTCAATTAGGAGACATTTGTTGAGTATCTGTTACCCAGCCACTTGCCATATATTCCATCAGGCATGATGGTACAAGTGGCCCTGAGAGGCTGGTGTTGGGATCTGAGACAGACACTGTAATGAGTAACTCCAGGAATCTATACTAGAATGATTAGAGAATTATGCTGAATTAACATCATCACAAGACTACAGACTCAAGGAAAAAAAGTTACAATACAAATACAGTGTGAGGGAATTAATTTTTCTTTGCCAACCGAGTAAACCAACTAAACAAGATTCCCAATATGTGAAAGCCATCATCAATTAGGACGCTGCCCACTTTCCAATAGAGTGGTAATAAAATATTGTTTTAATTACAACTTGCTGAGAATTTCCAATTTCTGAGTATAAGATGTGAAGAAGTTGGCAATCACAAAACTAAGTGAACAAAAATAATAGAATATTATTACATTCAATTTAGAAATAGGTCTTCTATAGTTCTTAAGGGTCTGAGAACGTATTTTTCTTGTAGCTTAAAGATATGTTTTAAATTATAATGAAACTTCTTATTTTTATAAAACTCCTCCATAGCTCCTTCTAAAAATACGCAGGAAAATTTATTAACACAACACAAATAATTTCCACAACTGTTTTGGAAAATGCTTAAATGATCAATAAACCCTTTAAATAGCATTTTCTTTCTGGAGAAAAAGCAAGATACAATAAACAGACATTAGTTTTGTACAAATGAAACTTCAAATCATAATTCTTCTATCAGTACTTTCAGTTCTTGACTATTTTGCTTGAACTTCACTCTAAAATGAAGAAAATGATGGTGCTGAGAATATTCAGTGTGACAAGGAATGCTTGGCAAACACCTGTTACAGTGTACATGCTCAGTAAGCAGTAGCCAGTATCATTACTTTTCTGAGTTCCAAATTCTGGTGCACACTCTGCAATTTTAATGTTCTGCTACATCCACTCTGACTCATGTAAAAAGAGATCAATAAAATGGCTAATATCCCTCCTCAATGTGGCTCTGTTTGTCTTATATTCTTACTCTCTATTAAGCAAAATTCTTTTTTTTTTTTTTTGTTCATCTCTAAAAGAAAATGGAGGTAAAACAATTCTAGTCTTTATGGCTCAAAATAATGTGGTTCGAAAGAGAGACCAAGAGAAGCCACCCTGTATCATACATGGATCCAACAGAAAGTGTGGAAATAAAATTTTTAAAATAATGTATTAAAAATAGAAAAGGGTTTATTGCTGCGAGAAATGAGCCTTTTGTGGATTTGTCAAACTCCTGGCAGGTCATTGTGTTGATGAGTATCAAACCCACTGAATCATCTAGTCCACAAACAGGACATCAATTTTTCATTATTTTGACTGGGTACATAGTTCGCTCTTCATTACCTTCTTGAGATAATTTTCTCAAAGAAGATACCAACAAATCGTATCAGAAAATACTAATGCAGAAAATACAAATGGCTTTTTAATAGGAAATCCAAGCTTCAGCTTCAAGCTTCTTTCCATCAAGTCATAAATGTGTTACTTGTTCCTTTCTTGCTCCTTTCCCTAATTAACAAACTTCTTAGAAAAGCAGTATGAACTCATGGCCTCAGCTTCTCCCAACATATTTTTAAACTCTTGTATGAGTCTTTTTTTTTTTTTTTTTTTTTTTTTTTTGCCATCCATTCTGTAAAAACTTTTCCTCGGAAGGTGGTTTTGTTTTTTTGTTTTTTTTCCTTTAGCAATTGCCTCAGCCAATGATTTTCCAGTTTGACAAGTTCCTTCAAAAACTATTCATTTTGGGGTGCATTAATGCTATTGCTTTTGTTTGCTTCTCCTTATACATTTGAAATTATTTCTTCTCAATATCCTTCAAGTTTACTTATTTCTTTATTTGTTATTTTTCCTGGTGTCCCTAGATTCATTTTTTCATTCTCTCTCACACACACATTTTTCTCTTTCATTTGACCCTCAATGTGTTTATTATTATCATATACCCTCAATATGTTTATTATTACATTAATCTACAGTTTTAAAACTCTCTTCTCTGCTATAGATATGTATTTCCAACAAATTTCTTATTACCTCTTCTGGATCCTTCAGCAGTAACTGAAAACCAAATTATTAATTCTTTCCCTGGCCTTTTCACCTCCAAAGAGGCATTGTGTCACAGCTCTTTACAACAGAACTTCAAATCACTGTTCAAAGAAATCAGAGATGTCACAAATGGCAAAATATACCATACTCATGGATAGAAAGTGCTCATCCACTCAAGAAGGATTAAAGACTTAAATGTAAAACCCAAAGCTATATAAACCCTGGAATACAACCTAGGAAATACTATCAGGCACAGGCAAGAGCAAAGGTTTCATGATTATGAAGATGCCCAGAGCAATCATGACAAAAGCAAAAATTGACAAATGAGATCTAATAAAACTAAAGAGCTTCTGAACAGCAAAGGCTACTATCAACAGAGTAAACAGACAACCTACAGAATAGGAGAAAATTTTAGCAAACTATGCATTCAAGAAAGTTCTAATACCCAACATATGTAAGAAACTTAAACAAATTTACTATTTTAAAAATTCCATTAAAATGTGGGCAGAGGACATGAATAGACACTTTTCAAAAGAAGACATATATATGGCTAATAATTATATGAAAAAAGGTCATCACTGCGAATCAAAACCACAATTAGATACCATCTCACACCAGTCAGATGGCTATTAATAAAAAGTCAAAAAATAACAGATGTTGGCAAGGTTGTGGAGAAAAAGGAAAGCTTATACACTGTTGCTAAAAATGTAAATTAGTTCAACCATTGTGAAAGACAGTGTGGAGATTCTCAAATACCTAAACATGAAACATTTGACCCAGAAATCTTATTACTGGGTATATACAGAAGGGAATACAAATCTTTCTGTTATAAAGACACATGCACACATAAGTTCATTGTAGCACTATTCACAGAAGCAAAAACATGTAATCAACATAAATGCCTATCAATGTCAGATTGGATAATGAAAATATAGTACATATACACGTGGGATACTATGCAACCATAAAAAGGAATGAAATCATGTCTTTTGCAAGAATATGTATGGAGATGGAGGCTATTATTCTTAGAAAACTAATGCAGGATCATAAAACCAAATACCACATGTTTTCACTTATAAGTTGGAGCTAAATGATAAGTACACATACAGGGAAACAACACGCAGTGGGAATATCATAATGGTGAAGAGTGGGAAGAGGGAGAGGAATAGGAAAACTAAATATTGGGGATCAGACTTAATATCTGGGTAATAAAGTAATCTGTACAACAAACACCCATGACAAAGTTTACCTATGTAACAAACTTTCACCTGTATCCCTGAACTTAAGGTAAAAGTTAAAAATAATAATAATAAACGTTGTGTTATGTACATCTTGGTTTGTGGTTTGGAAAGGAGTCTTTTGTTTACCTATCTGTACATGTAATATTTTGTTCAAGGGGATTGCAGGAGTCCGGCTTCCTTAGAAGTCATGATGTTTATAGGTGTTAAACTCCAGAGACGATGTCCCTAAAAATTGCATTCTACTCTCTTTGGAATCATCCACTTACTTTTCCCTTGTTTATTCAGTGCAGAAATATTGAGTGCCTACCCTACATAAGTCATTGTACTAGATGCTCAATTAATTACCATTCTTAAACTCACCAAATACCTCATATACTCCTTATTGTATTACATATAATAATAGTCACCTTTATTAAAATTATTTACATAAATGTGTTATAACTCTACAATGCCATGTCTTTAAGTCTTTAAGATGTCTTAGCTAGCTTTATGTGTCTTATAACAACCATTTGCCCATAGCTAATTGAAAAATACTTGTCAAACTTAAATGCGAGTTAGTGACATATTTGACAGTGATAGTCACCAGTTGCTGGTGGTATAGACAACTTGATTCTTTCACTGTGAATAGCAAAGCTGGAGAAGGACAAAGGATTTTCTCCACCATGTATCTGACTCTTTGAACAAATTTGTTCATGGTATTTATGCACTCAAGAGAAACATTAATTCAAATCACATTTGAGGTAATTTATGCTTACTTACACAATACTGGGCAGAATTCTTACTTGATCAAACTTTTTCTTCACATTGGTATCAAGGTAAATTATTAGAATAAATTAGAATTACAGTGTTATGAACTGAAGGCTGTTCCCTCAAAAGTCATATGTTAATGCCAAAGCCCTTACCCACAATGCAATGGTACTTGGAGATAGAAACTTTGAAGAGGAACTAAAATTAAATGTAGTCATAAAGGTGTGGCCCTAACTAACCAAAGCTTGAGTGTTTTTATGAGAAGAGGAACAGATACCAGCGATCTCTCTACCTTTATGCTAGTACAGAAGAAAGGTCACTTGAGAACACAGTGAGAGACAGCTATCTATAAGGCCAGATGCAAGCCATCAGTGGAAACAAAATTTGCCAGCACCTCGGTCGACCATGAACTTCTAGCCTCCAGAGCTATAAGAAAATAAATGTCTGTTGTTTATACCACCCAGTCTGTGATATTTTTTATAGCAGTTTGAGCAGATTAATGCATGTAAAATAGCATTTAGTGAGCAGGGAGGCACCATGCATTTCTTTAATGGTGAGCCTTATTCTAAAGCAATTAACATTGATTTGTTAATTGCTTATTCATTGTTATTGTTTTTTGATCCTAATCAGCATGTTCTTTGTAGAAAATCTGGAAAAGAGAGTAACAAAAAGAAAAAAAAAAATAGACTAGGCTAGCTTATCTCATAATAAACTTCCTAAATTCTTATTAAAATCTCCAAGGAACCAAAACAATTAACACGCAGTTTTGAAAGTTTACCAACCCAATCTCAAAATCTAAGAGAAAGCTTAATCGACCATTTATTCTATTTAACAGAATTTAATATACAGTTGGTAGCCCATCCACTCTAGGGATTCCAGCTGAAAAGAAAGGGAACAATTATTTGTTAGGCTGGGTGCTCTTGTCCTTTTTTCCTGTTTCTGGGAATGTTACACTGTCAACACCCCTTATTCACTCCTCCCTGTAGGAAACACATGCTGTCTTCCTCCTTCAGGCTTAGGTCATAGAGACAGCACCAACAGGTGAAGGCCTGAGCTTGCCTTGCTCCACATGAGAAGGTAGGTCTATCTAGCTCAGAGTACAGTAACAGTAATTCCATTTGGCTGCTGATCTGAGTTCAAGTTCTCCACCAATTTTATTATTAACAAAGTGGATTTTAATCTCAATATGCCTGGATTCTATGCCGATCATCAATTGGTTCAGAAATGAGGCAGAAAAAGTATGTTTTATAACAAGCCACTTAAAATAGCTAGGAAGACTTTTTGTCACTCTTTCCTGGATTTCAAAGGCACAATTTGTTTTGTAATAGAAAAATGGGTTATTGTCAGTTTTTCCTGGCTTCTTATCATGTCCTCCAACTGATGTCTCCAAATTCAGAAAACGCAAAATGAGAAACAGCTGATTTAGAGATTGGGCTAGGGATTTGCGTGTGGCTGGCAGTGGTATATTCTATCTTCAGAAGAGAGGTAGGGTAGAAAAAGATTGCAAATTAAGAAGACCTTCTAAGTGAAAATTCTTTAGTTTCTGTTTACTGGCCTATGAGATGAAAAGATGACCTGCTTTTGATCTACGAAGGTAAAGTGATTTTCAACCAACCAGGAAGAGGATGGAATCTGGGACAAGATATACAGTATGTCATTTGACAAATGCTGGTTCTGGGTAGATACCAACTTTCAAAAATGAGTACAATGCAATTTTCAAATAAATGGGCAATTGTAATAAAATGTAATAAGATGTGAAATGTGCAATAATTAGAACAACGACTTGAGGGTCATGAAAAATGTACTGTAGACAAAGGTTAAAAAGGGGGTACTTTAATGCTTATGGATAACTTGCTTCTGAAAATCATTTATAAAGGGGACTGTTTTGATGTTCCTAGTTATTTGATTCATTTTAGAGCTCAGTCAAGTAGATTTCTACAAGAAGGCATTCTCTGACAGAATACCAAGCATAAGAGACAAAAAGACAACCCACTGAAATTAAAAAGATGATTGGTATAGTTCGGTTATTTATCCTCACCCAAATCTCAAGTTAAATTGTAATCCCCAATGCTGGAGGTGGGGCGTGGTTGGAGGTGTGTGGATCATGGGAGTGACCCTCATGAATGACCTGTGCCATCCCCTTGGTGATAAGTGCTCTTGCTCTGAGTTCACACAATATCTGGTCATTTGAAAGTGTGTGGCATCTCCCCCCCTCTCCCTCTTGTTCCTGCTCTTGCCATCTGACGTGCCTGCTCCGTCTTTGCCTTCTGCCATGATTATCAGCCTCTCCAGAACCCCCAGAAACAGATGTGTCTATGCTGCCCATACAGCCTACACAACCATTTGTCAATTAAATCTTTTTTATCTTAAATTACCCAGCATAAGGCATTTATTTATAGCAATGCAAATGGACTAATAACAATGATAGACAGGATATGAAAGTGTTTTATCTGTATATGGAGAATAACAATAAGAGGTAAGATTCTAAGTTTGGAAAATAGATAAAAGTCTGACCTAAAATTTGAGGGATTTTGATTGTTTGTTTTGGGATAGTACACAAATAATTAGAAGAGAAATAAATTTAATGATGTATTTGTTTTTCCAAGATCATGAGGTTGAAATGGACTTAATGAATTGCTTAAAAATACTCACTAAGAAAAAAACAAACTAAACATAACAAATAAAAGGAAATACATCTGGGCATATTCTGAGGGATATGTGAAATGAAATTTAAAGCAGAGAAAAATTCATAACTATTAAGAAAACTATTAGGCCAAGTGTGGTGCCTCACGCCTGTAATCCCAGCACTTTGGGAGGCAGAGGTTGGTGGACACAAGGTTAGGAGTTCAAGACTAACCTGGCCAACATAGTGAAACCCCATCTCTACCAAAAATACAAAGATCATCTGGGCATGGTGGCACTTGCCTGTAGTCCCAGCTACTTAGGAGGCTGAGGCAGGAGAATTGTTTGAACCTGGGAGGTGTAGATTGTGGTGAGCCTAGATTGTGCTACTGCATGGGAGTCTCAAAAAACAAACAAACAAACAAACAAACAAACAAACTTTTAATAAATATCAACTTCTAGAAATAATGGAGTTATCAGACTTTTCTGTGTCACTAAATGTTCGAACACTTCCAAATCAGAAGGAAATATAAAGTGGTCAAAGAATGTTATACCAGCCAAGTTGTCATTTATATCTGAAAATAACAGTAAAAAGTACGTAATATGCAAATGCTATTATGCAAATAGAAAATGTATGTATTTGCATAGTACACTTGTGATTACCTCCAATAATTATTATTGCCCTTTTCTAGTTTGTATTTGTCTCTCCACCAATTGAAACATATCATTAAGTGATTTAATCATTAAGTGATTGAATGATATGCTTCAGTTGGTGGAGAGACAAATACAAACTAGAAAAAAATTAGAAAACTTGTGTTTTTCAAAGACTTTCAGGTCTTCTCTTGCTTCATTTGTATCCCAAATTCTATAATAATCGAGGCCCTATGTTTTTCAGAAGACTGTGTCCATGGGGGAAAACTTGACCCTGTTTTGCTTTTGTCTTTTGGCAGTATTTACAGCTGTGCTTCTTCATGGGCAAGCTTTACTCTTGATGTGTTTCATATCATTCAAAACCATTATTGATACTGCTTGTTTCCACTATTTAACTATGACCAAATGTTTGATGCACAGTGCCAGAAAAATTGTCAGATAAATTATGTTTTATTTTTGCTTTTCTCTCTCACTAAATAAAGGAGGTAACATTGAGCCACTTACGGCCATTTCTATAATCAAGGGAATAATATTATTTTCTGCAACTATAAAATACATTTGAATTAATTTAAGTCATTTTAAAAAATCAGGTAAATAAAGCAAACACGGAAAAGTTATCCTGTATCATTCTTATTTACTGTATGCTTTGAGTGCCTGCAATGCCAGGAATTATTCTATACTTTAAGACTGTATCTGTGAGCAAAACAGATATAATATCTACATGAGAAACTTTACAGTCTAGTGGGTATGGGTGATACAGATAAATACTTGGGCAATAATAATTATTGGAGGTAATCACAAGTGTTTTTAGATAACTTACTCCTATAACTAATCTAGTGTTGACATTTTTTGTTGTTAAAATACCAGTATACGGAGCCTGATTTCAACCAAGAAAAAATAATGCAATGAAAAGCTGTAAGAAACACTCTAAAGTATTAGTGGTGGTCATTTCTAGTTGGCAAAATTATAAGAGATTTTCATTTCTTTTATTTTCTCTTTTATATGTGTTCAAAATGTTTAAACTAAGAACAAGAAAATCAGATAAGTGTATATACAAACATTTGTCTCTCTCACAGTATGAAGATAAAAAGAGCTAAGCAGCAGAAAGTTCAGGGCTACCATTTTCCTTCACCTTTTTATTTTGAAATATTTTCCAAGTTTCTAAAAAATGAGAGAAAATATTTTATGTAATATATCTTTAAAAAGAAAATATGAAATAAAAATGCAAATATTAAATTTGAATAATTTGATATTTTTCAATCGCATGTCCTCTGTATGCTCATTTTTTATAATTCTGTTTTTTTGTTTTTTTGCTTTTGTTTTTTTTAATTGCATTTTAGGTTTTGGGGTACATGTGAAGAACATGCAAGATTGTTGCATAGGTACACCCATGGCAGTGTGGTTTTCTGCCTTCCGTCCCCTCGCCTGTATCTGTCCTTTCTCCCCATGCTATCTCTTCCCACCTCCCCATTTATTATAATTCTTTAGACAAATTTTCCGTTTTCATTACAATCACTAAAATGTCATTTAGAGTGTTTTTAAGAACTTCTCTTGGTGGGTATGCTATTATTTAATTTGTCATTTCCCTTTTATTAGACATATGGCTGATGACAGTGTCAAGTAGGAATATCATGAGCAGTGGGTGCCTAACTCTTTATCTGGATCTCAAAATCTCTTATGATAGAGTCTCAGACTCAGAAAATCTGGATTCAAGGACAGAAACTCTGACCTTTTTTGAGATACAGCCAAGTAACCCAACTACGAGTGTTTTACATCTTTATACAATTTGGGCTCATTTGCAGGCTCTGCTCCAGAGTATCTGCATTATCTTGGAAAACAACCTCTGTAAGCCTCAGTTTCTTCACCTATGGAATAAGGACTAATACTACCTCATATTCTAGAGTACAGATTAAAGGAGAAGGTGCATTCACTGGATTTAGCACAGTGCTCAGCAAATGATCAGCAACTGTTTTCTCTTCCCTTTTCTGGAAGATAACTACCTTTGCTGCGATCTCACTCTTCTACCTCAAATCCTTTCTGCAATTCCCATTTCATGCCGCCATCAGCTATGCCCCGGGAGCTCTGCTCTTTGCAGCTCTGCTTTCCTTTCTACATTTCTTATTCCCAGCTACACTGCCTGTGCCCCATCTATATTAGAAGGGGCTTATCTTATTTCTCCACTCTATAAATAACAGACTGCTGATAAGAATAATAATGGAAAGTCAGATTACAGCAGAATAGAATCAGGGGGAAATAAAGGTAACATTGAGTGAAGTTCAAGCGCGAAGAAAGGAGACATCGTAGATAAATGATTCTATGCCCAGAGGTGATGAATGCCATCAAGCAATAAATACACAAGGGAAAAAAAAAAGGTCACCATGAATACGGAGGAGTGAAAAAAAAATCAAGGAATAGTGAGACCAAACAGGGTATAAAAAGACGGGTCTTGAGCTAAGAAAGTGGAAAAAATGGCTAACGGCATGGATTTCAGGATGAAAGGCAGAGTGCTCAGGGGTGAGAGAAGATCCAGTCCATCATGAAAGCATTTCAGGCACAAAAGGAAGACAAGGTCAGTGAAGAGGCAGGGACGCCAGCAGAGAGCGGCGTTGATAAGGTATTGATGTTCAAGCCCTGGAAAAACCAGATAGGATTTTAATCACCTAGAGATGGGCACAGAGGACAAGAGCAAATGTTGGATGTTGATATTTTAAAAAAACCACAAACGTGTGTGAAGCTGCTGACAACAGTGTATAGCACCCAGTTGGATGTGCTGAGTGGCAAATTTCAAAAAATAAATAAAATTTGAAAAATGAGTCTGGCTTTGAGGTGTGTCCAGCCCTTGAGTGACCTGTGGACACTAGTTGCCCCTGTGAGTGGTAATTCTGGGTCTTGATGGTTACCTTCTGCTTCTCTTCCTAAGGGTGGAGTCCTAAAACAAGTTTCTGGTGTGTCTCCCTGCCTCTGACAGTGGCTGTCAGATGGATGTTTTTGAAGAACAGCTTGGAGAATGCCGTCTGCTTACTGCAACCCCTTCTGTGGTTTGCTGCTACCTGCAGAGTAGAGCCCACATTCCGGGCTCTGGCACCAAGATCTCCTCCATGTAGAATAAACTGAACATGCCATTTGGATTCTCCATATTCCCTGTAAGATGTCTCAGGCCCTGGAGCCTATAATTCTCTCCCTTGTGTCATTTGAATACATTGAAAAGCAGGGCCCACAGACTGGGCCAAGGGCTTCATGTTCCATTATGTTCTGAAAAGGGACAGCCAGCTCATCCAGGCTCACTTTGTGTGAATACTTCTCGTCCCAAACACATCTGCACATTATTACCTGTAATTCTTGCAGCAGCTCCATGAAGGAGAAATTGCTTTCCTCTTTTGGCAGACTAAGTAAGAGTCACTATCCTTTGCTTATTACAGAGGAGTTAAGTGATGTGCCCAGAGCATCTGCAGTAAATGTGTGAGCCAGTCTCTGCAGTCATCTTGCAAAGTCTATGCTTTAATGACTGACTGCTGTGTTTCTGCTCCCCAACCAAGTTTTCCTTGAAATGCTTTGTGCATTGTTAGTTTTTGCTTGATCATTCAAACTGGTATTCTGATCACTGATTATTATTTCCTTCTCAGTGACCCTTTTAAGGTTGACATTATCATCCATTTTTGAATAGTCTATTAATTTGGTAATAGCTTTTTCTCTGGGGCTTTGATATCAGACATAGCTTAATTTCAATCTCAGTTCTGCCAATGACTTGAGTAAGTCATTAAAACTGTTCATTCCTTAGTTTTCTGAGAAAATAGAGTAAGAGGCGGGGCACAGTGGCTCAAGTCTGTAATCCTAGCACTTTGAGAGGCCAAGGTGGGTGGATCACAAGAGGTCAGGGGTTCAAGGAGTTTGAGACCAGTCTGGCCAACATGGCTAAACACCATCTCTACTGAAAATACAAAAACTAAATGAATAAATTAGCCAGGTGTGCTGGTGGGCACCTGTAACCCCAGATACTTGGAAGGCTGAGGCAGAAGAATCTCTAGAATCTGGAGGGCAGAGGTTGCAGTGAGCCAACGTCATGCCATTGTACTGTACTCCAGGCTGGGTGATAGAGTGAAACTCCATCTTAAAAAAAATAAAAGGGGTGAAAAGAAAATGAATCTTTTCCCTGTCTACCTCTCAGGGTTGTTAGAAAAAGCAGATCAGACAATGCATGAGAAGGTGCTTTCTAACACAGAATATGCTCTGTAAATGTACGGAATAATTAGGACGCCACCTTGCCATCATCTTTTTTGTCTCTTAATCCAGGCACAGACAAAGTCTGTCTATAATCCCTGATTGGACCTTTGAGGCACTTACCTATCACTAAAATTCCTGTAATAATCTTCTCAGGATATTGAAAAACATTTCCGAAATGCTTCATTCCTAGATTGAATTAAAAAGTTTAGTGCTTTTCTCACCTGATCTAAAAGGCAAATCGTTATGCCAGGAGTCATATGTGACTTTATGTTTCTCTTCACCCTTAAATGTTTTTAACCTCTATAAGTTTGTGATAAAGAAGAATGAGTAAAGAAAAGACAAAACAATACCACATGAAGTGATTTATTTCCAGATTCAATAGAGTCATCCCGAAATACAGAAAGAATACATTTTCACTGATTTATTGCTTTGCCAATTAAAAAGCAATTTAGCAGGTTTCATTATAGTTTCTCCATTGGGAGGAAGCCAGAGGAAAAGTTTTAATTTTTAAAGGCTGACCTTGTTGCATCTCATCTAAGAAAACTAGAAAATATCAAATATTTCTTTTAAAAATTGGAGTCTCCAGGCCTCAATTTATTTTTTCTTCCTGAAACTCAAGATGGGGAATAGGGCAACTTTACTTTTTTGTAAGTATTTTATATAGGTTCAGAAGATGACTAAGTTATGAGGAAGAGATTGTGAAAACTAAATCAATAATCAAATTCTGATTTTTTTTTAGTTCTTTATGGTTTATACAGCATGATTTGAATTTATTTTTACATTAATCACTATGGCATACATGGCATTTATTACCTTTTTTAAGATGAAAAACCCAGCCTCAGACAGGTGAAATGGCATGCTGGAGAATCCAGAATTAAATATGCCAAAATACGAGCAAATAGTCTGAATATTAGAGAGCAAAGTTGTGCAATCCAATCCTTCTACATAGAGTACCTCACATCCTCATAAAAACAATCTCTTTAGATAAAACCAGCAATTTCCTTTTGAAAACGTAGGATATTGATGCTGCAGAATCAGGCAGCTGCCCTTTGTCTCCTAACCTAGGAAAGGCAGAGCCAGAGGGTGAACCCAGGGTTTTCTGCCTCTAGAGCCTTCTACAATCCATGGGGCTACATCATTTTCTTATTGAAAATAAAGAAAACATCCAATGGGCTCATGAGTAGAATTTGTATTTCTGTATGAGAACATACCACTGTGGTCACAGCAGGGTATTGTAGGCAGTTCCACTGAGCCTCAGCTTTAATAAGGACCCCGATGAAGCAGTCAGGCAAAGTGGCAGCTGGATTTTCCAGGCTGCCCATTCTGAATTCTGAATACCTTTGACCAAAATGCTCCTGGACACAGGAAGTTCATGAGTCAACCTACAGACCTCAGATGAGCCCATGAAGGTCACCTTTGAGAAGTCCAGTGTGCATGTTCTCTTTGCAAAATGGCACAATAAGATAGGAGCATAGCTTCAGAGGAGCTGAGCTGGAAAGGGCATTCAGAGAAGACCCTACTGGCAAAAGGACATTCTTGTTAGTTGAGTTTCAAAAATTTCTCTAAAAAATGAACTTAATTTCCCAGTAAGAGCACCTGAAATGTGTATAAGGTATAGCTGTGGAGGCAGAAGCTTGCTCTCTGGCTGGATAGGAAAAATTTAGGCCTTGGTTCTGTTTCATGTGCCAGTCAACCTCAAAGAGTCCTGGCTAGAGAGGAGTGAAGGGCTTTGTGCTTAGTCCCAGCACAAGGTTGCCATGCCTCCCTTTTTTATTTTTATTTTATTATTATTTTTTTTGCGAGACATGGTTTCACTCTGTCACCCAGGCTAAAGTGCAGCCTCCACTTCTTGGGATCAAAGGATCCTCCCGCCTCAGCCTACTGAGTAGCTAGGACCACAAGCATGCACCACCATACTCAGCTAATTTTTTACCTTTTTGCAGAGACAGGGTTTTGCCATGTTGCCCAAGCTGGTCTCAAACTCTTGACCTCAACTGATCCTCCTGCCTCAGCCTCCCAAAGTGCTGGGATTACAGGTGTGAGCCACTGGGCCTGGCCAGAAGCTTCCTTTTTATGAGTCATTTCCTTGTACTTGTTCTCTGCTTGCCCCTTGGGTTCTGAAAAGGGTCCTTGCAGTCTAAGCAACAGCAACATATACAAACAGGTAAATATGTCCAATAAGCTGTTCTTTCCCCCTTCTGGTCTGAGAGTGGGAGGGCAGAGCCTTTTATTAACTGGCCTATTCCCTGACTATCAAAATGGGACAAAGTTACAGAGAGCATGTTTCTGCCTGCTCCTCAGTCTCCCCACACTCTTGTCTCCGTGTCTGTTTCCACCTCTTGTTTTCTCTCTCTGTCTCAATGTGTAGTGAAAATCTTGGGTTCTGGGCTTTGACTTGCCCAAGATAAAATTATTTATTTTGTTTATATCAATCAATAATACTTTCATATTTTTTCTATGAAAATTGCAATAGTGTTTTAGATTAAATTCTAGATACTTTGTAATTTGCACTACCATTGAAAATGGTATATTTTCTCTAGTTGGTGTTCTTGGTATACAGTGAAATTCTTTCCAGAAACATTTCCAAACTCTCCAGTTATATTGAATAGATCATCTGTAAATATGTTGGATTAAATATTAATCATCAAATAATCTATTGAAACTAAGATAAATTCCTTGATATCCTAGGTATTGGTTTGGGGATCTTTTAAAATTATTTAGCCTTTTTGAGACTTGGGTTCTTTATTTTCCAAATGGAACTAATATGCCTCTCACAGGGGAATCATGAAGATTACTTGAGCTAATGGATATTTGGTGGTTGGCTCAGTGTGGATCCTGGCTTGGACCAGAACTCACGCATGGGGCCACAGCTTAGATTTCTAAGGCCAAAAATTATAGTCTAGCTCTGTGCCCAGAAAGGGGGAAAAAAAAGGCATGTCTCAGTCTTTGCTACAGTGCTAATGTTCCTGCACTGTAGAGATTGTCTTTTTTCAAGATTTCAATATGTAAGAGATTTTGGTGTGCTCTACCACACACACACACACACACACACACACACACACACACACACACATTCCCTCTTAGGTCTTCTTAAATACATTGGATACAGCATGTGGCATGCTCTACTCAGTCCACAGCCAATGATTCCTAACTGTATTCAAAGTTTCACAATCCTTCATACGTAACTACCTAAGAGGCAGAGGGCTGCTTACCAAAAAACATGGATAAGTGTCTCCAAGCACACATATATATACAAAATACAGATATGCGAATAGAATGTGCAATTTTTGTTGACACAGCCATTTCCAAAGTATACGATGGTAAGAATTGTACTCTTTTGTGTTATGCCCACAGCCATGAGGTGAAGTGCACAGACCATGTGTCATGTGCAGTGTTGGACAATGTAGGAGCATATGTTCATGAATTCTCAACTGCCCAGCATGATTTCACATAATCATCTTCAATCTACAGACAATGAAATGAAGGCTATGGGAAGTTTGAGACACTCACCAAAGATCTCCCACGCTAAAAGGTAGCACTTTTGTGAATGAAGCCCAAGTCTGATTACAAAAGCTGTGCTTTTTCTGTCATGATTCTACATTGAGAGCCTGGATGAACAAAGTCTAGTTAGCAGCTTGTCCAGAACAAAAGTCAGAGTGAGAGAATTTGTTAACATATTCCAGAACCAGACAGCAGTTCAGCTCAGCCAGCACATAAGTTCTGTGAAAAGAACTAGTGGGGGATAAAATCGTGAAAGTACGTTGGGATTCTTAAGAAGGTGTATTAGGAATTCCTAAAAATTAGAATTGCAAATTGTCTGCTCAGTCAGTAAAGGCATAGTATTAGAAGGAATTGGTTTGAATGCCGGTTACTACTCACTTGCTGTGTGTTCTTAGGTGAGTTGCTTAATTCTTCTGCTCCTCAATTTTCTAATCTTTAACATAAGGCTAATCCTAGCACCTACTGATGAGATGAAATAATGAGGTATTTTTCTCATTGTTTATGAGGAACCAAATTATCAACCCAGCAACTTTATATATAGAACAGAGCACAGGATCTGGGTCAAGTGATAAAATGTGGTTATCAACTAATTTCTGACTCTGATTATTCACAGATGACTGATCTCTCTGGCCTCAGTTGACCCACATGTCAAATGGGGAGGCACATAAGCCATACCATGCCTACTGCACAGCCTGTGGAGATCAAGTCAAACCATGAGGAACAAAAAGCACTTTCTAAGACATACATGTTTGCCATATGCTAACTGTTCTCATTTTCCTAAACCTAGGGATTCGCCTGGACACAGGACTCTCAGTGCTGGAACTAGAACAGTCCCAAGAAAACTGGGACAGTTAGTCACCTTATTATTTCCAAACAAAGATCAGAGGAACTAAAGAGACATCGAAGAAGAAATCTCTGTGGGCAGAGCCATGGACTGGGTGTCAGTAGAACTGGAAGGAAAAGTTGGCTTTACCAGTTGACATACTCAAGACTGTGACCTGCTCAAACCTGCCCCTGCTGTTGCTGAATTAGATAACCTGGCCAAGGTCTGCCCTTACCATCTTCAAATTCTGGGGCACGGGGAGTATTTGGAGCACTCAGATTCCCATGGCAGATTGACAAAGCATGTCTCAAACAGTGAGTTTCTTGGGATTGTGTCCGTCACCCTAGAGCTCCCTTGATGATCTTGAAATTTCTTTTTCCATGACTCATAAATGACAGACCCATGGATGTGTTTTCAAAGAAAGGGTGCTTCAAGATTCACAGCACCCCAAAGCCTTTACATTTTATTCATTCCCTATCTGTCATTCTTTTTTCTTTCTGTATCCTTTCACCTCTCCCTGTTCAACTGAAGTGGTGTCTTGAATACTGTACTCTCCCTTCCCTGATCTTCAGCCAGTAGCACTGGACAGCTTTCAGTCCCACCTTGCCCCCATCCCTGATCTACCTGTGACCCCATGGAGCCTGAATTATCTCCACTTGCTGAATTTGTTTAGTTTTTAATGCTTTTGGTTTAAAATGAAGGCGAAGCAAGCAAAATAGAAATAAAATGCAGCAACTCCACACCTTATTGCTTTCTGCTTCTAGGCCCAACCCTCAGAAGAACAAAGGTAGTTAGTTGGGTGTTTTTTGTGTTGTTCTTTCTTAATTTTAAAATTTTAGATATATTCTCCTGTGATTGATGTTGATCTGGTTCCTTTAAACCCCTCTTCACTCCTCTAACCCCATCTACTCAATTTTCAGTGTGTCTGCTGATTTTCTTTGTCACTTTATGAATATATTTGCAACTTCATTTTCTTACTCATCAAATATGAATGTATCTCTTGACTCCCACCTGTGTGATAAGAATATTAATGCCCTTTTTCTTTCCTTCAGCTATCTTCCTACTTTTACATTCCAAATGTCATCATCCTTTTTTTTCAAAGTCTAAAATAGGTATTTCTACACCGTAGTCTATAACTACCTTCCATGTTTTGTCTTTATGTGGATTCTAAAGGTTAACAATAAGTAGTTTCCATTAAAAACAACCCTAAAACTAGTAGCTTAAAACAATGCATATCCTCCCATGGAGCTGTGGGTTAACTGGGCTCATTTGCACAGTGATTTCTTGGTGACTTTCATACAGTTGCAATTTTATAACAGCTGGGTTCCATAAAGAATTTGCTGGTTATGAAATTAAGCCTGTTTTCTTCATTTCCATGTCTGAGTCCTGAGCTGGGATGGCTGGAACACCTGGATATGGCCAGGAATTGATCTCCACACAGACCCTCTACATGGCTACCTTGAGTTCCCTCACAGCATGGTAGACTAAATTATCAAAATAATTGAACTACTTGCCTGGCGGATGACTTACCCCAAAGTGAGTGTGTGAAGAGCCCCAAGCAAAAGGTCCACAGATTATTTGTAACACAGACATACAAGAACGACACTTTTGCAGCATTCTATTGGTAAAACAGGCCATGACGTCCAGCCCAGATTAGAAGGGAAGGGAATTGGACTCCACTTCTTGATTAAAGGACTAGCATGAGCATGCAGGAATACATGCAGAAGTTGCAGTGAGCCGAGATCCTGCCACTGCACTGCAGCCTGGGAGACAGAGCGAGATTCCATCTCAAAAAAATAAAAGAGTGAACAGCAGAAAAGCTGACTTTGAGCTCTGTGTTAATGGGTACAGCCTGTAAAGTAACAGCTCTCATTTTAGGAAGCTGGTGTAGCAAAACTAGATACAAGAAAAGGGGTGGTTTAGCTTTGGGATTCTGGTTTGCTCTTTTGCTACCATGACTATCCACAGAATGTTTATTCTAATTTTCAAGAGGAGATCCTCTGATTTTGTCTTCTCTGTTTGTTTGTTTGTTTTGCCAGGCTCCTTGGTATTCTGTACCTGATGATGGGATTGAAGAGTCAGACAACTGTCCCATACACAGATTTTATGTGAATACCTCTTTTCAGACCTTATTCTCCCTTCTGTTCTTTATTGTACTTCACATTTCTGAGTCCCAAGTCACCATGGGGTTATGGAGGGTCCTACATATTGGTTCCGTTTCATCCTTAGCCCCTAATCATGTATTGAAATCCAGGCTGTGGCTTATCTTCCGTTACATCAATCTCCTTCCTTCTGTTGGCTTTCTATTTCCCAGAATTTTTTTGAAACCTATTTTCTATTGATTCTTTCAAATATCATTATATGTATTGCTGTATTCTCATGATAGCATTTTTGTGATGTCTCTGGAAGGAGAGGGAGAGGTGACAATCAACAGATGTACATTCTACCCAGATGTATTAGTTCTTTTTCACACTGCTGTAAAGAACTTCTCTGAAGCAGGATAATTTTTAAAGAAAAGAGGACTAATTGACTCACAGTTCTGCATAGCTGTAAAGCTTCAGGAAACATACAATCATGGCTGAATGGGAAGCAGGTGTGTTCTTCACAAGGCAGGATAGTGAGAATGTGAAGAAGACACTGTCAAACACTTATAAAACCATCAGATGTAGTGAGAACTCTATCACAAGATCAGCATGGGAGAAACCACCCCCATGTTCCAATAACCTCTCTCCCTTGGCACATGAAGATTATAGGTCTCTCATTTGACACATGGGGATTACAATTTGAGATAATCTGAGATGAGATTTGGGTGGGAACACAGAGCCAAACTGTATAACTAGAGCAAGAAGCCCTAAACTGCATTGGTTAAAGTGTGTCTTCCAGGTCTGAATTTCTGCTTCTGTGACACTTTAAGTCCCTCCATATTTCATACTCATCTTGGCTCTCCCCAAAACTCAGACCTTGGCTCTCCTCTCCTGACTGATTCTAGATTTGTGCACTAGTAAACTCCCCCTCCAACTTCTCATCTTCAGATAATTCTCATTTCAGCAAATATCATCAATGTCCACCTAACAATCATTTTCTCCTCTTTTCTCATTTGCCAAGTATTAATGATTCTACTTTTCAAATAACTCTTGAATTGCTATGATTCTCTGTGTCTTCACTGTGCCATTCTTTTTATACCACCATTCACTCTCCTTTGGTCTTGTAACTGTTTCTCTTTCATTCATAACCTTCTCCACTGATGTTTCATATCGCCATCAGTATATTTTTAAAAATCAAAATTTAGCTTGTCTTTGCAAAATCTTTAGAAGTCGTTTCATAATTTCTTAGAAGAAAATAGCCTGGTCTTTCTTTCCTTCAGGAGTCTTATTCTTGCTTGCTCCTACCTAATATCTCTGCTTTGTTGCTCAGGCTAGAGTGCAGTGGTGCAAGCTTCTCTCACTGCACCCTCTGTCTCCCATGTTCAAGTGATACTTGTACCACGGCCTCCCTAGTAGCTGGGATTACAGGTGTGTGCCACCACACTCAGCTAATTTTTGTATTTTTAGTGGAGACAGGGTTTCACCATATTGGTCAGGCTGTTCTCTAACTCCTGACCTTAAGTGATCTACCTGCATCATCTTTCCAAAGTGCCAGGATTACAGGTGTGAGCTCAAGCATCCAGCCTGCTTTTTTAAAATTATGTCACAGAGACATATTTCTTCCTGTCTTAATCTGCTTCTCTTTCTTACCATTGTAAAAGTTAAACTGCTGATAAAGACTTAAATGCTGTACATTTATATTTTCTTATAATATCATCATATGTCTGTTTCCATGTCATTAGAATCTCTTCCAAAACATTATATTTAATGACTATTCAATCTTAACCCCCAAAATTTCCCTAATATGACAGATTCTTTTTATTTCCATGCTATTATAAAAGCATTATTTTGGGCAGAGGTAAATGTGTGAATATCTAACTTTTTATAATTTTTATAATGAAAAAGTGAACACCAATCATCTTACACAACTTTCTTTTTCTTGACTTATGATTTTGTTTCTTGTTTTGGTTGTTGAGAGTACTGCTTAAAATATGGTTTTTTCAAGAATGGTCCAGAGAACCATGTTTTAGCCCCTTCATATGAGAAATTGATTTTTTACGCTTCTCTTATACTTGTCAAGATAAACGATTCTTGGTTCGTGGTCATTTTCCATAAACATTCTCTATCATTTTAGATCATAAGTCTGAGACATTGATTTTATTTCTCTAGAAGTAACCTACATTTCCCTGTATGGAGAGTAGTAGAAATTTTTTCTTGATTTTTAAAATTATATAAGGCTATTCTTGCATTGCTATATAGAAATACCAAAGATTGGGTGATTTATAAGAAAAGAAGTTCAATTAGCTCACCGTTCTGCAGGCTATACAGTTAGCATAGAGGCATCTGCTTCTGGGGAGACTTCAGGGAGCTTTTAATCATGGTGGAAGGCGCAGTGGGAACAGGCATCTCATGCAGGGAAAGTAACAGCAAGAGAGAGAGCCAGTGGTGGGGGAGGTACCGCATACTTTTAAAGGACAAGATGTTGTGAGAACTCACTCACTATCATGAAGACAGCACTAAGACATGAGAGATCTACCTCCACGACCCAAACACCTCCCACAAGGCCCCCGTCCAGCACTGGGGATTATAATTCAAAATGAGATTCGGGCATGGGCAAATATCCAAACTATATCAAAAGTTATTTTTAACATGTCCAAAAAATTATCCAAATTTTTGAATTTTCTTAGAATGAAATGAGATTTTATCTATTTTCAAATATTCTTTTCTATAGAAAACTTCAGTTTTTTTCCTGATCTCAAAGCATCTTCCAACATTCAAATAATATATATATATATATATATATATATATATATATATATATATATATATATTTGGTCAGGATTCTCTTCTGTCTTCTATGAACTTCTCATTTTATTTACCATAAATTTCACCTCTTTGTTCTTCTATTTGAGTCTGTTAGATTATTTTCATTTTTTACTGCCCAACATTAATTTAACATTACGCAATGCCAGTTCTGTTTGTTCAGGTACCAAAAGCAGAATTCAGTTTTGCTTTGGACTTTCCTGTCATCTTTATATCTCCTCCAGATCTTTTTCCATTGTACTTTATCTTTTTCTCTTAGCATTTTCCTTCAGCGTCCAGCTTTCTTTGATCCTCAAGACAGAGAGAATATCTGCAAAACCACCAGGGTTTCCTCCTCCTCTTTTCTAACCACAGCTTCATTGGATGCATTAATAGCTGTGACATTGTGAGTCTGAAAGTCAGAAGAATACAGATTTTAATTATGTGAAAATTTCATGTGCTGTCACCTCGGGGAATATAATTCCATTATAATTAGTGATATTTGAGAGATATGAATTCAAATTCAGATCAGCTGCTTAGTCCGAGGTCTGGTATTAAGGCAGTTTTACCAGTGATAATGCCTCTTGTGAGGGCCAAATAGTTTTAACAAATGAACCAAAGAAATAAGAAATTATTAGTAAGAATTAGGAGAAAAAAAATAAAAGGATTTGGGAGCAGTAAGAGAAAAACAGATAAAGCAAATAGAAGAAAATAAACAGCTTTTGCAATGAAGGTTTTTTGGGGGGAAATGAGAAAAAGATACCTCTGCATTTTTAAACACCTCCCTGTCTATTAGAAAGGGAAGAGAGCTTGGATGAGACCTGAGCTTGGATGAGACCTGAGGAGACAATTGGTCATCAACAGGACTCTGGTTTTCTCAGGCATGGAGTTGTATCTACTCCCGATCATGAGCTCTGACCTGTGCCTACCTATCCTCTTCTATTTTCTTTCACTGATTAGTTGCTCAATACATATTCTGGTCCAATGATTATTTTAGTGGCATACAGTAACTCTCATAAGAGTGATATAGCATTATTCCAGAAAGAATTGTGATCAATGTTTAATCTGAAATGTTGGTTTTTTTCTTTTTGATTGTATTTTAAGTTCTGGAGTACATATGCAGTTCATGCAGGATTGTTACATAGGTATACACATGCCATGGTGGTTTGCTGAATCCATCCCCTCATCATCGGCATTAGGTATTTCTCCTAATGTTATCCCTCCCCAATCTCCCCACCCCCTGCTATCCGTCTCCTAGCCCCCAACACCCAACAGGCCCCAGTGTGTGATATTCTCTTCCCTGTGTCCATGTGTTTTCATTGTCCAACACCCACTTATGTGTGAGAACATGCAGTGTTTGGTTTTCTGTTCTTGTGTCAGTTTGCTGAGAATGATGGTTTCCAGCCTCATCCATGTCTCTGCAAAGACATGAACTCATCCTTTATTACGGCTGCATAGTATTCCATGGTATATATGTGTCACATTTCCTTTATCCAGTCTATCGTTGATATTCATGACCCAGCAATCCCATTACTGGGTATATACACAAAGGATTATAAATCATTCTACTGTAAAGACACATGCACACGTATGTTCATTGTGGCACTATTTATAGTAGCGAAGACTCAAAATGTTGTTTTATGGATCCTATTGCTAGGTACTCTCCACGTGGTTTGATGAATGGAGGGTCATTTAATGTGTGTATGTGGTGGAAGTAAAGTTTAATACAGGGGGAGGGGTTAATCAAATAAGTACTGGTTTCAGTGCTTGTATATCCAAATGTAGACTACTATTTACTTTCAGGAAATAAAACAGTACCACTTTAGAGTCTTTCATCTACCTAACCTCAGCATCATTTGACCTCCTTGACTGTGCTTTCTATGGAAAATCATCTCATCAATTGTCCTTTGTGCTGTTCTCAGGGATAACTAACTACTTTTTTTCTGTCTCTTCTTTGCCTTCTTGCTTGTTATTTCTTCCTCTACTTCAACAATTGTTTCTCAATACTCAGTTTTAGGCACTGATGTTCACTCTAACATCTTTAGTATCCCTCTCCATCCCCTTGCCTCCAGCAATAGTCACATAATTCACTGATAAATATATTTCAAAGCTCACAGCCTCCTTTTCAGATCATGGCCCCTCATATCTAAATGTCTAATTGACATCTACTTTTGTATTTGTTAAGTGTACCACAGTTCTAAGATGACACAGTGATTACTTCATTGTTCCCCAGCCAATGTGGGCTTCTTTTACTTAGATTTCACTAAAAGACTAAACCATCTGCTTAGTTGAGAAAGTCAGTGATTTAGACATTCTCTTGATATGCCCTTCTCTCTCTAGTGGTTATAGATAACCCATCACGAAGGACTGTCCACTGATTTTCTAAACATTGCACAGATCATCTTAGTAGTTCTCCTTTACTACCATCTATTACCAGTTGCCTCCTAACTGGTTTACCACCATATGTACATTCCTAAAAATCCCACTGTAGTCATCATAACCCTTTCAAAACATACATCTGCTCAGATACCTTTATTACCGAGTTAAAGAACTTCAGACAGATCTCAGAACTTAGAAAACAACAAGAGAAGTTCATACCATGACTTATAAGACAACACTTTCTGCCTACAGCTCACTTCCACCATCTTTGGACACCAAAAACACTGGCATTGTCTCCTTCCCCTTACCTACCTGCTGCCCTTGATATAAAGCACATGTGCTCTCTGTTCTTTCCTTCTTTTTTTTTTTTTAAAAAAAAAAAAAACAAAAACAAAAAACATAAAACTGCTTCTGTTTCAAATTTCAGCTCAGACATCACTCTTAGGACATTTTTCTGGGCCTCTCTGATGAGGCCAACTTCTCTCAACTCCATAGCATAGCACTCTTCAATTTCACTGCACTTTGCCCAGTTACAACTCTATATCTGTTTGTGCAATCATTTCACACTTTATACCCTGATTCCAGGAGGGCAAGAATCATGCTCAAGATTTTGCTCACTCAAAATCTGTTCTGGTAACTGGCCCACAGCAGGAGCTCAGAAATGTTTATCAGAGGAACAAGTAAATAAAAACAAGAGTAAATTAAATTTAGTACATGGTGTCTAACAATTTTCATTGCACATTCACATCTGATATCTGTTCTCGGCTATTGACCCTAGTAAATGTAATTTCATCTTACGTTATGTCTGAGGAAACTTGGTGGTATATTACATTGTCATGGGTACCACTAAAAAATTACTTGGTTCTTCCAGGTCCTGTATCTATGCAGATGCAGACACCCTGCTGGGTGAATTTCTCTGCACTTCTAGTTAAGAAATTAACATTAAAAAAAAAAAAACTGTCAGGTCTCAGGCACATTGCTAGATAATGTTCTGTCATTTAAAGCCTTTATGATCTTTCAAGATTGGTATTATAAACCCCATTTTATAAAATAAAGAAATTAAGACTCAGAAACAAGACTTGATCAAGGTCATGAAGGTCTTTCCAGAAGATATAAAATCACGTTTCATTAATTTTATGGAGCCTTTGGATGTTAAGCTATTAGGTACAAAGGCTAGAAAAATTCTTATGTTTTTTTTTTCTGAGAGATAGCATTTGTCAATTTATCATTATTTTACCTCCACTGAGATCAATTCTCACAGGCAAGTAATAATGCCTTTCCCTAAAGCCAAAGTGATAGCTCTTTTTGAGATAGGTTGACATACTTCTAATTCTGATGAGGGTATCTCCTCTTTCTCTGTGCTTTCTCAGTTCTCTCCATATAAAATAGGCAATAAATAAATCCGGGCATTGAATATGCTGTGGTTTAATGTATTTCTGATGCTGCCTAGTCCATGAAAATAGACATAAAGTTCAACTGACATAATCTTTTAAATAACTTCTTAAAAATTGTGACATCAGTTTTTAAAAGGAGAGCACACACACACACACACACACACACACACACACACACACACAACAGAACAGTTGCTTTAGCAAAAGAACATGACCATAATGGAGCTTTACTGTCATAACAGCTTATACATCAGGACTTGAATAGAATCCCATCCCATCCATTCAGTACTGGGGCTGATGATAGTGTGTCTATTTCTTTATCTCACGACTTGGGAACAGTTCTCATGTGAGGCACCAAATACTGAAATAACTGGCAGTCTGAACCAATATGCGGAGGAAGATGAAACTCTATCACATATGCCTGCTGGTCATTCGGAATCAGAAACTTTCAGCATATTACCAAATCCCTATAGCAACTGAATTTTTTACATGTGGGAGGAGAAATGAATTTAGGCTTTCACATCAGATTGAACTTGTTTTGCCTTTACGCTGTCACAGTGAAATATGTGACAGTGTGCAGTCATTGAAAATCCAGAGTTAATGATTCCCAACTTCTCAGTGACTGGGATGGAGCATAGCCAGCCCGAATGTAAAAGTTTTAGCTTCTATCCCCATCTTTGTTGTGCAATTAGCAGTCTGTGGAATGAGATGTAATGACAATAGTATTAATGATATGTTGATATTAATATATATGCATATATACATAGCTAACCATAGCTGAGTCCCAACTCTGTGCTGGATTGTACTTTATCTCATTCAATCCTCCAAATACATCTGAGTTTAATAGCATTATTTTCAGTTTGTGGATGAGAAAACCGAAGTTAGGGAAGAAAAGTGACTTGCCCAAGGTCTCGTGACCATGAAGTGTCAGAGCTGAGACTCACAACCTATCTGATTATAGAACTAGGACTCTCAATTTTCTTATCTCAGAAATGAGGGTAGTTTAAATCATTTATGCCTGGGCATTTAAAACAGCATGAAACAGACCAGTGTTCTGCTGCAGCACTACACAGAGTGCTCTGTGGATGTTTATTTGTACTGGGGAGGAATGCTGCTTTCCCAAACCCCCACTTCACCCCGTGCTTTCTTGTCTGGAAAAGGATGTTATATTAAGCATCTTCCTTGGACCTGAGGCAGTTGGAGGGCTGAGAGAGGCAGAGAAAAAAATCTTATGTTTGTCCAGTGCTTATCCAGAAATGGCAAACTCTTGCCCAAGGGTGTCTGTGCTTTTTTCTGTTACCCTGAGGTTTGCTTTTGAGGCACTCAGACTCTCACAGCCCTTCTTCCTCTCCTCCTCAGAACTTATCAGACACTGATAAGTTGCCACTGAGAAGCAAAACAGAGGGAAAAAAAGGTTCCTGCAGCCATTTAACATGTATCTATAGACAATTTTCCTTGGGCTCAGTGCTGTTAGATTGCATCACCTGCAATGCAAGAGTTGAGTGTTTTATCAGGGTCACAGGAATAGCACAATATATCTTCCCTTCCATTCTCCTAACCATAGGTCATTCTATGAGACTTCTATCGAAACACCTTAGCATTGGAGTATCTTGACCTTCCCAACTCAACTGAAGTTTAGCTCCATCTTCTTTTCAGTAGCTTCCACCTTGATCAGTCCATCCTGCCCTGCTCATGTCAAGTAATTTCCTCACCAGCTGGTGCTCATTTTTGGTTATCTAAATTGCTTTTTTCTAAAACAAAAAACAAAAAAACCCTCAACTTCATCACATTCTTGTTTTTTACCACACCTGCCGGGAAACATCTGAAGTCTACATTTTCACCACAGTGTTTCTTCTTCTTAAAACTTGAGTAAGTAAAAGCCAACACTAAGCAGCAGAGAGCATGAGAGTAAAAAGGAAACAATGGCTAGGGCTCACCCACTCTGCCTTGCTCTCAGACTTGCCTGTCAATTATTTTACTGCTTATGGTCAACTTCTACACACAGCAACTCTTCTGAAGCATCACTACTATTTTTTTCTCCAATCTTGACTCAGTTAATTATGGCTCCTCCCATGTAAAATAGTCTTGTTCCTGGTTTATTAAAATAATTAAGGCCATTAAGCATCCTCATCCTCCTTGCCCTTCCATACCTAAGCACACAATCACCTGCCTTTCTATAAATCTTCTCTTCCTCATCTGTTTCAAGCACAGATGTCCCCTCCACTGTGCATTAGTGATCTTTTCATGTCAGCTCTCCATCCAATTCACTCTTATTATTATTTTTTTTTTATTTTTATTTTTTTAAGAGACAGGATCTTCCTCTGTCATCCAGGTTAGAGTGCAATGGTGTGATCATAGTTCACTGTAGCTTGACTCCTGAGCTTAAGTAATCCTCCCATCTCAGCTTCCTGAGTAGCTAGAACTGCAGTCATGCACCACTACACTTGGCTAACTCTAATTTTTCTCTAATTTTTTTTTTTTTTTTTTGTAGAGATGGGGTTTCACTATGTTGCTCAGGCTGATCTCAAACTCCAAATCCCAAGAAATTCTTACTTAAGTCTCCCAAAACACTGGAATTACAGAGCAGCCACCATACCCAGCTCCTTTACTCTTATCTCCTCCAGGATCTTCTTTCATAAACACTGGTGCCAACAGCCAGAGCTTTTAATGATATCTATTGATTACCTCCCAGATAATCTAGGAAATCCTCACTGCCGGATTCCTAATATACCACTTTCATTCAACAGATATTTTGCTTCTCCTAGGCTGGTGTTGTTTATTGACCACAGAACGCAGTCTCCTCATCCAGTTTCCACATCTCATCCCTAACCTCCTGGAACGTGTGTCAGTTTTTCGCAAGAATGTGCTCATGTGCTCTTTTCCACCAGCAAAACCTGACTTGGCTGTTGGGTTTCTTCAGCTCTGCTTATATCCAAACAACCAACAAGTGAAAGGCCAATATCTCTTTCTTGCAGCCACGCCTGTATCGATTGGCTATTGACAGGTAATAACTCCAACTTTTGTTTAAATAAATAAATATTTAAGTCACAATTCTTCAAGTGGGCAATATTGAATAAATGCAGCTAGGACGTTCTTCTAATACTGGTTTAGCTCCTTAATGCATCTGTGATCAGCTACGGGTGGACTAAATGGTTTGGCTGTTCTTGTCTGAGACATTCCACATGTCTCACTGGAACTCCTGAGCTAGTTGGGCCCTGTTGCATGTGTCTTATTGTCCAGAAGACTAGCTTGATGTAATTCACATGGTATCTGCAAGGGTCTCAGGTGAGACCTGACACAATGGCATTCCATCATATTCTACTGGCCAAGATGAGTTGGACGCCCAGCCAAGATTAAAGGGCTGAAGAATAAGTTTCACTATTTGGAGGGAGTTACTAAGTCATGTTGCAAAGGGCATGGGTTAAGGGAGCAGGGGATGTCAATCGGTTCATTTCTGTAAAAACTCAAACACATCCTTAATTTCTACTGGTAATTTCTTTGAAGAATCCTCACTTAGTTTTTGTGTGGTAAGCATAGTGAAAAATAGGAAAAATGTCATATTGTTCCCCTTAATGGACAAATCCTTAGCCTAATGTAATCACCTGCATTTCTAGTGTTCTGTTCCTTTGAGCCAAGGGAGAGGTTAAGTGAAATCAGCAAGATGTTCTGTACGTTTTTGTAACTCGTTTGGCATTAAATTTGTTTTCATCTTTGGATTCCACAATGTGTACTGAGTGTCTATTATGCCCCAGGATACTCTTCTAGGTAGTTGGATTATGTGAATGAACAAAACGATCCACCCCCTGCCCATGTGGAGATTACATTCTAGTGGAGGAGAAAGATAATGTATGATAGAGACAATAAACAATTATATTTTGTTTAAACGTGGTAAACCTGGAAAAAGAAAAAAACTAGAGCAGGGAAAGAGGCATTGGGGTGGTGAGACAAAAGATGGCTGGCGTAGGCTTCCCTGGGCAGGTAATCTTTATCTGAGACTGGAGAAAGTGAGAGAGTGAGTCGCGCAGATACCTGGCCACCTGGAGTGATCTAGGGCAACAGAAGGCTAGGAGGCAGGAGATGACAGGATGTGTTTGTGGCACAAGAAGAGAGCTAGTGTGGTTGAAGTGCAGTAAGCAAGGAAAAAAGTTGCAAGGAAATAAAGTCAGGAACAAGAATAAGAAAACAGGCTAGATTCTGCTCTTATAAATAAAGTTGTATCAGAAAACATTCATATTCATTTGTTTCTATATTGTCTATGGCCACTTTCACACCACAGTTGTATAACTGAATGGTTGTGATAGACCATAATGACTCACAAGGCTTAAAATACGTACTCTTTGATCTTTTATAGAAAAACGCTTCCTAACCCCTGAAATAGAGTCTTCTAAGTTATTGAAGACTTTTCTCTTTTATTCTAATGAAAGTGGAGGAATTCCATCATATGGCCGACTTTGTTAAAAATTACAGTGATTTCCGGTGAGAAGGGGCACTAAAGAAGTAAGGAGAGATGTCTAAGAGGGACCAGTTAAGAATCCTTGTGACAATCTAGGCAGAGGGTGGTGGTTTGGATCAGGATGAAGGCAGTGAGGTGGTAAAGATGAGTCAGAATATGGTTATATTTGGAAAATAGAATAGTCTGCAGGTTCTTTAGTTATAGCAAGAGCCCCACTCAACAACCAGAAGAATAAAGGAACTTGCCTGTACCATTCTAACTTGACATTAGGACAGCTACTGAGACTCAGGAGAAATGACTCACCTAAGTTCACTTGGACTCCTCCGAGCCAGAGGCTCATTCTCATGATGTCTGGCTGTGTGGTCCATCAGCCCAACAGTCCTCGTGTGTGTTCCTGACCCTTTCTCTATTCTCACAACTCTTTTCACCTCTGCTACAGAGGACCAGGGGCTGTCCTTTCTGAATAGCTGTTTGCCCCCCTCCTTTTTTTTTTAACTTTAAGTTCTGTGATACATGTGCAGAACATGAAGGTTTGTTACACAGGTATACATGTGCCATGGTGGCTTGCTGCACCTATCAACTCAACATCTAAGTTGTAAGCCCCACATGTATTAGCTATTTGTCCTAGGGCTCTCCCTCCCCTAGTACCCCACGCCCTGAGGCAGGCCCTGGTGTGTAATGTTCCCCTCTTCGTGCCCATGTGTTTTCATTGTTCAACTCCCACTTAGGAGTGAGAACATGTGGTGGCTGGTTTTCTGTTTCTGTGTTAGTTTGCTGAGAATGATGATTTCCAGCTTCATCCATGTCCCTGCAAAGAACATGAACTCATTCTTTATTATGGTGCATAGCATTCCATGGTATATATGTGTCACATTGTCTTTATCCAGTCTATCATTGAAGGGCATTTGGGTTGGTTCCAAGTCTTTGCCATCGTAAATGGTGCTGCAATAAACATACTTGTGCATATGTCTTTAAAAAAAAAAAAAAAACTCAAGCTCAACGTTCTGTGCTTTCATTAACTCAGGGCTTTGCTGTCTGCCTACAGAATTTCACTACAAGGAGCAAACATGTCTTTGGGGCCAGGTCCCCGGCTGCAAGTCCAGGTTCTATGACCTCAGTTCAGCTATTTAAACTCTCTGTACCTCAGTATTTTAACCAATAAAGCAGAGGCCTAAATGAGAATTAAATGAGATCATTCAGCAATGTTTTAGTAATTAGTTATTGGCACACAGTAGGCTTTGAATACATATAAATTCATAGATGATTTTTCTTCAGGTTATTTTTATTTTCCAAGGGAGAGATCCTCTGATCTGTATGGAGAGAGTGTTTTTTGGTTTTCTATAGCCACCCTGGAGTCAGACATGTCCTCAGTTCACCCTGGCTGGTGGATTATTGCTTGAAAATTTGAAACTTTTATAGACTTGCTGTGAGTAAAAATTAAATAATATCACCGGCCAGGCTGGGTTACTGCAGAGAGGACATCTTGTGCAGATTATTCATAAGGTGCTGCATAATTATGGTCTGCAGACAGAGATACCAGCCTCTGGAAGCTGGTTCAATTGAAGATGTGTGCAATGAGACCATCCCTGCTTGGAGGACTGAAGGATATGAGCTGTTCCCGGAAGTAGGGTATTCTTGAGATCACTGGTCACCTGTTGGGGGTTGGGATAGGAGGTTGTTTGTGATTGAAGAGACAGTGAGAGAAATAGCATCAGGAAATAGAAAGATTTTAATGGAAGGAAAAATAACATACTTAGCTCTCTTAGTTTGAAAATGAGATCCATTCCAAGCTTTCTGATGATGCAGTCTAGAGAGTAAAACCCAAGGAGCCTGTGAACAAAATTGCATGGCCCTGCATTTCCCTTGTCTCTTTTGAGAAGCTCTGAAGCTGTGAAAAAAATCAGTAGAGTGTGACTTTAATTTTTATAGCTTCAGCACTGTATTTCTTTCCTATTTTCCAGGCAGTGCATCCTCAAAGAAAATTCAACATCAAAAAAGTAAAAAGAAATGTTCTCTCACCCAACACATATGTCTCCACTGTTGAGGTTTCCATGTTTTTGTTTCAGTTTATTTAACATTCATACTCAGTAGACCCCAACTTTGTAAATCAAGGTTCTTGGGGTTTTTCACAATTACTTTTCTGCCAAGAGTCATGCATTTCACAGATTTCTCCTCAGAACAAATTTAGCCACCTGTTCAAGTTTCATTGAATTTTTATATGTCACTGGAAAATGACTTTTTTTTTCAAAGAAATAAAGTTATTATTACTTTTCAAAAGTCACTTCCTTGCACAATACATTGACAATAGCAAGACTTTGTGATATCAAATCAGAAGTGTCAGCTAGGTTTAAGCTTTGCAAAATACATTTCTAAGTCACTTTAAGCAACATTACATATTTTTGTAACCCTTTTTACAAAAGTACAGTTTTGTACCCTTTTCTTTGTTGTTATAGTGAAACAGTTTTCTTAATAAAAGTACTTGTGCAACCATCCCTTGGTAGATATTTTGACTATTTCATATTTTGGCCACTGTATAAAGTGTTGTAATGCACATTGTTGTGAATAAATATTTACTGCATCTTAAGTATTTTGTAAGGATAAATTCCTAGTAAAGAAATTAAAAGTCCCAAAAGGAATAAGTTTTAAAAAACCTACTCAGATATGTGACATAGAGATTTTTAGATAGAAACAGAGCTATATAGAGATATGAATAGAAAACCGAACTATTTCTCAGAATGGTTGTATAAATACTCCCAAACACACACCAAGCCTATGTGGAGGTGTGGCAGGTTCCTCCCCACCAGCAACAGTATGAGGCAGTAGACTTGTAAAATAGCTGTGAGAATTTGACATAGAAAAATTGCCTCATCATTTCTTCTGTTTTCCTTTCTGTTACACTGGTAAGGTTGAATATTGTCCTTATATTTATTAGCTATTTTAAAATTCTTCTCTGATGTTCTGTTCCAGTCCTTCAGCCATTGATATTCTTAACTTTAAGTGCTTTTCCAATTGATCTGTGTAAACTGTTTGAACACTAATGATATTTTATTTTTGTGTTTTAATGTCAAATGCTTTATGAAATTATTATATTTTCATTTTGTACATGGCATATTTGACATTTAAAATATGTATGCATTCAAATGCTTCATAAGTCTCCTTTGTGATTTTCTCTATGATTCTTAAGATACTTTCATCCCTCGATTATTCAAATAGTCACCTCTATGTTAAAATAATTCTGCGCTGTATTTTTGGCATGTGGTGATGAAGAGAAAGTTCAGGTGGGAGATGCTGAAGAGATAGACAGGAGATCACATACAAGGTGGCATTAAACAATTCAGAAAGAAGCTAAAGTGGCCAAGACTGTTTTATTTATTTGAGTCACTAATTAGAGGGTTTTAGTTTTGTTTCATCTGTTTTGTTTTCAGTAACAATTATTGATCTATACCAGTTTATTATAATCTCACTCCTGGGTTATTATACCCACAAGCTAATTTTCTTTCTTCACTTCCAATCTTTTCCAACTCCAGTCCCTTCTGCAATCTTTTAAAGCCAAGGTGATCTTTCTAAATTAAAAATCCAAACTTTTAACTTTCCAATTACAATTTTCATCAGATTTAATGTGCAAAGCATGGCATCCTGGTCCCTGACATCTGGTCCCCATCTACCACCCCAGTCCCCATCCTGCCTGTCTTCATCTCTTACCTTATATTCTCAGGATATCATGCTGTTTAAGACGTGGTATCTTTGCTCATGATGTTCCCTCTGCTTGAAATGTTCTTCTTTATTCTATTAGACTCAGACCATCAACATCTCCTCCAGAAAGTAATTCCTTAAACCTACTATATACTAAGTGTTCTTTTTATTTGTGAATCATAAGCTGAACTTTATATTATAATATGTCATATTGAAATTCAACTATGTGCATATATCTCCCATCAGACCATAACTATCTAAACATCAGGGAATTTTTTTGCTTTTCTGTGTGCCCATTGCTGAATATAGTCTTAGCACACACAATGTTCAATATCATTCAACTCTCAAAAATTTGCCAACCATATAATGCCTATCAGAAGATAAGCCAAGATCCACAATCACCAACTTCGCAACACCAATCCATTGCTGCATCTTCTTTTGTAAAATGAGACTATGAATTCCTGCCATGCCTTCCTCCAATATCAGAGGTGAAATTGAAAGTGGTAATAGATATAATAATTGTGTAAATGGTAATTGTATAATTGTGATTATACAATTGTGTGTAATTGTATAAATAAGTATGTAAATACAAAAATATTTGCATGTGTGTGCACATATGTGTATGCCTGTGTGTTTATGTGAATGTGTATAGCTATTGTTAATGTTACTATTACAGAGAGGAGACATTACAGAATCACAAAATTTGAGCATGTCAGAGGTACATGTGGCCTTGATTTAATCTAGACCACTGGTTTACAAACTGCATTCCCAGGGATCCTAAAATCTCTTAGAGGTACCCTAGTGGTCATTTCTGAAAGGGATTGAAAAGGGGTTTCCAGGATCCTTTCCAGCATCAATCAAAGCAACACCAGTTTTAACTATGTCATACATTGTTGTTTACATAGGACTTGTATCTGCTTAGATAGTTGAAAAATGTAGATTGTTCTCATGCTCTCATGTTACAAATAAAGGAAGTGGAGTCAGGGAAGGTCAGCAGACTTGTCCAAGATCACACAGTTTGTCAGTATTCTTTCCACTACACAACACTACCTTAGAATGCTCCCTCCTTTCCAGTCACAGCATATCTTCCATGCATGCTTCTCTCATGGAGTAGTTTCGCAGCCCAGGATCATGCTTCTAGAATCTTAAGGTGGTATGGGTTCTGCTCAGTGCTAATTCCTACATGAATTTATATCTTTCAAAGAAACTTAAGCTCATTCCTAATGCATGCCATTCCATCATTCACACTTTCAAAGACTCTGTCTCTCTCAGATATTCCAGGCACATGTCTTTTTGGCCACCAGGCTGTAAAATCCTCTACCTAACAAGGGATTTAGCAATAGCAATCTCTTCCAGTTTGGTGGCTTATTAATCAGCACATTGTCATGAATTGCTCAATAATAGCTTAAAGATGATGGGATTACCCTTTACAGTGCTCTGGAATTGCTGGGGATTGATTTGCTAGATGAATGGGAAACCTGCCACTATTTGGAAATCAGAGCAATGAATCAACACACTGGCTGAGCATCTCTGATACGGCAAGTCTGTTGTAGTTTCGAGTATCAGAAAGTGTATTTGATACTGTCCCTGCACACCACAAACTCACATCCCAGTAGAAGAGAGATGCACGTGTAAACAAGCAATTCTGAGCAAAACATGTAATTTAAAAAGGAATGTGCCAGGTGAGAGCATGAATCATTTCCTCTGGATGTCGTCAGGAAAGCCTGATAATGAAGATGGAGACTAAGTAGGGTTTTAACCATGAACATTTATTTTAAGGTATAACAGGGTAGAATTGCATTCCATGTACAGGGAATGGTATTCCAAAGATATGAGAATTCTTTATTCAGTCACCATTTTAAAATATCTAACTATGTGTCAGGAATTGGGTTTTGAAACAGAAGATAAAAATAGTTTTTTGCCATTATGGCAGAATAAGGGTTAGTGAGGAGTAATTCAACAATTAAAATTGTGTCAGTTTTACAGAAAAGGAGAGAAAAGTAATTTGAAGTTTTTAAATAGAAGAGCCTTGAAAAAGCATGACAGTGTCAATGGCAGGTGGCTGGAGAGATGCACAGTGGCCAGAGAATAGTGGCTTTGCATCCCACCGTGAGGGTTAACAACTCCATCCCGAGGATACTAGGAAACTACCAAAGACCTCTGATGTGGGAAATATTACCTCTATTCCTCATGGAGAAATAGATCTACAATAACATGAACAACAGACAAAGAACTGTAAAGTTCAGAGGTAAGAACAGTCAAGACAAGGGATCTGGAGGAGGTGAGTCTTGTATAAAACACCTGATAAGGGAAATTACATTTGAGTAAATTAAACACATATTATGTTCCTGAGCCAGGCATTCATTAAGGTAAGTAGTTGAGACCAGAATTTGGTTCTGTCATATGATTATTCAATATCTCTTTGTTGAGTTTGAATTACATGCAAAGTACTCTTCTGGGCTGAAAATGTGGAAGAGTTAAGATTGGCCTCTATTCTGGAGGAGATTTTGGCTACCTGAAAGAGATAATCAAGAGCTCAGATAAATGTGAACATTCCACAAGTACATGCTGTAGTGTTCTATGGTGAATTTTTATTAGTTCTCACAATATCCCCATGAAGTTGGCATTGTTATTACCTGCCCTTTCCAAGTGTGAAGTCATGATGTTCAGAAAGTCAGTTCGAGAGTGCTTGATAGAAAATCCTAAACTTCACCCACTGCCCATGACTGCCTCCAAGGTAATTATGGCACCAGATAATCAAGGTGGTAAAGCTGCATAAAATTCAATGGAAACCAAAAAAAGTGAGGAAGGAGAGAAAAATACAGCCAAGACACTACGAGGTTAATTTTTGGAATGACTCAAAGCCCTGCAAGAAGGTAGAGTCATTTCTGAACCTGAAAAAAAGAATGACTTGGCACAAAACATTAAACCAAAGCAAATACCACCTCCTGAAACTAGATTGTTGGTATTCTTCCAATCCTCAAAGACCTGAACAAAAGAAGACAGTTTTGAAAGTTTTGAGGAAATTGCATAGAATGGTGAGAAGTCATATTTGTTTTTGGCCTTCAGTTTTAAGAAAAGCCAGAAAGTAAATCAAAATATTGATTAAAAGATTACAAAAGAAAAAGAAATCAATAGTACCCCCAAAACGCTAAAAATAAAATATCTTAGTTCATTTTGTGCTACTATAGCAAATACCTTGTACTGCGTAATTTGTAGTCAGTAACATTTATTGACTCACATTTCTAGAGGCTAGGAGGTCTAAGAAGAAGGTGCCAGCATCTGGCAAGGGCCTTGTTTCTGCCTTATCACATGGTACAAGGTCAGAGGACAAGTGTGGACCAAATTAATCATTTTATAAAGATACCAATCCCACCCAGGAGAGTAGAGCCCTTATAACCTAACCACCCCTTAAAGGTCTCACTTCTTAATACGGTTACAATGGAAATTAAATTTCAACATGAGTTTTAGAGAGGATAAACATTTCAACCACAGCACAAAACAAAAACAAAAACAAAAAACAAATAAAATAGCAAAAAGCACCAGGAGCTTAAATTTACCAGGCATTAAATCACAAGTCTGAACGCTTCACACAGTGAAACTTTCCAATAATGAATTCTATAAACTTTTAACTTGGTGAGAATTCTTCCCCCTCTCCTCCTCCCACCATATTAAACACTAGATTGGAGTTTTACAGGCTTTGCAATAAATGCAAGTCCTTGCAGTACTCGTGGTACCTGTTGAAGGGTTTCAATTGTCATTATTTTACAGTTAATAGATGAAGTTGAGCAGGAGAGGGAAGAAGGAAGAATTTGATTTATAGCAGCCGTTATTCCAGTGTCCTTGACAATCTACTTTAGGATGCTCCTCAAATCGCCACAGCAGCATCTGCCAAACACTCTACTTCAGGGCAAAAACCCAGTTGGTTTTATGTGCTGCTGAATCAATGGCTTATTTCTCTAGACTGTAAAGTGAGTTCAGAGTTTGCTGGAAACTTCAGAAAAAGAAAATAGGAAGCTCATTTTGATGGCTGGTTGCATAAAAGCCAACACCTGCTATTTGGATTTTTTTTTTTTTTAATGCCTGGTTGAGGGAAAATGTCAAGGGCTTTTCAAATTTGCATCAATTTGAATAAAATCATTGTTTTACAGCTTGCAAAAAGTCAAAACACTTTAGAAAAAGTTAGAACAGAGTTGTTGTTTTTTTTTACTTCAAGAGATTGGCATAAAAGCAAAACCTTAGAGATCTTAATCTGAATTAATCTAGCAAGAATTGCCCAAGCCTAAATATGCCAATTAAACTCATGTTCAGAAGATAAAGCATTTGCTGAATTAGAGTATATAATTTCATAGATAAGAGTATCTCTCCCCGTCATAAATATTTTATCAGGAATTGAAAACACACAAGCTTATACTACTGATAAAGCCATGAATATCAAGGAAAAGTGATATTTTTCCTCATTTTTCAAGGGATATTATTTTGATTGAAAATCAAAGTGCCATGATATGTTTTCCAGCAAAGAGCATTTTATATGTCTGCCAACAAAAAGAAAACTTTAAAAGCTGAATATTACAGTTACAAATAGGTTTAATGTAAAAAGTTAAATTAGAAAAAAAAGTAACATTTATTTTTGTCCCTCTGAAAGATAAATTGAACCCCAAAAAAATAACATTCTGAAATATCTCCAATTGCCGTTGGCTTGATAATTAAGGTTCAAGCAGATTTATGTGGTCTTGAGTACTCTGAGATAAGCATAATGGTGGGAAAGATTCCTATGAGTAGACTTTGCACTCCTAACCTTCAGGAAGTGTTCAATAGTGTAAACAGCATTAAACTAGGAAACTGATATTGATAAAGGAGATTAGTAATGCATAATTAATTTTTTTCCAGGAGTTAAGAGTCTTTTTCATTGTGTAATAGACATGTGCCATTAAGGCAATGTCTAACTCAAAAAGCTGAATTTTAGCTTCTTCCATCTTGGGTCATTAATTTTGTCTATGAATCAGTCCTACTAACTAAAAACTAAGCGCTATTAATGTGAATGAATTGGCTCTTAAGTTAGTCATTAAAATAACTAAGGCTTTCCAAAACTTTTGCAACAGGCTTCTTGGTTATCTATTCCTAAGGAGATAAGGATGTAATGAAACCCTCTGGAACTCCATCTGGGCCACTGTGCTAGGCCATGAGGCTCCCAGTTGCAGGATTAGGTAGGCTAAGTGCTCAGTCTTGGAGCCTGAAAGCCTTATTTTGGAAGGAAGATGGTAAGAATGGGAAGAATTGTTATACCCTTATCATCTTACTGTTTCCACCTATACTGCCAGTGCAGTAACCCAGGCTCTGGGACTCTTCCTAACCCTTGGAATAACAGGACCAAGGAAGGTTCCAGGGAAGCACAGTCAGCACCCTAAGACCACTTTGCCCTGGGCCCTGGAAACCCTTTGTTCCATCATGAACCACCACTTCTTCAAGCATTAACACATTATTGATGTCTTCCATGTTCCAGGAACTATGTCAAAGGCTGTGGATTAATTATCTCCTTTATGCTCACAAAAATTTCTGTGAAGTAGATATTATCACTAGCTCCATTAAAAACAAGGAAACCAAGGCACAGAATAGTTAAGTAGTTTTTCCCAGCATGGGACACAGCCAGGATTTTAATACAGGCAGCATGATCTCACAGCTCCACACTATACCTCACTGAATTTCTAGTTTATATTATGATGCAAATTGATGTTTGGAACAACATCTCTAAAGGTCAGAACCAAAAGTGGTTTGTTACATTTTTTTTCTATTTGATTTTTTCAAAACTTTAATTATTATATAGTATGCAGAATTCACAATTACGTGGAATATTAGATTAACCAGAATACTTAGTATCAAATCTGTCTCCCATGGCACAAATCCTAAATATCAGAAAGAGCCATCACTTTTCATCTTTAGCTTTAGTTCTGGTCCAGAAGCAAAGTCATTAATTTCAGATCTGGCTTTTCTGCTCATTTGCAGTGTGGGCCTTTGGTAATGTGAATTCCAGGTGTGCTTCTGACTCCTCCACAACTCCAAGTTATACTTTCTATTTGTTTTTCTTTCTTCCACTCTGGTTTTGGAAAGCTCAGAGCACAACTGAGTATTCTTTTCATCGATCCCCAGTACCTAAGATAGTGCCTGGCTCAACAAAGGAATATTAATTTTGAGAAAATTGATGAGCAGGAGAGCCTCAGTTTTTACTTCTATTTATGATTATGATAATATTCTCATTAACTGTCTTGGAGGAATGTTACGAAGCTTGAATGAGATAATGCACAGAAAAGTGTGTAGAATTAAAATGTGGTAGAACACAAGAGATTTTTTTTCTCATGAGATAACCCATAGACATTCTCATCCATAAGTGAACTTGACTATTCTGAGAGAATCACACCCTGCAAAAATGATTGTTAGAAAATGTTTTTCCAGAGCCAATTAAAAATCTTGATTATTTCTGCCTTTACTTCAATACATCTAGTTTTGGTTATGAAAAAAGAGAAATAAAGAATGTTGGGTTTCAGAGGTGCTAGATGAGGCAAAATATACAGAAGCAGAAGAATACAGACTTCAAAGTAATCGTTTTGAAGAAAGATGCTAGAGTTACAACCCAGAGTGGTGCACGTGAAGCACGTGCTATACCAAGGGCTCCATCATAGGCACTTGTACATAAAATCTCACTGAAAGTGTAAATTCATGTGAGATAAAATATTCCAATTTTATATAGGAAGGAAATGGAGGCTTAGAGAAGTTAACTCACTGAAGCCCACACAACTATGAGGTAGGAGAATTAGGATTTAATCCCTACCTGTATGACTCAAAAAACTTAGCACTTTCCACTATGTCACAGGGCTTACTAATAAGAGCAAACACCCATTTTCCCCCTAAACACCCTCTACTCTCATTTTTTACAAAGCCCAGTGGTGTGGCCAACAGGTTCTGGAAGCAAGTGTGACTGTGTTTATGAGTGAATTAAAAGTATCCCACCTGCAAGTCATAAAAACCCAACTCTAATAAGCTCATAAATTAAAAAGAAATTATTCATTTATATTAGGGTACTCTGTAGAATAGCTCTAAGTGATGGAAAGACAAGAAAACGGATATAAGAAAAATCCAGAACAAAGTACTTAAATAATTTTTTTGAGAAAGAAAAAAGAATACTAAGAAAAAGAATAAAGAGGAGAAAAAAACAGAGAAAGAGGAAGAGGGAGAGAGAATGGGGGTATTGTTTTATTTGCCTGGGCTAGAATGCAATCTAAATATGGGTTTTTAGAAAGCAACAAAGATCAAAAGAAGCAAAGAAAGACATTATATAACGATAACAGGATCAATGCAACAAGAAGAAGAGCTAAAGATCCTAAACATATACGCACCCAATACAGGAATATCCAGATATGCAAGACTTATAAAGAGACTTAGACTCCCACACAATAATAGTGGGAGACTTCAACATTAATATTTGACAGATTAATGAGACAGAAAATTAACAACGATATCCAGGACTCGAACTCAGATCTGCAACAAGTAAACTTAGTTAACATTTATAGAACTCTCCACTTTAAAAACACAAAATATACACTCTTATTAATACCACAGCATATCAACTTAGAAGTTTAAACGAAATATTGGTTGGCTCCTAGTTTGTTATTCTGTTCCCTCATTTTCTTTCATGTCTCCATTATTAAGCACAATTACAGGCATACCCATATTTAGAGTACTTAAATACTTTTAGAGCTGCTTCTCCATTTGCTAATCCTGCTTCTTATTCTCTATATGCCAGCTTCAATCCAGACAGGACCATAGACAGCTCCCCGCCACTCGCAGCTAGCTGCTAAGGACCCTAATTGGCCGACTTCGCTAAGAAAACGGAAGAAAATAAACCATTCTGCTGTACCAGAGGAAGATTCACATAGGTCACTAGACAAAGATACCCCAGTCACTCCTAGAATCCCTGTGTATTGGTGTTTAATAGGGCCAGGAGAGGAGACTGGGAGGCATAATTTGGAGAAAAATGGCTCCAAGACGCAGAGCACGCTGGTCCCAGATGCTTCAAGTGTCAGTTCTTTATCTTCTATGGTTATTTTTTCTCCTACCAAAAAATGTTTGCCCTTGACAAATTTTCACTAGCATTTTTGCTTAACTAGTAATGTAAGAATTTTTTAAAATTCTACTTTATGTCCAGGAAATCAGCATTTAATTAAGAGCTACCTGATTTGGGCTCATCCAGGAAAAATTAACTGTGCAGGTTCAGGGTAAGACACAAGATAGAGTGGTCAGAATCCTAAAGTTTACATGTGTTATTGAAAACAGGGGATTTCTAGATTCATAACATCTCATTAGCTATGGAAAATATTCTACATAAAAGGCTCCACAGTAATATCTCAAAATTGTCTTTTTTTAACATGTATTCTTCATAATTCTTATGTTAGCCATATTGGGTTATTTGTTAAAGCTGCAAACATGAGATCTACTGAATCAGGTTGTATATGAGTTGTGTCTGAAACCTGGAGTTTAACAAGCTGCTCATATGATTTTTATGAACAAAAAACGTTTAGGAATTTCTGACCTAATATAGCAACTGCTCAAATTATGTTCTCAGGCACCTACATCCTTTACTGGTGATGGTATACACTGGACCAGCCTTTCTTAGAAGCAACTATACTGCATATGTCAATATCCTTAAATGTTTGCCTCTTTTATTCTTAATAATTTTACATCTGGAAATGTCTCCTGAGGAAATATTATGAAATATAGAAAAAATAAATCTCTAAATACAGAGAATAGTCATTAGTTTATATTATAAGGAGAAAAATCCCAAGACAATAAGATGAGAAGAGTTATGTAAATTTAACCTACATCAGTGAGATGTTAGACATTAAAATAGATGTTTGTGAAAAGTATATTGTTACTTGACAAAATGCTGAAATTATCATGTTAAATTAGACAAAAATAGCATGCAAGCATATTTATAGCTTTGTAAAGTAGCTTTACACCTGGAAAAGACAAGAAGAAAACACCCTGAAATGATGATATTAGTTCATTGGATTATGAACAATTTTTTTCTTCTCTCTGCATTTCTTTGCTTTAAAATGTTGCATAATAAAAACATTACTCTTAAAATCAATATTTAAACAAAAAATAATATTTTACTACGTTCAATAGAATTTTTATCATCCAGAAAATAATATGGAGAAGAAGAAAGGCCCCATTTCCTCCCTGTCTTTAGGTCTAGGAATGTTATGAAACCATAACCCCATTACTTAGCTCCCATGGTAAGCGCTTCCTCAACTTTAACTTTATTACCTGTGACTGGGTTCCTAGGTACCCCTGCTCTTGAAAGCTTTCTCTGCTTTCCCTCCTCTTCCTCAAGGCTGCAGTCTTGCCTTAGCATCCCCAGAGATAAAGCTGATAGTCCTGATACCTACTCCCATAGGTTACTGTATTTGTACCTCTGACTACACAGTTCACAGTTCATAACCCTGGTATTTCAGATTTGTTTAGAATAGTATAGACATTCATGTAGTTTTTTCTAATGTGTAACAACACTCAGTAAATAAAAGAATAACTTGGAAGTTGTTTTTCTTTTTATACATCTCTATAGGTCTAATCTTTGAGGTTATTTTTACCATTCATTCTCCTTCATACTACAAATGACATTTCTGACAAAATATTGCAGGTCCTTTCTTTGCAGCCCCGATCCAGTTAGTTTTCATAATATGCCTTCTCATGTCCTATCAATGTATGTGTTTTTAAACCTCAAATTGCATTAAGTTGAATCTGTCATACTCCTCAGATTATTGTTGATTCCATTGATAAATACAGTGTGGCTGTATTTCTTTATTTATTACATTTTATCATCATTCTCTTTTTTTAAAAAAGTTCTGGGATAGATATGCAAAACGTGCAGGTTTGTTACATAGATATACATGTGCCATGGTGGTTTGCTGCACCCATCAACCCATCATCTAGGTTTTAAGCCCCACATGGATTAGGTATTTGTCCTAATGCTCTTCCTCCCATTGCTCCCCACCACCCGACAGGCCTCCATGTTTGATGTTCCCCTCCCTGTGTCCATGTGTTCTCATTGTTCAACTCTCACTTATGAGTGAGAACAGGCAGTGTTTGATTTTCTGTTCCTGTGTTAGTTTGCTGAGCATCATTCTCCATTCTTATCTCCTCCTTTTACAAAACCAACCATTCTAGTCTTTTTTTTTTTTAATCTTCTGTCTTTTGATGTGTATGGGTTCTTATAGCTTGTGGATATTTGTTGTTGTTGTATATATTTGACATACATTATATGATACTGGACTGTAGAACTTATTTTGTTCTTTTTCCCATTTTCTTTCTTTTTCCCCTTTCTTCCTTCCTTCCTTCTTTCCTTCCTTCCCTCCCTCCCTTCTTCCCTTCCTCCCTCCCTCCTTCCATCCCTCCCTCCCTCCTTCCTTCCTCTTTCTTTCTTTCTTCCATTCTTTTCTTTCTTTCTTTCCTTTCTTTTTTCTTTTTAACAGCATCTCACTCTGTCGCCCAGGCTGAAGTGCAGTGGTGTCATCTCAGCTCACTGCAACCTCTGCCGCTCAGGTTCAAGCAATTATCCTCCCTCAGCCTCCTGAGTAACTGCGACTACAGGCATGTGCCACCATGCCCAGCTAACTTTTGCATTTTTAGTAGAGACAGGATCTCACCATGTTGGGCAGGCTGGTCTCGAACTCCTGACCTCAGATGATCCACCTGCCCTGTCCTCTCAAAGTGCTGGCATTACAGGTGTGAGTCACCGTGCCTGGTCCTGTTTTCCATTTTCTTACTCAGCACTAAGTTTTGAAAATGTAGTTATGTTGCTATGAACACCTCCAGCATGTTTCTTCTAACTGCTATACAGCATTCCATGATGCATAGTTTACATGGTTTATTTATTATTTCCCCCAATTATCAGAACCTATGTTGACTGCAACTCCAACAGATACTTATTTTAAAAATGCTTGTGATAAGATAAGTATGCTGCAAGTCCTTTCTGTAACATTACTAGGAATAAAAGCTGAAAATATGTATTACCTAAAAGTGATAAGCACTATCTGTTCTCTAAATTGGACATAAATTAAGTAGAAACATGGATCAAACTATTTCTTTGTTTTAAGGAAAAGAAAAATCACCATAGGCCCTTTAGTTATAGTTATAACAAAAAAAGTTACATATAACCAAAAAAAATTACAACAAAAAGAAAAGTTGCTAATTTTTCACATTTTGGGGAGGATAAGGCAGGAAAAATGAGGCCAAACCTAACTGATCGTCTTAAAACTAGAAAGTGTGTCCCTTTCAGTCATATACATTGAATATACTTTTTGCAGAACTCGGATGTGGAAACCAAGTTGCTTCTTTGGACCAAAAGGTTAGTGTGTGTGTGTGTATGTGTGTGTGTGTGTGTGTGTGTGTGTGTGTGTGTGTGCCTCTGTGTGTGTGTGTATGTGTGTGTGTATGTGAGAGAGAGAGAAAGATTTTAGATTAATCTAAGCTTATAAGCTTATAATTTTTCTTGTGCATTGTAGTACTATATTTGTTGTTTTTCTTTCAGATGTTGTTTGCAGGTTTGCAGTTAACATAGAGCTGAGATGTCAGTAAACCCATAGGCATGGATGTAATTCATAAATTCAAAATAAATTTATCAAGAACTTGCTATGTCCCATGCATTAACTTAAGGACTGGTCTTACATCAAATAATGAAAAAAAAAGAAAGCTCTTGCTTTCATTAAGCTTATAGTTTTCACTACACCATGAAAGATTGAGAAAAAAAATAGTGCCTTCTCTTCATATTCCTCTAAATAGACACTGCCATTGATTTTCCGTGTCTAGTATTACCATTTATGAAGCCATTCATTTGAATATACTAAGTGCCTTGGTGGGAAGAAATGTGGCACTACATAAACACCTCAATATAAATAAACATATTTGGGAGTCATGCTATTTTAAAACAAAGGATTTAAGTGTAAGAGTGAATAGTGGGTGGGCTAATTAAATACGGTGAAGTAAAGACATCTGTAGCCACTTTCCTCCCTTCACACTCCTCAAAATAATTTTAGAAAAAATAAAAAATGAAAATATCATTTGCTGTTTAGTAGCACAAGACACTAGCACAACTACAGATCACAAACTATAAATGATAACTGAAAGAAAACATATTAAAATGGGAGAAATGAGAGACTTTTCAAATATACGGATAGGTGTATATTTCTCGGAAATAAATGTCTTAGTGTGGAGAGACCCCTCCAATGATCTTTTAATTAGTACACAAGATAAAGATGTATAAGAAGGCTGAATGCCTAGAAGAGACCACAGAGAAGCTTGGGAAATGAAGCAGAAAGAAGCCAGAAATCATGCCAACTTTATTAGCAATAGTATTGTTGATTTAGCCACATAGAGACAATCTAGAGAGGGCAGAAAATCAGATAACGGAGAAAAACTGTGGCTTCCAGAACTTCACTGTGAGCCCTAAAAACTTTTGAATGTTCAAACTGGGGGAACACATGCCCTCAGGCCAAAGGGCATTGTTTGAATAATGGCTGAGACCATTAATCAAAATGTAAGCTGTTGACTTTCTCAGCCCTTTGCCTTCTGCCAGCTTTCCCACTTGCTGAGAGCAAATAACTGGCTCAGAAGAAACCATTCTCTACAGGTTTCAAACATACACAATAGAAAACAACTGGCTAAGAGCATATGTACCGATTATGAAATTTAAATAATAACAATGTCGATGAATGGAATGTAAGCAAAATAAAGCAGTTGAATCTTATCAGAATTACTCCAGAAAACAGCAAAGGATCAGTCACCAGAATCATTTGAAAACAGGTTTCTTAAAAAAAAAAAAAAAATCTCAAAGAATAAATCTTAGAGATTAAAGAAAAAAGAAACTGACAATGTAACAGAAGGAGGTTAAAGATCGAGTGAGAATAGATATTTAAAAATGAATGAGAAATACAAAACTGCTGGGAAAAAATGGCAGCCACATTTGAAGCAACAAGAGCAATACCAAAAAAATTAAACAGCATGACTGAAAACATTTTTAGGGATAGGAAAACAGATGTGAAGAAAACGAAATCACATGCAGGAAATAAAAAATAGTACTGTTAAATAATTTTCCAAAAATAAGGGAATGTAAACTACATATAGAAGCATGTTTCACATTGATAATTATGTTAAATTAAGAATAATTCAGAATGATCTACTACATTTGACTGGGATAGCATTTGGTCAAAGAACAAAATCCAAATGGATTTTTCATGAAGGAAATGGACACTCATCCTCTTCATCATTCTGGGATGTTCTTTGGCATGAGTTGAAGAATCAGAACTGGAGAAGATGTCTGTAAAATACTATGAGAAAACAGTCATTCTTTTTTTTCTCTGCAGCCTCTTGGTCACATATTAGTACCAACCAGAAGACAAAAGATAAAAAGGTGATGGGCTACAGGGATAAAATGGAGATGGAGTCAGTCTTTAGGGAATCCTCAAGGTGGTCTAGACTAAACATAGCCACATAGTTTCCAAGTCATATTAAGGTGGCTTTTTGTTGTTGTTGTTGTTGGAGTTCCGGCTCTGTTGCTCAGGCTGGAGTGTATGGAGTGTAGTGGCGTAATCTCGGTGCACTGCAACCTTCACTTTCCGTGTACAAGTGATTCCCTTGCTTCAGCCTCTCGAGTAGCTGGGATTAAAGATATCAGCTACTGCGCCCAGCTAATTTTTTTGAATTTTTAGTATAGATGGGGTTTCACCATGTTGCTGAGGCTGTTCTCAAACTCCTGACCTCAGGTGATCCGCCTGCCTCCGCCTCCCAAAGTGCTGGGATTACAAGCCTGAGCCACCGTGCCTGGTCCATTTTAAGTCATTTTCCGTATTCCCTTTCTTTATCATTTGCCAACTCAACTTTCATTGCAATCTTAATGTAAAGTCATCTCTAGAGTTTCATAGTAGGAACATAAGGGCAAAGGCATGTACTATATCTGTTAAGAGCTGAATCGTGTCCTCACAAAATTCCTATGTTGAGGCCCTTAATTCCATCACCTCAGAATGTTACCATATTTGGCAATGGTGTCTTTAAAGAGATAATTAAATTAAAATGAGGGAATGGGGTGGGCCCTAACACCATATGACTGTTCCTATAAGAAGAAGTAATTTGGACACAGACAGAGAGAAGACCCTGTAAAGACACAGGAAGCAGAAGGCAGCTAGTGATAGGCAGAAAGGCCTCAGAAGAAATCAACCCTACCAACACCCCGATCCAGGACCTTCCAGCCTTTAGAACTGTGAGAAAATAAACATGTGTTTTTTAAGCTACCCCATCTGTGGCACTTTGTTATGTCAGCTCTAGTAAGCTAATACAAAAACCACAAGAGAAGTTATAGTCATCAGAGTAGCATTCATAGCAGAAAATGAACACTTACTACATTTTGTAGAATGTCCTAAGCACTTACATGTATTGATTCGCTTGATCTTACCACAACTCTAAGAAAAGTATAAAATGAGTTAACACTTGCAAATGCTTGGGAAAGTGCCTGCACAGAATGAATGTTCAGTAAATGCTACCCATTAATATTTTCTGTATTTTAGAGTGGAGGAAGAAAAGGCAAAGACCCAGGAAGATTAAGTCACTTCTGTATGTTTTTATGAGTGGATATGTTATCACTGTCACCCTCTTCCCCAGGGCTGGGTAGAGATAAAGCAGTGATCACTAGGGCAGAAGAACTGTGTTCAGCAGAACAGAGGCTCCATGGTGGACATCAGTAATGGACGCTGCAGGGTGATAACATGATGCTGGGCCCAACACAGAACACTGTGAGGGGTCATTCCTGAACACACATGAGGAGGCAAGTTGGGGGTGGATCTAGGGAACATTAGACATAGGTACATTAACCCATTCATTCAAAGACAAATATTTTCCATGACTCACTTGCTTTCCTGAGTGTCTTGATATGTGAATGGGTCACTTGATTCCACATTTAACTCAGTAGCAGCATTATCCCAGAATCCACACCTAGTCATACTCTGCAGTGGTTATTCGTCATACTATAAAAAGTGAGCCTTCTAGAGAGAGGGATAGGAATTCCAAACTGTGGTTGTTATTTTTTTTTTTAAGACATCAATCAAAAGTGTGATCATCTGTTGTCCAGGGAATCTCGGCCTTGCTTGCAGTAGATGAAACTACCTTCTTAGGCTGGCCTGCTGATCGCTTTCAAGGCAAGTAACTTCAGAAACTATCATGTTATCTGAAATCAACTACATCAGGAATATGTGTGCACAGAACATTCCTGTTCTTCCCTCCTCTCTCATACTGGGGTATTTGTAAAATGGGAAAATACAGGAACAGAGAAAGATTGAATTAACAGAGATGATGCGTGACTAACATGTCATGTCAAGATCTACGTCACATGCAGCTCATTTCTTTGTGGATTACGTCCAACATCCTAATCGCTCACTCGGAAGAGAAGATAGGAAGTAGAAACTCAGGTATTGTGTGTGTGTGTGTGTGTGTGTGTGTGTGTGTGTGTGTATGTGTATGTGTGTGTATGTAGTATGTATGAGAGTTGGTTGGGGGGGCGCTTCCAGGGGCATCTCCATGGCTACTGTGAGCCACCACCTGCTCCTAGAAGATGCTGCCATCATTACTCTGTCAACAGTTGTCAATTTACTTTCTGTACCCTCAGCACTTTTAGCAGAAAACAACATGGTTTCTCCTGTGACTCCTGTGACTCCTGTAACTACTTTTCTTGCTGCCTGATGCAACTGCCATTTTGAATTTTCCCTAGAATCACCATCTTCTCTTTCCCTAGAATCGCCATCTTCTCTTTCACCCCTCACTGCTTCGGTAGTCAGTTATTTATATCTCAACAGCAGGGTGGGCTTCCTGAGTAGGGAAACAGGGTGGGAAGGGACAGTGTGGATGTTGGTACAAAGATCCAGATTGCTCCTTTAAATCATAGATTATCTATTTTATTTTCAGAAATAAACGTGTGTGTGTGGGGTGTGTGTGTGTGTGTGTGTATGGGGTGTGTGTGTATGGTGTGTGTGTGTGTGTGTGGTGTGTGTGTGTACCTGTGTGTGTTTGTGAAGAAACATTTCATGGAGAAAGACATAGCAATGCAGAATGGTGTCTGCTCCACTGTAGAAACAGAAAATGCAGAAAGAATCTGAAGGGGCCATTTCAAGGTTTTGATGGTGACACGAGCTGTGTCATCCCAGAGCCCAGATAGCAATGGATGATACAACATGTAGTGGAGGGGCTTTCGTTATCACACAGAGGTCACTAGGGAATGCAATGCTATTTTGGTTGCTTGACAGCTTTGCCGCTTTGAAGCCAAGCATCCTAGAAAGTCACTAGTTTAGATATGAACAGGGAAGAAGCTATCATGGAAGACAGAGAGGACAAACATTGGCATGTTTGCTCTTCTGTATCTGTCAGACATCCCCTGGCTACCAAGGAATTATCTCTCTAGTCTGTAGTGTAGCAAGCTAGGATAGGGAGGAAAAGGCTGACTATAGGAAGTCAGCCTGTACCTATAATATGTAGGAATTAGTGGCAATGCAATCTAATTTATTCCCCACAGACTCTGAGGCCCTGAGGATTCAGGTTGAAATGTGATTATTTATAGAGTCCTTATTATTGATGGTGGGTTTTTGTTTGTGAGTTTATTTTACTTTTGGCAAGAGTGTTTGTGTGTGGTGTGCATGTCTGTGTGCACAGAAAAGAGCATCTGTGTTCTCCTGTTCAGCCTTAAACTTCCTGGTACTTTATGTCTAACCCAGCAACTGCCTGTTTATTAGTGAAAAGACTGAATTGATCTATTTCATAGATTTTGTTACATATTCTGAAAATATCTGTTGAGCAAATAAAACATATACCTTTGGATTAGACTCACTTTTAAAAGTAAGAGGTTTGCTATTGCTTTGTCTTCTAGTTAGAGGAAAGAGTAGCAGGGAGATTTTTAAAAGTTTAATCTGTAGTAAGATTTATAATGTTTATATGCGCCAGACATGTAAAAACAATAGTTGGCATGCAGTAATGTATTCAAAACCCACCATGACCTGTGAGATGATCATTGTTATTTAATTCCCATTTTAAAAATGAGTAAATGTTAGTACAGATGAGCTGCATATCTAGCAAATATCAAATATCAACCAACACAGTCTTGCTAATGCCTTTGTTCTCAATTACTAAGTTAGTCCTTCTCTGTCTTTTCATGGCATGCACATAAAATATGATGGGCATTGGTAAGGCACACTGGAAGAAATGAAGGAGGTTGCTCATGGTTGGTGGCCATTGTCCTGAAACTTTAGCTGCCCCAGCCTCTGTCCAGAGACCTTGACGGATCAGGGGTTAAATGTCTCAGTTTTCTTTTAACCCATTTGGGGTATATCAGCTGGAAAACTGTACAAACCCTTACTACTTTTATAAGTCACATATACTTTTTCTAAATCTATATCTAGCTTTTTGGTCATTCATTCATCACCCTTCCTGGTACTTGTGCATGCAATTATTCTTAGCAGAATGCACTGGCAGATGTTTAAACTGTCAAATACAGCATCTCAAACACATTAATCCACAGATTATAAATATGGTAATTGCAAAGCCCGTGGATTCCATGAAGGCCCACACAAGGTTTATTCCTCTCACTCCCACACTATGCAGTTTGGAGAATAGCCCTGGGGAAGGAGGAGTGGTTCCAACCAGCATAAGTCTTCATTTCTAATTAAATTATTCTTGTTAATTATTGGTTGATGAATGGGCACGCGACCAAATTCTGGCCAACTAGTCTCCAGGAGAAGTTACTGGAGATTCCTCCTCACTTGTAAAGAGAGAGAAATAGGAAAAGAGTTTCTCTATTTCCCTCTGAAGGAAAAACCAATAAAAAAAAAAAAAGAAAAAGCAGGCAAGTAGCTGAATTGCTTTGGAAGCTGTATTGTGGCCATGAGGAATCATCTTGGCACCAAATTGACACTGCAGATGGAAAAGTAGAGAAGTCAATGGAATACGAGTCACTCTTCCCTTTGATGGCATAATAAACTAGGCTATCCCAAAGCCAAACCTACCTCTGACTTTAAAGCGTGTGAGATACCACGTACCCTTGTAGCTAAATCAGTTAGAGTCATGTTTTCTGTTTCTGGCCACCAAAAGTTTCTGGACTATTTGACTCTGCTTCTAGAAGCCTCCACGGGTGTCTCTCCTGTCATCACTGAGATACGGGTTCTTCACTTTCTTATGCCATAATCTCTTTAGAACCAAGTCCTGATTTCTGGACTCTTTTCAAGGCACTATATTTAATGCAGTAAATATAATACAAAAAATTACAAGTAAAACCAATTGTATCAAATACTAAAAGTAACAAAAAATGTATAATCTACTAATAGAATTTTATTGATATTTTAAATAAAATGATTTAGTGGTGGAATTAATAACCTCTAGAATATAATAGTAGTGATATTTTTCAATTCCTAAAACAATTGTGTTATGGAAATATCTGTGATTTCCACTGGAGAGCAAACCACAGCTTCTCCTGTTTTCTTGTGTTCATGACCTATGGAGTTTCTTGGACCCCTGCTTTAGGCCCGTGAACTAAGGAAAACGCAAAGAATATTCAAATCCATGGACTTTTAAGGACTCTGGAGAAATCCTTTGCTCCGGAAGTTCTCCACTTTGAGTTATCTTTAAAGGTAGCTCAAGGGCCTTTGCTTACCTGGTCTGCTTTTTACTCTCCTGAATTTGCCTGCAGATGAACATTCTCTTACTTGTCTTTGAGGCTCACTGTTGTTTTCTTACTATGTTCTCTTAAAGTCCCAGAAGGAAAGCTCTCTCCCCTATTCTCTCTCTCTCACACACACACATATACACACACACAATCACAAACACACACATTCTCTCCAGTCCCCAACATTTTCAGCCTCTTTTTTTCTTTCCGCTCTGGGCCCCCACATTTTATATCTGGTAAAGTGGCTGTTTAGAGAGTTGAGCTAGAAGACTTGCAGGCCTGTACTTACCTGTCTGAAGAAGGTTTCAGGAGGGAGGATACACCACTCGCCTCCTTAGGGCTTTCTCCTTTAATATTCAGATTAAGGGTTCAAACATAAATACTAGTTAGACTTCACTAAAGACCAGGAGCTGTCTGTTTACCCACTTCCTTTCATTGACTTTGCTTTTCTCTCCTCTGTTCTCTCTCATCTGGTTTCAGAGCTTTCTAAAACAGGCAAATAGAGTGCTATTCAACCTGATAACCAAACCAGTTCAAACCCAAACATAGCGCTTATGGAAGGAAATGCACAAGGCTGCTAACGGGATGTGATGGGTAGAGTGGAATAAAAGAAGGCTTTGGTTTTCTTAACTCTTTTTCTTTTTTTTTTCTCTTTTTTTTTAACTTTTTTAAGTTAAGGGGTACAAATGCGGGTTTGTTACATAGGTAAACTTGTGTCACAGTGTTTGTTTAGGGATTATTTGATTGCCCAGGTTTTAAGCCTAGTACCTTTAGGTATTATTTTTCCTGATATTGTCCCTCTTCTCACCCTCCACCCTTCAGTAGGCCCCAGTGTGGGTTGTTCCCCTCTATGTGCCCATGTGTTCTCTTCATTTAGCTCCCACTTATAAGTGAGAACATGTGGTGTTTGGTTTTCTGTTCCTGTGTCAGTTTGCTAAGGATAATGGCCTCCAGCTCCATCCATGTCTCTGTCAAGGACATGATCCATTCTTTCTTATGGTTGCATAGCATTCTATGGTGCTAGGAAACCACGTTTCCTTTATCCAGTCTATTATTGATGGGCATTTAGGTTGATTCCATGTCTTTGCTATTGTGAGTACTGCTGCAGCAAACTGTTTTTAAACGCAATGCTATGAGGATGTGTTGCTTTCATATTATGAAAAAAGTACATCTTTTAAAACAAAACATATGCAGTATAACCCTAAAAGACATAACTCAGACCAGAGGGAGCAGCTGCATCTACAACCCAGGAAAATTCTTTCAGCGCTTCTACTTTCCTCTTGAGGGTCCCTTTACACAGGTAATGAACAAGTATGTAGGGGGCTTCATAGTTCACAAAGCACTCTCTCAACCATTGCCTTATTTACCATCCAAAGCAATTCAATACGATGATTTATTTCCATTTTGCAGATGAGAAACTGAGACTTACAGGGTTAAATGACTTAATTTTTGTTGACAATCACAATATGAAATGGTGAGAGCAAAACAGTCTCAGAAGTGGTGATGATACACAGGAGGGGCAAAGGGAGAGCAGCTCAGGACCCTCCAGAGGGGCGGGTGGAGGTTCGAAACAGGGATAGCGACGTGCCCCTTCTCTTGGATGCACCATGTGCCAGGTCTTTCCCCAGGTCATCCAATAACCATGCTGTGTAAAGACAAGACACTCCTGTCCCATAATCAGATGAAGAATTAAAGCTCAGTGGGGTGAAGTTACTGTCTACACTGAGAAACTAGTACGTGCTGAAACTGGGATTCAAACATGGATACACCTAAACCTAAGCCTTCTTTGCTAAACCATTTTCCCCACTGCCTTCCTAAGAGCCTGTTCACAGAGGAAGGCCGTGGTGCCCTGCAACCTGGTGTTGTATCCAGCTTCCCCGCTAGACTATGGGAGCCCCAGGAAAGTGAATTTAGTCTCGTTACCTTTAGATGCTTAGTGCTCACTGAAGTGTCTGCCTCGGAGCAGTCATTTAACAGCCAAGAGAAAAGGGATTTGTCTGCCTAGAGAGACTGGGTTCCTAGCTGAACCCTTTCACCTGTTCCCACAGCATGAAGGAAGACACTGGCTGGCGTATCCATGCTTCACTTTGATGCATTTGTTGTAATGTGAGCTGCAGCATTGCCACGTTTAATCAGACATTCATTGTCCAGTAAACACAAGTCCAAAGCATCCAGTGCAACATTTGCAGAGGTTGGCAGGGCAGGATAAGCAGTCTGTTATAAGGACCGCCCCTTCATAACTCCCATTTTCACCTTTCCGTCAGCACTGCCAGCCTCGGGCAGGGTGCAGACACTGAAGCCAGCTTTACAGAAGCCCAAAAGGTTAAAATCTGTGTTTCAGCAATGGGCTTTGTGCAAAGTGGCTGCTAGTCTGTGGATTACGCTGTTCCCTGACCTTTCTGGGATGAAGCATTCTTCACAGCTGTCATTGCGTCAGTGCAAGAGCCCAGAAATATCATTAGGAAAGATGTCTTGGCTGGAAGTCTATGCCAAGCCTGGGGGAGGGGGGCTGTGCTGAGGAAGCATGACTAGAAATTTAATAACTGGAGCTGAAGCCAGTCATGGACACTGCTACAGAGACCAAGAGGTAAGGCCAGAGTATAAAGAGATTTGCCTTTTCTGTGGCCCTCACTACACTGTATTGCAATTGTCTATTTCTATGTTTGACTTCCTTCCTAGTCTTCCAAGGGTCGTAAGGGGAGAAGCCTGTCATATTCCAGCATCCTCCACTACAGTGCCTGACACATGGTAGAAGTTATGTAAATTTTTGCTGAAACAAAAGAAATCAAAGATGATAGAATAAAAAGGGCTCAAAATCAACTCATATGTCTTAGTTAATGGCTTGGTTTATGTGATGACATAGGCTGAGAATTCCAAGATATGAAGTCAGCAAGCTGGAGACACAGAAAAGTAATTAATGTAGGTCTAGTCCAAGTCTAAAGGCCTGAGAATCAGGAGAACTAACTGGGTAGTTACAGTCTGAGTTAGAGCCTAAAGACAAAAGAATAACTGTACCCCGAGTGAGTCAGTCAGAGAGAGGGATTTTCTTACTCGGCCTTTTATTCTATTTAGACATTCAATGGATTAGGCAAGTTTAGATAAGGTGCAGTCACATGGGGGATAGCAATTTGCTTTACTCAGTCTTCTAATTCAAATATTAGTGTTATCCAGAAACAAACTGTATACCAAGAATAAAATTCTAAGCCCCAGAACTGACTGAACAGAACCCCTCTTGGCCAAGGGAATCCCAATGAAACCTGAAAAATTAATTCAGGCTATAATGAGAATAGGAGGTCAGGTATACTTCATTGTGCCTTTCTCCCTTTGGAATTTAGACACAGTTGACCAGCATTAACATTAAAACAGAGATGTTAAGACTGACAAAACAGACTCTTTGTAGCAATAAGACACCCATTTCCAAACTCACTCTGATGTAACATTACATTATAGAAAGCCACCTCTGAAGAAAATCAAAATATTTAACCCCAAATAAATTATTTTTTCTAATTTTGTAATGGCCTAGCAAAGCTGTTGTTATGGTTTGGCTCCCCACCCAAATCTCATATGGAATTGTAATTTCCAGTGTTGGGGAAGGAACCTGGTGGGAAGTGATTGGATCAAAGAGTTGAATTTTCCCCTTGCTGTTCTCATGATAGTGAGGGAGTTCTCAGGAGATCTGGCTCTTTGAAAGTGTACAGCACTTTCTCCTTTACTCTCTCTCTCCTGCCTCCATGTGAAGATGTGCTTGCCTCCCTTTTGCCATGAGAGTAAGTTTCCTGAGACCTCCTCAGCCATGCCTCCTGTACAGCCTGTGGAACTGTGAACCAGTTAAAACTCTTTTCTTAACCTAACTCTGCATGCTCTCATTCATAAGTGGATGTTGAACAATGAGAACACGTGGACACAGGGAGGGAAACATCACACACTGGGGCCTGTTGGGGAGTGGTGGATCTAGGGGAGGGATAGCCGAGGGTTGGGGGATTGGGGAGGGATAATACTTAGGAGAAAAACCTAATGTAGATGATGGGGTATGGACGAAGCAAACCACCATGGCATGTGTATACCTATGTAACAATCCTTCTCAATCTGCACAGGTACCCCAGAACTTAAAGTATAATGATTTTTTAAAAAAGAATGTTTTAAAAAAACAAAAAAATCTCTTTTCTTTATAAATTACCTGGTCTCAGGTAGTTTTTTTATAGCAATGTGTGAAGGGACTAATACAGCTTGTCTCTTGAGTGGGAAAATTGCATCTTTAGAACATCTCCTTCTCCTATTAGGTCTTTTCTAGCAAGTATGACACCTTTCAAGGTCCCATAAGAAACATTAAGCATCTATTATTTCTAAAGCCTGCTTCCTATGGTCTTCATATATATAACAAGAATCTTGGTTTCTACAACCCACCAACTCCCCCCCCCCCCCGCCATCTTAAATCAAGCTGATTTCAACTCTTCAGGCAAAGTTTAACTCTTTCAACCAATCGCCAATTAGAAAATCTTTGAATCTACCTATGGCTTAGCAGCCACCCCGACTCCACCCATCTCCTTTGAGATGTTCTATCTTTCTGAGCTAAGCCAATGTATACCTCACTTGTATTGGTTTATATCTTTGCCTAACATGTAAAATATCAATGTGTAACCCAGCCACCATGAACACATGTTCTCAGAACTTACTGAGGTGGAGTCATGGGCAATGGCCTTTAATCTTGATAAAATAAACCTCTGAATTGATAGAGAACTGTCTTAGATACTTTTTGGTTTACAATCTTCACAGGCAAAATGAGAAATCATGTTTAACCAAACAGCTGGGAACCCCATTATCCAGTCAAGTTGACATATCAAATTCACTGTCACACAAAGAGATCCCATTAAGCAGAGATAGGGAGAGAGTAATTGAGACAATAGAAAAGGAACAGTCAAGAAAGACTGTGGTGTTAAGTTGGAAACTGAGGTGAGTAGCTGAGGTTCAACCCTACATGTACTCACTGAAGAATCTTGTAGAATGCGTCTAAGAATTGTCCCTCTGAAGCACAGGGAACTGGGCATTTGTTCTTCCACTTCTGCCCACTGTAGAATGGGGAAATTACTGCCCCCATATTCCAAGGCTGCACCTGCTCCTGGCCTAAGAAGTGCTACAGATATTAAAGGAAACTCTATGGCAATAAAAGGAGAGCTGAGTGTAGCAGAAACAATTATAATATCCACCAGATTTTTACTTAATTCACATGAGCCAATGTAATGGGTTTGGAGCACAGAATGTGTCTACTATTCTTGTAGGGATACTCTTGTATGGTCCTGAACTTGTGGAATGTTACAGTCCCAATAGTGCTTCAGAGTTTGCAAAGCACTTTCCAAGTTTATCACCTGATTTTGACTTCCCTGACAACCCAAGAAGTAGGTAAAGGTTTTCTCTTCTCCTGACTTTTAGACAAAGGATGAACTTTCATGGGGCTGAGTTCCCCCCAAGGTGTTCAGATGGTTGAAGAGCTGGAGCCAGAACTGCAGTCCCTGGGCTCTGCTTTCCCTTTTCCTTTTGCTTCAGCAGCACTGGGATGTTTCTGTCTCCTCTCCTCAGCCTTAGGTTTCTTGGAATAAGAAAAATTAACCATTCAGGAAACAGAGTCATGCTAGGTTAGATTTCTGGGAAATTAGCTTGAATTTATATATATCATAGGTGAGAGAAAGGTAGACAAGAAAGAGCTCAGGTAGACAGCTGGGTTCTAATTTTAGAACTACCACTAACCAACCTTATGGTTTTCCTTTTTCTTTCTGAGTCTTTCCATTTTATTTCTGTCAAGTGAGAAAGTCTCACTGAATAAGTAGTGGCGCGCGCGTGTCTGTGTGTGTGTGTGCGTGCATGTGTGTGTGAAAGAAACAGAGGAGAGAGAGGAGAAAGAGAGAGAGAGAGAGAGAGAGAGGGCACATCAACCAAGCAGCTTATCTAGCACGACAGCAGCACTAGTCTGTTGAAAGCATGTTGGCTTCAAAGTCATAGAGACCTGGCGCCATCTTGACTGGAGTGTGTTTTTGGGCAAAAATGGCCTTTCTGAGGTTGATTTACCTATATGTTAAGTAAGTTTAATAGTTACTTTGTAGCATGAATGAAAGATTTATGATAATATATGTACAATTACTAGGTCATTGCCTTACACATAGAAAACAAAAATGATTATTATGGCTGCTATTATTTATACTAGTTGTATTATATTCAATAAGCTGATATTTAACTTAACTACCTCCTTTGAAACGTTTCTTCATGAACCAATTTACCCACTTGACATCTCTTTATATGATAAAAGTAAAATTTATAACGTGTCATTTATTTTATAAGTATTGAGAAGGTGCAAATATTGTCTATTTTCCACAGATAGATCCAGCAATCTATACTTGGCGTTATGTAACTCATAAAGTCATGAATACCAGCACCTCCTATTTTGCACACACTAAACAAAATACCAGACTGATGATTGATTGTGATCCTTTCCACATTAACATTTCTTCTAAATACCTGTTTGCAAAAACATGACCAACAAGTCTAAAAATAGTTATTTGTGTTTTAAATATACTATCATATTAAAATACCTAATAAAGGAAGCATACCATCTGGACTTGAGGGTATTTAAGAGTCACATTAAGCTCACTTAAGATTACAGAAATGGCTGTTAACACCTGCAGCTTTGTTGACTGATCAGGATTTCATGTTTGAGAGCCAGAGCCATAAGTTAGAGAATAAAATAAGGCAGAATCGGAGAGTATTGGATATAGTTTATTTTTTTTTTTTTGCTCATGATTTAGAATCTTTATTTCTTCCTTTATGAAATGAAGACAAATTCACGAGGGGGAAGAAAACATGGTAATCTGTGCAAAAGTCCTTTCCAAAGGCTCATCAGGGCATTTAGAAAATTATCTTTTCAATTTGGGCTATTATGCAAAGTAAATTCTTGTTTGGTCTTGTCTGCTTTGGGAGGCATCAGCAATTCTGTTCTTTATAAAATAATGTGCTTTTAATCTGTTTTCAATATATGTCCATGTAAGATGACTCAGACCCCAAACAGAATAATGTGAATAATTTTCAAAGGCTCTGAGACCCTTCTATTTCCTGAACGCTCCACAGCTTACATCAGCAAGAGCAGCGATTGCAACAGAGAGCAAAGAAAAAGGAAGTGAACACACAGAAGAACAGGAAGGGGAGTACAGGCAGATGTGGTAGAACTGTGAGGTCATCAAGTTGAAGGCCTCATCTTAAGCACCTTTGTACGGCAGGATCAGCCCCTGTGGTTCTCAGAACTGCCAAGGCTCTGAAACACTTGAGCTTTTCCATCTGCAAATGAACAACGTAAAAAGAGTACTGGCTTTTTTTTTTTTTTTTTTTTTTTTTTTTTTTTTTTTTTTTGAGATGGAGTTTCGCTGTTGTCACTCAGGCTGGAGTGCAATGGCACGATCTCAGCTCACCGCAACTTTCACCTCCTGGGTTCAAGCAATTCTCCTGCCTCAGCCTCCCGAGTAGCTGGGACTACAGGCGTGCACCACCATGCCCAGCTAATTTTTGTATTTTTAGTAGAGATGGGGTTTCACCTTGTTGACCAAGATGGTCTCGATCTCTTGACCTCGTGACCCACCCGCCTCGGCCTCCCAAAGTGCTGGGATTATAGACGTGAGCCACCACGCCCGGCCAAAGAGTACTGGCTTTTTAGTTGAATATTGGTGAACTTGAGTGTCATGTTACCAGAGACTAGTTGAATAATCGAGCAAATCCAGTCAACTGTCTAGATCTCAGTTGTTCTATCTGTAAATAGTGAATTAACAGAGGGAAAAATGAAGGTCTGCACTGAATATAATGTTACCTGCTACTCCATCATGGATGGAGGAACTGAGGCATGTTTTCAAAGAGTCTCGAATTGCTTCCCCAACCAGTGCTTTTTCTGGTACTTTCGTCCCCTGTGTTGTGATGTCCCTGTGTTTTGTGACTCACAGAGAAAGAACAGTGCTCAATGACATACAATTGGTGAATAAAGCCTTGACTCTAGTCTAACAAACTTGGGTTGTGTCTCATGTCCATGAACAACTAATTCCATATCCTTGAATAAGCACTACAACCTCTGTAAGCCCCAGCCTGACCATCTACAAAAAGACCATAATGACAATCAAAAGGGTTTTATAAGAATTCAGTGAGAAACTGCATTTTAAGCACTTGGCCCAAAGTCTTGTACATAGTAAGTGATCAGTGTAAACTGATGTTATTAGACTGCATAATTTTAGGACAGCCAAACTAAAACTTTAGAAAAATCACACACCTGAGTTTATATAAAATCATAAATATAGATAAGGATGAAATATCAGTGATTTAGTTCACAGATCAAACATAGATAAAAATAAATAATATTAAATTTAGCAAAGACCAGAAGGGTGTTGAATACAAAAGATACTTACAGTAGTAGTATAGCTTTTCCATTAGGGAAAATAAAGGTTCAGCAAAGCTATTACAATGGCCTGCTAATTACAGTACTGTACACTTCATCCAGATTACACAGAGCACATAAAATAGTCATAGAATTCAAATATAGCCACATTACTCATGCACTTAAATCTGTTTGAGAATTCCCTTGCCCCTATGATGAAGCCCAGATTTTTCAACATGCATGCTTGACTGCCCTGACTCTGAGCCCCCTCCCTCTTTTGCCTTTCTTACTTAACCCCATTTATTTTTAGGTCTTAGTTCAAATAGTTTGATGTAATTTTCCATAGCTTGTGTTTCCCCACCTAAATAGCTCACGATTATTTTTGTTATTAAAAGCATCCCTCATTTTCCAAATGTAATTTGTACCTAAAATTGTGTTGGATGGCAAACTTAGGGATAGTTTAAGCCCACATTGTATTTTCTTCAAATTGGGAGAAGAATCTTGCCTTCCCTTTCATGATAGATGTTGTGGGTGCCTAGCCTATCATTTACTAATGCAGGTGCAGTATACAGTGTATACATGCAAATATAGTTTATATTGATGCTTAACATATCGATACAAAGTACATTTCCCTCCTCTGCATACCATAATAAAAACAAAAAAAATATGTTAGAGATACATCATGAGTTAAAATAGTGCTTAGCAAAATAAAATTCAATAGAAACATAATTAAAATTGTTATCTACCATTTGGAGAGTTGCCTGAGAAAGATGGTAGAGACAAGGGGTAGTCACGGTGGCTATTATATTATGTTACAAAGAAGGGAGAAGCAGCTGACGAAAGGATGAGTAAAATAGTAAATGTTTTTGATTTGTCTATTTGCAAATTTGTGGAGCTGGAGGAGTCTTCAGTTCTTGGAGTTTTGATTCAAGAAGTAGATGCTTACACATCAATATCCAAAGGCGTAGACAAAGCAATGAGAATAATGAGAAACCTACTTTTGTGTCTTTTGCTTAGTTATACAGCTAATGATAACATGTTATGAAACTTACAGTTGCATTTTTAAACATGGTATCTTTGCCTATGTCATGATGATGCTCACTCACAACAACCGTCATTTTGTCTGCGTGATCTGTAATTGTTTGTAAAGCACTGGCATTGTGTATTTTGTTGGTTTTCTTCCTCATATAAGTCCTTAGAAGATATTTTCACTTAGTGCTATTGGGAAGATGGTAGCAATAACTTAATGGTATGTTTACAAAACATGAGCACTGAATGGGATCATTTTAAGAAGACATTTGAGATATCACTGTGGTACTATTGGCATTGTATTGACAGGATTTGCAAATAACTTGGATGTTTTCCCTAGCACTCAAATACGGGTTTTGGCTTGTTATTTCACATTGAATACCAACATTCACATAGAAATTCTGCAAATTCTCATAACAATCATTTGGATAATAAGAGTATGAAAATTTAGTTAGGGACTACTCTATTTGTTTGCTTATCCAGGCCATTCTAAGTTGTTTTCTGTGAAGTCTAACATTTTATTACTATTATGGTGCCATAATGATGTAATGTTTTCTGCTAACAATTCAGAACCACTTGTGACCCTCTTTCTAGACTCTCTCTTGTACCAATATGGCTGAAACAGTAGAAACTACATACGCCAGGCTTTCTTGACAGTATGGTTCTGGCTTTGGCGCTATTAATGGGAAGGCAAGGATGTGTTATTAAAAGGTAAGAGAGAGTCATAAGTTGGTTGAAGAAGAGCAGACACAGTAGACTAATGAAGTCTCGTGCTTGCAAGTTTTCTGCAGCAACAGTGCCAGCTGTTGCAGTAGCATCAGAAGATTGTCGGCACTGCAGCAGAGACACAGCTACATAGGCTCTTGAGTAGTAGCAGCAAATTAGATTCAGCATACTGAGGCCATGGTAATAGCTTCCTGTAATCCTTGAGTTCTGGGTAAAAATAATCTTCCCTTAAAAAAATCCTCTAGCCCAGGAGTCCCCAAACTACGGCCCACGGGCCGCATGCTGTCCCCTGAGGCCATTTATCCAGCTCCTCGCTGCACTTCAGGAAAAGGCACCTCTTTCACTGGTGGTCAGTGAGAGGAGCACAGTATGTGGCAGCCCTCCAGTGGTCTGAGGGACAGTGAACTGGCCCCCTGTGTAAAAAGTTTGAGGACGCGTGCTCTAGCCCTTCCGACAAGTCTGTCAACTATCTCTTTATATTAAATCTATCTTGTTTGATATACCTATAGTCATTTTCATTCCCCTGGCCAAATATAACTCATACAATCATTCAGTGCTGGATTCCCAGAATCTTGGACATAAAATGGTGCTCAATGAACATTTTCAGAGTCAATACAAGAAAGAAATGTTTCATAACCAGTGAGTACTCTAGCCAAGACTTAAACTCAGGTCTTACACAAATCCCATATTTGGATTTATTTAATTTCTTTCAAATATGTCACCCTGAGTTTCAAATAAGATGCATTAATGACACTACCTGATCCCATGGAGTGTCTATTTCAGGCATCAAGGTGAATGACAGAGAGTTTGAAGGAGTCCACCAACGCAAGTGTCAGTCTCAGAGACGGTATTGATCATGCAAAGATTTACAGATACATAATGAATTAAATTGGAGTTCCAGCCATAATCTATTAACCCTGTTTTAGTGAAGTTATATATTTGCTTTAATTCTTGTAACCGTGTAAATGTGGAAAAATGGTGATGTATGTGTATTTTACAAATACTGAAAATACTACTCATCTTTCAGGTTGGGTAGTACGTTTTAGGTGGTCTAGAAAATAATATTACCCTAAGCAAATAAAGCAATGGAAAGTAAAGTAGAGGGATAAAGATTTTGGAAAAAGCAAATGTATTTTATTTTATTTTATTTAACTGATTCAAATTGTGCTATAGGATGAGACGTAAATGCATGCATATGTACATATATACAAAATAAATATAAATTATGTTTCACTTAATACCATTAAATTCAGCATACATTTATTAGAAAATTCATATTGATGATAATATACCAGGACTAGACTAGCAGGAAGAATCCTGTTTATGCTTAGGGGAGGATGTATTCAAGTGGAAAGAGAGAACAGACAGGAACAGTGTTCGCATAAGGACATTGATTGTCTTTTATTTATATATTTATTTATTTATTTATTTTGAGACAGAGTTTTGCTTTTGTTGCCCAGGCTGGAGTGCAATGGTGAGATCTCGGCTTGCTGCAACCTGTACCTCTGAGGTTCAAGCAGTTCTGGGATTACAGGCATGTGCAACCACAACCGGCTAATTTTGCATTTTTAGTAGAGACAGGGTTTCTCCATGTTGGTCAGGCTGGTCTTGAACTCCTGACCTCAGGTAATCCTTCCTGCCTCAGCCTTCCAAAGTGCTGGGATTACAGGCATGAGCCACTGTGCCTGGCCCATTGGTTGCTATTTTAAGGAAGTGGGAGTAGTTTCGTTAAGCTGGAATTTAGGTGTAAGAGTGATTGGGGATTTTTGTAGCTAAATGAAACTTTGATTAATTAACTTCGATAAATGCATGCATTGATTGAGCCCAGTGACTGATAGAGGCAAGACTCGGATGTCTCGAAAATGCTTGAGGTAACTGTGCCAACTCACTGCTCATTGACTCTGCTCACTCTTATTTGAATTAATTTCACCTCCAGATTCTCCATTCTTGCTTTCATTAGCATCCTTCTTTATAAGACCTTGGTCTTGAGATTTTCTTCTGGTCCTTTCAGCTACTAACTTTTGTCTCCAACTTGGAAGTGGCTTATATTGACTGTGGTTTAAGAACCACACTAACAAGCACTGCAGTCTCAGAGAGTGGCCCATTTCCATCTTATCAGCCTTATGTTTCACTGTTGAGGGAGGAGTAAAATGGGGTTTGTAGACAGGTGAAGGAAAAGATAGAGTAAAATGTTCAAAATTATACAAAACTTTATGCATTAAATAGGCTAACACAGGATAATAGTCTAAAATAAATGAAATTGTTTATTCTTTCTGCTGTTCATTCTTTTAGCTCTGAGTATTTATAAAAGACTTCAAGAATATGGAAATGGTACATTCTTTGCAGAAATGGTGCAATGGTGTCCTGTCTTCCACTTGCCAACTTCTCTTCACCGTTCCCAACAAACCCAAGGCTGACCTCTGGCTCTCATAGAAGATTAATAATATCCTTTGAGATTGACGATTTCCAGCATGTGCAATTATTTTCAATGGAAAAAGGCCTGAAGCCTTGTGCAGAAGGACTTAAAATCTTAGCTGTACCATTTAAGTGGCCACAATTCTACTTCACAGTGCTTGTGAGCAGAGATAATGCAAGAAACCACCCTCAAAACATTCAAAGTTTAATTACTTTGAGAAAAAGAACATTTCTCTTTTCAATTCGGCTGCAGAATAATTTCAGAAATGCTAAGTCTTACCAAATCACCTCTTAAATCATAGTTAACGATTCCGATTCTTAACTCAAATTCAATAAAAAATGGTGCTTGAGGGAAGTGAATGGGGGTTATAAGACAAAAGGAAGTTTATGAGATGAAATAAAAATGTGCACATGCTGTTTGAGTCTACCACAACATTTAGACTATTGGTGGTGAGCCAATAGTCTAAGATCAATGGTTTGAGCCAGACTGACTAGAATAAAACCTGTTAAAGGGGACATGCATCTATGCAATCAACAAACATGTATCAATTGTTAATACACAGCAGAGGTTCTGTTAGTGACAGACTAGTTATATCAGCTATAACTTACATATATATGTAAATTATATGATGTTATTCTCTCCCCATGGATTGCAGTTAGAATAAAGTCTAATCTTTTCAGCGTTATCTCCTACTTCCTCCCATTCATTATGCTCCAGTTAGACTGATTTTCTGTATAGGCAACAGCTCCTTAGAAAATAGAGTCAGAGGCAAAATCTTATACATCAATGCTTAATTTGAGCATTTCATCCCAGAGAAGGAAGAGTAAGAAAAACACAGGACATGCAGTGGGGAAGGAAGGAGAGCAATTCAAGCTACTCCTTGAATTGGAGTAGCTCACAGCACTACAACAAGTGTTGCTCCTTACTCAGGCTCCTGGACACCTCATATGAAAACAAAGGCCTGTCTTAGAGTGTGGAAAGAAGAAAGAAAGAAAGAGAGAGAGAGAAAGAAAGAAAGAAAGAAAGAAAGAAAGAAAGAAAGAAAGAAAGAAAGAAAGAAAGAAAGAAAGAGAAAGAAAGAAAGAAAGAAAGAGGGAGGGAGGGAGGGAGGGAGGGAGGAAGGAAGGAAAGGAAAGAAAGAAAGGGAGGGAGAGAGAGAAGGAAAGAAAGAAAGGGAGGGAGGGAGGGAGGGAAGGAAGGACGGAAAGGAAGGATGAATGAGTAATCAGTTGGTTCCCTCTTGTCTTCTGTCTCTAATAGGTCAGAGTCTTCATTGCAGAATGCTGACTCCCTCCCGTTGACTTCTGGATTGTGTAATTCAGATACCTTGAACATCCAGTGAGGAAATGGAATCTCTTTGGCCTTATTGGTTTCAGTGCAGGGACTGCAGCAGCTTTATTTCTAATGGCTCAAAGGAGACCTTTCTCAGGGAGGCCCAACATCTGCTGGTATAAAGAAACGGGGCATGCTGTCACAGGTTCACCCCACAGAGCTTTGTGACTGAGGACCACAGAAGCTGTTTTAGAGGCTGGAGTGCCAGGCAAGAAGTTGAGGCTAAGGACATGCAGGGCTGAACAGATCTGGTTAACACACAACCTGGGCCCAGTACACTTGCTTGCTGCCCTTGGAATAAGTCTAGTTCATTCTTTTCTTGGACCCGCAACGCTGTGCCCTATACCTGGGATGCTAGCTGTGTCCTCTTCTGGGAACACTTTCTCCCAGGTTTTCTTAAATTCAGGTCTTTGTTCCAATATCATGTCTGTAGAAAAGCTCTCCCTGACCACGCTGTCTGGACTCAGTCCCTGTCTTGTCTCCTAACCCCTTTCTTCTTATTATCCTGTTTTATTTGTTTCCATTCAATTTATCACTATGTGTAACATTTTATATTTGTTAAATTATTTACATTAGTAGTATCTTCCTTCCTACCCAATAAATGAGATGATCCACGAAGCAGGGAATTCATCTGTCTTGTTTATCATACTCCCAGTATATAGAGTAAAATTGGGATAGAGTCTGTGTTCAATATTTGTTTATTATATAGAAGATGAATAGAAGAGAAACTGAATAAAACTGACCCAGTCTCCACCAAAAGGAATTATAGATATAGGAGGGAAGACAAGGAACTATTCGATAAAGTAGTGCAGCAAATGCTCTGTTTGAAGTAACTTTAGAGTGACAAGAAAAACAGAGACACCGTTTCAGATGGAGGGGAGGGGTCTGATACTGAATGACTGAGGCTTGAACAAGTGTCAGAGACCCAGCAGGAGTCAGCTGATGGAGTGTGGCAAATAACCTTTCACTCATTTATGCAATCACAAGGTAAAGTTTAAGAGGCTAAGCTCTGCCTGAGTTTGAATCCTGCTCTGTCATCACTGGCTGTGTGACATCAGATTCAATTCATAAACATCCTTTGCCTCTGTCTCCGTATCTATAAACAGACATCATATTAGCAGGCATTATCACCTCAGTATAAAAACTACACAAGCAAAATTATGTGCAGCACTCTGCTCAGGACCTGACTCATAGTATGTGCTCAATACATATTCATTATATCATCAGGACTGACAGTTATTAGTTTGTGGATTATCTAGCAAGTGTAGGGTGCTGAAATACCTTGGATACAGGGTGGCAAAAACAAACCAAGCAAACAAACAAACACAAAAAATAGAGCAAGTCCCTTCCTCTTAGAGCTGTCATAAGCAGCTGGTAAACAAGAAAACAGATAATTTAGAAGGTTTTCTAAAAATTATTATTATTTTTTAATGTGAGCTGCTGTGAAGGAAAGAAACAGGAATGCAAAATACCCAGAGGCACGGCAGCTGCCCCTCACTGCGGAGATGACATTTGAGCTGAGATCTGAAAATGAGCAGGAGCCAGGCACACAAAGAGCCAGAACGGAGTGATCCAGGCCCAAGGAGCAGGGAGTACAAAGGCTCTGAGATTTGAAGGTAGAAAGAGACAGTAGTGTCTGAGGCTCTGAAAGAACAATCGATGTCTGGAGGGCAGAGATAAGGGTAGGGCAGTCTGAGATGACGCTGGAAAGATAAGCAGAGACAAAGCAGGCTGGGCCTTGAAGGCCAATGTAAAGGATGTGGGTTTACTTCAAAGCACAGTAGAAGTTCATCAGATGGCTTCAAGCAAAGGAATAGCAAGATCCAGTCACCTTTTCGACAGACAACTCTGGCTTCTGTGTGGAGGATGAATTGGAGATAGCCATAAGCGAGAACGAGAAGACAATTTTGTAGGCAGTGAAAAGCAGCCCCAAGAGTTGGAGATTGTCACCATGAGACATTTGACATTCAGATGGTGTCTTTGCAACCACTGGCACTTTGCATCTCCTTTCTGGTGGTTGCTTCCTGCAGGGCATGAGGAGCAGGTGATGCGTGACTATGGTCCGGAACCTGTGGGGAGATCCATATTACAGAGCTGAGTGAGTCCTCTTTGGAACATTACAGATACTTGTTTTTACAGCCCTCCTGATTTTAATCATGAATCGCTAAGTCTTAATGCTCTGTGGTCATGGTGGTCAGCTGCTTTGGTGGTCAAAGTGATTAATCTGTTTAACTACTAGGTGACACTTGTTAGATTTTATTACAGCCCTTAGTGACATTCTCTCCCATAAAACTTCACTCGGGTCCAAAGACAGAGCGGACCTGGTTAAAAATCATAAGCTATTCATTAAATCGCAATACTTCCGCAGAGAGAAGCTAATACCTTGGAGTGTCAAGACTGTCAAACATCAGTTGAAATACACTGAAAGCATATTATCTCCTATGATCTTATAAATTGTAATATACACATACACACACGCACACACACGCACAATCTTTGCCATTTGTAAAAATGTTTGAACTGTTAAAATATTATCCAAAGATTAAGTTAAAATAAAATCACCATCATCATATCATAGCAATAAAATCAATAATCAACATAAACTGAACTCTCATCACACACCCTAGATCAGGCGTCCCCAGACTACGGCTTGCGGGCCGCATGTGGCCCCCTGAGGCCATTTATCCAGCCCCTTGCTGCACATCAGGAAGGGGCACCTCTTTCATTGGTGGTCAGTGAGAGGAGCACAGTATGTGGCGGCCCTCCAATGGTCTGAGGGACAGTGAACTGGCCCCCTGTGTAAAAAGTTTGCGACGCCTGCCCTAGATGGTGCTAAGCACTCTGCTTATTGATCTCATTTAATCCTCACAATAACGTTATCAAGTAGACTCTGTCATCCCTAAATTTTAAGTGAGGAAACTAAAGCTCAATGAGGTTATACAATATCTGCAGTGTTGCCCAGAGAGAATGTGGGGTTGGTACTCAGACTCAAGTAATTATGACTCCAAAGGCCAGGCACTAACCTCTGTGTAGTTGATTCCACTGTATCCCATTAGGGGTTTAAAGGATAATGTAATTTTTGTGCAACTTAAGAGGAGAGAAGGAGACCTCCTTTTGGTCAATATTTTTAAATAAAATTATCTGTCTTATTCTGACTTTTCTTCATTGTACAGAAAGAACATTGAAGGAGAAGATCTCTAGTATTCCAGTCCTAAAGCTATGTTGGACTGGATTTTTTTCCCCATTTTATCCATTTTTATCCCAGAAGCTTCCATCATCCATAACATTTTGGAGATAGGTGTTTGGTATATCATTTTTTTTTTTTTTACCATTTTTATGGAAGCAGCATCCATGGTTCTTTTGGATTGAAACACAAGAACAGCAGATGCATGCTTCCACCTCGTCATGTGCCTGGGAATGGCTGCAGGTCAGTTGCAAGTCCCCGGATGTAGTTCTTACTGTAGCTCACTAGACAACACAGGAAAATTGCTCACTGGATCTTTGTAACTCACAAGAATTTGCACAGCATCAGGTCACTTTGTTAACATGAAATCAGAAGCAGAAGATTTCTAAAATTAGTTTTTATGTTTGTTTTCCCAAAAAAGAAAACTTTCTCTGAAGTTAATAAGAGAGGTGATAGCAATAGCCTCATGTCCGACAGCACCATTGTGAAGCCGGTAGCCCTACTTTGTCTCCCCTCTACAGCCCTACTAAGTCACCATTAATGATTTAAGATATTGACTAGAACTGGGAATGATCACTGATGGCTTTTTCAGATCCATCTCTCATCCAACCTTGGGTCTTAATCTTCTGTCACTGTTCAAATCTGTTTTCAACTCATTTTCAGCTCTGTAATAATTCTTCTAATTCCTCATGTTCTTCACTTTTTGAGCCTCCTATCTCTCCGAAAGACTTTTCTCATCAGCTGTTCCCAGGTATGCTCCCCTTTCCTACACATGCCTCAAAACTCAAGTTTCTCTGCTTAAAACTTTGTCTTGAAGACTCTCTTCTTCTTCTTCCAAATAGCTCCTCCTCTCTCTGTGTGCATTCATTCAACAGACATGTATCATGCGCATCAAATCAGGCTTTGTGCTGGGTGAAAGAGATTCAGAGATGTTACGTTGAGAAGGATTAGCATGCAGTGATGTACTGGTAGGTGTTTAATGACTGAAACCAACCAACAAACAGACAAACAACAACAGCAACAAAAGCCTTGATTCATTTGCAGAATTTAGTGGTGAAATACTCCCTCCACGGCAATTTAGAGTTACCAGTTCGACTTCACCTAACTGGAAGTTGAGTAGAGATTGCATAATTGGCTTTTGCTGCGCAGAGCATACATACCATAGCCTACTGCAGCTAATGGGCATGTGCCAACATTATACTTTAAAACATACATACTTAAGACAATAGTAACGATGTATAGATATAAATATTATAGTCCCTTAACCCCACATATCTCAAATAACATATTTCACATGTGTAATAATAATATGAGGCACATATGTGACTGCAATAGGGAAGTCTGGTTAACTTCTAACCCTCTCTCACCTGGGCACTGGGCAAAATTAGTTAGGGAACATGAGTCAGGCATCTTGAGGAGGAACTGTCTTGTCTGAGACCATTTCTTTTCTCCTCAGATGAGTTATAATGCATACTGTAATTAGAGTTCTTGTTGTCCCTGTCTGCCCCTTACACATTTCTCTCTTGAAAGCAGTCTTATTAACTTCATTGCAAACACAACTCAGAATCTACTATTTTATTTCTATTAATCACTGTTACTACATAAACCTGTGCAAAGCAGAGAGGTTTGGAAGACAGAGATCTTTTTTGCTAAATCTCCTCTGAAAGTGTCCTATCCCCAGATCATGAGTATGAACCTAGAGTTCTTTCTTGCTGTATGCAGAGCAAAGTCATCATGCAGGCAGAATGCTGCTGTTAAAGTTTATACTTTATTATTTAGGAGGTAAAATACCTGCTTCTCGTTTCCTAGTAAAACACCTCTGTGGCCCCAGCAGCTGAAGTTAAAAAGTATTCACCTATCAGCTTAATGGGAATTGTCATGTCAGCCATCATTTCTATGACTCTTAAATAAGACGACCTCTACTTCTGTACCATACTCTTCTATTACATGAAGTTATTGTGCATATGGAGTTGATCTTAAGAAAATTTGTCTAAGAATGTTTCAGAACTCTCTGGGAGATAATTTTCCTCCACACACTGACAAGATGTTTTTCATCTTCAGAATAATGAATAGGTTTGGTCAAACGTAAGAAAAAGAAAAAGAAAACTCTTCACAGACATACTGAAAATCTGAGTGTACAATCCATCATTTCTCTTTTATGAATTCATCAAACACACACATCTAATTTTCAGTCTTGCAGGCTATTGTTCTAGAAAGCCAACTACTTCCAGGAACACTTACCACTTAATAAAGACTTTCCCATCATTAAAATTACATACTGTCCATGCTTACACCCTTATTGTGTCTCATTTTTTCACCATCATGGAAAGGAAATAACTATGTTCATTGTATCCCCCACCTCAAACCTTCCTCTCCTTTCCACAGACACTGTTTGAACTTCAGATAGGTTTCTGTGACTCTTGCCTCAAGCTTTGTGTCCTTGATTCCAATAATATCCCTCTGCTAGTTCATGATCCCAACAACTGTCAAAATAATTTCATAAAACTCAAATCTGAACAACTTCCTCCTCAAATCCTAGGGTGAAGTCCAGCATACATAGCTGCTGTTCTCAAATGTCTGTTTTCAATCATTTACACCTACAATACTCAATAACAGTCCACATCTCTCACTACGCTTGATGAGTCTCAGACATGGAAGCAGGATCAGATCAGAGGAGAAGGAAATGAAGAAGAAATGAAAAAAAATTGGAGGCACCTAAATAAAGGGAAGGGGTTTGGAAAGAGGCATAGAGAGACATGTGCAAATTTCCTTGTATATTTGATTAAGAGAAGAAAGGAAATAAGGTGTATGTAACAGAGTAAGAATTAGTACATGTTTGTGAAAATATTAGAGAGTGTGTTTATACAGGAGGAAGAATGACCGTTGGAGAGAGAGAAAGAGAATGTGTGTGTGTATGTGCACTCTTGGTGAAAATTTTTCTAAAACTACTTCAGTTGAAATGCAGAAGAAGGAATGGAAAGGAGAATGGTATTATGCAACTTTCTCTAGCAGAAAAAAACTGGAGGGCTCAGTTAGTCACATTAGTCTCTTAACCCTGTCATGCTATTAACCTGGGACAGTTTAGCAGCCATATTTGTTTGTTTTCCTGAAGTGTTTGTGATGAAAGAACAGAAGCAGACTTGGAAGTTTGGAGCCCAAGTTTTATGGCCAGGAGGGAGAGCAGTGTGACACTTACTATTATCTATGAATGCTCACACATTTCAGTTCTAAACTGAGTGGGGAAGATAAATGTGATAGCATTTGCAGGCCTGTTTATAAAGACTGAAACTTACCCTTAACAATCCCATTTCATAGAAAATCTGAGTCATGGGAAAGGCAAGGAAATCAGCTGGTAGCAGAATGTTAGAGTATCAGGGGATAGTTGCTGCAGTTGCAGGAAGTACCAGGTGCAAACTGCACAGGTGGGTTGCCTGGCTCAACTCTAGTCATGGGAGGAGACAGAAAGGGCTTTTCTCACAGCACCAAGAATCAACTAAGTATTGAGGAACTTGAGGAACAAGTAGCTCTGTGAAAAAGAAAAAGGAGACTTCTAGAAAAAAAAGAAGAGGGATTACAAAATCATACAAGGGTAAGAAAGCCTCTTGAAGCTGAGGCACCTATTGCTCCAGGGGATGGGGAAAACCAAGATGAGAAAAAGGGAAAGCTATTCAGTGTTTTTCTTTCAAAAACAGGCTCTTGAAATGCATTCAAAAGCCAACACTGTGCAGGCAGAGGCTTTCCCTTGTAAGAGTCAGACTCTTGAGAAACTAGTTTTCTAAAATTCAAAAGCTTTCTTTTAAACTTCAAGGACCACAGGTCAGCTAATTAAGATAGGAGCATCTTACTATGAACCTCAGAATAGGAAGGATTTAAGATAGGACCTGAGGCAAGTTCTTTTACACAAGATAGACAAAAGACATTTCTGGGCTTGTATGGAAATGTTTGGAGAGTCTTAAGGCACACAGCAGACTGAAGGTGCTGCCTGACTTCCTCCAGTGGTTTGAACATACCCCTCAAATTCATATGTTGGAAACTTAATTCCCAATGTGACAGTGTTGGAAGACAGGGTCTAATTAAGAGGTGATTAGGTCATGAAGGTAGAACCTTATGAATAAATTAACATCATTATTATAGGAATGGGTTTGCTGTCCTAAGAGCAGTTTGTTATAAAATAAAATCTGCCCCTTATACTCTCTGTGTCTCATGGGCTCACTTCTGACTTCTGTCTTGCACCATGGGACGGCCCTTGCCAGATGCCAACACCATGCTTTCAAACTTCTCAGCCTCCAGAACTGTGAGCTGAAGAAGCTTTTAGTCTTTATAAATTATCCAGTCTGTGGTATTCTGTCACAGTGGCATAAGATGAACTAAGGCACTCACTGAGATGGAACCAGCACAGTTAAACTCAGTCGTTTCCAGAGCTGGGGGCAAGGAAGGCTTCAATAAACCTTACATGGAGATACAGCCTAAAAGAAGAGGGAGTATTCTGTCTTCTTTTCTGTTGGAATACTCTGGGGAACACTTTTCAGGAGTTCTATACCCACATAAAGTGAACTCTGGAAAGTTGAAATGGTGCAATGGCTTGTTTGGGCTGCAAGAGGGTGGAAGTTCCTTTCCTAGTTACCCATGCTTGTCAAATGTATACACAAGACTCAAGTATTCTTATGCACCCCAATTAGTGCTTATGCAAGTAACAATAGTTCCACAGGGTTAAAATCAAGACAGTCATAAGACTGCACGTCTTCCTCTAAGGGCACATCTGTGTTCTTACCCTTTTCAGTGTCCCTACCACATTTCTCGATTAGTGGCCTTCTTCTAACAGCTTCAAAGCCAGTAGCATGATATTACTCTTGCCATCCTTACATAACTGCATCTCTCTCAGACTCTCCCTTCTTCTTATTCTACTTTTAAGGATTCTTATAATTATATTAGGCCCACCATGATAATCTTCCCATGTCAAGGTGAACTGATTAGCAGCCCTGATTCTATTTGCAACCTTAATTCCCCTTTGTCATGTAATATAATGTAATCACCGTTTCTAGGGAGTAGACATGGACATCTTGGAGAAGCCATTGTTCTGTCTGCCACAGAGGACTTCAAGGCCAGAGTCCATTACTGGTGCATGAAAGACCACTTATATTACCAGTAGAAACAGCAAGTACTCAGAAACAAGGTTCAAACCAGAAATCCACATCTGCAATGTCACGTAAGCATCCCACATAACACTCTGGGAGAAAGGAAAGGAGGGAAATTAAAAGAAAATTACAAGCCGCCAGAATTAACCGGGAGAAAGTCTATGACTGAAACTAGAAGAGACAGAAAATCTGAAAAGTGGCAAGATTAAAATTTTTTGCTTACATCAGTGGAACTGAAGAGAGGGCTTATTACCAAGTTACTTGAGTCGCTTGTGACTCAAGAAAATACATAAAATTACATGCATACATATCAGAAGAGCAGTGTATAAATTTCAATACTACCATATTTCTAAACTTTTATGTCTTTTTCTGCTCCCATTCTTGTACTTTCCTATTTCCCCCTTCATCTCCTCTCATTTTTTCTCCTCTGCATCTTCAAACTCACTTGATTTCATTTTTATATTTTGCCATCTTTTTTTTCCTTTTCTTCTCATTGTATAACTTCTTTTTCTCCTTTTTTCATTCCTTCCTTTTGCTTTCTTTCATCTAACCAGATTACAAAAAGAAAGATGGGAGGTGAGACCATATATTTTTAATATTTCTGTCACCAAAACTTAGCATGAGCCTGGAAGATAGCAGAAGCTCAGTAACTGTTCATCGATTAAATGAATGAATAAATTGAATTGAATCCTTTGTCATGCAGCAAGAAAAGGATCCTACAAAACAGCCAAGAACAGTGCTAGTGTTCTGAAAACACAGAGGACAGATAGGTTGAATTGAAAATAATGTTAATTATGTTTCCTTTTAATGATCCTAGTTTCTCTAGCTGTCAAGTGAATTATCACCTTTTAAATATGCCTGTTTGGAAAAATGCTTTAAATTACAGCCAGAAGATGCAAAAGAGTCAGAGTAATTGGAATAAAATTTATATGAAAGAGTTTCCATTTTTACTGTTTTTTAAATGGGTTCAGATAAATTGAAATAGCAAGAAACTTCCAAATGAATAAAGGCAACAAAATGTGATTGCCTCAGGCAAAGCTAAAGGCTAGAGAGGAGCTGATCAGGAAAGAATTATCCTCCGAAAGAGCAAGCCAGAGTGCTCTTAAATCTGCAGGTTAGGCAGGTTTCTCCCTTTGAAAAATAACCTGCTTTGATAATAGCACACCATTCCCTGAAGGGCAAGAATAGCTCCAAATTATACGACTGTCCAAATTATGGACTGAACACCTCCTAGTGATTGTATTCCTGAAAACGCTACTTAAGAGAAAGATATTTCTGATTTCATGAGGCATCTACAAGAAAAACAGGATGAAAATGAGGCTCTAAACCTGGGAAAGGAAGCCATGTAGGGCTAAAGAGGAAGGTGGACAACCACCGAGTGGGCAGGGAAACAGAAATGGCAAGGGGAAGCCTGGGCTTGGAGCCGAAGATCAGTGCCTTGTGTTAACTGACCACAGGTGAGAAAGCATTGAGGAAGTTAGGTAAGAGGATGCTAGCGGGTGTTTTTTAGTGGATGGAGAGGGCAAAATATTGCATATACTGTTTTATGTAATCGTTTCTACAACTTTCAAACCTCATAGTGTTATGCTCATTCTTCAGAAAAGAAAATTAAAATTGATAAGTTTTTTGCAACTTGTCTACATTTATACAACTTAATGGTGGACCTAGGATTTGAACTTTAATGTACATTACCAAGCCTGTATGATCAGTCACTATGCTATGTGAGAAAAAGATGCCCTTCTTCTGTATGGTCATTTTTTTAAATTTTGGTCTACTTGTTTGCTCTTACCTGTGTCTATACAGATTATATGTTGGCCTGTGCAGAACTTGGATATGTCCACTGGAGCTGCAAGCTAAAGCAAAGATCACCCTGGCTGTAGATAGGTTTGTAAGCCAGGAGTCAGGAAGCCAGAATTAGAAAACCAATCACCACCATAACTCTGATTACAATTGCCTTATTTCATCCAGAAAGATGGTTATATGGGACGTCAGACTGTGGAGTCTGGCCATTGCTTCTTGCTGCAGATTTTTAGTGATAGCTCCAAGACAGAGTACTTAAAACAAGCATACTGCATCTGGGGAAAATATGAGTCCACAAAACAGCTTAGAGCAGCAGGAAAATCACCTCCAACTTATTTCTGCCTTCCAAGTGTTAGGTACGTTCATGTAATTGGCAAACCTCTTAATTTGCATTTAGAAATCAAGCTGTGAAGGAGTATTAGAAATGTAGTCTGTGTCAGTCTATGGGTGTTTTAAAAAGACCCAATAGAAGAAGATAAGAATAAATGCTAAGTGCCAGTTGTATATAGCCAAAACATCTAGGAAATACGAAATTTGGTTTTCCTGCCTCTACTGTAAAAAAGAGAAAAAAGAAAAGGTTAAAGCAGAAGAATATGGGCTGATCTGCCAAACAGAGCTTCTTTCTTAGAACATGATACATGTTATCCAAAAAGAATTAATCTCAGGGTCTTCACAGGAGCAACCTGAGAAAAGTTCTATTTCCCACTGGGGCTGAACTTAGAAGCACATAGCCCTGAGTGCTCCTGGCAGGCTTCTTGCAATCTCAAAAGGAAAGCCTGTCGACAAAGAAGACATGGAGCCAAGAAATGGAGCGGCTGTAACATATCCAGAATTAAGTTATTCAACTCCTTTATCCAGCTACGTTCACATCTACTCTTTAACTATTTGACTACATACGTTAATAATGCCATTTTAAAAAATTAAGCCTTGCCGACTGACTTCTTCATCCAAAGAAATCTTCTTAACTAGATTTTTTTTTAATTATTTTATTAAAAGATAAAGAGGCCTCAGGTCTTCAGATTTCCAATTGTGATACAGAGTAAAAAATAGTGTTAGAGCCAAGAATAGCGCAACTATCCCAATGATTTCATCTAAAAAATAAGACATAGTAAACAGAAGCAGATCTCATTTGTAAGGAAGATAGCTAGATTCAGTCTGTTTTCAGGGATTCTGCCCTGGGAAAAAAGAAATTATAATTAGAAAGGAAGCTAGTAGGCAGCCTAATGTTTTTGCCTAGAGCACTCAGTCCCATTAAAGTCCCAGTCTCAAATGAATGAATGGACTCGAACTCTAAAAAGACTGAGAACTGTTATCTTAGTCCAGAAGAGACTGAGAACACTATCCTAACCAAAGAGCATGCAGTAGTCCTGCTTATCTGTGGTGAATATGTATAAAAATCCCCAGTAAGACTTTAAAGCCAAGGATAGCACTAAACCCTGTGTATACTATGTGTACTCCTTATAAATAATTACTTATGAAAACATTTAATTTCTAAAGTACGTGTGGTTGAAGATTAAAAATAAAACAGAACAATTAAAACAACATACCTTAGTAAAAGTTATTTAAATGTGGTCTATCTCTCTCTCCTTCCTTCTCTTTCTGTCTCTCTTCTAATACATTTTATTACACTGCGCTTACCTAGTTTTGGACCACAATTGACCATGAGTGACTGAAACTATGGAAAGCAAAACAGTGGATAAGGAAGGGCTGCTGTATTTTTGGCTTTATGGAAAGTAGCAAAAGAATTCTATTTTTTGTTATGTTTCAGATTTTTTGGCATTCAGGCATTACTAATATTCACCAGTAGTTTTTTTTTGTTTGTTTGTTTGTTTTCATTTCCCCTTCCAAGCACACAAATGATGGTATTACTCTGTTATTCTGCAATTGGTTAAAATCTGAAACCAGTGTTAGTTGATAAAATATAATAAATGGCATGTGTCACTTTGAAGTAGTCACCTAGAAATGCACTTGCATCATTTCCCCTTCCTCTGAAAGAAAACCGTGGATTGCACATGGGGCATTTAGAAGATGGTGATGCTTTTGTAACTGTCTAAATGAAAAGTTTCATCAACCCATGTGAGTCAGGGGATATGAGCAAAAAAAATCAACTGTTGCACTAAGACACTAAAATTTGGGGGCATGTATTGATGGAACTGCAGCATTATTTAGCCTACTATAATATTGGGGTTCTAATTTTATTACCTTTTGTGCGGTAGCCAGTGATTCCAAGGCAGAGGTAGATCAGGTACATTTGCTTGTATTAACCCTGGAACAAGTTCCAGTGTTGATGAAACTAAATCAGGCAATTTTTTTTTTTTTTTTTTTTGAGACAGAGTTTTACTCTTGTCACCCAGCTTGAGTGCAGTGGTGTGATCTAGGCTCACTGCAACCTCCACTTCCTGGGTTCAAGCAATTCTCACATCTCAGCCTCCTGAGTAGCTGAGATTACAGACACCTGCCACCATGCTCAGCCAATTTTTGTATTTTTAGTAGAGACTAGATTTCACCAGGTTGGCCAGGCTGGTTTCAAGTTCCTGACCTCAGGCGATCCGCCCACCTCTGCCTCCCAAAGTGCTGGGATTACAGGCGTGAGCCACTGTGCCTGGCCCAGACAAATTCTAGTAGTATCTTCGAATCCCTTCATTCAATGGGAAGAACCATGCATGATTGTATAAACAGCAGACACCCACTAGAGCCAGACCAAATTGGGTTTTAAATGCCAGCTTTGCTACTTATTAGCTGAGTGGTATTCTACAGAATTTTAAATATTTCTAAGCACCAATATATTTATCTACAATGCAGAAATAAAACTGTCATTCTTGTAAGAGTGTTGTGAAAATTGAATTAGAACACATGAAAAATATGATAGGCATTCAATAAGTGTTCTCTTGCATTTAAAAACCAGTCTTCTCAAAAAATGAAATTACTCAAGATCAAACAATGATTTGCTTAAAAAGTCAGTATATAGAAAACAGATTCCAAACCCCAGAACACTTATCCTCTATTCCACTGACTGCTTCTTCATGTAAGTGTTGTTTCCACATAAATGAAGATGTGGACAAAGCATTCTTATTTATATATTAGTAGTGCCCAAGTCATCCATCAACATGTACTGAATAAATGACAGGATAAAAATACGTAGCAATTGGTGTCCTTCCCTATCATAAACCTGCTACAGGGTTAGTTTTTCCCCCTGATTTAGTTTGGCTTTAAATTCTTCAATATACTGGGAAAAGAGAAGTCTTTCCATTATGTCTACAAAAAAAGTACATGTATTTAATGTAGCTCATATGGGGTGAAAACACTCTTTAGACACAAAGTCTTCTTTAATAAGAAATAACTGTTCCCAGACTAATAGGATGAATAATCCTTAACCCATAGTTTATCAGTTAAAATCCTTCCTGATGAGGCCAATAGAAAGTCATTACTATGTGATGACTCCAGCAACCTATGTAGTGTTAGAGGTTTTATTTCCTTGCATAAAGGACAATGTCTCAGAATATATAGAAATCAACATCGCCATCAGCATCAAAACAAAGCTTGGTGTCATATGACAACCTACAATAAAATGGTAAGTGTTTATAGGCTATTTGGAAAAGAGCAAGAGATGGACCAAACATTGCTTTCCATCCATCACAGTTGAATTATCCCAGACATTGAAATTATGTATCTTTCTAGCCTAGAAAGAAATTCTGTTCCTAATTCCTTAAAACTATATATATTGCATATATGGCAATATGCTTTCATTTTTTAAAAGATACTATTACCCACTATAGTGCATTAATACATACATCACCCTCAACAAAGCACATTTTTTAGTATTCACAATCTTGTGCAACCCCCTTCTACACTGAATCAGTACTTGGCCATATGACTTGTTTTGGCCCATGGAGAAAGTATCAAATGTGAAACAATCAGAGGCTTGATAAGTGCTTGCACACCCTTTTAAAGCCCAGTTGCCATGTAAATTCTGTTATAATGGAGAGGTCATGTGGAAGCCTTTTGGCTGATATCCCAGCCATGTGAATGAGAGTCTTCCATCTGATGATTAATGCATAAAAATCCCATCAAATACCCCATAAAGCTGCCATAAGCTGTTCCAATTGAGTCATGTTGTCTCAGTCCATTTGTGCTGCTAGAACAAAGTGCCTGAGACTGGGTCATTTATAAACAGCAACAGTTTATTTCCTTACAGTTCTGGAGGCTGGGAAATCTAAGATCAAGGCACTGGAAAGTTTGGTGTCTGGTGAAGGTTTTGCTCTGGGCTTCCAAGATAGTGCCTCCAATTCTGTGTTCCCACATGGAGGAAGAGCACACCACTGCTAACCCATTGAGGCCTTTTGTAAAAACTCTAATCCTATCCATGAGGGATTTGCCCTCATGACTTAAGTACTCCTCATAGGCCTCACCTCTTAATGCTGTCACACTGGCCATGAAGTTTCAAGACATTTTGGGGGAATGCATTCAGTCCATAGCTCATGCCTAATTGGCCATATCACAGAATCATGAGCAAATAACTGGTTGCTGCTTTAAGCCACCAAATTTTGGAGTGGTTTGTGATGCAGAAAATGCTAATGGATGCATAAATTAATATTCTGACTCTACTTAAGATTAAAATTTATACAGGAGTCCCTTCACAATAATAATTTACTCGTTTGTTCATTCATTCAGAAGTTATTTACTGGGCATCTTCCATGTTCTACTCACTCTGTTAATGGCAATCATGCAGCAGTGAATAAAGCATATGAGGTACTTCTTTAAGATTCCAGCAGTGGTCATCGATCAGTGTCCCATGGTTCAAGTCTGGCCTATGAACATGTCATATTTGGCCAATGAGAGGTTATTTTTAAACATTTGCTTTCAAAAATTAAAAGTTTTTTTTTTTTACTTTGTAATTGGGAAATACAGCTTCTTTCTCACACTAATAAGAAACAAAATCTCTGATCTTCAAACCCACAAGGTACAATTAGCTGAGTTAACTAGCAGCAGTCCATCCCTCAGATTGGGCACAGTCTCTCTAGGGCCCACCATTTTCAACATTTTCTGTATTCTTCAGTTCTTCGTTGACTAGTGTTGAATAAGGACTGGTATCAAAACAAGCATGGTGACCTCCAACTAGGCTGTTGTTGCCTAGGAGATATATATGTACATATATATTTATATACAATCGTGTTGGTTAACACTAAGTGTCAACTTGATTGGATCGAAGGATACAAAGTATTGATCCTGGGTGTGTTTGTGAGGGTGTTGCCAAAGGAGACTAACATTTGAGTCAGTGGACTGGGAAAGGCAGACCCACCCTTAATCTGGGTGAGCACCATCTAATCAACTGCCAATGTGGCTAGATATAAAGCAAGCAGAAAAATGTAAAAAGGCTAGACTGGCTTAGCTTTCCAGTCTACATCTTTCTCGTGGGCTGTATGCTTCCTAGATTTGAACATCAAACTCCAAGTTCTTAAGCTTTGGGACTTGGATTGGCTTCCTTGCTCCTCAGCTTGCAGATGGCCTATTGTGGGACCTTCTGATCGTATGAATTTAATACTCCTTAATAAACTCTCGTGTGTGTGTGTGTGTGTGTGTGTGTGTGTGTGTGTGTGTAAAATACATATATTTACCTGTACGGTATCTGTAAGCATCTAAATCTAAGACTTCTTATGTGCAGTATCCACTCACACATGGTGTGTAGATATAGCCATTCAGACAAATGAAAAAGATGAAAAAACAGCATTAGACATGGAGTGTGACAATAAATAAATAGAGAGAGATAATTCAACCTTTCCAAAATTCAACACTCTATTCTTTTAATTTTGCATCAAAGAGGTTTAGAGTACTCAATATATCATTCTAAAAATTAGGTATATCATATTATATAACCATCTTTTAAGAAATAATATCGGTTTCTTTCTGTATCCATAGATACCCTATATCACAAAATACTTGCTACTCTGCAGATGTCCTCAGGAAGTCATTGGCCTTCATTGAAGTTTGTTCAACCCTAAACCTCCAGGACTCAGCCAGGCAACAAGAAGAGGGTAAATGAAATATCAAAATCCTCAAGTCACCAACCTTTAGAAGGAGACTCAAATGGAAAAGATTTCACACTGACCTTGTGCTGTTGGTATATCCAATCTATCTTTCTCCTGGCCCAGAATCTGAACCTATTTCAAGATTAGAACCTGAAGAAGATAAATGTATATTTCATTACAATTGATTTATAGAGTGTTGAGCTTCCATTTAAAAAAAAAAAAAAAAAAACTTTGGACATACCCTCAAAAGCTGGGGCTCCGGGTTGCTCAAAAGGCATTTTCAGCTTTCCATGGTTGCTGGCAACACTCCTATAATCATTTCACTTTCAGATAATACTTTGGCTCTATCTTCAACTCTTATGGAAGATAAATTAGAAACAGAAATACTGGAGAAATTGTAGATGTAAAATAATGTCATCATTATTCTATTATTTATAGTGCTGCTCAGCACAAAATATCCATCATTAACAATGCCTCTCACGATGTGCTTATAACTGTTTAGATTTTGTTATAAAAGTTGTGTTTTAAAATAGTGATTGGCTTCAGTTGACATTGGCAAAGTTTTGTTGTTATTGCTGTGTTTTCTCTGCAGGGTTTTGTCGTTGTTATTGCTACTACAGATTTAAAAAAAGTATATCTCTTCGCATTTGAGTGAAAGTTACTATATTGTAGGTTATTTCAGGGATCAGCAACTTAAAGGCCATGGGCCACATCCATCCCACTGCCTGTTTTGATATATACAGTTTCACTGAAATACAGCCACACTTGTTCTTCCATGTATTATCTATGGCTGCCAAGTGCAGAGTTCAGTAATTGCAACTAAGACACCATCACACATAAAGCCTAATATATTTACTGTCTATCTGGCCCTTTACAAAAGCAAGTCTGGTGACCTATGGATAGATGGTTTTGTGCCAAGGAGAGAAAAAAAGGAAGGTTGGCTATATAAGATCAAATTCAAAATACGGAAAAAAGTGAAAAGTCTCATAATTCTTTAAATAATTTAAAATAGACAATTTTTGAAGGAATAAAAAATGACATCAGATAATTTGGCACAATCTTCTGAAACATGTGATTCTATGTAGAAGAGGAAACTATGATAACTTGTCTCCAAAGAGGACTCTCCAGTGATTCAAGACTTCAAATGGTTGAATGCTTCTGTAGTCCTCTCCTCTGGTATATGGCTGGTCCTGTGACTAGTTTCTGAGCAATAGAATGCCACCTACAAGTGAATGTGGCCGAATGTGTTTTCTAGGGCTAAGTCATGGAAAGCCTTGCAGTTTTTTCCAGTAATACCCATCTTCCACCTCTCTCCCCGCAACTCCATGTACACCTTCCTTTCAACTTTCCACCACTATCTGCCTTTAAACAAGTATTCATTCAGTTATTCTTTCTGGCAATAGTCATATTACTGAGCACCATTTTTACCCAGAACCTTGAGAAGCTCAAGAAGTACTCCAGGCACCTGAAGCTCTGTCTGGTATGGGAAACAGAATTGCAAACAATTATGACACAAGAGAGTGCATGTGGAACAAAGCATGGACAATACAGACAGATACCAGCAGGAGTCCTTCTGGAAAGTCAGGGAAGGCTTCTCAGAAGTGGTGACCATTAAATTGATTCTTTCTTTCTTTTTTTTAAATAGAAATGGAATCTTACTCTGTCACCCAGCCTGTAGTGCAGTGGCACAATCATAGCTCATTGTAGACTCCAACTCCTAGGCTCAGGTGATCCTCCCAAGTAGCTGGGACTACAGGCATACAGCATCATGCCCAGTTAACTTTTTCTGTAGAGATGAGGGTCTTGCTATGTTTCCCAGGCTTGTCTTGAACTCCTGGTCTCAAGCAACCCTCCCTCTTTGGCCTTCCAAAATGCTGGGATTACAGATATGAGCCACTTCACAAGCCTTAATTGAGCCTTAAAGGATAAGTAACAGTTTTACAGTCAGACTGATGAGATATGGCTAGTTTGACAAAAGAAGGTGACCATGAAAAGCCTTCTAGATGAATAGAAGAAAGTTATAGGGAAATGACAGATTTTTTTTTTTTTTCATGAAGTCAACACTTCTAGCTTTTCTTAAAGCTTCTACCCATTAATCTGGTGTCCATTAGTTGACATTAACAAGATAAAATCTAATATACTTTATTACTTTTGGAGGACAGAAAACAAAGTGTTTTTTTTCTGCCTACATTCATATATATAAGAATATTATGTATGATATTATATATGTATACATACATATATATATTTCACCAATCATAGACTTTTGTATGTGGAAGATCTTGTTAAAACATTTCTTGAGGAAATTTCGACCAAAATAAATCCTTTCCCCAAAGACAGCACTTTGGACATTTAAAGGTCATTACCATGTTCTGTCTGAATCATCTCTTCCCAAAGATAATTTTCTTGACATGTTTGATTATTCCTACACAGAGAAACTTTAAGTGTCTTTAATTCATTGACTTTTACCTATTGTTGGACAATGTGCTAGACACAAGGTGAACAGCATTGAACCAAACAGAAAAAGGCTCCATGCTAAAATCTCCTGGGTAGCCCAAGTGATTTTCTCTGAGTGGGCACTAGTTTGCCCAAGCCCCACCTAAAGTAAAGTTGTACAGCCTAATGCTGATCCCAGACCTGGTCTAAATTAAGTTTTCTGATTAAATAGATACCACAGAATTTGCAAGATAAATTATTTTTCAGTTCAGGGATTTGAAGATTGATGTTGTTCCTTATTTTCATTTATCCTAAACTCAGGCACATTATGTCTCAGGTCCATAAAAAATGGATTATAAGAAATATCCCATCAAACTACCACTGACCTTCTTCACAGAACTGGAAAAAACAACCTTAAACTTCATATGGAACCAAAAAGGAGCCTGCATAGCCAAGACAATCCTAAGCAAAAAGAACAAAGCTGGAGGTATCATGCTGCCTGACTTCAAACTATACTACAAGGTACAGTAATTGAAACCACATGGTACTGGTACCAAAACAGAGATGTAGACCAATGGAACAGAACAGAAGCCTCAGAAGCAACACCACACATCTACAACCACCTGACCTTTGACAAACTGGACAAAAGCAATGGGTAAAGGATTCCCTGTTTAATAAGTAGTGTTGGGAAAACTGGCTAGCCAGGTGCTGAAAGCTGAAACCGGACCCTTTCCTTATACCTTATACAAAAATTAACTCCAGGTGGATTAAAGATTTAAACATAAGAGCTAACACCATAAAAACCCTAGAAGAAAACCTGGGCATTACCATTCAGGACATAGGCATAGGCAAGAACATGATGACTAAAACACCAAAAGTAATGGTATCAAAAACCAAAATAGACAATTGGAATCCAATTAAACTTAAGAGCCTCTGCACAGCAAAAGAAACTATCATTAGAGTGAACAAGAATGGGAAAAAATTTTTGCAAGCTACCCATCTGACAAAGGGTTAATATCCAGAATCCACAAAGAACTAAGATAAATATACAAGAAAAAAACAAACAACCCTATCAAAAAGTGGACAAAAGATATGAACAGACACTTTTCAAAAGAAAACTTTTATGTGGCCAACAAACATATGAAAAAATGCTCATCATCACTGTTCATTAGAGAAATGCAAACCAAAACCACATTGAGATACCATCTCACGCCAGTTAGAATGGTGATCATTAAAAAAACTCTACAAATGCTGAAGAGAATGTGAAGAAATAGGAATGCCTTTACACTGTTGGTGGGAGTGTAAATTAGTTCAACCATTGTGGAAGACAGTGTGGCGATTCCTCAAGGATCTAGAAATAGAAATACCATTTGACCCAGCAATCCCATTACTGGGTATATACCCAAAGGATCATAAATCCATTTATTATAAAGACACATGCACACGTATGTTCATTATGGCACCATTCACAATAGCAAAGACTTGGAACCAACCCAAATGCCCATCAATGATAGACTGGATAAAGAAAGTGTGGCACAGATACACTGTGGAATACTATGCAGCTATAAAAAAGGATGAGTTCATGTCCTTTGCAGGACATGGATGAATCCGGAAACCATCATTCTCAGCAAATGGACAGAAGAACAGAAAACCAAACACCTCATGTTTTTACTCATAACTGGGTGTTGAACAGTGAGAACACATGGACACAGGGAGAAGAACATCACATACTGAGGTCTGTTGCGGGGTAGGGGGCTAGGGGAAAGATAGCAGGGTGTGGGGAGATTGGGGATGGATAACAGGAGAAATACCTAATGTAGGTGACGGAGGGGGATGGCGGCAGCAAACCACCATGGCATGTGTATACCTATGTAACAATCCTGCAAGATCTGCACATGTACCCTAGAACTTAAAGTAAAATTTAAGAAAAGAGAAATATCCTCATATACTCAATGACATTAATGAGTGCATTTGATTACTATGCTTAATGAAAGAAATTGTCCAAATGAAAGATTTTTAAATCATTAATGAGACCTCATTAATAAGGAGGTTGGATTGTGAAGGGACAATAAGAGTAACTTTCTAGGAAAAGGTAACCCTTTTCTCTGGGATAGAGAGGATGCAGTTACTGTTTAACTGAAGAGCTGTCTCTTATATTCCCCCTTTTACTTTACGGGTATAAGGAAAGTGAGTATTGATTGGTTGTACCTGGAGAGAATTATGTTGAAAAATCTAGAAGTATTTAGCCTAGAAAAGAGAAGATGGCAGAAGATGCAATAGTTGTTTCTTAAAGATCTGATGGAATGTCATAAGGAAAGACATTTGTTTTGAGGAAAACAAAGAAGCAAAATTAGGAACAATGTGTTTAAATGAAAAGAAAAAGCTTCAGTTATTTATAAGATGTAATGAATGGTTAGAACCACATAGGATTTACTGCAAGGGAAGAAGTCCTATGCCTCCCAGAATGAAACATTTCAAAGATAATTCAGGTATGACTCAAATAATATTGGTCTAGATGACCCAATCATAGCATGCAACCTGCTTATTTTGCATATGAAAAAGAGCCATATGCTCCAGTACTTTCTTTAAATATCTGACATAAATACCATTAATAAAGTATTTTAGTGTGAGTGCTCACTGTTCATTTTGTTGGGAAGTCAGCAGTTGCCCCAGGAAAGAATCAGAAAAAAAAAAAAAAATAGATTCAAGGCAATACTTGCTATTTGGACATAGAAATGTGTACTCTATCCAAAGATGCATTGTAGGAGATGAGTACCCCAAGCCCAGGGCAGTGAATAAAGCAGAATTAAATATCCAGTCAGATGCCAAGATTTAATGCAGGCAGGGAGCATTTTGAATTAAAAAGATTTTTCTAATTTTAATAACAAGAACTGTTGGTGTCAATGCAGAAGAGAACATTATCTTATTTCAATATTTTAGAATCAGGTAGGAAAGGGATATTCACAATGCCAACCTTATTTGATATTAAGATTATTACAAAATCAACTATGTGGGCAGGGCTTTCTTTGCAGATTTTAACAGAAACATGGTTAAAAGTAATAAGGCCATGAGGTAGATTTCCTCATCCTCAGCAGAGAACACTGACCTCAAATTTTCCACTTAGAACATTTTCCTACTAACCCATTGTTCATGGGGAAAAGGCTTGGAGAAAACTTTGGCCTTTAAAAACAATCAAAATATTTAATAGTCAAATACGTATTGAATATATTCAAGCTTACAATGTGATTATTTGATATATGTATACATAGTGTAATGATTACTGCAATCAAATTAACACATCCATCACTCCAGGCTGTCCATTAGATCTCCAGAACTTGCTCATCTTATAACTGAAAGTTTGTGCCCTATATTAGTCTATTCTCATGCTACTATGAAGAAATACCTGAGATTGGATAATTTTTAAGAAAAGGAGGTTTAATTGATTCACAGTTCTACATGGCTGAGGAGGTCATAGGAAACTTACAATCATGGTGGAAGGCATTTTGTCTCACAGTAGCAAGACAGAGAAATGAGTGCAAGCCGGGGAAATACCTGACTCACTCATTATCAAGAGAACTGCATGAGGGAAACTGCCCTGTGATTCAATTACCTCCACTGGTCCTATCCTTGGTATATGGGGATTATAGGGATTACAATCAAGGTGAGATTTTGGATAGTCACAGAGCAAAACGATATCATGCCATCATGCCCTTTTAACAACATGTTTCTGTTTCTCCCACCCTAATGGTGGTCCCCCATGGCAAGCACCATTCTACACTTGGCTTCTATGAGTTGAACGTTTTTACTTTTCACATGTGAGTGGGATCATTCATACTGCTTAGTATGGCTATTATCAAAAAGACAAGTGATAACAAGTGTGGGTGAGGGTGGAAAGAAACTGGAGCCTTTTTACACTGTTAGCAGCAATGCAAATTGGTATAGCCCCATTATGGAAAATAATGTGGTAGTTCCTCAGAAAACCCAAGTTAGACCTACTTTATGATATAACAATTAAACTGCTGGGTATATATCCAAAGGAAATGAAATGACTATATAAAAACAAAATCTGTACTTCTGTTTTCATTACATTATTCACAATAGCAAAGATATGGTAACACGGTATGTGTTTGTGTGTGTTTGCATATATATGTATACAAAGAAGAATATTACTTAGTCATAAAAAAGAGAATTCTAACATTTGTAAAAACATGGTTAAAACTGAAAAACATTATTCTAAGTGAAATTAACCAGACATGGAAAAACAAATACTATATCATCTCCCTTGTGTATAGAACCATTGGTTTTTGAATGAAGAAAATCTATACCACTTACCAAACATAGGAGAATTATGTAACCTCACTGATTTTACTCATCTTCTTTTAGAAATAATTTTAATAGTATCTGTAAGGTTTATTACCAAGTTTAAAATGAGGAAACTGAGGTCAATATAAGAAAATGAAAATCCAATTTATTCAGCTCCTGAGCGAGGTTCCATGGTGCCGGGGAAAGGGGCCAGGGAAGTTGCGCCAACTTCCTGGGACGTGGGGTTTTTATGGCTAGGAGGACCGAGCAACAGCTGGGTGCTCTGATTGACTCCAGGGGAAGGGGATTGAGTCTGGGCCGGGGCTATTGGTAGGTGGATTGTTGGGCGGATTTTCCGGTTGGAGAGTCCCCAGGAGTTTTGCTTCAGCTGGAGCCTTCCAGGGGAGCCATGTGGCAAAGCCTGGTGCCGGGTGCAGAGATGGGTGTGTCCAACCTTCCCGTGAGGCAACCGGCCTTACAGTATCCACAGAGTTTGCCTTAAGAGTGCTTAATCTTAGTCACCATGCTAGGCGCATGCTCCTTCTTTTGCCTAGAAAACAACCCCCTTTTTCTTTTCTACTTAATATTTATATCACAACTCAAATGCCACTTCTTCAAAGAAACCTTTCCTAGCCCCTTGGCCTAGGGCAGGGCCCATTATCTACTCTCATAACATCGTATACCTTTCCTCTTGCATCTTCCAGGTTTTATAATTTTTCTCCTACTTTCTGTTATTTTATTATCATCTGTCTTCTCTAATATCCTGTAAGCTTTGTGAAGGCAGGACTTCCATGGGTCGTTGCTTAGCATCACATACTCAGGATCCTATACAGTGCCTGGGTGAGGCTGTGCTCTCAGCAAATGTGTTTTGAATACATAATTACGTTTACACATGTGAAATACGAAACAGTGATTTGATTCAAATTGTAATTTCAAGAGCATTTCCTTATGGCGTCTTTAAAATTTCCTTCATTCTCTTTATTTCTTCCTGGGCCTATAATATAACTGATTCCAATCTGTGCTCCTGAGTTGATGCTCGAAAATGAATTCGCTGTCAGCTTCCGCTGTGCCCACTCTTAGAGCCACCACGTGGGCAAAGATAATTAGGTTGGGCAGCGTGGGGCACTTCAGCTATAGGCAGTGTTTAAGAGCTGAGCTGAATTAATCATTGCAATTTCAATTATAGGGGGGTCTGAAATTACCTCCTCATTGAGGCTTTCTCCCTATTTTCTATTTTCTTTCTTTTCCACACTAGAGCTGAAAAGTAGAACCTGTACTCTAGCCCTGAGTTCCTCCTACGGAAAAGCCCAAACATTATAGACCTTAAATGAATACCCTCATGGCTCCAGGAGTTAATTTATAACTCAGTTACAGCTTATAAGGCTGCATAATTCAGTTCACAACAGTGAACGTTGAGAGAAATCAATCATGACTGTTAGTTTTTACCGCACTTCTCCAAATGCAAGAAGAGGTGTATTTCCTTCTTTTCCTCTGTTAGAAAATAGGCACCCTGCTATCTGAGCTGTCTGAGAGCTCAAAAAAGAAAATAATCCATTGTCCTGAAAACTTGCATGGCGTTTGCCAAAACAACAGTGAGATACAGAGTTTATTCTTCTTTGCTTTCTACTTTTCTTTCCAACTGCATGACTTGGGGACTAGAACATGTTTGTTTGTTTTATCTTTGTACTTTGTTAAAACGAACGTGACTACTTAGAGGCCCAAATCTACATTTTCATAGTAGAAAGAGGATTTAGTGAAAGAGCAAGGACTGCCAGGGTAAATGCGGCATCTGTTTTGGGCACAAAATTAAAGGGGACACACACACGCACACACACACACACACACACACACACACACACACACATATTAAGTCATCAAGGTAAATAATATTTCAATGCAGTATTTGAAAAAAATGAAAACTGAGGCCAATCATCCATGATGAACAAAACATCAACATTTTAAACAAAAAACAAGATAAGTATTGCTGATTTTTCTTTTTACTTCAGGCTACAATATTGCTTTTATTTAGATTTTCAATATTTTGATCATCATGGAAATATTTTGCATTATTTTTACTGTAAATATATTTGATACGATATTATTTTTCCTGATTACTGAGGTTTTTTGGTTTATTTGTTTTTGAGATTCTCTTAAACATTTTTGTCTGAGATGAATGCCACATTAGCTTCTTTTAGGCTATGTCCTGGTCCTGCCTGGTGGAAAAAAAATTAGAAGATAGAAATGTTTCCAGATTCAACTCATATGAGACAGGGAGACTTGAGAACATCATGAAACCTCTGAGTTACCTGAACTTTTATCTCAGCAGCATTTATAGAGAGGTTTATCACGTTGAGACGTAGTCTCACCAATGTCTGAACCAATCCTCATAAAACATGTGGAGCCCTAGACTCACTAGTAGATGAGATCTAAAATAATATTAATAATATTTGGTATTTATTTACTATATTTATATGCCAGATGCCTTTACATGGGTAATAATATTTTTAAAATATCAAAAACAGTGATTTTTAATTTCTTTGTTTTTTTCCAGTCCTAAAGTCTTATTTTCCCCACACAAGAGACGGCCAAGATTTGACCTTCTCAGAGAGACAATAAGCTTGAAAGCCAGACTTGGAAGCCCAGATTAAATATTTCCATATTAAGAAGATAATAATAGTTATAATTAACCCATTTCATGTACAAAGGACTATTCCAAGCACTTTTCATGTATAATCTGTGGACCCCTTTAACAAGCTCATGAGATAAAGAATCCAATATTTTTATTTTCAGATGGGAAAACTGAAGTACGGAAGAGATTACTGACTTACCCAACAGCACATGGTTGCTTAAGGTTCTACCTGTTCAATCCATATACCACAGAGCCTCTTTTATACATGTAAAAATATCAAGAGGGAGGAAGCAAGCCTTCTCTGGCTCTGGGAAAAGTGAGAAGAGAAAGAGGGAAGTAACCAGTCATGCACTATAATCTAGGATAATTACAGATGCCTCACACGTCTCTGTTTAATTCCTAGACTACAGAGAGTGTCCTAATGTCTGGTGGTCTTTTTGGGCCACTGTCCTTTCTCAAGAAGCTTAATGAACCAGGATGTTTCTATCTCATGGTTTCATATTCCCATAAGTTCTCCACGATCGTCCATATAGGTGAAGAGAGAAATTAAAGAATTCTACATGGGTGTTGCCCCTCTACAGCCCAGAAGTGACCTCAATCACTTCTTTTCTCATTTTGCTGTTCAAAAATAGTCACAAGTCCCATTCTACATTAAAAAAAAAGAATGAGAATGATAATTGCGTAGAAAGGAAGATAAGACTAGACATGGGAGGCACTAAGAGAAAGGTAGGAGATGACAGCTGCCTTGATTTCTCCACGCCTCTGTTTCAAAGCCATGAAAAGGAAGTATGTGCACTGTACTATTTTAGATGAACACTTTGGGAAGAAAAACATACTTTCTTCCTTGCTGCACTCATGAGGGAAGATTTTGGCAGGCTGTCCCTTCTGCTTTCACTCCAGTTGATATGGGGAGGGGAGCAGGGAAGCATTGGGTAGAGAATGGCAGGGTCTCTGATGAGCGCTCCATCCTCAGGCCCATGCCCATGGACCTAAGTTAGGACAGGCACTCCTGCTGCATTTTCCAAGACCACTTTGGCCCACCATACCCTCATCCTGTGCCTATGAAAATCTCAAGACCCTAGAGGGCAGGCCATGTGGCTGGACATTGAGAGGAACACATCGGCAGAGGAACACAACAGCAGAAGAACACACTGACAGATGCTGACAGATGTTGGCAGGCCATCGACAATGGAATGACTCAGATGCCAAGGGGAATTCTGCCAAAAGCGGTCAGAGGAGAGCCTGGCCTCTGAGCAACCCTACTCCAGGGGAAGACCACTTTTCCACTCCATCCCCCTTCTGTCTCCCCATCCATCTGCTGAGAGCTACTTACTCAATAGAACCTTGCACTCATTCCCCAAGCCCACGTGTGATTCAATTTTTCTGGTACACTAGGGCAAAAACCCCAGGATACTGAAAGCTTTCTGTCCTTGAGATAATGAAGAGGGGTCGAATTGAGCTGATTAACACAAGCTGCCTGTGGATGGCTAAGCTGAAAGAACACACTGTAACACATGCCCACTGGGGCTTCAGGAGCTGTAAACACTCAACCCTAGATGCTGCCGTGGGATCAGAGCCCACGCTCCCCATGACCTGCTGGTGTGCATGCTTCTGCTAGGGGATTGAGCAGCAGCGCACCTAGGAACTGGGCCACACTCCCATCACATGCCCTGTGAGGGGGATAGGGGAACTTTTCCCATTTTGCAATCTCCAGAGGGAAGGGGGCAGTTACACAGGGTGCACATGTTTGAGAGAGGTAGATGGGCCCAGGAGAAGGCCTGAGTTTAGCTTCCCAGAATCCCTTTGACTCCTATGGGGTGTGGAAGGATCAGAAAGTGCCTAAGGGGCACAGACAAAAGAGGATGATAATGGCTGAGGTTTCTGGCTGCTGAACTTGCCAGAGAGACCCACAGCAGGAACAAAGTGAGGCCAAATAAGGGCTGTAGGAAGGGATCCCCTGGGCCAGGGACTCCCTAGGGGCCATTACAACAACCTAGGTTTCCTAATTTCAAAGACATCAAGGTGAGTATATATCGATTAGAGATCATAAATAAACTCAAACAAGGAGAGCAAGAGAAAATCAGATGTATGTCCCTCCTCAGCCCTCAGCCCTCAACCCTCTATTTCCACCTTGTATACACATTGTGGTGCTTTTCCCAAGAAAGAAACAGGAAGTAGATTGTTTAAAAGGTATCTGAGGAGAGTTATTATTATTTTTCCAAATAAGACCAGGCATTACACGGAGAAATTGTGTGGCATTCAGAATCATGGCCTCCCAGATATGTCCACAACCTAAAACCTGGAACCCGTGAATGTATTACCTCACCTGGCAAGAGGGACTTTACAGATCCAATTAACAGTATGGGCTTTGAGATTGGGAGATTATGCCAGATTCATCTGGCTGGGCCCAATCTAATCACATGCGTCCCAAAAAGGAAATACCCTTTCCAGACTGTGGTCAGAGATAGAGACTTGGCAATAGAAGAAGGATCAGAGAAGTGTGGCATGGGATAAATTTAATCAGCCATTGGCAGCTTTGAAAATGAAGGAAAGAAGCCATGATCCAAGGAATGAGCTTGACCAGTGGCTTCTAAATACTATGCCTGTCCCTCCGCTGACAGCCAGCCAGAAAAAGGGAATGTCAGTTTTCCAATTGCAAGAAATTAAATTCTGTCAACATCCTGAGTGAGAAGGAAACAGATTTGACCCAAAAGCCTCCAGAAATGAACACAGCCCTGCCAAATCCTTCACTTCTGTCCAGTGAGACCTGTATTAACGCCTGCCTTTCAGACTGTTAGATAACAAGTGTGTGTTGTTATAAGCTACTAAGTTTGTGGTAATTTGTTATGATTGCAATAGAAAACTGATACAAACTCTTTAAGAGTTAACTAAAATAAAGTGTTTTTTGTTATTTTTTTAACCAGGTGTTTGAGAGCTCAGGAAAAAAAAAAACAGACAAAACTTTTTTAAATTTTTTGTTTTCTCTGCATATCTGTGTTGTGAACCTGCTACATATGCCTTTTAATTACTGAATTCTTGCAATATCCCTCCAAGGCATACATTATCATGTTTCCTATTGAAGATATAAAACTGACATAAAGTGAGGTTAAGTAGGCCATACAAGTTCATCTCACTAACAAGAGGCCAAAGTAGGTTTCCAGCTGAGTCCATCTGATGGCAGAGCTCAGGCTCCCCTCAATGAGATCATGCTGTTTCCATTTCTCCGGTCTCTCTGCTTAGAGGCTTGTCTTCCTCACAAACTTCCTGCCCACCTACTATTTCTAAAATGCAAATCTGATAACTTCTCTTTGCTGTGTAAAGGTATAAGCTGTTGATCTTGTCTCTGCACATCTCTGCATCCCCATCTCCTAGTCCCTTTTTATCACTGCCCAGCTGTACTGACTACTTATAGCTACCATACACTGTGAGCTGGGCCTTGGGACCTGTGTTCAAACTGCTTCTTCTGGGCTCATTTTAGTTTTCCAAACGCGGTCTTCAAAGTGTCTTGGTTGAAAGTTTGTGTCCATACTACTGCACCCATTTCTCATTTCCCCCCCAGATTTCTCTTTGGCTTTCCATCTGCAGCCAGGCTGAGTTCTATCTTGAACCCAATTCACATTTGCAATTCTCTTAATTCAATGCATAGCTTTGACCAAGATTCTCTCAATATCCTCAGTGATAAACTGTGTCCTGAACCAGACTCAACACACTGTCTAGACTCCTTATGTCAGAGTTATCTCCTTCAAGCCTTATTGATTTCAAGGAAATTACTGATCTTGTATTCCACTCACTGCAACCACTCCATTCATGGGATTTTGGTGTTAGGATCATCAATGGGACTACATCAGAAGAGGTGAGTATTGGTAGATATCAGCTTTATCATTGACATAATCATCAACAGAAGTCAAAAGATTATCAACAAAACACCCATCATGAAAATCTAATGATTAGCATTCCAACTTGTGGAATGAATGAGAATGAACTGCACTATATCCTAACCAAGTCACAGAGGTGAATCATGAACACCGGTGTCCACAGAAATTACCCAGGAACCCCTTCCTCAAGCTCAGTCTTTATTTTTTGCAATGATTTTCCTCTACTCAAAACAGTTAAGTGGGAATTTGTGCAATTTTTTTTTCTTAACACTGTTTTAAAAGTATGTTGCAAATAAGAGTTGATCCATACATTTCCCTGAGGTAGTGCTTACTATACAACCCTTTCTTGGAGATTTTAAATACTTATTAGGATATTAAAGGCTCTGATAAGTACTGCAGTAGAGACAGTGTTAACTGTTGGGCCCAAATTGATTTGCTCATAGATGTTTCTTTTTCTCATAAAACCTATTTGTATCCTTTTATGCTAGTATTTCACCCTTTGGGAGCCACTATCTTAGTTTTGATCATTCCTATACTACTGTGTACTCTCTTGAGAGTTAATCCCACACAGAATTCTTCCTTGTGGAACCCAACAGTAGCCCCAGCGTGGTGAGCTGCCTGCCCACTTCTGCCAGCTCAGTAGTACTCTCACTTATTTAGGTAAGAACTTTTCCCTATCAGCTGCCAGGATTAGCCAGCTCTCTATTACAAGCTGTTAAATTTTTTGGTGGAAATATTCTGTCCTTCAAAGGGGACATTCTAAAACCTTTTCTTTGGAGAGTCCCACAGCACTTCCTGCCTAACGTCATTTTAAATCCCCCCATCACGTCACCACCTTTCCTTATTTAATTATAACTCCTCCTTCAGCACTTCAGGTTTAGGAGAAAACTATCAAGGTAGTGATTCTTGTATTTAGGCTGGCCCTAGAGTCCCCTGGAGGACTTGAAAAAAAATATACCAATTGCTGGGGCCCATCCTAGAATTTTTGATTCAACGGTTCTGGGGTAGAGATCAATAAATTGCATTTCTAACAAATTCCCAGGTGATGCTAATTCTAGGGACCATATTTTGATATATAGAAATGTTTACACATACAGAATACTCTTGCCTTCAAAAAGGTTGCAGACAAAGCTATTCCTTGCCTTCAAAAATGTTGCTCAAGGTTGATAAGACCAGTATCTAGAAGTAAAATGGGAAAAAATTAATGATAACCCAGACAATTATTCAAATGTCTAGTGTTCTGTAGGGGACAAGGAAAAAAAAAACTACAAGATATCCTGTTTTATGTTGAATCTAAAAAGTAAGAAGGAATTTAAGCTGTGTGACTGTTATTGATATGGTTAACCAGGCATCCTGGGGGCTGGAGGGGGCCACTGGGACTCATACAGCACAGGGGGAATGATAGGCATCCATATCAATGTATTAACTTTTATTTTTTAACTTTTTATTTATTTATTTATTTGTGAGATGGATTCTCACTTTGTCACCAGCCTGGAGTGCAGTGGCAATCTGTGCTTACTGCAATATCTACCTCCTGGGTTCAAGCAATTCTTCTGCTACAGCCTCCTGAGAAGCTGGGAGTACAGGCTCACACCACCACACCAAGCTAATTTTTCTATTTTTAGTAGAGATGGGGTTTTACTATGTTGGCTAGGATGGTCTTGATATTTTGACCTCATGATCCTCCCGCCTCAACTTCCCAAAGTGCTGGGATTACAGATGAGAGCCACCATGCCCTGCCAAATGCATTAACTTTTAGCATATTGTATTAGTTAGGGTATTCATTTTGTTGCTATAAAACAAAAATATCAATGAGTAATAAAATAAAAGGTTTATTTCCAAGTGCCCTAACAGCATGGATGTGAGCAGCCCAGGATCAAACAGTAACTCTGTGGAGTGGAACACTCACACACTTAAAATAGTGTTGTTCAGCCATTCTTAGCATAAGGATTCCCTATTGTGAAAAAGGATGGAAGCTGCAAGTTTTGCAAAATGCCAAAAAAATGAGAAATACATATTACTTTTCTGTTTAGGTCACACCCATCAATTTATTCACATGTCATTATCCAGAACCTAGTCAAATAATTAAATTATCAACAAAGGAGACCAGGGTAGTATGTAATCTTCCCAATCAGCTAAAACTTATGTTTTTTAAAAAAAATATTATTTTTTTTAATTTTTTTATTGGAGAGCACAGATATTGAAGGGGAAACCAGGGACCTGTATCACTCGTGTTGTAATGCGCTGCAGTTTATGTGTCTCAGGTTAATTACATTTACAGGTTGTGTGATCTCATGTCACCTCTGGCAATGCACAGAGTGTAAACAAGTGGTTTAACAGTGTTTATAGGATGAAATGACTGAAGGTAACGAGAACAGCACAAGAATATGTGAATAAGAAAATGGTAGAACTGACAATTTTCTAAGATTCACATCCTCCTCAGAAGTCACAATAATGAATTAAAATAATGTTCCAAGGAGTTTTGGTACACAGTAAAATGAAAACAAACAAACTTATCTGGAAGAACTTTTAAAATGTTGATCCATATCCCTTGCATCACCATGAGCTAATATCATGCAACATAAGGCACAGTTAAGGTAGAATGTAAAGTGAACACTAGCAAGGTGCACATTATCATACATGTATTATTGTGTATGTTGTATTATACCTATAAAATTCTATGTATTTATTGGCTACAGATATCCCATGAAATACGTACATATCCTATAAAATGAATACATGTAGTCACTACACATTATAATCCCACTTTATTAATGAGAACAGAAAAATTATGTAAGAAGTCCAAGTTTTATATGGTTGCTATAATGCCATCACAAATAGCAAGTCATTTCAACATATTCTTATGTCATCTTTATCACCTCCTTTTAATGTCTTTTTTTAACGTACAAAATAGATTAGTCTTTTAGCACGAATATACAATTCAAAATTTTTAAAAACGTGTATAATGAGGACTCATGCTCAAAATATGTAACAACTTGATTTATAACTGTGTAAATGCTACAGGAATTAATCAGTGTGGTTAACATGCCTATAAAAGGAAAGAAATCTTTAAAAGGGAGCAGTGTGGGTGCTTTTTGTCTGACCCGCCAGAGAAGCCCTTCAATTGCTGTGGCATCTGATACCTTCTCCCCATCACTAAGCTTTCTCTTTTGCCCATCTTAGCACTATGAAAGACTACATTCTCTGACGTTGGAGTTTGACATGATAGATCTTTCAAAGACTCCCATAAAAATCAAAATTATGGAGAATTAGTGCAGCTGAATCTAGCTGTAAGAAGAGACTAAACAGATTTGAGAAAACCCGTCCCTGTAGCAGTGGGGATGCAGGTCAAGAGTTGGGTACAATCAGAAGAGAGACCCTAATAAAGGATGTGAAAAGACAGCAAAGAGGACAACTCAGGCAGTCTAAATGCAGCCATTTTACTGAAATGCTGAGCCTTGAGGGATTTTGATTAATTAACACTTGACATGGCATCTAGCTCTGAGGCTTAGGTCTCTTGTCACTCTGCAAAGTTCTGTATCTTCTCTGTGTTCAATGTTGCTGTGTTTCTCTTTTGTAAGGGGAAGTCAATGCTTCATTCATCTATCTTACACCATGGGTATGAACCATGGCCTCACATACACAAAAACCACTTCGCAAACTACAAATACCTGTATGTCCAGTATTTTACTTAAGAATAGTAAGACTTAAATAGTAAGAGATCATAGAAAAAGGCATTTCTTATGGAATCAAAGAACAGTTCTGCTTGTAGAAAGAGAACTAGTATTTATTTTACGTCATGATCCATCAGACACTTTCCATTCAGCATCTCATTTAATCCTCACCACAACTTTGCAGGTAGCATTTACAGGTAAAGAAATAAAGGCAATGAAGATTTTCTAATCTTGCCAAGAGTAAGACTTGGTAAGACTGTAGCAGAGCTTACAGTCAAACCAAGACTTAACTGCCCAAATCTGACAGATAGCACAGCTTCAGTGAAGCTACAGCTCTGTCTTGCTCAATGTGTTCATATCAGAAAACACATCGAAGTCAATGAAAGAATGAGATAATTGGTCCAAAATGTTAAAATAAAAAACTTCCACCTGTTGTTTGGGAAATCAACATTTTGTGCAGCATTTTTAGCAGGACACGTCTATGTTAGAAAGATCATACACTCAAGGTATATTTGACAGCCTGGAGAGGGAGGGATTTAGATTAGACAGGCAGAGTGTAGTTTGAAGTTTTTGTCAAGTGACCAAGCAAGTTAGTAAAAACTCACCTTGAACCCTGGGGTCTGGTTCAACCATAGTCAGATAATTTGGCTCTGGGCACAGACAGAACAATTCAGAGCAATCCACCTAAAGTAGTTACAGGTAAGTTTCTGAAGGACAGAGGTGCTATACTTACACATGCACACTCAGTATAAATTGTCTTAAAAGTACTGAGCTCGATACTGTGAGCCATGGACTGTGGTTGTCATATTTGTGGAATACCATCTCTGCATATGGTGCTATTGCAGATTCTGTAGACCAAAAGTGATAATAATAATAATAATAGACATAGCTCCAGACTTCAAAGGGCTAGTGGAGAAGGTCAATAAGTAAAATGGTCATTCTAATGCACTATGGCATACTACCTGGGCGGAGGGCCAAAAACATTACTGAAACAAACCAGAGCATACCTTTTCCTTTCTTAGAATTAGTGTGCAAGAGCAGTTTGGATCATTCTTGGACATTTTCAACCCCCCAGCACATTGTGTGAAGACAGATTGCCACTATTCCTACACATGTATTAGAATGGGATGAATCCCACACTATGGCTATGGTGTGCATGTACTGACATGCACAGAGTAATTGTCCTGTGTAATTGAAAACGTGGGCACTGACAGTTTCATATCCCTGACAGTCAACCAATGTCAATGGGATTTTATCGTGAATTTATGGTAGCAGTCTCTGGGTCCTAGGTTAATAGGCCTTCTGCCTTTGTAATAAGGGTCCATTTACAAAAGAGGAGGGAAGATCTCCTAAACCCAACCTGATGCTCAAGCTCTGCTGCTGTGAGATCTGGGATATTAAATGTCCTCCTTGCTCAGGAGATACATCACAGCTGACATTTCCGTGAAGAGAAGTCCTGGTTTTACCTCTCTGAGTCATTTAGCCCAACACCTTCCCCCATGAATCTTTATATCCAGAGGAGACCACTTCCCTCTCATTACAGACCTTTGGGGAAAACTCTTACCTCAGTAATGCTTGATGTTTGACACAATTCTGGAAAATCACTGGCAGTTCTAAACCTACTCTTTAAGAAGTTCAAACATCAAGGCTGTCAAATTTCCAGCCACACTGAGGAACTTAATGAGCAAGAGATGCAAATTGGCTTCATGGGCAATAGTCATGATTACCACAGACAGCTTGTGGCAGCAAGGCTTCTTATCAAATGTAATATCAACATGTGCATTTAATTAAAGTGATGTTACAAGTGCCAGGTGCCATGTTAAGACTCCATTTGATCCTTATGAGAGATATATCACTGCCTGCATTTAAAAGCTAGAGAAACAAATTTAGAAATGCTAAATACTCTCACCCAAGGACACGGAGCAGAACAAAATTTTGAACCCAAATCTGTCTGGGGTCTTTGCATGCTGTTATATGCCCTTTTTAAACATCCAGTTAAATGTTGCAGTAAAATAAAGTTTAAGTAATATGGAGAAATACACAGTCATATTTAAAACATGTGGCAGCATGGCTGAGAAGGGGAGGGAAATGGTGTATCAGTGAATGCAACAGTTTTCCACAATCTCTTATCTAAAGCTGAGGACCCAAATGTACATTGGGGTTTTCCTGATTTCACAGTACCAAGTATTATAAAGCTCTCCTAGAGGGGCCTGGGGCAATATCACATAAACAAACACATTAATTGTCTGTAGTGAAACCCATGAGAATTTATACTACACTCAATACCTAAAGCCTACTTCCTTTAGGGGGTTCAGGTCAAACTTTATTACAAAATGATTATAGGTCATGTCAGAGGTCCCATCTAATGAGTCGAGAAAAGTGCTATTTTTTAAAAAAGTTTTTATTTCTTCGCCCAAGACCTCATCCTAGTTGATTCTCAAAATCATTCTCTGGTGGAGAAGAAATCATTCTTTCTAGAGACTGCTTGATGTCTTTTTGGGATCAGAAGACAAAGACTCTTGCCCAACATGTCACAGCTCTAATCTGAGTTAGGATTAGGCCATGAATCCCAGTGTTGGAGCTCCCATTCTGGAAGGCATTTCCGTGCAGCAGTGGATAGAGCAAAATGCTGGAGTCACACAGATCTGGTCTCAAATACAGTATTGTCCTTAGTCTGGCTGGGTTACTATTACCGTAGACAGAGTGGCTTTATTAATAGACATTTGTTTCTCAAAGTTTTGGAATCTTGGAAGAGCAGCTCAATTCAGGTTCTGGTGCTGGGTCTCTTTTGGGTTGTAGATGACTGGCTCTCACTGTGTGCATAAGTGACAAAGAGTGTGTGAGCAAATGTGTGTTCTAGTATATTTTAAGGAGACTAATCCCATTATGAGGGCCCCACTCTAAAATCAATGACCTTTCAAAGTCCATACCTCCTTATATCATCACAGTGGGGGTCAGGAATTCAACATACAGATTTGGTACTGGGGCACAGCATTCAGTCCATAAGAAGAAGACCCTTTTTCTTTCTTTCTTGTTTAACCTGCAGCAGCCAGGTCCAGCCTCCACCCACAGCTTCAGCATCTCACAAGGAGTGCATTCATCACATCTGCTTCACAGTGGGAGCGGGCAGTGCAGCATGATTCTGTGGCACTCTCTTCTGAGCGTCCTTACTTCCACTTCACCTTTCTCTTCACCGTATTTTGCCTCCATTGCCTGTGATCTCTTGGACTTTAAAATGTGGTATCCAGTTACTTACTCCTGTGTAACAAATTACTTCAAAACTAAGCAGCTAAAATCAGTCATTTAATATGTTCTTCAATTCCATGGTTCAGGAATATAGGCAGGAAATAGCCGGTACGACTGGTAGCTGGGGTCGTACTGGTAGCTGAGACCTCAGTGGGGTTGAAGACAGAAAGACCTTCATTTCAGCCTTTCCATGTGGCCCAGGTTTGTTGGGCACATGGTAGTTTGGGAGTTGTGAGACTCCTTACGTGGTGGCTTTGGGCCTCAAAAGCAAGTGTTCCAGTGAACCATACAGAAGCTGCATTACTCTTATGACCTAGTCTTGGAAGTCACATGGTGCCACTTCCGCTGCATTCTGCTGATGGCATGCTAGTCACTAAACTTGCCCCAGATAACAGGAATGAACACAAAAATATACTTCTCATTAGTAAGAGATCAACAACATGGTGAAAACTGCCACAGGAACATCACTCCCGATTACCACAAGCAACTATTTACTGAAACAGTGAAATCAGTGATCTCTTCAAAGGTTCAGTGAGTTTACAAGTAGTTTGCAAAGTGAACAACTTTGTTTTGTTTCATCTGCCTCCCTTATTCTATTCAGACAAGGGTCTTTACAGAGTTGACAATAATATGTGCTTTCTGATTTACAGTGAGCAAAATCATCTTTAATTTTTTGTAATTGCATTCAAATTTTTAAGATTATAAAGCCAATTGCATAAATCATGTTAAACTGATTTATTCTTGCTGAATTTTATATTTTTCTTTTGTTCTTTTTTCCTAAATAGAACGTGTTTTAATTTTTATAACTTGGTAAATTTTTTCTGATATGAAATATATTTGACACTAATAATAATAGCAATAAAGCTTGGTCAAACCACATGTTATTTCTTATTAAGAAAGCAAATAGTTTATCATAATTTAGAGGTAGCTTTTCTCAGGAGAAATTTTTAAAAAAGATCCTTAGGCCACTAATTATTATACCAATGCTTACATTTATTGGGTACCTGCTGTATACTATGTGTTAGGCTAAGCATTTTACACATGTAGCTAGAGCACTGTGTCATAAAAGTATATGGTATCTGGAGGAAGATGGAAATGGTTTGGCATTGGGCCCTATCCCTTTAATTGTACAATTGAGGGCAGATTATTTCAACTCTCTCAGTGACAACATTAAAATAAAAAATGGCTATGAAGATAAAATGAGTAAATATGCACATAGCACTTAGCAGAGTGCCAGATATCCAGCAAGCATCCAGTAGATGAGAGATTTTTCTGTTTCTTACAAAAATCTTTTTGTACATGGCTTGCATTTACTGAGAGCTTACTAAGTGCTAGGCACTGTTACAGGGTGTCATATTTATTAATTCATTTCATTTTCATCACAACCTAAGTGGTGTGAGTTGCTATTGATATGGTTTGGACAATTGCCCCCTTCATATCTCATGTTGAAATTTAATTTTCAATTTTGGAGGTGGGATCAGATAGGAGGTGTTTTGATCATGGGGATGACTCTGTCATGAATGGCTTAGCACCATCCTCTTGCTGATGAGAGTTCTTGTTCTGAGTTCCTGTGAGATCTGGTTGTTTAACAGAGTGTGATACCTCCCTCCACCCTCGCTCTCTCTCTTGTCCCCACTCTCATCATGTGGTTCCCTGGCTCCCCCCACTTTCCCACAGTGATTGGAAGCTTCCTGAGTCCCTCACCAGAAGAAGATGCTGGCAGCACAGACTACGGATCTGTGAGACAATTAAACCTTTTTTCTTTATAAGTTACCACACCTCAGGTATTTCTTTATATTGATGCAGACACACCCTAACACACTTATCATCCCCACTTTACAAATGTGAAGGAGGCTGAGCCCTGGAGAGACTAGACAGCTTAAGGTCACAACTTATAGCAGATCAAGTGGCTAAGTGGCAGGACAAGTTCTGAACCTGCTTTTCTAGTTCCAATATGTGTTTGTGCCCAACATGTTTTTAAGACTATGGAATTGTCCAAGTGCATTACCATTGCTGCCTGCTGATTCTAGAATCTATTAATATGTAACATTCTGCCTTCAACTTGACCAGCACACCATGATAGTCAGGGGTTTCCAGAGAAAGAGAACTGACAAGATGTATATATAGAAAGTAAGATCTTCATAGTAAGAATTGACTCTCAGAATAAGGGAAGCTGACAAGTCCAAAATCTGCAGGGTGGGCTGGTAGATTGAAGACCCAGGAAGAGCTAAAGTTGCAGTTCAAGTTGGAAAAATGTCTGCTGGAAGAATTTCTTCTTGTTCAGGAAAGTCAGTATTTTCCTTTATTCAGGACTTCAACTAATTGAATAATGCACACCCAATTAAAGTCCCCCAATTTAAATGTTAATCTCATTCAAAAATACCCTCCCAGAAACTCCTTCAAATTCAGAGTTCTTTCTGAATAAATACTTGGGTACTATGGTCCAGCCAGGTTGACACATAAAATTAACCATCGCAACTACTGTCAAATCAAGATAGAAGCTAACGACCAATATTCATCACAAAATATAAGCAGAAAAAGAAAACCCACAACATTTTGGAAGAAAAATGCAGAAATGGTGAAATGGATGTTGAATACATGTCCTACTTCTTTGTCTAACACTGCATCGAACATTGAAAAATATCTACAAAAACATTCAATAGAAAAGAATAACAGCAAATAAAATAATTTTCTGGTGCAAATATAAAATCATTTCTAACCTTAACAGATATGGTGGCTTTTGTTGACTAAGCTGGTGGCAGGTAGGAGTGAGAAGAACCTCACGAGTTTCTTCTTTCTTATTGTTGTGGAGGCAGAGAAGCTGTGGAGACAATGGGGCAGTATCTGAGCCCAGCAGGCTCAAACAGGGAGGGGACAAGGGCTCCATGCCATTTATACCACAGGTGGCCCCTGGCACACAGAATGCAGTCTCCAGACTCTGTAGCTTGGCTAGGGATCGCTGCACTATTGAAAGGGTTCAAGGGTTGGCTCAACCATAGTCACAACAGCTTCCTCAAGGTTTCTATGGAAATCCAATACTGGTCACAAAGCCACCCAGTATATCCTCTTGGGCTTAAATAGTAATAAGTAGAGTTGGTACTTATTTAACTTGGCAGGTTGCTTGGGAATCATTGAATCAACAAAAGCATGAATAGCAGAACCCAGGTGGTGGGAAGAGGGGACCAGAGGGCATTAACACAGCTAGAGGACTTTAGCTTGCTTCAGAACAGGGATCTGATTTATCTCCTAAGAGCACTTTAAATATAGAAACAGAAAATCTGCTGTAATCTGATAAATATTGGGATGTGGGTAATGTGATGAAATCCCAGGTATAACTATGTTTTGTCGGTCCCTAAGTGCAGCAAAATACCTTGTCAGGATTCAATGAAGTATTAGTTCTAGTGATTGGGAAAAAAACTTGGCTCACCTCTCTGTGGGATGGAGAAGGCTGCAAAGAGTTGAAATGACTTAGTATAACTTCTTAAATGCAGAAAAATGCATATAAAGAGAATATTCTCGGCCAGGTTCAGTGGCTCACACCTGTAATCCCAGCACTTTGGGAAGCTGAGGTGGGTGGACCACCTGAGATCAGGAGTTCAAGATCAGCCTGACCAACATGATGAAACCCCATCTATACTAAATACAAAAAAATTCACCAGGATTGGTGGCACGTGCTTGTAATATTAGCTACTTGGAAGTAGAGGCAGGAGAATCACTTCAGCCTGTGAGGCAGAGGTTGCAGTGAGATGAGACTGAGCCATTGAACTCCAGCCTGGGCAACAAGAGCAAAAGTCTGTTTGAGAAAAAAAAATAAGGGAGAGAGAGAGAATATTCTTAATATAACCAAACAAACTATAGAGACATTGTATTGAAGACTTCCCTGAACCTTAGGGACAGTCCATTCTGTATTTGCCTGGACAGTCACAGTTCCCTACACATGTCCTGTATGTCACAGAAATAGTCAAAGGAAGTACTCTAAAATTTCAATATTTTGGCGTCTGAATCACTGTTTCTATACTCTGCCCCCCAAATGAAAAAAAGAAATTATTAGAGGCACTCAGTATATATGACTTTATTTAATCTTTCCAATATTCTGAGACAAACGAGTTATCACTCCCATATTATATGAATAAACAGGCCAGTTTTAGATGGTCTACTTAAAGTGCAGTAAGTCTTTAACAAATGAAAGAGGTAGTATTTATATTCAGAAATATCCCTCAATGGATGGATGGATGAGTGAATGGGCTGATGATTCCTCAGTTATTTATTTTTGTTTTGGCCTCCATTTCCTGCAGAATGAATAACACTTTTGACTCGACCTGAATAGGAAAAAAAATATTGCTGAAGTTTTCAAAACAAATCTCGGAAACCCATATAATCTTTAGAAATATATTGACTGTCAGATTTATAGCTAAACTAGCCAGCTATATGATGAAGAGAGTGTGGTAATATATAGACATTGAAACAAAACTATTTATTTCTGTAAGTTGAAGTGACCATATAACTCACTGGTATTGCTGAAGCCTGTAAATTTCTGAGGATTTGTGTTGTATTGTATCATGGGGAATAGCGCATAATTCGCTTACTGGGCTTCCTTTGGTATGCCTAGCCTGAATATTTCAGCATAAAATTTCTTTTCTCTTTGCAGAAATGGAAATGCAACTGTGATTTCCTGGCAGCAGATTTATTTGTCACAGAATAGCAGTGTTTTAAGAAGTGTTCGTATACTTGGCTCCATTTGACAGATGTCAATGGTGACAGGCAGGCAGTAGGGATGCCTACACTGACGTCACTAGACCACCTTCACCATGTTTCTGGTCTCCTCCAGAGTTTAATGATCCTTCAATAATATATTGCAACTATATAATAAGTACACTGAAAATAACACATGCTTATACTTTTTAAAATGCAGTAGTAAATAATTGTTAGGAAGACTAAATAATACAGAGTAACCAAAAGAATAATAAAATAAAATTCTTTCAAGGCTATCTACATAAAAGAATAATTTTTAATAAGTTCACAAATATTCTTTTATAACTATATCTTAGGGGCTCTGTAAACTGTTTTAGCTTAACATACACATGTTTATTTAGTTCAAGGCCCTTCCCACTTGGCCCAAATGTTCAAGGATGATGATGATGGGAGCTTGTTCTTGCTGAATATGCAGGTGTCACGGTACAGTGAGGCAAGCAGCATACCCAGAGCAGTCAAAGCAGGACTGTACATGATCCACCGACAAGACCGGTCATTGCTTCTGGTGGGCCGTGAGCCAAGGCAATGCTACGGACTAAATGTTTGTGTCCACTAAAAATTTATATGTAAAAACTGTTGTGAAAGGAAAATAAATCTTGGGATCCCCAAATCACTAAGTCAATGGGGAAAGTAAAGCTGGAAACTGCTTAGGGCACACTTGCCTCCCATTTTATTCCTAAATAAGAAAGCCACAAAGGTAAGAAGCTACATACCCCCCCTTACAATTTGCCCAGAAGAAAATTCCTTGTGGACAGAGGACACACAGAACTCACCAAAAGAAAATGCATATCTGATTGCTTCCTCTGCCCTATTGTTTATGTAAAAATGTAGAATCACTGAGCCAGACTAAATTGTGTATTCAGTGGATCAAGGACTCAAAAGAATGTAACCTTTTGTCTTTTACCTACTTCTAACCTGAAGCCCCCACTTTGAATTTTCCTGCCTTACCAGACTGTACCAATGTTTGTCTTAACACATATTAATTGATGTCTCATGTCTCCCTAAAATGTTTAAAAGCAATCTGTATCCCGACCACCATGGGCACATGTCCTCAGGACCTTCTGTCCTCAGGACCTCCTAAGACTGTGTTATGAATGCGTCCTTAATCTTCGCAAAGTAAACATCCTAAATTGACTGAGACCTATCTCAGACATTTGAGGTTCACACCTCAATCTCCATTTATAATTGCATTCAGAGATGGGGCTTCTAACAGGTAATTAAGGTCAGGTAATGTAATGGAGGTGAGGCCACCATGATGGGATTAGCATCCTTATAAAAAAAGAAAGAGGCAATATATCTTTCTTTCTCTCTTCCTGTAGAAACCAAAGAGAAGCTGTATGCAGACCTGTTCAGGGAGGTCTTCACCAAACCTGATCATGATGGTATTCTAATCTTGGACTTCGTTTCCAGAACTATGAGAAATAAATGTCTTAAGCCACCTAGTCTCCTAGTCTGCAACATTGTTATAGAAGCCTGATCTAAGACTTGGAGAAGACCATGATAAGGTCTCTCCTGTATTTTTAATGGAACTTTTCCTATAAATATGCTATAATTTATTTTATTTTATTTTATTTTTTTCATTTTAGGTTTTGGCGTACATGTGAAGAACATGCGTGATTGATGCATAGGTACACACATGGCACAGTGTGATTTGCTGCCTTCCTCCCCATCTCCTATATCTGGCATTTCTCCCCATGCTATCCCTCCCCAACTCCCCACCCCCTACTGTGCCTCCCCTATTTTCCCCTGACAGACCCCAGTGTGTGATGCTCCCCTCCCTGTGTCCATGTGTTCTCATTGTTCAACACCTGCCTATGAGTGAGAACATGCCGTGTTTGATTTTCTGTTCTTATGTCAGTTTGCTGAGAATGATGGTTTCCAGGTTCACCCACGTCCCTACAAAGGACACAGACTCATCATTTTTTATGACTGCATAGTATTCCATGGTGCATATGGCTATAATTTATTTTAATAATACAATTTTTGTTCATTTAACCTAGGTTTTTGGTTTGTTTATTTTAATCAGCATGTTTCAAATATATATGATCCTAGCATCAGTGACCTGACCTCTTAGGATTTAAAAAAGTATTAGCCTCAAACTTCATTATATGACTTATGCAAAGTCCAACACCCTCCCTACCAACAAGATACCTGTTAATTCTTAGAGTGCTACATTTCTCAAGTTTATATACTCCTTGAATTTATACTGTTCCTGAAGGCTTTCACTAGTATGTTTTCTTATCATCTTGCATGTGCTTTTTCTGCTCTGTATTAATTTTTCTAAATAGAGAATGCAAATGTGCTTCTGGATTTTAGTACCAACAAAAGCAACTAAAGTGGCTCTCACAAAGTCTTTGAGTGTGTAGTTAGCTTTACTGAAAATTTGTCCAGAGAGAGATATTCACAAGCCAGTTTCACAGTGGATGTTGAGATTTAGGGCTGATACTTCTTCGATGTTCTTTCTGAGTCTCCACAATCAATGAATTGCCATAGCTGAGGTATGCCCCTCAGTACTGCACCTCATCCCTAAAAGTCTTTCTGGTTCTTTCTGCAGCCCTTTCCTCTGGGAATCCAACAATATTTCAAATCTTTTTCATTTTCTTATGCACAACAATTTTGCTTTCTTTGGTTCTCTGAAGTCTCTTTCCAGATTCTACACTGGAGTATGCACATTCATATCTAAATCATTGATCATCTACTCATTTTCTTCATAAAAATATTCTTTTTCAAGAGGACATTGTGTGAAATTGGTACAGTGGTGAGCATAGCCACTTTCAAGAGGAACTCCTCTGTCAGTTATGAGGATAATATGTTCTTGTACATTTTTTTATCCATACTGACTTACAGAAAAATGGGAGAAGAAAATAGATACTCATATCAGGAAATCATATATTCTCCTTCCTTAAACCTCAGGGCCACCATCTCATGACCATGTCATCCTTTTCCTGTGATACAATTTCCAAGGTGTACCTTGTTCTTTTTAGCTCTTTGAAGTTGTCACCACCCATTCATCCATGTGTTTTTTTATCCCCCAAGCCTAGTTGGTTGATGAAATAAGGTTGTAAAGATTCAAAATTTCTCATTGCTCCTTAAAACAAGACCATGGACCATTTTCACTTTCTTACAAATATTCTCAGTTATGCAAGTAAGTACATAGACTTTATAGTTTTATAAGAGTAATGGGATCTCTGAAAACATTAAAGTGCTTTTCATCATGCATTTCTTTCTAAAGTTCTCGACTTGTTTAGAAGATGATATGTGACAATAACTTGGACTCCTGATTTTCTTCCTCTCTCTCTGAGAATAGAGTTCATTTTCCCTGCCCCCTACTTTTTCTCCAAAAACTGGATAACTCCCTTAACAGGATTCTATCCTTAAATCATGGCTCCAAATGACCAGAATAGAACAGTAGTCATACTAATCTCAAGGAAAGTCTTAATCTCATGCACAGGTTGGCAATGAGAAAAAAATTATTGCCAAAATATGGCATCTAGCAAAAACTGCTTAACCACACATAATATCTTCTTTTTCTTCATCAGTAAAATGAAACTAGTCCTATGGTGTAATAAGCATTATAGACATTAAAAAACTACAAATTTTTTGATGTTAAGATATCTCTAACACACCTTAGCCTAGTAGAAAAACAATAGCTGACTTCTTTATAGCTTTACTTTTAATTATATAACCTTGAACAAATAACATAACTTCTCTTATGTCTTCATCAACTGTCAAATGGAAATGCTAACACCTGCTGAGGAATTCATGAATATGCTTTGATATCAGCTGGAGTGTCCAGTCTTTAATATTCTAATGAAATCTGCTTGAACTCTATGCCGTGGACAGTGAAACATCTACCTGTACACAATTCAGCCATTCCAAAACTTTCATCAGATGCAGTGAGGGTGGGGATGTAAGTGCTTGCTGGTTACCTTTGTTCCCGAAGCCCCATTGAATGAGTTATGCCAACCCATGATCTTATCATCTCTTGATGTTGACACATTCCTCCATGTTTAATCTTGAATTCCTTTCCTTTGGATCCTACCCAAATTGCTACTCATCAAGACTTGTTGGTATGTCACAAATTTTAGTGAACTTTTGTGACAGCTCCAGGAAAATTATACAGAACCTTGGATTTTTGCCTACTGTCTATGGAAAGCTCTAGACCTTTGTTGTCAGGTGCTGACCTTTCTAGTACCTGGTGATTTCTGAAAGCTTAATTCCTCAATTTTGTTTTGGGGTTTTGAGTTTTTTTGGTGGTGGCTGTGGTGTGTGCTTTTTTTAAAATTTTAAATTTTTAATTTTTTAATAAACCAGTATAGCTCTCCATTCTGTTTTTACTTATATGAAGATTACTTAATGTGCTCTGATATGTAATCATGTGCTTTCTCCTCAAAGACAAAGTAGAACTATCTGACTTTTCACATATTCTTCCCTTCTCTCTGCCCTTCTGTCTACCAAGGAAGGGGGTGCTAAAGTTTGTGTTCTGACTATGATGCCATCTGCCTGCAAGGAAGAAGCAGCTATTGCCACTTTGAGTTTGAAATATCCTTCCTAGCCTCTTTTCCCACATTTAAAGCATTTAGTACATTTATACTTAATAGGTTCTTAATGAGCATTGGTGGTGAGAAAATGGGAAAAAATGATGTGAATAGAGAGCATAGTAAGATCAGAAGGAAAATGAGTAACATAAAAAGAAAAAGTAGGGAGCTGATGTGACAAAAGGTAGATTTCCAGGGATCCTATTTTTACACATTCCTTTTTTATTTTTATTTTTTTTGAGACTGAGTCTTGCTCTGTCACCAAGGATGGAGTACAGTGTTGTGATCTCAGCTCATTGCAACTTCCGCCTCCTGGGTTCAAATGATTCTCCTGCCTCAGCCTCCTGAGTAGCTCGGATTACAGACGTGTACCACCATGCCTTGTTAATTTTTGTATTTTTAGTAAAGATGGGGTTTCATGTTGGCCAGGCTGGTTTCAAACTCCTGACCTTGTGATTCGTCTGTCTCGGCATCCCAAAGTGCTGGAATTACAGGTGCAAGCCACCACACCCGGCCTATTTTTACACACTCCTAATGCCAAATTTCTAAATTTCCTTAATGCTGTACATATGATGAGCAAAAATAACCTGTCTTGAAGCCTGAGTAACTGCTCCCCTGCCACTCATTACTATGCATAGCTCTTCCTCTTTCTCCGCTGACATATCGCAGCACCTGGTGTGAGTTAGAACATCTCTCTCTCCTAGGTAGAAGCACAGATGTAGGAAGGCAATGATTTCAGAGAGTTTATTTTAGAAACAGAAAATGGTTTCCTAATGACAGGCTGGTTGGAGGGGAGTTGCATCTCTTTGGTGATGCTGGCAGATCACCCTCTGCTGATCTGTTTTGTCATTTTGTTGTCTGTTGAGGAGACAACAAAATGTTGGTGAGCAGCTGGTGGCAGAATTATGTTTTATGTGCAAAATGTGGGAGAAAATTCTGGCCCCGTGCTATAATTGCCTGATTGGATGGGGGTAGGAAAATGAGTCATGCTTTTATCTGAATTAAATATGCTTTCTCTCCTCCAGGTTCAGCACCCTTAATTATGATTGGAGTAAATGTGCAACAGCCTTTGTACATTTCAAATGGTTTTCTTAAAAAGACAAAAAACAAAAAAACAAAACAACAACAAAAAAAAAACTTCTGTGAGCTTTCTGGAAAGTCAGAGTCCAGCAGGACTGTGAGGATGTGATATCTTACTTTATCTGTAAGGAGTTAGGGCTCCCCAGAGAAGTGGACCCTGACAGTAGACATTTCATTTTATTTATTTATTATTTTTGAGATGGAGTCTCACTCTGTTGCCCAGGCTAAAGTGCCGTGGCACAATCTCGGTTCACTGCAATCTCCGCTTCCCTAGTTCAAGCAATTCTCCTGCCTCAGCCTCTTGAGTAGCTTGGATTACAAGTGTGCATCACCATGCCTGGCTAATTTATATATATACATATGTATGTATGTATATATATATATATATATATACCTTTTTTAATTAGAGACGGGGTTTCATCATGTTGATCAGGCTGGTCTCGAACTCCTGACCTCGTGATTCACCCACCTCAGCCTCCCAAAGTGCTAGGATTTCAGGCGTGAACCACCGCACCCAGCCTACATTATACATTTTAACAGAGGAGCATGCACATGGAACAGTGGGGAGAATACCAATCGACAGGGCTTGGAAAAAGATAGAATTAGGCAGGCAAGACTCAGTAGAGCAGAAACTTTTAAGGTTCTGATATCTTTTGTAAAATGTATTATTAATATCTATGGCACAGTAATTGTAGATATAACACAATAATAAAAGTGGAAACTTTTAAGGTTCTGATATCTTTTGTAAAATGTGTTATTAATATCCATGGCACAGTAATTGCTCAGAGAATTTAGACAATTGACTCATGCACCATCTTATTTTTGCTCCGAAGTATGATTATTTTGTTCCAGAGTTATACGTGTTTCTTTTCTAAACTGTTAGGACAATTGCACTTCCTGTGTTGTTGCATAATTTAATAAAATATTATCTCAAATAGTGGCATATGAATGTAAGAAGAAAGTTTTTATTTGAAAATTCAGTTGAAACTATTGTTAAAAATGACTAAAAACATCCCTGTTGAATGTGGTAAGAGCAAGTTAAAGTTTGGAAGATAATCATGAGAATCAAGACGAGCTACCTTCAGATTCATTTGCCATCATGTAAAAGATATTACTCCACTTGAAAGTAATACAACTTAAAAATCAAAAAGGATTTATTGTGGGATTTTATTTAAGGTAAAATTAACAGAACACCAGCCACAACATCTATGCTCAAGGAAATGAGCTTTACCTTCTAAAAGACTGGCAGACAAATGTGTACTTAAAATGCTAACTGCACACATGAATGCATGTGTATACCATGTTTTATGACTTCCCTTCTTAGCCATTATTTTGAATAGCTCACCGATGTCTGATCTGGATTAAAAAGAATCAGAAGTCTTTAACTTTGCTATGAGTGCACAAAATTATTCTGGATAGATAAGTAGATGACGTCAGTTGGGACCAAAACGAGATAACATGAGACAGGATGGTAGAAGGAGAGTCTGAGTGGAGAGACCATAACAAGGAGAGGCAGCATGTCACCAGGTAGCACAGTCATAGTCATTGAAGGAGGTCTGGGTGTAGAACTCCAGCCCATGTGCAAAGGTAGTCTGGATAGAGTAAGTCATGGTGCAGCCTTAACGGTGTCAAAAGATGGGATGGCTAGCAATAGATTTAGAGATAAAGAAGAAAATAAGCACCTGTACAAAAAGAGAAGAGAGTAGGCTGGCAGAAATATTGGGGACTTCATCATCTAGTATAGCTGCAACACTGACATGCCAATTATTCTTTCTGACCCTCAATTTCCTCCTCATCTGTAAACTGTGGCTAATTGGAAGAATTAAATTCATAATATATTTATACCACCTATTATATATCTAATAGTTAAACTAAACATCTCCACTGTGCAAGAAATTATTTTAGGTGTAGAGAATACCATAGAAAATAACAGAGACAGAAAACTACTCTTGTGAAGCTTACTCTCCAGTGGGGAGAGCGACACTAAATAGAATATATTGCAATGGCAGTGAATATACTCTGAAACAAATAAAGCAGGTCTAGGAAACAGAAAATCTTCATGATCGTATAAGGGCAGGTGGGAGTGAGATGGGTTATTAATCTACATACTCTTTCTATTTTTGTTCTAACTGGAAAGAAAAGGAGAATACAGTATTGTCACTATAATTCGTGACAATTTCTCAGCTTCCTTCAGCACAAAATAGAAGTGACTCATGGCCAGTGTATTAGTCCATTCTCAGTGTATTAGTTTGGTACTGCTATAAAGAAATGCCTGAGACTGGGCAATTTATAAAGTAAACATGTTTAATTGACTCACAGTTCTGCATGGCTGGGGAGGCCTCAGGAAACTTACAATCATAGAGGAAGAGAAAGCAGGCACCTTCTTCACAGGATGGCAGGAGAGAGAGCATGTGAAGGAGGAACTGACAAACACTTCTAAAACCATCAGATCTCATGAGAACTCAGTATCAGGAGAACAGCATGGGAGAAACCGCCCCCATGATCCAATCACCTCCCTCCCTTGACATGTGGGGATTACAGGTCCCTCCCTTGACATGTGGGGATAACAATTCAAGATGAGATTTGTGTGGGGACACAGCCAAACAATACCAGTCAGTAAGCTTCAGAGGGCCCTTTTAAAAAACAAGTTAATGATATAGTATGACAGTTTTTGTTCTTAGTCTAAGTGTTATATAAACTTACGGATAACTCAAAACAATACAGTGAATTATTAAAAAGTAAAAAAAGAAAATATAAAAATCACTCCAAACCCCATCATCCAAACATAGCAACTCTTAACAATTTTTTAGTTTTATTTTCCTCATTTTGGTAAACTTTTTTAAAGACAGCTCTCAATGTCCTAATACCCTTATTAATAGGACAAATACAGAATACAGGCACTTGCCAGAACTCTTAAAAATATATAAATATATGTAAATATATGCATAGACAAACATTCAGATATATGTATGTATATAAAGAAACATATATACATGTGTATATAGACATGCATACATGCATTCATATGTATATAGAGAGATATCTACTGTATAAACATATATAAGTATGTGTATATGTGTGTATGCAGAAAGAAAGAGAGAGATAATTTTGTGATTTGTGACCTTGGATAAGGCATTTAATTCCTAAGGAGCCTCATTAACTTTTTTGAAAGTGAGTTTGTAGGGCAGAAACAGTAGTGTTTTTCAGTATTTCCTTCCTGCTGTGGTTTGAATCTATGTGTCCTTTCAAATTTCATATGTTGAAATTTGACCACCAATGTGATAGTATTAAGAATCGGAGCCTTTAGGATGTGATACGTCATGAAATACAATCAGTAACCTTATAAAAGGTGTAGAAGGAACCAGCTAGGCCTGTTTGCCGTTTCATTCCTTCCTACCTGTGAAGGTGCAGCAGGCAAAGAGCCATTGGGAAGCAGGGAACAGGCCCTCACCAGACATAAAACCTGCTGGCACCTTAATCTTGGACTTCCCAGTAAATACATTTCTGTTGTTCATAAACTGCCCAGTCTCAGGTTTTTGTTTTTATTTTTGTTATAGAGGCACAAACAGACTACAAAACTCCCTGATATTCCCAGCTCCTACAGTTAGGCAAGGCCTCACCTGTGTGATTGGTTTTATGCTGAGGCTGTGACAAAAGCATAATTCCCCAGTGCTTTTATTGCCCTGCTGTGGGGATCAAGGTGGCAGAGGATACCGTCCCGAGGAACCTCGTCAGGCTGGTACACCAGTAGAGCAGAACCCTCCTCACCTTGTGATGGGCAAGGAACACGAGCAGGAAATAGACCTTTGTTGTGTGAAATCACAAAGTGGTTCAGTTACTGCAGGGTGACCTGCCGGCCTGACCAACACAGCATAAGAAAATATGTCTCAGCCAGTCATGAGGGTTAGATGCGCGAGTGTGTAAAGCCGGTGATACATGCTTAGTAAATACCAGTTGAATCTAAGTGGCAAAGACTAGTAGAGAGGAAATCAGTTATATCACAAATACCTTGCAGTAACTTTTTGGGGCAACATATTAAAAAAAAAAAAAAAAAAAAAAAAAAAAAAAAAAAACACTGATTGGTGCTTTCTAGTTATCTTCAAACTTCGTATACTTTTCAGATTGAATTTTAAAAGTTTCTTTATCCTCTTTCTATTGCCAAAGGAAGCCCTCCAAGATCATAACTGGGAGGCCAGTTTTCATTAAAAGTCATCCAGTAGTTATTCCGCCACCACTATTCCCCTCAGCCCCTACACCACAACCACCCTGCCCTCCTGGCTCAACACTTGAAGGTGACTCCTGCCTCTAACCTCTTCACCTCCTGTTCTCACACCTGTCATATACTTCCAGTCGGTCTGCCCACACTGGTTTCTTTTCATGATTTAGATGTCAATTCGTAAATTGCCTCCTGGGAGAAGAGTTCCTTGACTTCCTTATTTAATGCTGTTTCCTACTATTTGTATCAGTCACTTTCAATCACAAATCCCTTTTTTATATATTTCTATTTCTTAACAATGTTGAACATTTACTTATTCACGTATCTACTGATTTACTCTCTGTATCCCACTCTCTGCTGGCTTGTGTAAGTTCTATGAGAACATGGACTGTGCTGTCTTGGATCAGTGTCTGGTGCATTATTTGTTGAATAAATGCACAGGTAATTACTGGATCCTAGAGACTGTGGTGGGTGCTACAGTAGGAACAAATTTGAGTAAAATAAGGTGGAAGAAATGAGCACTAATTAAAGACAATGGAAATTTTCTATCAGCTGAAAGTGCAATCCATTCTTACTCAATTGGAGGCAGCAGGGAACTCTTCAGAGGTAAGATTATTCAACCTTAACTGTGGAGAATGAGTAAACTTTTGAATAGTGAGTTGTAATGGCAGTAAAGGTTAGAAGGTAAGATACATTCCTTGTCAACTTAAGGCTAGGATCAACATGAAACTGTGAAAATGCAGGACTTGTTTCAGCAAGAGTGACTATTTTAGTTAACATTTGTGGAGGAGGGATAAAGGGAGAGAGAGTGAGAATGCTTAATACTGTTAAGGACAAGTTTTGAAAGTTATTTTTTATTTTTTTGAGACAGAGTCTCAATCTATCACCCAGACTGGAATGCAGTGGTGTGATCTCGTCTCACTGCAATCTCCTTCTCTTCCAGGGTTCAGGTGTTTCTCATACCTCAGCCTCCCGAGTAGCTGGGACTACAGGCACACACCAGCATGCCAGGCTAATTCTTCTATTTTTAGTATGGAAGGGGTTTCGCCATGTTGGCCAGGCTGGTTTCGATTTCTGACCCCAAGTGATTCACACACCTCAGCTTCCCAAAATGTGCTGGAATTACAGATGTAAGCCACAGTGCCTCGCCAAAGATATATATATATATATATATATATAGAGAGAGAGAGAGAGAGAGAGAGAGAGACTGAGTCTCACACTGTCACCAGGCTGGAGTGCCATGGTGCAATCTTGGCTCACTGCAACAGCCACCTTCCAGGTTCAAACGATTCTCCTGCCTCAGCCTCCTGAGTAGCTGGGACTACAGGTGCCTGCCACCACACCTAGCTAATTATTTTTTGTATTTTTAGTAGAGATGGGGTTTCACTGTGTTAGCCATGATGGTCTCAATCTCCTGACCTGGTGATCTGAAGGACAATTATTAATAGGAATAGTATGTTAGTGAGAGATAAAATGTTATAATGAATTGAAACAAAGAGTTTTCTGTTCTTTAAGTCCCATTTTTTGTACATTCTTTCTTCTAAGTAAAAAGCTGGGCTAGAGAGTGTGAAGCTGTGTTTACTGCTCTGTAGCACCCTTTCCTTGTTGCTCTCTTTCTCAGCCTCAGTGTGTTCATCTTTCAGATGAGGACGTACTCATTGTACTTTGCAGCACACCACCCTGTGGAGACCTCCAACAGGCAGTTGAGAGTGCTTTGGGAAACTCGGTTCCTTATTTGGGCACTTCTGTGGTCTTCACTGACTCTCTTCCACTTTGGGGGCATTTTGAACAATGGAGATGAAGAACAGGGTGCAATGAAGGAGAAACTCTTAATCCAGGTTTCCTAGGAGAAGGACCCTGGTTAAAATGCTGATGTTTCACTTAGGAGGTATATTCAAAGGGTATCTGGAGCAAGGGGAAAAGAGAAGGTGAGGCAGAGAAGGATGGGGGACAAATACCACCTGCCCTTCTCCAAGAAGAAACAGTTATACTCTGCCCTTGCACAGGTATTCGGGAGACCTGTGCCTCAGACACTTGCAGGAAGCAGGATTAGGAATTAATCTGCCTGTCCCCTTCCATTCCTGCCCCACACAGGTGCAGAGCTGCCTTCAGCCCTGATTCCCATTAGCGCTTCTAGGTTGCAGCTTTTGGGGAGCCACATTCTGTTCCCTGCACACTACTGGGCAGGCACAGTGGAGGAGCCAGAGAATGCTGGCTATGCCTCCAGTCTGGGAAGTGTTTAGGAGCCCTCCTGGAATTAGTCTCAAGATGGCTTTTTGGATGGACAGATCTCCAAGGCTCAAGAGATTGGTGTGGTCCAACTAATTGGAGGCAGCACATGAAAGATGACCAATGCAAGAAGATGCATCTGCACAGCATTTGCACAGTATTTTACAGTTGACAACATGTCTCCTATGTGTTCTCTTTTTTTATTCTTACAACTTCCAGTGGAGTAATCCAGAAGGGCTACTCGGATGCCTGTGAGGTATGTCTTCAAATCTTAGAGCTTCATTTGAAATACCCATGGTTGAGTTTACCTGTCTTCAAATGTCAATATGAAGACACCGGTGCCTGAGTCTGGTGACACAGGACTGGGCTGGACACCATCACTGGAGATAAATCAGTGAAGGAAAGACATCTACCTCGGGAGGTTTAGCAGGAAGAACCTGGGCTTGTGGGGTGCCTCTCGCTCTGTCTGTAACAGACCATTTTAAAAACAATACCTAAAGCAAATATGGCCACATTGATATCTGTCAGTCAAATATAAACTCCACAGGAAAGGGGAATTTGGTTCCCAGACATGTCCTCAGAACAGCGAATGTCTTGTCCCCAATCCATATTTGTTGCATGAGTTAAAATGTTAACTCTGGGAGCTGAGAACAGAAGGGTCTTGTTATATTTTCCTTTCTTTTCTGTATATTTAACCTATTTTATTATTAGTTTTTTGTTGTTTTAAGATTATATCTACTATCAGAAAGAAACTGGTTAACATGAAGGCTTAGGAAAATGGAGGAGATGAAATTTGACATATTCATCAAGCTGTTTAAAAGGAAGATAAGCATCATTCTCTTACTATCTGAATTTACAGATAATTAAATTGATTCAGCAAGGTGCAGATACTTGCAAAGGTCACACAGTGAAGAATGTGGGTCTGGAACACACACCCAGCATCTGTAGGTGATGACAGCTTAAACTGTGGAGCCAAATGGACGTAGGGTTGAATTCTGATCCACAGACTTTCATGTGTGTGGATGTGAACAGTTTAAAAGACGTCAAAGGGTTTATTAATATTAATTTGGTACAAACAGTTAAGTGCCTATGCCAAATACTGCTTTTTATTACCCTGTGCCAGAAGCTATTTTCAACATTATTCTTTTAATCCTCATATAGATTCTTTGGGATTCATGGATTAAAAAATGGTACCTCAGAGATGTTCTGTAACTTGGTCAAGATCATATGGCTAATAAATTGCCAACCATTCCAAGTGTGGTGATTCTGTGGAACTCCAGCTCTCGGTGCCAAGTGTCCAGTCTACCACCAAAATCATACCTTGAGAATGTGGTAGTTTTTTAAAATACAAACTAGGTCTCTCCCACTCCAATGCCATTTTATTTTCGCTCCTCTCTCTCTCCCTCTCTGGTTCTCTTTCTCTCCCTCCTCCCCCCGCCCCGTGCCCTGCCAGTTCTCTCTCTTTCTCTCTCCCCCCACACCGGTTCTCTCTCTCTCTCTCTCTCTCTCTCTCTCTCTCTCTCTCTCTCTCTCTCTTTCCCTCCCCATCTCTGTCTCTCTCTCCCTGCCATCTCTGGTTCTCTCTCTCTCTCTCTCTCTCTCTCTCTCTCTCTGTCTCTCCTCTGTGTCTGTCTCTCTTCTCTGTCCCTGTTTCTGTCTCGCTCCCTCTCTGTCTTCTCTCTCTGACTCTGTTTTTCTCTAGGATCTGGATGGCACATCTGAAGATTTTATCTTATTCCTCCCTGTATCAGCAAAGAGATTAGCTTGAGCACTCTTTTTATTTTGGAATTCACACAGAAGAAGGATTTCTGAATGTACACCAATGCACACTTTATCTCATACCCTAAAAGCCACACACTGCTCTTTAGCTTTTTGATAGATCAAATTAAGAAAGTCCTAAGAATTCCAAATATAGTTTAACTTGTATTGTGTTGTACAAAAAATCATGTTTTGGATATCAGACAACACATTGCCAACCTTACTTCTTTTGCCTGTGTTTTATTACAGCATAAAGCACAGCCAAGTATGTATTTGACAGCTGTTAAAGTCTTACAGAAAAATATGGTTATAAGTACAAGGATAATGGCATTGGATTTACAGAGGAATAATTTTTGGCTGAGAAATCTTTTACCTCCTAAAGCCAATGGAAAAGTAGCCTGAGAAATAAGTTGAAGCCCATGTTCAGTGTTTAATTTCCATCTTCAAACACAGATATCAGCAGAGGTTGGGGGTGGTCTCACACATAAATACAGCATCCAAAGAAGTTTCAATGCTGTCCTCCTTTTCTGTCTTATGCGTCATGGAACTCCGATACCCTCCAAACCTGAGTCTCCCTGTAGGAACTAAAACCCCATTATTCTTAAGTGGTCTGGTTTGATGTCACCAGAGCAGTGAAGTAATTATAATTCTCCATTGCAGTATTCTTTCTGGACTAATAATGCTCCATTAGTATCTTTCAAAGCCAGAAGAAATTTTGATTTAGGAAAAAGCACAGTGGTAGCCAAAAGTGAAAAGCAGAATAAAATATGTCCCACTGGCTTTATATAATCCCTTGCTGACACATGATGTATTATTGAGACCGTCCTGGATGCCTTATTCACTGCTGGCAAGGAAGGAGGATTCCATCAAACTGGGGAAAAGGCTTGTTTCCTTTTGTGGATGCTGTCAGCAAACACACAGAAATGATTCTGAGTACTTTCCACTCTGTAAATAACTTAGAGGTGATGAAGAAAATGGGCAAAATGGAACACAGTTCTAACAAATTGGGAGTTCACTATGATTATACAATATAATACTAAATATCATAAAAGTTATGGCTTCTTAAAATTATTAAGCATTTATGTTTTACAACAATGTTATAATAGTTACATGATATATTTAATAATATGTCGTACATAAGTATATCCTTATACCCTCTTACAAGTGACTCTAATTATAAATTGTTTATGTGTGTATATTTGCATATATATTATATAAATTGCACTATGTAAAAATGTGTGTGTGTGCATATGGATATGCACATATACACATAGACTAAATATTTTCTTGCATTTTCAGAAATTTTTACCATACCTTGCTCTTGATTTATTTGTACTGTGCTTTTTCTTTAAAAGCTGTTGCTGTGTTGGTCAGAAATCTGGGAAGAGACAAAAAGAGAGGAGATTAATCTGTACTGCCAGGGGCTGAAGGAGAATGTATCTTGGAAAGAAGGAAGACATGTTTAGAGAGACAAGAGCTCTATCTGAATTCTTAAAAAGATTTTAGGAGATTCTGTCCTGTTCTAAACGCTTTAGATGTGAATGCAAGCCCATAGCAGTTATGATTTAACATCACGTTTTAATTATTTCTGGATATTGGACTGGTATACATGTCTTCTGATTGTTGTACCCTGCAGAAAGGAATTTTTAAATGACATTCCAGCTTTATGGGAGTACATATGTATTAATAAATGGATGCATAAGTATACCAGCCCAGGTTACAGACCCAATTTCAGAACAATACCTATTAATGGTAGCAATTTAGTCATCTCTGTGCTAATGGCAGTATTTTTCCTAATAGAATTTATTTAAATAAGTATTTATTGAATTTGGAAATAATGCAGTAAACAAAAATGATGTTGCATATCATGAAATATTCTCATAAGTTAATAATTTTAAGTGAGGACAGCAGCCATGAGCTCAAAAAATAAATGCTTGTAACCAAGTCATTACTTTGTCATATAATATTATGGGTAAGATTATAGGCTTTAGAAACAGACTGCCTATCTTCAAATTTTATTTTATCACTTACTAGTTGTATGACCTTGGATAGTGACTTAGTCTCCCCTCACCTCAGTTTCCTCCTCTGTAAAATGAGGAAAACTCTTCTTATGTCTTAGGGCGAATAGAAACATGGAATGGTCATACATCTAAAGCATTTAGAACAGGCACCAGCATGTAGTAAGTGCAGAGTAAATGTTAGCTACGTCTTCATTACGTCCTCTACAGGATGGTTATAATAATTGAAGAGGACATATTTTTGAAGTTTTAGTAGTACAGTGCTTGCCATAAAATGAATACTCAATGTGCAAGATTGCTTTTCTGTTCCTTGTTAACATGTTATCTAGACTAACAGAGTATGTAACAGCTAAACGCCTCAAATTTCTGCAACACTTTACAAGCTACACTGACATTAACACTCGTTACCTTATTTTATTCTTTTAATGTCTTGTCATATGTACACTATTATGTCTGTTTTAAAGTTGAGACTCAATACATGTAAGCTACTTTCCTAAGGTTATGCAACTACAAATGAGAAATAGGAAGAGGTAGGTTTTCTGAGCATCCACATATACCAATGAGTGCATTTGGCATCTAACCTTCAAGATGCTATTCAATTTTCCAATGATTAAATTGGGATTTAATTAATCTTTTAACCAAGTTAGGGATTATTATCAGTGATAGTTAATACTGAATGTCAACTTGGTTGGACTGAAGGATACAAAGTATTAATACTGGTTTGTCTGTGAGGGTGTTGCCAAAGGAGATTAACATTTGAGTCAGTGGGCTGAGGGCTGTAGACCCACCCTTAATCTGGTGGGCACAATCTAATCAGCTGCCAGTGAATACAAAGCAGACAGAAAACGTGAAAGTTGAGACTGGCCTAGCCTCCCAGCCTACATCTTTCTCCCAAGAGGGATGCTTCCTGCTCTTGAACATCAGACACCAAGTTCTTCAGTTTTTAGACTTGACTGGCTCCCCTTGCTCCTCAGACTTGCAGACAGCCCTTATTGTGATCATGTAAGTTAATACTTAATAAACTCCCTTTGATATGTGTGTGTGTGTGTATGTGTGTGTGAGTGTGTGTGTGTGTGTGTGTGTGTATTTGGGTGTGTGTATCTCCTATTAGTTCTACCCCTCTAGGGAACCCTAATTAATACAGTATCCGTTGAGACACACACCATCCACAGCTGCAGAAGTGTCAGAATCAGTACTTGCACCTAAGTCTGTCTATGAATTTGGTGTGTTAATTCTTTCTATTAAATCACATACACCATTGCATTCATATGAACATTCTTTTTTTATGATTTTTTAACCTTAAATATCAAGAATAATAGGATATGTTAGCTTCACGCTCCATGTATGTAAAATGAAAACTACATCTGTAAGGTTTGAATTAACACATCTACACAGCTCTCAATTTTTTTTTATCCTGCCCTAAATTCTTCAGAGTTTTAGTATGAAAATCCAAAAAAAAAAAAAAAAAAAAAAAGAATCAAGAAAGAAAAGAAAAGGCAGCAGCTATGAAGGCTGCTGGGTGTCTATACGCAGCAGGCCCGTCTCTGGTCTCTTGGGTCCCGATAAGTAATACCGGCCCTCTTATCTCTCAGTGCCTTAAGCTACTGTTATCTGTTCAGCATTTGTGGCTACACATGTCTCCAAGCAGAGTGATTGCTCCTAACAGCATGAACTCTGCATTTTCGTCCCCCCTGCCTTTTGAATCACTCTAAATTAAGCAGTGGCTATGTGCACGAGCAGGAGGAACAAGACTGCTGGGGTCCAACAGAACTACCTAAAGTTTACAATGGTTTAAAACCTCCACAACAAAAAAGAAAAGAGAAAATTGACTTTCCTTTGTTTAAAAATAAATAATATAAATAATACTGCTTTTTGCACAAAGGTTCCTGTGCTAGGAGACTAGAGCATGTAAGAGATAAGTAAAATTCTTTGTTCAAATGCTACTCTGTTGGATTCATTGTCAATGGATGAAGGGATGTAAAATTCTCAATGAAAAAAGGGACTCAGCTTGGCTATTGTTCTGAGGATACGAAAGTAGGGTATAACATAGGGAATAAGAGCTAAGAGAGAAAGAAGAAAAAGCAAAAAAATGAGACGAAATTATCTAGAGTTATCACTAAATTGTTCCCAGGAAAAGGTGAACCTCACTGGGGACCAATTTGTATGGCACATGCAGGCACCCAGTGCTGTGCAAAGGGAACTCTGTGACCTGTGGGAGCTCTTCTTACCTGTGAGTGGTGGCCATGGTCATGTACCAGGTAGGTGGCAGAGGCTGGTTTGGAATCCCTATATCCTGATCTGTCCGATAGCTCAGATAAGACAACTTCCCAGGACACTAGGAAGATGTCTCTGATTCCTGAGTCAGGTGATGGTGCTGCTTTGAGTTCTGCTGCTGGTGAGCTGTCTGATTTTGTACCGTCACTTTCCTCATTCTCCCACCAAAAACAGCACATGATTTAATGGATGATTCTTTAGCAACTCCTATAGGCAAAAGCATTCATCCTGGCATGCCAAGAAAGATGAGGGACAATGTGACCAGACTGGATTCCTTCTCAAGTAGCTTATGGAGCATGGGACTGGAACTTGCTCAAATAGTATTAAGGGACAAAGGAGAGTAATGTAGAAAGTTGCTGAGTGGTAGGAGGTCTACTCTGCTGTTACAAATAGGTGCAATTGTAGTCAGAATACCTTCTCTTAGATTCCAATGCAGGTGCATGGTAAAGGGTCTTCATAGGGTCTGTGATTGGCCTTCTCTTTTCTCTTTCTGCCTCCAGTTCCTTGTAGCATCACCATGCCTGTCCCCTGCCCTCCTCTTAACTCATGCAATCTGTATCTCAGACAGATCTGCTAACATTATCCTAATACAAATCTATGTTGCCTTCCCTGTTTAAAACCCTTCAGTTGCACCCATTTCAATCATTTTCCTTAAAATAACCTCCAAATGCTTTTAATAGGATATATAAGAACTTTCATGGTTAGATCCAATTTTCTCTTCCACTTCACCTTTTCCCTGCCAGCTTCTCCTCTATACAGCTAATTGGAGTTCCCCAGATGGATCGTATGTTCTCTCCACTTCAGACCTTTGCACATGCAGAAGATCCTCTTCTTGTTTTTCTTTGCCTAGTACATACTATTCTTTTGTTAGGTCTCAGTCAAAACGCCATATTTTATTAAAAAAAGAAGTCTTGCTGTACTCTGGCTGCATACTGGCATCCTAAATTTGTATCACCTTAGAAGCAATTAAGAAAATACCACAGCTGCTGTAACCACCAGTACATTGAATTCAAATTTCTTGTGATAAAAAGGGATAGAGTCTGAGCATCAATGTTTTTAAAGAGTTTCTTAGGTGACTTTACTCTGCAGCTAGGTTTGAGAGCTCTTGTGTAGATAGCCTTACTGTACCTCTTTTCAATTCTGCAAAAAGCACTTTGTCTTCTATAGCAGAAGCTGTAAACTCTGTAAAGAGCTATGAGGGTCTTACCCTGCCACAACTATCAACTCTGTCATTGCAGCTTGAAAGCAACCATAGACAACATGTAAACAAGTGAGCATTGCTGTGTTCCAGTGAAATTTTATTTGCAAAAACAGGCTGCATGACAGATTTAGTTTTCAGGTAGAAGTTTGCCAACCTCTGCTTTATAGAATACCTTGCAGCCCATACCACACTAGATTGCAATTGTCTGTATACACATCCATTATGAATACATGAATATTCACCCAACAAGTACTCATGAATACATGGATATAAGGATGGAAGATCGAGCAATACTTAAGTCCTGTTACAAGGCTAGGTTCTTATGAGAAAGGCAATCTGAGTCCCGGCAGTGAGGCTGGCTAAAGGGGAGAGGAGTCATTTTAAAACCCCATTCTACAGTATAATAGAGGTTTATTTTCTGAAGTCTTTCCTAGTTCTGATACCCTATGGCATGTGAATCATCCCTAGGAAAATACTATTGGAAAATACTTCTTTAGACAAAGAAAATAATTTCCTCCCAGTGTCCTTCTCTTCATTCTCTTAAGACTCACCCAGAGCAATGCTTGAGGGCAGCCAAAAAGTCATGAAAAGGATCCCAACTCTGTTCAAGATTTTCAAAAGCAGCATATTATTCATATACACCACCCCACCACCCTGTACCATGGATCTTAGATTCAGCCAGCTGATTAATCTCTCTTAAGGTGTGCCTTAGATCTCACTTCCCCAAATTCTCCCACACTTAGCTGTTTCCTCAGGCTAAAGTCTAAAAGCATTATCTTAGCCTTAGAGATCTTCCATACTCTTGAATTCTCAAAATGCTGTCTCCACTTCAAGTCAAAGAGAATCTAAGATGAATGTTAGATTCACAGTAGTGAACGCAATTTGCCTTAGCAATGATGGAAAGATAGTTCTCTCTCTCTCTCTCTCCCCCACCCCACACATGTGTGCATGCATACACACACACGTGCACACAACACTCATCTACTTTAGTGCTAACAAAATATTTCCCATGTGTTTATCCATGTGATCTGATGCATATTATTTAAACTCTGCAAGTTTTAGGTTGCAAAGCCTCAACATTACCTGAGCCATAAAGCTGTCATAGGGATTAAGAGATGAGCATGTTGGCCGGGCGCGGTGGCTCAAGCCTGTAATCCCAGCACTTTGGGAGGCCGAGGCGGGTGGATCACGAGGTCGAGAGATCGAGACCAACCTGGTCAACATGGTGAAACCCCGTCTCTACTAAAAATACAAAAAATTAGCTGGGCATGGTGGTGCGTGCCTATAATCCCAGCTACTCAGGAGGCTGAGGCAGGAGAATTGCCTGAACCCAGGAGGTGGAGGTTGCGGTGAGCCGAGATCGCGCCATTGCACTCCAGCCTGGGTAACAAGAGCGAAACTCCGTCTAAAAAAAAAAAAAGAGAGAGAGAGATGAGCATGTTGACCTTTTAACACTCTATCTGGCATACGGAGAGTAGCTATTACCATTAATATATTATTATTATTTTCATATCCTCTGACCCTCTCCAAAAGCCTGTGAGATAGTCAAAGGAGAGGCAATTATCCCTTCCTTGTAGGTGAAAAAATCAAAGCCCTAAAATATTAGGATATTTGCCCAAGATCACACAGCCTTAAGCCTTAATTAGACCTAAGCATTCTCATTCCTAAGGCTTTTCCCACCACACCTTTCTCCTTTTGAGAATGTACCTATTTTTGAAATATTGTCATAGACAAAATTGCATTGTTACTAACAGGGGGCTAGATTTTATTTTTCATGTAACTGCTTGCATTAGACCCTAAGTTTCCTCATCTATAAGTAGAGAACGTTGGAAAATTATCTTTAAATTTCCATCTCACTCCAACATTTCAGAAGTTCAGCGGTTTTCCAGGCTCTGGATTCTTAATTATTCATGCTAACGGAGAGAAGTGGGAGGGTAATTGAAAATCACAGTAATCCCTCAAATTGTCTCTGAATCCTTGCCCACGAGGCCTTCATCCTTTCATTTCAGTTACTGACAAGGAGATGTAATTGACTGTTTTGAGCTTGATCTTCCTTCTGATCTTATTCAATCTCTGGAGGAAATGACTAATGAGCAGAAAAATTACCAAATGGGGGAGGGAGACATCAAGGCAAAGGTGTCAATGATCTGTCTGTAAATTGGTTATTTGCTTCCCGAGTTACTGAAGATGCCTCTGCAATTGTGCCTCATGCTCTGGAAAGATGTGTTCCTGAAGGACTCTTTGCAAGCCAAATATTTTTAGACAAAATTTTGTATTTCTATGCAGCAGTGAGCTGACTTACAACAAAAACAACCAACCAACAAAATATCTTGTGCTGAAACTTTACCTCTTCCCTCCAATCTTTCTATTGCTTTATGGAATCAAAAGAACACCATTTTCCCCTTCTGTCAAATGGAAGCAATGCTATTAGGTGTCCTCTCAGAGAAAAGTGGCTGAGGGAAATTAAGCATATGTAGCCAGGAGCACTCATAATGGTTCAAAGTCCCATGGCTTCGACTTCGATGGTGAAGTTCAGAATTTATATATTTTTGGGAAAGATAGATTTTAAAATGTGGATTTATAAAAAAGGAAAATCTTCTCTGAGTGTGAATGTTGGGTATATTTTAGATAAAGAATTAAATATTGATTAGTAGACAGAAGATGATAAAATATGTCCCTAAGTAGAAAGAAAACAAAATTTTTCAGATTATAGTTTCCACAATATGCAATGAGTTATAGTTACGTCAGTTAAGAAACTACAGTTTGCTAACTACTATTAGTTAGAACCTGTTTACTACGCTAGTTATAAAGCTATTGTAAGTGCAACAAGTGAAGTGATACAGAATGTAATTTAAGGTACTAGAACTACCTCCAAATCCCAGCTTTGGCCTTTGGTAGCTGTGTTAGCTTGGGAAAATTACTTAATGTCCTTATATCACAGTTTCTTTATTTGTAGAACAGAGATAATAAAATTACTTCACTGCCTGTTTTGTGAGGAATTAAACCAGTTAATATACATAAAACTCTTAGAATGAGATATCCATGTAGTATGTATTAAATGTTATTATTCATAAGATTATTTATATTTAAATATACATCACATATGCTTATTTCTATACATTGATATATCTTAAACTTCAAACATTGCTGGGAAGTAGAAATCCTTATTAACTTCTATTTTGAGAGCAGGAGCGAGCCTCCAATTCAGGTCTTTGTGGTTGTAAATATTCATGCTTATTCTAGAATGCATCTATAGAATCCCACAGGCCAAGTTTGAACCCTTAAGTAACTCAGCCTAGCATGGGCCTCCAGCTCTCTGCTTCTGAGTCTTGCTTCTGCCTCTGTCTGGGTCCTGGCAACCACATACTTAATAAGTGTTGATATGATTATTGCCAGGTTTAAGATGTGTTTGAAAACCAGTTCCCTATGTTTATTTGAAACTCATATACATTTGATTGCTTTTTAAGGAAATAAACAGATAAATATTTAGACAACTGACTATGGCTTATATATTATTCAACAGGAAAGAAAACTCATCTGGTATGAAAGGAGTGATTAATTCATTTTCTTCCACTTTTATTCCATATTCAGGGCGTATATGCACAGGTTTGTTACAAAGGTAGATTGCATGATGCTGAGTTTTAAAGTGCAAATTAATCTGTCTTCCAGATAGGTATCCTAAAGGTAGTGTTTCAGGCCTTGTCCCCCTCCTTCCCTCTTTCCTCTTGCATTTCCCAGGGTCTGTTGTTCTCATCTGTTAGTCTCACAGTGCTATTCACAGTTTAAGAATTTCAAACCTTTGTCTTTCATATATATTTCAAATATTCTTTTGAACCTATTTTGGTAGCTATAGTCTTTTTAAAAGCCTAAATTCACAATAGTCAAATTTGTTTTGGAGAAATTCTAAATTTCTTTTATTGATTAAGATGTGTTCTCTCCCTAAAAGATTTATTAATATTCTCTAAACATCTTTTCTAATATTTCATGTTTTTGATATTTAAACATTATCACACTTGGAATATTTTTAATATATTCTTAATTTTGTTTATTTGCAAGTAAGAGGCAAGAGCAAACAAATTCAGAGAAATAACTAAGTTCAGAGTAGAACTGAAGGAGGTAGAGACACATAAAAAAAATCCTTCAAAAAAAATCAATGAATCCAGTAGCTGTTTTGTTGTTGTTGTTGTTGTTAATATCAGCAAAATAGATAGACTGCTAGCCAGATTAATAAAGAAGAAAAGAGAGAAGAATAAAATAGATTAAATAAAAAATTATAAAGGGGATATCACTCCTGATCCGACAGAAATACAAACTACCATCAGAGAATACCATAAACACTATGCAAATAAACTGGAAAATCTAGAAGAAATGGATAAATTCCTGGACACATATGCCCTCCAAGGTTTAAAGCAGAAAAAGTTGAATCCCTGAATAAACCAATAACAAGTTCTGAAATTGAGGCAGGAATTAATAGCCTACCAATCAAAAAAAGTCCAGTTCCAGATGGATTCACAACTAAAATTTACCAAAGGTACAAACAGGAGCTGGTACCATTTCTTCTGAAATTATTCTAAACAATAGAAAAAGAGAGAATCCTCCCTAACTCACTTTAGGAAGCCAGCATCATCCTGATTCCAAAACCTGGCAAGGACACAGCAAAAGAAGAAAATTTCCAGCCAAATCTCTGATGAACATCAATAAGAAAATCCTGAACTAAATACTGGCAAACTGAATCCAGTAGCACATCAAAAAGCTTATCCACCACGATCGAGTAGGCTTCATCCCTGGGATACAAGGCTGCTTTAACATACACAAATCAATCAACATAATCCATCACATAAATAGAACCAATGACAAAAACCACATAATTATCTCAATATATGCAGAAAAGGCCTTCAGTAAAATTCAACACCCCCAGAAGCATTCTTTTGGAAAACTGGCACAAGACAAGGGTGCCCTCTCTCACCACTTCTATTCAACATAGTATTGGAAGTTCTGGCCAGGGAAATCAGGCGAGAGAAAAAAATAAAGAGTAGTTAAATAGGAAGAGAGAAAGTCAAATTGTCCCTGTTCGCAGATGACATAATTGCATATTTAGAAAACCCCATTGTCTCAGCCCAAAATCTACCTAAGTTGATAAGCAACTTCAGCAAAGTCTCAGGATACAAAATTAATGTGCAATACTCACAAGCATTCCTACACACCAATAATAGACAAGCAGAGAACCAAATCATGTGTGAATTTCCATTCACTATTGCTGCAAAGAGAATAAAATACCTAGGAATACAACTTACAAGAAATGTGAATGGCCTCTTCAAGAAGAACTACATACCACTACCCAAGGAAGTCAGAGAGGACACAAAGATATGGAAAAGCATTCCATGCTCATAGATAGGAAAAATTAATATTGTAAAAATGGCCATATTGCCCAAAGTAATTTGTAGATTCGATGCTATCCCCATCAAGCTACTGTTGACTTTCTTCAAAGAATTAGAAAAAAAATGACTTTAAATTTTACATGGAACCAAAAAAGAGCCCGCATAGAAGAGATAATCTTAAGCAAAAAGGACAAAGCTGGATGCATCATGCTACCTGATTTCAAACTATACTACAAGACTACAGTAACCAAAATATTTCAGGACATAAGCATAATGATCAAAGACTTCATGACTAAAACACCAAAAGCAATGGCAACAAAAGTCAAAATTGACAAATGGGATCTAATTAAACTTAAGAGCTTCTGTACAGCAAATGAAAATATCATCAGAGTGAACAGACAACCTACACAAGAAATGTTTTGCAATCTATCCATCCAACAAAGTGTTAGTATCTAGAATCTACAAAGATCTTAAACAAATTTACAATAAAAAAAGAAACAACCACATCAAAAAGTGGGTGAAGGATATGAACAAACACTTCTCAAAAGAAGATATTTATGTAGCCAACAAATATATGAAAAAAAGCTTATCACCACTGGTCATGACAGAAATGCAAATAAAAACCACATTGAGATACCATCTGACACCAGTTAGAATGGTGATCATTTAAAAGTCAGGAAACAACAGATGCTGGAGAGGGTTTGAGGAAATAGGAACACTTTTAAATTGTTGGTGGGAGTGTAAATTAATTCAACCATTGTGAAAGACAGTGTGATGATTTCTCAAGGATACAGAAGTAGAAATACTATTTGTCTCAACAATCCCATTACTGTGTATATACCCAAAGGATTATAAATCATTCTACTATAAAGACACATGCACACGTATGTTTATTGCAGCACTGTTCACAATGGCAAAAACTTGGAACCAACTCAAATGCCCATCAGTGATAGACTGGATAAAGAAAATGGTGCATATACACCATGGAATATTATGCAGCCATGGAAAAGGATGAGGTCATGTCCTTTGCAGGGACATGGGTGAAGCAGAAACCATCATTTTCAGCAAACTAACACAAGAGCAGAAAACCAGACACCACATGTTCTCACTCTTAAGTGGGAGTCGAACCATGAGAACACATGGACACAGGGAGGAGAACACTACACACCTGGGTCTGTTGGGGGGCTGGGAGGCTAGAGGAGGGATAGCATTAGAAGAAATACCTAATATAGATGATGGATTGATGGGTGCAGCAAGCCACTATGGCACGTGAATACCTATGTAACAAACCCGCACATTCTGTACATGTACCCCAGAACTTGAAGTGTAATATTAAAACAAATAGAAACTCAAATTGGCAAGGAAAAGAAATCTATTTAAAAGTGGCTAAGAACATGAAAAGACAATTCTAAACAGAAGATATACAAATGGCCAAAGAACATGAAAAAATGCTCAACATCACTAATAATCAAAACCACCATGCAATACCACCTAACTCCTCCAAGAATGGCCATAATCAAAAAATCAAAAAATAATAGATGTTGACATTGATGCAGTGAAAAGGGAACACTTCTACCCTGTTAGTGGGAATGTAAACTAGGACAACAACTATGGAAAACAGTATAGATACTCCTTAAAGAACTAAAAGTATATTTATCATTTGATCCAGCAATCTCACTCCTGGGTATTTACCCATAGGAAAAGAAGTCATTGTATGAAAAGGGTATTTGCACACATATTTTTAGGGCAGCACAATTTGCAATTGTAAAAGCATGGAACCAGTCCAGATGCCCATCAATAAACAAGTGGATGAAGAAAATGTGGTATACACACACACACACACACACACAAACACACACACACACACACACACACACACACACACATACAATGGAATACTACTCAACTATAAAAAAGGAATGAAATAATGGCATTTGCAGCCATTGTTCACAGCCATCCAGATGGAATTGGAGACCATTATTCTAAATGAAGTAACTCAGGAGTAGAAACCAAACGTAGCATGTTCTACTTACAAATGGGAGCTGAGGTATAAGGACACAAAGTCATAAGAATGGTACAATGTACTTTTAGGACTTGGGGTGGTGGTGAAAGCATGAGAAAGGGGAGAAGGATAAAATACTACACACTGGGTACATTGTACACTCCTTGGATGACAGGTGCACCACAATCTCCAAAATCACCGCTAAATAACTTTTTCATGCAACCAAACAGCACCTATTTCCCAAAAATCTATTTTTTTAAAAGTATATGTAAAACAAAGATTTTCTATGTGGCTCACTAAGTGACACTACAATAACATTCACATTTCAGGAATGTGTCAGCAGGAGGTGCTTTTTAGGAAATATAACAATAAATCTATTTTTAAACTAAAAAAATTATTAGCATGTGTTTCATGATGCTGTTATGGAATTTTCATAATGGTGTATCATAATTCTGATGCATTTTTGAGATTCCATTTGAAATTTCTAAAAATTTTAAGATCTGCATTTATCTTTATAATCAATATATGTTTATATATTGTGTATTATGTTATAAAGTTTTGATATCAAATGTATGTTTTATTCTTAAAATAATTCAGAAAGCTGTTTTATACTATTTAGAACATTTGAAAAAACTGGTAGAATCTTCTATTTAAGGATTAGATAGAAAGATAACAAGGGATTAGAACATCTTTTATTTTTATTGGAATACTTTTTTCCAAGTTCTTCATATTTGTTATCTTTTAACAATATATAATGGTAGTTCATATTTTGCTAGAAAACATCAACTAACTATGCAAAGTTAAATACGTTCCCATGCAATTGCAAATCTGAGTTCATATATACTATCTCATTTCTAATAATCAGCTTTTAAAAAAAATTCTCAATTGTACTTATTCATGCCACTAGATTTATATGCTTTATTAGCTTTCATTTCCTCCCCTTCTTATGGGTACTTAGTGATTCTTTTCCTAATTTCTTTTCAAAACGAAGTTTACTCTCCCTCTATAACTTATGAAAATGTATTATATAAGATGATCTATTCATAAAGTAATTATAGAATTGTATGAAACTGACACATCACTATACATTTAACATATAGCTAATTGGAGAAAAAAGAGATCAATGGGAACAGAAATATGTGAGGAAGTCAGTCCTGACTGGTTTGGCTTAAGAGTTGAAAAAGAGAAAGAGAAGAAATGATTCCCAAAAGCCTGTGAGCTAACAGGTACTTATAAAAGGAGAGTTCCCAATTAGGTCATCATGGCATCAGCATTTACATTAAAGGGAATCGAGCTCTTACCTGAAATAAGAAAGGCTACTTGGGAAGACTTTTCAATTAAAATGAAAGGGTTGCCGGGCGCGGTGGCTCAAGCCTGTAATCCCAGCACTTTGGGAAGCAGAGGCGGGTGGATCACGAGGTCAAGAGATCGAGACCATCCTGGTCAACATGGTGAAACCCCGTGTCTACTAAAAATACAAAAAAAATAGCTGGGCATGGTGGCACATGCCTGTAATCCCAGCTACTCAGGAGGCTGAGGCAGGAGAATTGCCTGAACCCAGGTGGCGGAGGTTGCGGTGAGCCGAGATCGCGCCATTGCACTCCAGCCTGGGTAACAAGAGCGAAACTCCGTCTCAAAAAAAATAAAAATAAAAAAATAAAAAATAAAATAAATAAAATAGAATGAAAGGGTTGTTTTTGTGTTCTGACCCTGATCCTCATTAAATCTTCACTTAGCTTACTGGATCCAAGCAAATCCAGGCTAAAAAACAATGAAAATACAAAAAATGCCTGCTAGGTACAAGGTCATAAATGTAGCTCACTATTTTGACAATAACTCTGGCATTAAACCCACAAAGATTGTGGCCTATGATGCAGTTCCTCTTCAGCTGGACGAAGACTGTATGCCAAATTTGTAGGTCAAAAATTCAATGCAACAAAAATTTTCAGAGTAAATGTTTATTTAAGATAAAAGAAGGGAAAAGGAGAAAGCAATTTCCTTCTGTTGTTCCTTTAAAAAAAAAAAAACATGTGAAGAGAATATAAAAGTAAGAATGCTCACTGTTTTCAAGACACACATTTGTTTTACACAAGGAGCCAGTGGACTTTGAATGTTCACAAAATAACAAAACAACTATCTCTGACTTCAGTCTTCATTTGTAAGACACATGGCCTCAAATTATAGGATAAATGGTTTTCATTCAGGAGAGAGAACCCAAAGGAAGCATTTCTGTCTTTAAAGAGCTTTTTTTTGCCTTCATTCAGAGGGAAAAAGAAAATGCAAAATGAAAGGACCCTTGTATGTCATGTCAGCAGATATGTGATATTTCCAATTTTCTTTTCATGACCTCGCAGAAAAACATAGTCTCAAAAGTGCTGTTCAGTTGGAAAAAGAAATTGCTCAACAATTATAGATTAATTCAATATAAGGTGTGTAGTTTCTGGAAAATGCAGCAGCAACAACAAAATATTCCACAACTTTTCTACCATTTTAGTGAGTCATAAAGAGTTTCTTGAAGGCCTAGTGCTTTGTAATAAAAACTAATTTTTGCTAATATATTCCCTAGATATAAGGCATTGTGTTATATAGGATTGCATACATTAGACCCAACTGCTCTCCTGTTGAAACTTTTATAATTCCAGAGACTTCCTGCAAGTTTTATGTATGTGAAAGCATTTGCTCATTACAAATTACAGGTCATTACAAACAAGATATTTTTTTGTTTTCTTCAGGAAGAGTAGTGTAAAAGGACGGCTATTGGAATACAGAAGGAAAAATATAAGAAAAAGAGTAGTTGAAATGTGTGACTAGTTTATTCATAAGATACTTAAATGAGAAAATCAAGAAGATTGAATTTTTCTGCAGTAGCAATTTTTATTAATGTTCGCAGTAATTTATTGAGGCATAATTTATTTGCAATAAAATGCATACTCATAATTGTTCATCTTAACACTGCTTGCCAAATGCTTACACCAGCATATCCACCACGACTTTGTCAACAGAGAAAACATTGTATTCACATTGTACTGCAGAAATTTCTTGCCTTCTTTTTTCAACTTATTTCTCCTAAAAGAGAGCCATTATTCTAACTTCTATTCTCATTGATTAGCTTTGCTTGTTCTTGGATTTTGTGTAAGTGGCATCATACAATAGATATTTGTTTTCTGCGACTGTCTTCTTTCACTAAACATGTTTTTAAGATTCATCTGTGGTATTGCATGTATTAGTAGTTTGTTCTCTGTTAGTGGTATATGAATATTCTACAGTGTGTTTCTCCATTCCCCTGTTGATGGGCATTTGAATTGTTTCCAGTTTTTAGTTATAATGAAAAAAGCATGCTTTGCCTAATTTTATATAAACATTTTTATGTGCATATTAAATTATTTCTCTTGGCTAAAGCCAAGAAGGTCAGAAATAAACTTGCTGGGTCATATGACTTGGGGATTTTTAAATATTTTATTACTGTTTTATTGAGACCAATTCTCAGTCTGTTGCCCAGGCTGGAGTGAAGTGGAGCAATCTCAGCTCACTGCAACCTCCATCTCGTGGGTTCAAGTGATTCTCCTGCCTTAGCCTCCTGAGTAGCTGGGGTTACAGGTATGTGCCATAACACCCAGCTAATTTTTGTATTTTTAGTAGAGTCGGGGTTTCATCAAGTTGGCCAGGCTGATCTCAAATTCCTGAGCTCAAGTGATCCGCCTGTCTTAGCCTCCCAAAGTGCTGGGATTACAGGCATGAGTCACTGTGCCTGGTTGAATTTTTATTTTATTTTAATTCTCAAAACTAAAGAAAAGTTTCAATTATAGTACAAATAAACTTTCTCCAGACCCAGTGCTGACAAGACGCCTAACACCTTCAAATACTTTAATGTGTTTCTATATGCAAGAATGTCATTCTACAAAATAGTTACAATAATGAAAATGATATTGGTGAATTACTACCATCCAAAGGTCAGATCTTGTTCAAGATTTTTCAATTACTCTAATATTGTGTTTTATAGAAAACAGTCATATCTAGAATCACGGACTGTGTTTGTTATTACATATTTTTATGACAACTTTTATCTGGAATCTTTCATAAGTATTTCATTGACTTTTATGACTTTGACACTTTTAACGATCATAAGATCATAAGCAAATTATTTTGTAGAATATTCTTTACTTTAGGTTTTTTGAGTATTTATTACATAGATTTTTATCATAACTTATTTAACTAAAAGTAGATGTGATTTAAGAGGTCTGTGTTTAACCACACATTTGAAAAATTCCTGAAAATTAAACCATCAGATATTGTAAGCCAGTTCTGACATTTCATATCACAGAGGGTTTCTCCAATTATTTGGCGCTATGATGTTTCTTTTCTTCTTCCTTTTTCCTTTTTTTTGAAAAGAGGTCTCAGTCTGTCAACCAGGATGGAGTGTTGGGCTGTGATCACATCTCACCGTAGCCATGACCTCCCAGGCTCAAGAGATCCTCCTGCCTCAGCCTTTTGTGTAGCTGGGACTACAGGAGCATGTCACTATGCTGGACTAATTTATTTATTTATTTATTTATTTATTTAGAGACATTGTTTCACTCTCTTGGCTGGGCTGATGTTCAGTAGCAACAACTTGGCTCACTGCAACCTCTGCCTCTTGAGTTCAAGTGATTCTCCTGCCTTAGCCTCCTGAGTAGCCGAGATTACAGGTATACCCCACTACGCCCAGCTAATTTTTTGTATTTTTAGTAGAGATGGGATCACACCATGTTGGCCAACCTGGTCTCGAACTCCTGACCTCAAGTGATCTGCCTGCCTCTGCCCGCAAAGTGCTGAAATTAAAAGTGTGAGCCACCATGCTAGCCAACTAATTTAAAAAAAAATTTTTTTTGGTAGAGATGGGGTTACATCATGTTGCTCAGGCTGGTGTCAAACTCAAGCCATCTACCTGCCTCAGCCTCCCAAACCAGGACATGTTTCTTATTATAGTCTTGTTCATATATCTAGAGATATGCTTTGAGAAATTGTGAAAATTAGATCATATTTCCCAACTTAAATAAAATGCTAGCCTTATGGAAAATAAAACAAGCAAACTGTATATCAGTTTTGGACACAAATCATCACGTTACTAAATGATCTCAGATAAGCTACTGGACTTCTCTGAGACTAATTTTATATATATGTATACATATATATATATATGTAACCTCAGGAACACAGACTCTCTTTCATCATTTTTTATAGGTATGTTTAAATCTAGACTCTTTATTCATAAATGGATACAACTACCTACCTGTTTTACAGAAAAATTGAGTTCTTGCTACGTGCTTCAATCCAGGCTTGGATCTGAATTTATAGAGAAGAATGTTACGTAGATTGTGCCTCAAATCTAATGAGAAAGCAAAGTCTATAATAAAAGGTGTTATCTATAATACAGTTGAATTTGATAACGATTGCATAGAGACAGGGAAAGGAGACAACAATGGAACAAATAGCATGCAGAAAATGGTTTTCTTTCCCCCTCTTGTTCTCATTATGTTGCACATATCACTGGCTTGTCTGAGTTCTTACAACTTTCAGGCTGCTCTGAATATTTTATATTTCCAGGTAAATTATCAGTGCCAGTTTAAACATATACCCATCTTAGTTTGCTCAGGCAGTTATGACAAAATACCATAGACTGTGTGGCTTAAACAACAGACATTTATTTCTCACAATTCTAAATATTGGCAAGTCCAAGATCAGGGTGCTCATGTAGTCAAGTTTTAGGGAGGGGACTATTCCTTGTTTACAGACTGCTATCTTCTCATTGTAGCTTCACATATTGAAGCAAGATACAGAGAGAACTCTAATCTCTTCCTCTTCTCATAAGGGCACTAATCTCTATCAGAAAGGCACCACCACCATGACTCCATCTAACCTTAATTATATCTTAAAGGCCCCATCTTCAAATGTTATCACATTGGAAGTTAAGACTTCAACACAAGCATTTTAGGGGGACATAATTCAGTCCATAAGAGTACCTAAAACCCACACTCCTTAACTTTGGCCTTGTTGATACCTATACTCTAGGAAACAACAGATTCAGATACATTTCTTATTTTTTAATTTTCATCTCCACAGTGATAAACCTTTGATTTTATTTTACAGACTTGACCTGAGTAAATAGTGTTGTTTTCATTTTAATGTAAATTGATGCCTCTTTCAGTTTTGGCTAGAAGAAAACAGGGAATTCTGAACCTTGTTAGTCTTGAGGATGTCATGTTTGTGCTCTTCCTTTAACCAGATAGCAGAAAGACACAAAAGCAATATTTAAAAACCTACTTACGACTACAGCAGAAACATAAAAAATAATCTTAACTACCACACCATAAACCATGCCAGACCTGGTAAAAGATACAGAGCATTGAAGTAACATTGCTCCAACTGTCCGGGAACCTACGATACAGTCAGCAATGACAATATGTGCCACTTAAGATGGACAGGATTACAAGACAGAATTTAGTTAAGGGCAAGTGCAGAAAACAAAGTGAGAGAGGTATACAGAGTTCTGAGATGTCAGCAAAGTGAGGAATTATATCAGCCAGTTTGGAGAGATACTGTATCAGGGGAAACCTCGTAGAGAGAGGATTTAAATGAGTTTTAAAAGATGTATAGGGGCCGGGCACGGTGGCTCAAGCCTGTAATCCCAGCACTTTGGGAGGCCGAGGCGGGTGGATCACGAGGTCAAGAGATCGAGACCATCCTGATCAACATGGCGAAACCCCCTCTCTACTAAAAATACAAAAAAGTAGCTGGGCATGGTGGCACATGCCTGTAATCCGTGCTACTCAGGAGGCTGAGGCAGGAGAATTGCCTGAACCCAGGAGGCGGAGGTTGCGGTGAGCCGAGATCGCGCCATTGCATTCCAGCCTGGGTAACAAGAGCAAAACTCCATATCAAAAAAAAAGATGTATAGGAAGGGACGAGGGTAAAAATAAAAATAAAAATAAAAATAAAAAAAAAAAACAAAAACAAAGAGAAGCATTTCTGGCAGAATTAATACATCCAATACATTTTTGGATATACGATGTCACATATAAGTAGTGTAAACAGCTCCCACTCAGCTACAAGTCCTTCCACATGAAAATATGTTGCGAAGATACAGAATAAGTGACTGCCTAATGTATATGGTTCTAAAAAGAAAGAACTAAATAAGATTTTTATTTTATCTTTTTGTTATATATTGTCTAACACTTTTGTGATGTTAACTGCAGATATATAACTCTACACAATAAGAAAATATTAAATGGTGAGTAAACATAGACAAATAGAAGGGAACAACACATACTGGGGACTTTCAGTAGGTGGAGGCTGAGAGGAAGGAGAGGATCAGGAAAAATAACCAGTGGATACCAGGCTTAATACCTGAGTGATGAAATAATTCTATCACAAAACCCCATGACACACGTTTACCTGTGTAACAAACCCCTACTTGTATCCCTGAGCTTAAAAGTTACAAAAATTTGAATGTTTTTAAGCAAAACAGTCTAACCATACCATAGAAAGATTAATCCACAGCAGTATAAAGAATGGACTTTAGCACAAGTCTGGAAGTTCATTGAGTTTTTGGATGGCTGTTGCAACAGTGCAGGTGAGAATGAGGATGGTAGGAGTGTGGAAGGAGAAGTAGGAATGGAAATAAGAGGTAAAGATTCCAAGCATGGCAAGATAGTGTGGACAAAATAGCAGAGGAGTAACTATCAGGTGTCCAAGCATGGAGCCTGGGTCACTGGAAAGATATTGAAATCCTTAAATATGTTACTTGTAACAAACACAAAGACAGAGGAAGAAGAATAACTTACAGAATTGTTTTGAATGAACCAAGTTGGAATAGTTATAGTGCAGTAACAGGTGGCCAATCCCAGCAAGAAATTGGAAAAGAAGAGGTAAAGTCAGGACTACATGTATTAATTTTCTCCTCTTCCCCATAGAATGAGAATTTTATTCATAGCATGAATGAGATTTTCAGAAGGTAATACAGGGAATCTCAAAAGTTCAACAATCCAGGAAGCTTTTCCATTGGAAGAAAGTGAGAATCAACTTAAAACTGCAGGCTGTTTCATCTCCAAGCATTTTCAGTTCCTTTTTTCTACTAGATTTCAGTACAAACCTCAAGCATCCTGACAGATCACTTGCTCTAGGCCCATCAAAGCTACGCCTAATCCCAGATGTTTAGAAACTCAAGTAGTCTCATTTATTTTATGGAAGATTAATGAATGGGGTTAATTTCAGCAGTCTCTGAGGAATGCTATCCTCTTATTTATCTGACCAATAACACCCTTATTGGTTATAGTGTACACTAGTCTGTTACAATATATCAAATACACCTAGTTTCTCTTTTTGTAGTTTTAGGTTGGACTAATTATAATATATCTTCCTATGCCACTATTGTGATATCTATCTATATTCTGTTTATACTATTGTTGTCATGTCTGTCTTATACACTCAAGTACATGCAATACAACAGACAAACTTACTTCAAAATGTCAAATGAATAATTTTGAAAATTTCTCAGGAACTTTATCTCTCTCTATATGTAAGTATGTTAGTGTGGGTGTGTGTGTAGGTCTTTGTGTAGATAGATAGGTAGTTAGATAGATGATAGATAGATAGATAGATAGATAGATAGATAGATAGATAGAGTGCATATGTCTCTATTTCTCCTGATGATAGGTTTTCACCTGAATAAGCAGACTTTGGCATAGACAGTGGGACATATTTGGAGAATGTAAGATCTTGCTTTTAATATTTTAATAACTGAGAGTGTCATGAATGTCCTAAAAGTTTGTTTTTTCTTGCTTAGTTGACTTTTTGGTAGGCACTTTGGACACTGCACTTCTAGTACAAAGCAAAATGCACATAGAGATGGACACAGACAACATGACTAGGACATAAACGTAATTTCGTTAGCAGCATACCAGAATAGCAAACTATCTTAAGTCCTCTGCAGTGGCTTCTGATGACTAGCACTGGTTCCTTCCAAATGTCACACCAAACATCCGCCACTCAGATCCCTCTCCTCACCTTGTTCTGTAGTGCAGCGAACTGCCCTTCCCAGGCTCCCCTGCCTTCTGGTTTCTGAGTAATTTTGGTCAATAGGCAACAACATCACCATTGGGCAGAGTGGGAAGGAGAATGTCTCTCCCATCTTTCTCCACTTTGGGTTAACATTTCTAGCAGCAGCTGCTCATTGTTAGTCGTTCTGTGTCCCCGTTGCCCAGGACTTCCCTCCATATATCCATCATGAGTGCAACCTCTGCTAAGTGGCCCAAGTTTTGGATTCTGGTAAGAATACATCATCTCTAGTCCCCCCAGGCTCAGTAGCAGTTTCATATGTTACTTAATCACTATTTCCTCGCAGAGCCCAGCCTGGATTTTCCTTCTTCTACAACTCATATAATCAATTTCTTTATGAAAAAAAAAATTCCAGTATGAAATACCAAGAGTAGTTTCTGTATTTTGACTACATCCTGACAGATACAAATGTCTTCTTTAGAATTTTTCGCTCAGTCATCTGAGAGGTAGAAAGAAATTGAAATGAGTCTTTCTTTCCAAGTCAGTTGATACATAGTGAGAAGGCAGCATTTGACTTGGATTATAAGCCTTGATTCAGATTTTTTTATTCACTAAAATTTTTTTTCTGATTATAGAAAAGATACATGGTTATTGTTTATTATATTTCAGAAATAATAAAGTAAATAGCAAAAGCCACAGGTCACATTTATGTATCACTTACTATGTATGGCTTTGTAGATGTTTGAAATGGTATTTATAGGAATGATTATATATGTATATGGCATAACAAATTGTTATTCAAGAAATATTTTCATTTAGCTATTCATCTTAGACATCTTTTAATCTCTTTAAATGAGTGTATCCATTCACTCAGTAATTCATTCTACAAATATTTGTTAGGTTCCTAGTAAATGCAGGTGTTATACCAGGTACTGCAAATACTATAATAATCTGTGTAGCAAAATTTCTCCCCTTGAAGAACTTACATTCTAGTGTAGATAGATAAATAAACATATAAATAGGTAAATATACAGCATGTCGATGGAAATAGGTGCTACAGAGAAAGATAAGCATGGCTAAGTTGGAGAGGGAGTATGGTCTGGAAAGAGAAGGTGATATTTGAATAGAGATTTGAGGAAAGTGCAGTAAGAGGAAGAGCAAAGGGTTGTGGTTTGACTGGGGAGGAAGCAAGAATGTCCCTTTGGCTGTATGAGGATGAGAGAGAAGAAGACCCACCAGGAGAAGACATAGGAAGAGGCTCAGGAATCCTTTGCATGGACAGGCTGTAATTTACCTCCACCATCTCTGCTGCTGCTGAGCCCTGAGGCTCATCATGTCCATTTTTGCTGACCTGATTAGTGCTGCAGTTAACTTCTTGATAAGTGTCTTTATGTTCATGTGTAAAATATTTCTGTAGCATAAATTCCCAAAATTGAATTAACTGAGTTAAATATGCATGTTTTCCATTTAGAAAAATAAGGGGAAATTGATATATTATCTTGCAAACTGCTAAATTCAGATTCTTGGTGTAATAGGAAGAATAAGGGTCCCAGAATGATATCCTCATCCTAAAACTCAGAATTTATAATTGAGTTACAAATGTTGAGATGGAGAGATTTTCCTGGATTTTTTTGGTGGACCCAATATAATCACATGGTGAAAAACAAAGGCAGGAAAATTCGTCCCAGAGTGATGTAATGTACAAAAGATTCCATGTAGTTGTGCAGTTTTGAGTGAGATTCTTAATCCTGAGTTCTAATTTGATTGCACTGTGGTGTGAGAGACTGGTTGTTATGATTTCCGTTCCTTTGCATTTGGTGAGGAGTGATTTACTTCCAACTACGTGGTCAATTTTAGAGTAAGTGCAATGTTGTGCTGAAAAGAAAGTATATTCTATGGATTTGGGACAGAGAGTTCTGTAAATGTCTATTATGTCCACTTGGTCCAGATCTGAGTTCAAGTCTTGAATGTCCTCATTAATTTTCTGTCTCATTGATCTGTCTAATATTGACAGTGGAGTGTTTAAGTCTCTTACTATTATTGTGTGGAGGTCTAGACTCTCAATCAAAACTGCACAACTACATGGAAACTGAACAACCTGCTCCTGAATGACTACTGGATAAATAATGGAATGAAGGCAGAAATAAAGACGTTCTTCGAAACCAATGAGAAGGAAGACACACAATGTACCAGAATCTGTGGGACACATTTAAAGCAGTGTCTAGAGGGAAATTTATAGCACTAAATGCCCACATGAGAAGTGAGGAAAGATTTAAAATCAACACCCTAATGTCACGATTAAAAGAACTAGAGTAGCAAGATCAAAAATTCAAAAGCTAGCAGAAGATAAGAAACAACTAAGTTCAGAGCAGAACTGAAGGAGATAGAGACACAAAAAATCCTTCAAAAAAATAAATAAATAAATCCAAGGGCTGGTTTTTTGAAAAGATCAACAAAATAAACCACTAGCCAGACTAAGAAAAAAGAAAAGAGGAGACATTAGAATGGATGCAATAAAAATAATAAAAGAGATATCAGCACCAATTCCACAGATACAAACTACCATCAGAGATTACTATAAACACCTCTATGTACATAAACCAGTAAATCTAGAAGAAATGAATACATTCCTGGACACTTACACCCTCCCAACACCAAACCAGGAATAAGTCGAATCCCTGAATAAACCAATAACAAAGTCTGAAGATGAGACAGCAATTAATAGCCTACCAACAAAAAAAAAAGTCTAGGACCGGATGGGGTCATGGTTGAATTCTACCAGTAGCACAAAGAGGAACTGGTATCTTTCCTTCTGAAATTATTCCAAACAGTATAAAAAGAGGGAATCCTCCCTGACTCATTTTATGAAGCCAACATCATCCTGATATCAAAATCTGGCAGAGACACAACTAAAAAAGAAAATTTCAGGCCAATATCCATGATGAACATCGATGTGAAAATCTTCAATAATATGCTGGCAAACCGAATCCAACAGCACATTAAAAAGCTTATCCATCACAATCAAGTTGGATTCATCCTGGGGATGCAAGGCTGGTTCGATATATGCCAATCTAAAAATGTAATCCATCACATAAACAGAAACAAAGGCAAAAACCACTTGATTATCTCAATAGATGCAGAGAAGGCCTTTGAAAAAATTCAACCGTCCTTTATGCTAAAAATTCTCAATAAACTAGGTATTGATGGAATGTAACTCAAAATAATAAGAGCTATTTATGACAAACCCACAGCCAATATCATACTGAATGGACAAAAGCTGGAAGCATTCCAGTTGAAAACTGGGACAAGACAAGGGTGTCCTCTCTCACCACTCCTATTCAACATAGTATCAAAAGTTCTGGAGTGAGCAATCAGGGAAGAAATAGAAATAAAGAGTATTCAATTAGGAAAAGAGGAAGTCAAATTGTCTCTATTTGCAGATGACATGATTGTATATTTAGAAGACCCATCATCTCAGTCCAAAATCTCCTTAAGCTGGTAAGCAACTTCAGCAAAGCTTCAGGATACACAATCAATGTGAAAAAATCACAAGCATTCCTATACACCAATAACAGACAAAGACAGAGCCAAATCATGAGTGAATTCCCATTCACAACTGCTACAAAGAGAATAAGATATTTAGGAATCCAATTAATGAGGGATGTGAAGGACCTCTTCAAGAACTATAAACCACTGCTCAAGGAAATAAGAGAGGACATAAAGAGATGGAAAAACATAGCAGGCTCATGGTTAGGAAGAATCAACATCATGAAAATGGCCATACTCCCCAAAATAATTTATGGATAGATTAAATGCTATCCCCATCAAGCTACCATTGACCTTCTCTGAACTGGAAAAAACCACCTTAACTTCAAATGGAACCCAAAAAGGAGCCCACATAGCCAAAGAAATCCTAAGAAAAAAAAAATGCTACAGGTGTCACACTACCTGACTTCAAACTGTACTATAAGCCTACAGTAATCAAAACAGCATGATACTTCTACCAAAACAGAGATATAGATGAATAGAACAGAACAGAGACCTTGGAAATAACACCACACATCTACAACCATCTGATCTTTGACAAACCTGACAAAAACAAGCAATGGGTAAACGATTCCCTGTGTAATAAATGGTGTTGGGAAACTGGCTAGCCACGTGAAGAAAGCTGAAACTGAACCCATCCCTTACACCTTACATTTACACTAAAATTAACTCCAGATGGATTAAAGATTTTTTTTTTAATTGCATTTTAGGTTTTGGGGTATGTGTGAAGAACATGCAAGATTGTTGCATAGGTACACACATGGAAGTGTGGTTTTCTGCCTTCCGTACCCTCGCCTGTATCTGTCATTTCTCCCCATGCTATCTCTTCCCACCTCCCCACCCCCCCGTCCCTCTCCCATTTTCCCCCAATGGACCCCAGTGTGTAGGGCTCCCCTCCCTGTATCCATATGTTCTCATTGTTCAACACCCGCCTATGAGTGAGAACATGTGGTGTTTGATTTTCTGCTCTCGTGTCAGTTTGCTGAGAATGATGGTTTCCAGGTTCATCCATGTCCCTACAAAGGATGTGAACTCATCATTTTTGATGTCTGCATAATATTCCATGGTGTATATGTACAACATTTTCCCTATCCAGTCTATCATCATTGGGCATTTGGGTTGGTCCCAGGTCTTTGCTATTGTAAACAGTGCTGCAATGAACATTCGTGTGCATGTGTCCTTATAGTAGAATGATTTATAATCCTTTGGATATATACCCAGTAATGGGATTGCTATTTTTAGGTCATTGAGGAATCGCCACACTGTCTTCCACAGTGGTTGAATTAATTTACATTCCCACCAACAGTGTAAAAGTGTTCCTATTTCTCCACATCCTCTCCAGCATCTGTTGTTTCCAGATTTTTTAATGATCACCATTCTAACTGGTGTGAGGATTAAAGATTTAAACATAAGACCTAACACCATTAAAAACCCTAGAAGAAAAACCTAGGCAATACCATTCAGGACATAGGCATAGACATGGACTTCATGACTAAAACAACAAACGTTATGGCAACAAAAGCTAAAATAGACAAATGGGATCTCATTAAACTTAAGAGCTTCTGCACAGCAAAAGAAACTATTGTTAGAGGGAACCGGCAACCAACAGAATGGGAAAAAAAATTTGTGATCTACCTGACAAAGGACTAATATCCAGAATCTCCTAAGAACTAAAGCAGATTTACAAGAAAGAAAGAAACAAACCCATTGAAAAGTGGGCAAGGGATATGAACTGACATTTTTCAAAACAAGACATTTATTCAGCCAACAAACATATAAAAAATGCTTATCATCACTGGTCACTAGAGAAATGCAAATCAAAACCACATTGAGATGCATCTCATACCAGTTGGAATGATGATCATTAAAAACAAACAAACCCATTCAAAAGTGGGCGAAGGATATGAACAGATACTTTGCAAAAGAAGACATACAGGAGGCCAACAAACATGAAAAAATGCTCATCATCACTGGTCATTAGAGAAATGCAAATCAAAACCACATTGAGATACCATCTCACACTAGTTAGAATGGCGATCATTAAAAAATCTGGAGACAACAGATGCTGGAGAGGATGTGGAGAAATAGGAACACTTTTACACTATTGGTGGGAGTGTAAATTAATTCAACCATTGTGGAAGACAGTGTGGTGATGCCTCAATGACCTAAAAATAGAAATCCCATTTGACCCAGCAATCCCATTACTGGGTATATATCCAAAGGATTATAAATCATTCTACCATAAGGACACATGCACACGAATGTTCATTGCAGCACTGTTTGCAATAGCAAAGACCTGGAACCAACCCAAATGCCCAACGATGATAGACTGGATAGAGAAAATGTGGTACATATACACCATGGAATATTATGCAGCCATCAAAAACGATGAGTTCGTGTCCTTTGTAGGGACATGGATGAACCTGGAAACCATCATTCTCAGCAAACTGACACAAGAGCAGAAAATCAAACACCACATGTTCTCACTCATAGGCAAGTGTTGAATAGTGAGAACATGTGGACACAGGGAGGGGAGCACTACACACTGGGGTCCATTGGGGGGGAAATGGGGGAGGAATGGGGGGTGGGGAGGTGGGAAGTGATAGCATGGGGAGAAATGACATACAGGTGAGGGGAAGGAAGGCAGCAAACCACACTTCCATGTGTGTACCTATGCAACAATCTTGCATGTTCTTCACATGTACCCCAAAACCTAAAATGCATTAAAAAAAATCTGGAGACAACAGATGCTGGAGAGTGTTGAGAAATAAGAATGCTTTTACACTGTTGGTGGGATTATAAATTAGTTCAACCGTTGTGGAAGACAGTATGATGATTCCTCAAGGATCTAGAAATAGAAATACCGGCCGGGCGCGGTGGCTCAAGCCTGTAATCCCAGCACTTTGGGAGGCCGAGGCGGGTGGATCACGAGGTCAAGAGATCAAGACCATCCTGGTCAACATGGTGAAACCCCGTCTCTACTAAAGTGCAAAAAATTAGCTGGGCATGGTGGTGCGTGCCTGTAATCCCAGCTACTCCGGAGGCTGAGACAGGACAATTGCCTGAACCCAGGAGGCGGAGGTTGCGGTGAGCCGAGATCGCGCCATTGCACTCCAGCCTGGGTAACAAGAGCGAAACTCCGTCTCAAAAAAAAAAAAAAAAAATACCATTTGACCCTGCAATCCCATTACTGAGTATATACCCAAAGGTTTATAAATTGTTCTGTTATAAAGACACATGCACACATATGTTCATTGTGGCACTGTTTACAATAGCAAAGACATGAAAGCAACACAAATGTCCAACATGATAGACTCAATAAAGAAAATGTGGCACAATACACCATGGAATATTATGCAGTCATGAAAAGGATGAGTTCAAGTCCTTCGCAAGGACATGGATGAAGCTGGAAATCATCATTCTTAGCAAACTGACACAAGAACAAAAAACCAAACACTGCATGTTCTTACTCACAGGTGGATGTTGAACAATGAGAACACATGGACACAGGGAGGGGAACATCATACACCAGGGCCTGTTGGGGGGTAGAAGAGCTAGAGGAGGGTAGCAGGGGGTGGGGCTATTGGGGAGGGATAACATTAGAAGAAATACCTAATGTAGATGACAGGGAGATGGATGCAGCAAACCACCATGGCATATGTATACCTATGTAACAATCCTAGATGATCTGCACATGGGTAGATTTTAAAGTATAAAAAAATTTAAAGTATAAAAAATGTATAGTATAAAATTTAAAGTATAAATTTTTTTAAAAATGTTATTTCATAATTTATATATAAATTTTTTAATTTTATAATTTTTTTATACCCAGAATTTAAAGTATATAAAAAAAGGAAAGATTCCATTGGCCATTTTTTACTGGTCTTAAAAATAAAAAGGGGACCACACCTAAAGAATGTAGGCAGCTACTAGAATCCAGAAATGACAAGAAAACATATTCTCCACTAAAACCACTGGGAAGGAATTCACGTTGCTGACCACTTGATTTTAGCCCAGGGAGATCCATTTCAGACTCCTGACCTCCAGACTGTGAGATAATAAATTTGTTTAAGCTATCAAGCTTAAACAAAGGTCCACTTATAATACTTTTATTTTTTTTTTATTTCAAAAGTTTTGGGAAAATGTGTAGTGTTTTTCTGAATGAATAATTTCTTCAGTGGTAATTTCTGAGATGTTGTTACACCCATCATCTGAGCAGTATACACTTTACCCAATGTGTAGTCTTTTCTCACCCCTCTTCTACCCTTCTCCCTGAGTCCTGCAAATATATTGTATCATTCTTATGCCTTTATGTCCTCATAGCTTAGCTCCCATTTATAAATGAGAACCTATGATGTTTTGTTTTATATTCCTGAGTTACTTCACTTAGAATAATAGTCTCCAATTTCATTTCATCCAGATTGCTGTGGATGCCATTATTTTATTCCATTTTATGGCTGAGTAGTATTCCATGATGTATATCTGTCACATTTTCTTTATCCACTTTAGCTAATTAAGAGCATTTGAGCTCGTTCTCTGTTTTTGCCATTGCAAATTCTGCTACTATAAACACGAGTGTGCAAGTGTCTTTTTCATATAATGACTTATTTTCCTCTTAGTTGATATCCAGTAATGGGATTGCTGAATCAAATAAAAGATCTACTTTTAGTTCTTTAAGGAATCTCCAAACTGTTTTCTATAGTGGCTGTACCAGTTTACATTCCCATTAGTGGTGTAAAAGTGTTTCCTCTTACCACATCCATACCAACATTATTTTTAATTTTTTAATTATGGCCATTCTTGCAGGAGTGAGGTGGTATTGCACTGTGGTTTTGATTTGTATTTCCCTGATAATTAGTAATTCTGAACATTTTTTGATGTTTGTTGGCCATTTGTATATATTCTTTTCCTAATTGTCTACTCATGCACTTAGCCCACTTTTTTTTTTTTTTTTTTTTTTTTTTTTTGAGACGGAGTTTAGCTCTTGTTACCCAGGCTGGAGTGCAATGGCGCGATCTCGGCTCACTGCAACCTCTGCCTCCTGGGTTCAGGCAATTCTCCTGCCTCAGCCTCCTGAGTAGCTGGGATTACAGGCATGCGCCACCATGCCTAGCTAATTTTTTGTATTTTTAATAGAGATGGGGTTTCACCATGTTGACCAGAATGGTCTCGATCTCTTGACCTTGTGATCCACCCACCTCGGCCTCCCAAAGTGCTGGGATTACAGGCTTGAGCCACCACGCTCAGCCTCTGCCCACTTTTTGATGGAATTGTTTGCTTTTTTTTTCTTGCTAATTTGTTTGAGTTACTTGTAGAGTCTAGATATTAGTCTTTTGTTGGATGCAAAGTTTGTGTTAAGTTTTTCCCTACTCATTGCCTGAGAAACCTGACACTTTTTAATTATAAGAGACCACGAACAGGTTCTTTAATGTCTCTGTGTCAGTATTTCCTCATGTTAAAAGTAGGAATAATTTTAATAGTACTCATTTAATAGTGTGTTTTGGTTTCTGTGCTTATTTTGGCTTTTTTTTTTTAGGATAAAATGAGTTAATGTATTGAAAAATACTTAGAGTGAAGACTACTATACAGAAAACTCCATACGATAGTCACCTATTTTTTATTATAATTATATAATGATTTCATTTTCATATTCTATAAAACCAAACAAATGTCAAGTTATTGGAGACATTTTAAAACTTTTTATTGTGACTTTTATGTGACATGGTAAATATACATGTATGCATATATATACATAACTAATAATTTTTACCCTTCCTCTCTTTCTGTGTGTGTACAGGTATATGTATACACACACACATGCAAGGTATGTACAAATATAGATATTGATATTGGTATGTGAAAGCTTTAGGCACTAAACATAGAATAATGAAAGCCCTTAAGAAATTTTACTTTAAGCCATCTCAGCTTTGAGGTAGAATTCATACTGGGGTCAGTCTACTGAAGGCCAAGAATATTGGCTTCCTTTTTCTCTAAATTTTATCCAGAAAAAAAAATAAAGAAAGAAAATACCGGAAAAGCAGCAAACTTTAGTGATTCCTAAGAACTAACTTGTCTCACAAAAGTAGCATCCTTTAGGATGTGCTTTTCCTTCCTTTCATTGGAAACAGGGAATTTCCCTAAAAGAATCAGAATTGTTCTCTCATCTTCTGTCATCAAACTCTCAAAAGGCCTTTCCCCAGAACTGCAACTGGCTCTTCCCCAGAATTACTGTTTCTATTGTCCCTGGGTCTCCTAGATGCCAGCATGTAAGGTGTTGACTTTATGTCCTCATTGCAATGCAATGAATTATTGGCTTAATGAGGGACAGAGAATTGTTGTTTTTTAGTCTGAATTGTAATAGTTTTAAAGAAGATAAATATATCATGGGATTATTTACTATTAAAAAGTTTCCTTGATGAAAAATGCCAGCTGCCATCCTTTTCATGAATCTGGGCCTAACAGTTATATTCTAGAACCTTCTACTTAGAGAGGCCAGACATCCTGACGAACATAGGATTGTTGAAAGCCTACTGTGGAGGAAAGAGAACCAGGGGAGGATCCCAAATAATCAGAAGAGGGTCCAAGATTTGACTACTTATAAACTATAAGGTATTGGTGAAGCATTGACACTGTGGTAGAAGTGTGAAGAACACCTGCCCTGCCCTCTTGAAAAGGCTAGGAGTGGTAAAGTGGAGACCAAATAAAATTAGCTCAGTGTCCTACAGGTACAGGCTCTTCCTTCTCCACTGCCTTCTGAGTTTTGTGAGGTTAATGACTTCACCTTTCTATTCCACTACTAAGCTAAGTGTCAGGAACATAATAAGAACTCAATCGTGTGTTGATGACTGATTAAATTCATCACATAGATTTGCATTTTGAGTTATAAGGCACTGAGTAAGCATAATTATATTGTGTTTTTCATTAGCTTCCTACATATTTGCACCTGCTTGTCAGAAATACCACAACTTAAGAGTTTAAATGAGTAATAGGGTTTTCTTTGCTGTAGACACTTCAGGAGAGTCATCCAGAAGCTATTTGAGTATTGCTGGAAAGAGGATGCCCACTATGTCCCCAGCAGTCTCTGGACTCAGAGGTCCCTTCCAGAAGGAACTGTCTGGTGCCTGTATTTGAGGTGTGACAGCATGCCATAGATCAGGTGTGTACTGTTTCTGTATCTGAGCTCAACACATGAGAACACTTAACAGGTGCTATTGTGCATGGGTGATTTTTTAAAAATTCTACAGCTTTACTAAAACAGTTGAATTAGAAGCTATTAGAGGTGATAATGAATTTCACAGATCTTTGAACAACTGTTGAGGATTTTGAAAAGGAGGCAATCTAGTTTTCCAAGGACCAGCAGGTGGAACAATTCCTTAGGAATAATCATTCACAGGCTTTTATCTAACCTGATGAACCATTTTTGGCTATTTTCCTTCATGTGCAAAATAAAATAGCTATTCATTTGAGTATGTTGTCCACATGCCTTAGAAAACTCCCACTATGTTGCTCAAGCTCTTCTTTAAAAAAATTTAAAATAAGAAATATCTTAGGTTTTTATTTTTTGATTATCCACTAGACTTAAAATGATCTCTTGGTCATGTTACAAGCCTTTAAACTGTCATTCCTAACTCCACTGCTCTTTCTTCCTTAAATCCCTTTTCACCTCAGTACAGATCTGTTCTTTCTACTACCAGGTGCATTCCCATTACTTTTCTTAAGAACTGTCTTTAAAACCCAAAGTCTAAGAAAAGTTCTTTTCTAATGTTTTCACTTCAGGGCCCATTGAAAATAATATCAATTTTGGGAGGCCTAGGCGGGCAGATCACAAGGTCAAGAGATCAAGACCATCCTGTCCAACATGGTGAAACCCCATCTCTACTAAAAATACAAAAAATAGCCAGGGATGGTGACACGTGCCTGTGGTCCCAGCTACTCGGGAGGCTGAGCCAGAAGAATCACTTGAACCCAGGAGGTGGGGGTTGCAGTGAGCCGAGATTGAACCACTGCACTCCAGCCTGGCAACAGAGCAAGATGATTCCGTCTCAAAAAAAAAAAGAAAAGAAAAGAAAGAAAAAGGGAAAAAATAATATTAATATAGAACTCAGGAACATACAGATAAATTTGCCCCTGGCCAGAGGTAATCATCAACATTTGGTGCACTCATTGGGCAACACTGTACTGTAAAATGCTTCACTTCCTCAGCATGAAATCCAATGTTCTTTTCCACATCATCCCAAGTCACCATTCCAAGCCCTCTACTCTGCTAGGGCCTGGATTTACCTTCCTGTTTAAAACAACGAAAAAGTTGTTTAAGTGACAAAATTACATGCAATTATGATTTTTAAAACACTGGGCATGGGAGAAGACAGGACATGGATCTCTGAAACATGCAAAACAAAGAGATGAGTACATAGTCTCCTCACCTTGCTAGTTTCTCAGGCCCAGGGTAGGAGAACGAAGATAAAGCTATGTGTGCCCCTTGAGCACAGGAGTACAACTGAGAGTCCCAGGAAAGCACAGAGCTAGAGTTTGTAAGACAGACGACTAGAGAGATGGAAGGTACAACCGAGAGCTCTGAAAAAAACATCAGAAAGTATCCTGCAAATGTTCTGCTGAGTACTGAGAAGCAAATGCACATGAGGAAATTACCAAAGGCCAGGGAAAGAACCACCTTTTAGGATTAAATATAACAGTATCCTCAGTTAACACAGTAATAGTGCCTGTTCTCACCAGGCAGATTGCAAAAACCTCAGGATTCAGTGAGCATTGGATAGAGTACAAAGGGTCTTGCTTCAATAATAACAATAATAAATTAACCCTAGGCTCTGTGCTTCTAATTAGTGCTCCATGAATTAATAATTTTTTGAGTCTGGCTAGTAAGAAACAGACATTATTCCTGGTCCTTTATATTGGGTACCATACCCTCTAATTCTCTTGGATGGTACTTTCCCTGGCCTCAGATAGTTAACTGAATTTCAGAAGAAAGCTGAAGAGTATTTACGGGATGACAAAAATATTAATAATTTAACAAGATAAAATTCATGATGTGTGGCATTCAGTTAAAAATTACTAGGCATGCAAAAAAGAAAATGTGATCCATAAACAGGAAAAAAGACAAATCAATTTAAACTAACTCAGAAGTAGCATTATATTGAAACAGGACATTAAATCAGTTATAAATAACATATTATTTATATTATTCAAATAATGTGTTTATAACTCATTTAGTGTCCTCCTCTGCTTATGCAAAAAGTTAAATCAAGACACAAAATATATTAATTAAAATGTAAACCTAACTTCCAGAGATAAGGAAAACTATGAGAAATTTTATAGATAGATAGATAGATAGATAGATAGATAGATAGATAGATAGATAAATGAATTGGACCAATTGCAGATTCAGCATTGTAGAAGAAAAGATTAATGAACATGAAGACATACCTATAGAGACTATCCAAAATAAAACACAGGGAAAAAAATCCAAGAGAAGAATAAACAGCACAGTCTAAAATAGTATATAAATGAACACTGTGGCTATGTTTCAATAAAATTTTATTTACAAAAAAATGATTCACAGATCATAGTTTACTGATTCTCATTTTAGATGAAAAAAGAAATAAATGAGAAACTCATGCTCAGTCTTTCATGCTGACCTAAAAATTTAATGGGCCCCTGCTCCCTGCAAAATATTCTTATTTCTTAGAATGGCTCTTTATATAATAGGTGGCTAACAAATCATTTCTTTAGTGAATAAAAGTACCACAAACTTTTGTTGCATGAATGAATGAAACAGTGAATCAATCAATTTAAAGAAGTGCTCTAAAAAATAGTCCCAGAATTTCTTTATTTGAAAAAATTGTTTGACCTTACTGTCTTCCTTTCCCTCAGAGGGTATAGTCTTGTCTGACATGTTTACATCTGGCCTAATGTTTTTATGGGGCAGGAAAATAGTTTCCAAGCACATTCTGCAATCAATATCTGGAAATGGAGAGAGAACTAGCTTTCCATTTAACTCGAATGAGGTAGATGCCCTTCATTTGAAATTCATCAATGTAGTGAAGTCTTTCTTGGTGAAAACACAGGTGCTGTTTTTCCGTAAATTATTTGGGCCTCTGTGGAGCCCAAGCAAAACAGAAACCACAGGGAGTTTACAAAATTGTTTTCTGTATTTGAAAATGCCACCTAAATGGAAAATGAAAAGGAGAAGCACCTGGCCAAATACAAGATTTTGTGGAGAAAGGAGGGAGGAGCCAGAGGCCAGGAGGATTTTATTTCAGTTAGAAAGACACATCTCTTCCCACAGGAAGATTATTTAATAAGATAGCAAACATCATATTATGGGATCATAAAACTACAACATTTCATGAGTGAATGGCTTCTAAAGACCACCTATTCTATACCAAACTTCATTCATGTTTGAACTCTGTATAGTGTATTCTACCCAATGGACAGTAACATTTGAGCACCTTAGAGACAATATGCTTACTGCATCTCAGAAGCGATTCCATGTTTATAACACTTCCTTATTCTTTATAAGATCTATAAAAGACTATCTTCACTTTATTTAAATCCATTTTCTGTTTCCCTGTTATACACCCCAAAAATGGTGAGAAGTGGTAGAGAAAGGTTTCAGAGGCAATCAAAACTAAAGGTCAGGCTTAGAAGAAAGAACCAGCAAGCAAGTTCATTTGAAAGTAGAACATTTGTTTTATTACTTGCAGGTTGTTTGAACCTGGCGTGCTCTAAAACTTTTTGACATTCAGTTTTCTCACCTATGAAAGATAGTATTAAGCTAGATTAATACTTCACAGAATTATAATGTATTTAGTAATCACCTAGAGGGATTGTTAAAATCCAGACTATTAGGCCTCATACTCAGAGTTTCTGATTTAGTAGGTTGAGATGGGTAGTAGAATTTGCAGTCTATCTTGTCCCCAGCTGATGCTAACGCTAGTCCGTGAAGTACACATGAGAATCACTGAGCTAGGTAATCCCAAGCTAGCTAGGCAGTTCTTCCACACGTGTTTGAGAAGTACATATTTGGTGAGATAGTCTCCAAATAAAAAGATGGTTAAATAGGTTTTGTAAGATGTTAATAATTGATCTACCTCTTAGAGGTTCAAAATTTCACATTGACATGATATAGATTGTGAGGAAATCTTGAAGTTAAAGAAAAGAAAATTTGACATTGTGATCATATTTAACGTATTTGTTGATATTTGCTGACATTTGATCTTTGGATACTATTACTATTATAGAGTAAAGAGAGTTAACCTGAATTTCTTACAGGTTTTAAGTCTTATCAGTGCTGTATATTATGTGGAAAACAGTTGGAATTCAGAGGGTATATATGTGGAAAGGAGAATACTCAATTCACAGTAGTTCTTGATCCTTCAGTCTTGAGTATTTTACCATACAGGCAGGGTCCAATCAGAAAGGAGCAACCACACAGATATTTGAACATGATAAGTTTAATATGAAAAATCAACTATAAGCATCATTGGAGCCATGAAGGATTGTCAACAAACAGAGTGAAGTCTAAAGTATGTAGAAATCACTGATATAAGCAGCAGCCTAACCCTAGGTTTGAGATAGAGAGAGAGCCCAAAGGAGTAGCCTCTGGGAGCTGAGATGCAGACTTTCTCATAGAAGAGACCAACTTCACTAGATAACAGAGAACTCTCTCTGTGATACCATGCTAGAGAAACTCTCTGGTAATTACTCTCTAAAACTTGTTAGAAAACTTCCCTGTATAGTCCTGGAGAAAGCTGTTCATAGGTAGATGTCTTACTGGAGACACTCAATTATAAACCAGACCAAAAGAAGAATGGTTGTGCAGGCAGTTGCTAGCTGCTGGGTGAAGTTGACCACTGTGCGTTATAGTAGCTGGGAAATGGAGAACTTGCACATTCTGTTGGAGCCAAGCATTGGAAAATTTTGGTGCTGCAAGATCCAGGAGTTGGGTAAGCCGAGTGCTCTACAAAATCCTGCCAGGGGAGCTTATCAGAACCAGGAAATTCTCTTCCTCCTGCAGTACCTTCTACTTAAATGCTTAGCACTGGGTAAAGTAGAAAAGAAATATTCACCAGGCCCATCTCTAGTTTTATAGATCAGGCAATGAAGGTTATATTAAGAGCTGAGAGCAATAAATTGATCATTGGCACCTGTGTCTTGCTTTGGTGTGTATAAGCTTTTAGACATTCTATTCAACAATTAACTCATTTAGTACGAGTCAAATATTGTTCTAGGCACTTTTTATGATACTTTTTTTTAGTGACCCTTATCCACAAAAGTTCATTAGTTTAATGAGGAGAGACACATCAGTACAACTAAGTATAGTCATTCATGCCCATATACATTTGTTACACAAATATTTAAGGATTATTAATTATGAGCATGGCAATTTGTTGCATCATGGGCACTGCCCTTGCCCATAAGAGAGCACTGCCCAAAGAATTAAACAAACAAGTAAACAGATACAATTCAAATACTGCTTAAAGTTTCAATATAATTAAATTCCAGCACCTTCACCAGAGATTATATTACCACTGTCACTGATGACTCTGAGTTCCTGATTCCAATAAATTTGATACATTAATACCTCAGCTTCCTATGTGTTCTATATTTTATCAATTCAGGTATGACCTTTTTTACAAAAACTACCATATAAGATCTCTGGAAATGGCAGACTTCACTGGATGTTAAATAAGATGAAGTAACAACGAACACAACAATATAAAATCCCACGTCAGTCATACTTGTTATTCAAAGTCCTTCTTCTGATCATGTTGCCACCAGAATTCCTCTTTACTTCATGTAGTGCCAGCTTTATACCATGTTCTGATTCGTTTCTCCTTCTTTGGCTTATTTTTCTCTCTCCTCACTTCCTCTAATATTAGCTCCAAGGAGTCTTGCATTTTCTTGCTATTTTAAGCTGGGCCAATTGAGATTTCTCTAACCCAAATTCACCAATCCATCTCAAAGATTTTACTCTTAGAATCAATCTGGGTGGTCAACAGAATAAAAGTGTCATTCATGAGACAGTAGGCATCTCATTCCCCGTAACAGTGATTCTTTTTAGGAAGTGGACTCTGAGACAGAGTTCATCAAGAAAAATATTTATTATGGAGTGCCCTTGTGGTCAACGCCTGTGGCAAGAAACAAAGGAAATAGGATCAGACAGAGGGAGAAGTTGAATTGAGATGTAGGCTTTATAATCTCAAGTCAATGCACAGGAGGCTCTGGAGATAAAATAGCCTCTAATAATTTTCTCCCTTAGGCTGTATTAGCTGAATCACCATAGACCCTATTTCAACCAGCCATTATTGATAGATTGCCCTGGAAGAGGTTGACTTAGGTGCAAGATGGGTCTCTTGAGACAAGATGTGAAGGTTCTCACACCTGAAGGCTATCCCTAGAGGGACGTTTTGGGAGTTCATCACTATTTCTTCTGCAGTTCATCCCTTGTGCTACTCACATCCACCTTTTATATTCATTTGGGTATAACACCTCCTAGGTTCCTGAAAGGTAAAAGAGGAATGTTAGTGAGAAAAGCTCTAATTTTTGCCATGTATTTAGTCTTAGCACCACAGATGAAACTCATTATCTCCATCCTCCATGATTTGACCTGTATCACATTCACCAGTAGCTCTCATCTATACTGATCTCGGAGGCTTACCTATGGCAAAGCCCAGACCCTCCTCTGAAGGAATATAAGCCCCATAGGTTCTTACTATGCTCTTTTCAGGGCAGAATTTTGGTACCTGTGCATTTGCCAATACCACTGGGCTAGTGGACCACATGGGCACCAAAGATATTCGAATTTAGCTTTAGAAAATAAGTCGTCTTTTTCCCTATGGTTCCTAGACAGTAGGAACCTGAAGTACCCAGGCATATCCATAGCTACATATATAACCCTTGCTTTAGGCCCTTGTGGGAATGTTCCCCTTTTGAAGATGAGGACTTGTAATACTGAAGAGCATAGCTTTGCAAGTACAGGAAGCTCAAATTCTCTAAGTGGGTCATTGGGAATGACAGTAAGAGGGCCATACCTGCTTCCACTTCTTGGTTCCTGGCCCTATGTGTTATTCCTACTGAGGACATGGTGTCATATAAAGATCTTTGATTCAAGATATGCACTCAGAAATCTCTAAAAATGTATTCAAAGACCTCTAGTGTGTCTTCATTCACACAGGGTACAATCCAGCAACCTCACCATGACCTAAGTTCAGCTCCCTGTTCTCTCTCTGACTTCATCTGCTACTACTTTCTTCTTTTAGAGATTCCTGTTCCAACTACCCTGGTTTCTTGATGTTCCTAAATTATTCTAGACATACCCCACCTCAAAGACTTAGTGTTTTCTGTCTGAAATGCATTTCTTTTGATACCTTTTGCTTCGCCCCTTCACCTATCTCTGGTACTTCTTCAAATGCCTTCTTCCCAATGAAGCTTTCTCTATTTTTTCCTATTTTCAAAGTTTATATTCCCTGGACCCTGAGGACTTTACATTCTCTTGCTCCTTTTTTTCTACCTTTTTCCACATACTAATCACCATATAACACCTTATGTATTTATTTATTGTCTATCTCACACTACCAGTATGGGCACTCCATAAAGGCAGGTGAGCGTTTATGTATTTGCTTTGCTTTACTTTTGCCTGTTTTGTTTGTTACTATTTCTTCAGTGCTTAGAACAGTGCCTAGTACATAGTAGATGATCAAAATAATTGTTTAATAAACACACATGGAAATTTTTTATTATCATTATCATTGCTCATTAATATATATAGTATTAGAGTCAGAAGATAACCAGGTCTGTGGAAACATGAACTAAAAAGGATCAGCTGGATATGAACATGAGGCCCAAGATTTCGAGAGATGTCAGAGGACTGTATTCCTTCAGTCTTTTTTTCTCAAGATTGTGTTTATTCAATTATTTGTTGAAGAAACAAAATAAAAACTGAAACTAAGAGTGATGCTGAATTTTCAGTAGCTTCTGCTTGACTTTGGCTTAGAATTACAGCTTGTTAGAGCCTGAAGGAACTTGTAGAAGGACAAAGTGATTTACGAAAGAATAGCATCTATTTTTCATTAGTGGTGCCTCCCCACAAAAACCAAGGACAGCTATTTAACTTGGATTTCAAAAACCTTACTCTTTGAGTCAAAGGCTGATACTGAAAAATTTAAGAAGTTTTCAGTGTTATAGATTCTACTCAAGCAAACAAAGTTCAGATGTCCCAGCTTGAGTGATAGTGTGGCTCATTTTATTTCTGTATTGCTACTAAATCAATACAATGCATATGTGCAAACATTCATTTTCTCAGTAATTAAAAAATGTGTTATTGGCCTCTAAAATGTGCCAGGTAATATGCAAAGTACTACAAACACACACAAAAATATGTGATAAAATCTAAGTTCTTGAGGGACTCAGGCATTGGAGGTAGCAACTAATAATCAGTGGCCCCACAATGAGATTAGTGTTAATAAAATTTGTACGAGGATGGTATACATGGGATAGTAGGAAGACAAGAGAAGTGAGTTAGAAAAGGCATTTCATAGATGATGATTTCAGAGCTCTACCCTGAAACATAATTATGGCTTTCCATGGTTGGAATAAAAAAGGATTTGTTTTTTGGCAGAGGAGATTATACATATGTTGAAAAGAAACTAATGATGAAAGCCTGACACTGTATGCTGTACTTCATGCAAGTGTATGCTATGTTGCATGAGTAGCAAATTAATAATGATGCTAATAGCAGCAAACAATTTTATAGCACCCAGTAGACACTAGAAACTCTTGTAAGCACTTTATAGAGATATTATGTTTGATTTTCCTTATAGCCCTATACTGTAGATATTATTATTATGTCAGTTTTACAGATGAAGTAGGTTGGTCCAGGTTCTTCAAAAAGCAAATGTTGAGTCAAGGTTAGATATGCAAAAGATTTATTGGGGAAAATACCTGTGAGGGAGAATGAAGTGGGATTCAGCAGAGGCCAGGAGAGCTGTCAGACCGCAGTGCAGGTCTAAACTTTGTGAAGGAATAAGAAAAGGAGGAATTGCTGAGTGGAAGATTTTAAAATTGCAATACAGTCAGAGGAAGTTCCAAAAGATCAATAGGGAATCCTCATGCCAGTGACAGCTATGAGAGAAGTCCTGTGATTCCCAGGAAGGGGTGTATTGTAGTATCTCTGCAGTTTTTTAGTGGTTTCCTGGAGAAGCCTGAGGGAGGCATGGCCTCAGCATGAATGTGGTGGTGTATTTCAAATGGTAACATCTGAGGCCATTGGTCCATTTGATGTTTCCTGCAGCCAGAGATCTGAGAGGCGCATGCTCACAGTCACCACAAGAAGAAATTGAGGAACTGGGAGATAATTCCAGTGGGCTCACAAAGACACTAAGCAGCATTTCCCAGCCAGTTTGTCTCCAAAGCCATGCTTGAAGTATGGTACACCTTAGAGCCAGGATGAAGTCATATTAGATTTCAATTTAAAAATACTTATTCTAGTAACTAAGCTGTAGATGGAATAACACAATGAAAATAAATTGAAATTCGAAAGACCAGAAAGAAAGCTGATGCCATCTTCCAGAAAATAAAATTAGAAAATCTAAATTAAAAAGGACTGCAGCAGAGAGTGGGAGGATTTGAAAGCGATTTAATCAGCAGAATCAATAGGGCTTGGTTACTGACAGGCTGTGAAGGAGGGGAAAGAGTGAAAAACATCATAGTTGTTTCTACCACTAAGAAATGAAAACTGTTTGCAGAAAGTGAGACTATCATAGTAATTTAGCAAGAAAAAAGTGAATTCTACTTTGGATATGTTGATCTTGAGAAGTTTCTGCATATCTAAGACTTTGCTAGGCACGATGTAACTTCTAAAGAAATACAAAGCTTACTTTGTCCTTTGCTAAATTTGTATTATTTGCATTACTTTGTATAATTTAAAAATTAACACTAGTGGTAGGTATGTTTATAAGAGTGTTCATTTTGTTGGCGCTGAGATAGATACCCAGTATGGTGGGGAAACTCTTCCAAGATCATATGGTTTATGAATGACAGGGTCCATGTCAATTACAGCAGCCCATGCCTTGACTTCTACACGAAGATTTTTTTCCTTTGGGTGGAAGAACACAGAAATGAAAATACATTTAGAAACTAAATTCAGACTTTAAAGAACAGACCAAAAGATTAAGTTTCATCCAATGAGATTTGCAACTTACATCAAATCGCATATCAGAGTTTACAAGCTCTTCCACACACTTCCAAATAAATCTTAATGATTAGCCTGTGAGTTAAGAAACACACCCGTTTTACAGAGAGTGACACTAAACTTTATGATGTAAGTAACTTGCCCTAGTTCACATGGATTTTCGTTCAAGGAGCCAAGATATGATGCCAAGTCTGCAGGCTCCATGTTCGGCAGGTGAATTATGAAAAGTTCTTTTTTTTTTCTTTTAATTTCAAGTTCTTCTCTATTACCTCCAAGATCTAAATCATCTATGGGTATACTTGGATTATTTTTTTTTATTTTTTTATTGCATTTTATTGCATTTTAGGTTTTGGGGTACATGTGATGAACATGCAAGATTGTTGCATAGGTACACACTTGGCAGTGTGGTTTGCTGCCTTCCGTCCCCTCACCTGTATCTGTCATTTCTCCCCATGCTATCTCTTCCCACCTCCCCACCCCCCCACCCCTCCCCCATTTCCCCCCAACGGACCCCAGTGTGTAGTGCTCCCCTCCCTGTGTCCATGTGTTCTCATTGTTCAACACCCACCTATGAGTGAGAATATATGGTGTTTGATTTTCTGCTCTTGTGTCAGTTTGCTGAGAATGATGGTTTCCAGGTTCATCCATGTCCCTACAAAGGACGTGAACTCATCTGCACGGCAAAAGAAACAGTCAGTAGAGTGAATGGGCAACCAACAGAATGGGAAAAAATTTTTGCAGCCTACCCATCTGACAAGGGGCTGATATCCAGAATTTACAAAGAACTAAAGCAGATCTACAAGAAAAAAACAAACAAGCCTATTCAAAAATGGGCGAAGGATATGAACAGATACTTTACAAAAGAAGACATACAGGAGGCCAACAAACATATGAAAAAATGCTCATCATCACTGGTCATCAGAGAAATGCAAATCAAAACCACATTGAGATACCATCTCACACCAATTAGAATGGCGATCATTAAAAAATATGAAAAGTTCTTAATTTAGAAGTGAGAAAATCATAGTAGTACCTGAGGAAGATTTATCTGGTTTCCAAGAATAGAAAAGACTGGCAAGTGGGAAGGCCAAAGGTAAAGATGAGTAGGGTAAAGACTGGCATGTACTTATAGTATGTATACAACTTTATAAATATAATGAAACTGCCAGCCTTACCCGAAACAGCATAAAAACCAAAGTACAGACATGTCCCAATCTGACTTATTAAACTTGGCAGGTAATTCACATTTCCTTGGCAGGAATTGCAGCTCACAAAGAAGGTGTGTGACTTTTATAAGTCTATTTTTACACTGACTTGATGAAGGCTGAAGTCTTAGCATCAGTCACAGACATCAAAGTTCAGCTTTCTGGATAGAACAGTAGGAGCCATAGAAACAGAATCTTGAGGTGATTATCAAAGGACAGATAAAATTTTTCTCCAAGAAAATACTTACTTATGTTTATATTTAATAAAAATAGATGGTAAATAAGGAAGAAGGCAAAATCAGTGAGAGGAGATATGAGAAGGAACAAACTCAAGATGTTCAAAGCTGATTGCAGGATTTTTTTTTTCAGGAGGAAAAAAAATCTGTCTTACACAAGAGCTCACCTTAATAGACATGTTTGGTGACAAAGTCAAAATGTGCCAGAGTGACTCAGAGATCATTAAACTGTCTTGTATCAGAGCTGTGGAGGAATCCTGGTATTAAAGAGGCGTTCTATAAGAAAGGAGGTGCCGTGGTCTAGAGAGAAAAGAAGATGAAAGTTTAAAGCCAGGGAACAAAAATAAAAATAAAAAATTAAAGAAGAAATTATAATTGAGAGCGTTTTTAAATAGGAGAACTACTTGCTATTTGATATTTAATTATGAGTTGTGCTTTCTTTCTTTTAACCTCACATCTGCCACTGCATCCAACTCTCTTGTAAAATTCTCCCCCATGTGAATGCCTTCTGTGAAAGGTGTCCAGGAGGAACTGTAGGCAAAGGAGTAGTGTTCTGTGACTAAGGCAGATTGGAACAAAGAGGGGCAATAGACTAGAGAGGAGAGACAGAAAGAAGAATAATGAATCCATGGGAGAAATAGCAATGAGCAGTGAGCAAACATGAACCTTGGGACTTGCAGAAATCTTGGGGATGGTATAGATTTCAGGAGACAATACAACAGCATTTGAGTCAATCCTGTTTTCTCTTAAAGGACTATGGAGTCTAGCTGATGATGAACAGGGTGTTCTCCCCTGTTCCTGTGGTATCTTCCCTATTAACTTTGTGATTATTATGGCAAAAAAAAACAGCCACCATTTTATGAAAACTCCCTAGAAGCAGAATATAGTGTCTCACTGTGTGACCTTGGACAAAATATCTAACCACATTTAGCCCCATTTTTTCCTAATTTGTAAAATTGACATGATAAAAGGTAATAATACTTATTCAATAAAAGGTGATTATTATTATTATTTTATTATTATTCTTGCTCTGTACTCATTGATCTTTAGGTTATGTATAGCCTTAGCACCTTTTGATTATACTTTCCCTATTATGTTAAACACAACTGTGTTCTCTTAATTTCTGTTACATATAGGAGTTGATCCCGTTACTCTAAGAATCATCCTAGAATTACCCTCTTTCCTCATTCCACATGCTGTCACATCCAATCAGTGAATCCAAGTGAGTCTAGCTGAAAACTTTTACAAAATCAGTTCACTTCACTCTGTCTCCACTCCAGACACTCTTGTCTCAACCACTCTCACCTGAGCGCTGGCATTTCTCTCCTTGCTATCCTCCCATCTTTCTACTACATTCCCTTCTCCACACGGCAGCCTAGTGGTCTTTATAAGAGGTAAATTGGTTGGATGCTGTGGCTCATGCCTATAATCCCAGCACTTTGGGAGACCGAGGTGGGTGGATCACGAGGTCAGGAGTTCAAGGCCAGCCTGTACAACATGTTGAAACACTATCTCTACTAAAATCACAAAAATTAGCCAGGTATGTTGGCGGGTGCCTATAATCCCAGCTACCTGGGAAGCTGAGGCAGGTAAATTGCTTGAACCTGGGAGGTGGAGGTTGCAATTAGCCTAGATTGTGCTACTTTACTCCAGCCTAGGTGACAGAGCAAGACTACATCTTGAAAAACAAATAAAAAATTTTAAAAATTTAAAAGTAAATTAAGTCATGTCATGCTTCCGTCTAAGACCTGTCTGTGGCTTTCTGTCATGACTGAAAAAAACTTTAACCTTTTTACTATGACATATCAGGCTCTATTTAATGATTGTGTACCTAAACTTTTCTCTCTTCTTCTTCCCACTCTGTCCTTATCACAGAGGTCTTTTTCTCCTCTCTTCTCCAGGGCCTCTTCTGCTGCTTCATCATCCTCTTCTTCCTTCTCCCAATCCTCTTATTTTCTTTTTTTATTTTCCTGGAATAATGCAGCTTGATCCTTCTTGGAGCCTTTGCATATTCTGTTTCCTTTTGTGAGAGGCTCTACCCCAGTACTGTCTCATGGCTGGTGAGTCTGTGACATTCTAAACTCAGTGTCTGATCTCAAAGCCCACCTCTTCATAGAGCCATTCTTTTTCTTTTAATTTATTGTGGTAAGAACACTTAACATGAGATCTACCCTCCTAAAGTTTTTAAAGTGTCTAACACATTATTATTAGCAATATGTACAATGTTATACAACAGATCTCTAGAGCCTAAATATTTACCTTGATTGACTAAAACTTTATGCCCATTGATTAGAAATAATCCATTTTCCCTTCCTCCAGCCCTGGGCAACTACACTGCTTTCTTTGATTCTATTGTGACTATTTTAGGTACTTCATATAAATGGAATTATGCAGTATTTGTCCTTTTGTGACTGGATTATTTGACTTAGCATAATGTCCTCATGATTCATCCATGTTATCACATATTCCAGAACTCCCTTCTCTTTTAAAGTTAAATAGTATTCCATTGTATGCATATACTACTTTTTATTTATCCATTCATCAATAGACATGTTGATTGTTCCCACATCTTGTTATTGTAATGAGCATAGGAACACTTGGATATAATACTTCTTTGATATACTGATTTCAATTACTTTAGATAAATGCCAAAAAATTGGATTGTTATATCATTTGCTAGTTCTATGAATTTTTTAAGAAACCTTCATATTTTTTCCCAGAGTGACTGCACTACGTTTCATTGCCACCAAAAATGTTCAAGGGCTCCAATTTACCCACATACTTACCAACACTTATTTTTAAATGTCCATTCTGACAGGTATGAGGTGATATTTTGTTGTAATTTTGATTTGCATTTCCCTGCTAATGTGTGATACTGAGCATTTTTTCACATACCTGTTGTACATTTATATGTACTTTTTGGAAAAATGTTTATTTAAACCTTTACCTCAGTTTTAATTGGATTAATAAGTTTTTTGTTGTTATTTATTGAGATTTATTTTACTGTCAAGTTGTAGGAATTCCTGATATATTTTGGAGCTTCATCCTTTGTCAGATATATGGTTTGCAAATATGTTTTGCCATTCTGCTATTATTTGCCTTTTCACTGTGTTGATTTTTTTCTCTGTTTTACAGAAGCTTCTTGGTTTGATGTAATTTCATTTATTTTTCTTCTTATTGACTATGATTTTGGTGTAATTTCCATGAAATCATTGCCAAGACCAATGTCATGGAGCTTTTCCCCATGTTTTCTTCTAGGAGTTTCAAGTTTTCCAATCTTGCATTTAAGTCTTTAATCCAGTTTGAGTTGATTTTTGTGTACAGTGTAAAGCAAGAGTCCAATTTCATTCTCTTGCATGTGTATGCTCAGTTCTCTCAACATCATTCATTGCGTAGACTATCCTTTCCTCACTGTGTGTTCCTGGTATCCTTGTGGAAGATCAGTTGACCTTACATATGCTCATATAGTTCTAGACTCTATTCTGTTCTATCACTCTATATTTCCACCCAGGATTTCATTTTGCCTACTGTGTGCTGAGCCAAAGGGAGCAGCCCAACCTGCTGTCCATTCTAGCTTGTGGCATACTCATCAGAACTCCAAGACTGGTAAGACACAGGGCCAGTCTTCTGAGAGATCCTACGGAAAATGTTGGTGCTGAGTGTATGAATCGGCCCCTTCTCTCCCTCTGGGTAAAACTAGGAGATTGGAGTTTCTTTTTGATTGTATGACACTGTGCTTGGAACAGGATCTCTGGAGAGAGGATGCTCTAGATCTCTCCACCAGCTCCAGTGAGTCTGGTTGTGCATTCTCCTGAAGTGCATGAGCTTTTCCATTGGTTTCTGATTTCTGACAGAAGGAATTTCTGTGTTAATTATGGCTGAATTGGTATGTTTGTGGGGAGGAAGAATAATTCAGGGCTTTCTATTACCCTAAGTTCCTGTCATCACTTTCCCACAGGCTCATTCTTGATTATTGAATCTAAAAACTCTGTTTTCCCATCACTCTATAACATATCATCCTATCTTACTTTTTTAAATCACTTGTCCCCATTTGAATTTAGTTGTTTATGTATTTGTTTGATAATGTTTGTTGTCTATTTCTCTCCTGAAGTGCAATATCCATGACAGAAACTATCTTAACTATTTGGGTCAATTACATGAATACCAAATTAGTTTTCAATAACCAATTAAACTACTAGTTCTAAAGTTTTGAGAGTCACAGTCTTCCTTATGAATCTGTTATAAGCATTAATATCTTGCTACAGATAGTTGCATACATTTCTAAAATAAAATTTTGGAGAATTCCTTGATTCCAAATATAATTTTCATGCATATATGATAGCCTGGAAGGCAGAAATCAGAGAATGAAACACTGCAGAGCCTAGCTCATGTCAGCCTGGCATAGACAAGAGTGTGTGTATATATACCTATTAAATAAGTATATATTTTAAATGTAAATATATAAATAAAATACACAAATATATTTATTTATATATAAATTCATATTTGAATACTTAAATATGTATATTCAGAAAGAAATATATTCAGATACAACTCTATCTGAATATATATATCTGAATATATTTCTATCTTAATATATGTATTTAATTATATATTTAATAAGTAATAAATATACTTAAGAAGTATATTAAATAAGCATATACTTTTAATATAATACTTATTAAATAAATATATATGTATTTTTTAGATTTATTTTATTATCTCAAAGAGTATATATATATTTATATATATTTACACACACACACACACACACACACACACACACACGGAGACAGAAAGACAGAAAAGCAGCACAGATAAAGATTAGAAAGCACTTCTAAAGCAGCACAGAAATTTTATGTGTAAGGCAATTGAGGTCCAGAAGGGGAAAATAACTTATTGAATATCATGCAGATAATAACTGTACTGCTAATAGTAAAACACAGTTCTCTTTGTTCATGACCCAGGGCTCATTCTCAGCACTAATAATATTATCCATTTCCAACTCTGAAAACTGAAAGGGTTGAATTAATGCCACTAATATCCGTTAGCACTGAAACACCCAAGTTATTTTTTCTGAATCAAAAGGCAATTGAAAGTTGCACTTTTTAAATTAGATCATGTATAATCTTCCCTAAATTTGAGAGGTATCTAAAATGAAGCTAGAAAATCAAGAATGGGATGGCCAGGGAAGTAGGGCACTGATTCTGGGTGCCTTACTCCATTTGAGGATTAAAGCAGCTCAAGTTCTAAACAACTGATGAACTTTTTCATCAGATATGTATGGAGAAATGGAATTTGTCTCCAGGGCTTATCATTTCTCCTGAGGCAATTGAAACAAAGATACAGAGTTTCTTACCATAATACCAAACAAAAGCTAGAGAGTGATAGACGTGGACATTATTTTCTGCTAGATTTTCATTCTGCCCTAAAGCTAGTATCTTCAATTTGCTGAGAGGAAAACAAAGACAAAAACATGCAAACAACAAATTTCTTATGGGAACAATTTATTGAATTCAATGAGTTTACTAAACTTCTCTGAATTGAGGAACATAATTCTCTCCTTTGATCTGTGTGTGATTATAAGCATTTTACTGCAACTGTGACTTATAATTTAAAACTTGGTGTTTTTTTTCCTCATCTCTTTACTCTTCTAATCAGAAAATTTAACATCTGTATATCATCCCAGGTTACACATGCATATATATGTGAATATGACCAATAGAAAAGCAAATCATTATATTGATTTTCAAGTCTTTTCTTACAACAAGTTTCCTATTTCATCTTCTGTACCATCTAAGTACTCATAGATGAGTATGTACTCATCTATGATCATCCAGTGAGGTTACAAGAGTGCAAAGAACTAATGACCATGTATTTTCCATGATTTTGTTCCGAATACATAATGATATGGTTTGGCTCTGTGCCATGTCCCCACCCAACTCTCATCACAAATTGTACTCCCATAATCCCCACGTGTCAAAGGCAGGACTAGATGGAGGTAATTGGATCATGCTGTTCTCGTGATAGTGAGCGAGTTCTCAGGCGATCTGATGGTTTCATAAGGATCTGGCATTTCCTCTGCTTGCACTCACTCCATCCTGCCACCCTTTGAAGAAGGTGCCTGCTTCTCCTTTGCCTTAGATTGTAATTATAAATTTCCTGAGTCCTCCCCAGCAATACAGAACTATGAGTAAATTAAACCTCTCTTTTATAAATTACCAGTCTTGGGTATTTCTTCATAGCACTATGAGAACAGACTAATACACATCATCCATTAAAAATGTAAACTTGGAGGAGTTTACCCAAATTAGGGGTGGGGAAAGACTAATATGTTGGTTTGTAATATGTGATCTTACATATTTTAAATGGTATGTTCACATTAACAAAGACTTGGAACCAACCCCAATGCCCATCAATGATAGACTGGATGAAAAAAATGTGGCACCTATACACCATGGAATACTTCACAGCCATGAAAAAGAATGAGTTCATGTCCATTGCAGGGACATGGATGAAACTGGAAACCATCATTCTCAGCAAACTAACACAATAATAGAATACCAAACACCACATGTTCTCACTCATAAGTGGGAGTTGAAAAAATGAGAACACATGGATGCATGGAGGGGAACATCACACACAGGGGCCTGTCTTGGGGTAGGGAGGCTAAGGGGAGAGATAGCATTAGGAGAACTACCTAATGCAGATGACAGGTTGATGGGTGCAGCAAACCACCATGGCACATGTATGCCTAAGTAACAAACCTGCACATTCTGCACATGTATCCCAGAACTTAAAGTATAATAATAATAAAATGGTGAAAACTTTAACGACTCCATTTATTCAACCTACAGAATAAAATAAGAATTTGTTAGCATCACACATATGTTAGTGTTCTCCAGAGAAACAAAAGGAATTACACACACACACACACAGACACACAATACATTCTACATACACAAACACACATATATATCTTTTTATATGTACATGAAGAAACTTATTATAAGGGATTGGTTTATGTAATTATTATGGTGGCTGAGAAGTCCCACTCTCTGCTCTCTGCAAGCTAGAGACTCAAGAAGTCTGGAGTTATAGCTTATAGTCCTGAGAGCCGCAAAAATGATGGTGTTCATTCCAGTCTAGGTCAGAAGACCTGAGAACTCGGAATACTGAGGGCAGGAGAAGATGAATGTCTGGCTCAAGCAGTCAGGCAGAGTTAATTTACACGATTTCTCCACCATTATGTTTTATTCAGGCCCTCAACAGACTAAATGATGCTTACTCATTGAGGAGGGCCATGTGGTTTATTTAATCTAGCAATGCAAATGCTAATCTCTTCTAGAAACACCCTCAGTGACATATGCAGAAATAGTTATTTGGGCATCTCCTGGCCCAGTCAAGTTGATATATAAGATTAGCTATTGCAATACACATTAGATTAATCATAATACTCTATTTAGGGTCCGGTTTTATTTTCCTGACTTTGTAGTCTCATCCCCAGCATTACAAGTGCCTTCCTCAAACCCCCAACCCTTAGTTTCAGCCATACTTAAAAATTTAAACATTTCCACCAAACATACAGTTACGTTATGAGTCTTTATACCTTCACACATACTAGACTCTTTTAGGGATGTTTTTTCTTCATATTTACATTTAATCATTCTTAAATATCCAAGTAAAGAGTTGTCTCCTCTGTAAAGCCTTCTTTGATGCTTACAAACAGTGTTCATGGCTACTTCTTTCATACTTCCCCATTATTGGATTTTTTACTGTTGGATTTATAGGCTCTGCAAGCTCATGTCTGCAATCCTGCACTTTCTTTACATATAGTGTCAGGTAATATCTTGACTAAGGTCGATGTTTGATATCCTATTCATCTCTGTCACCCCAGTGTATGATACACTATTAAAGTAGAAAATAGAGTAAGGTAGTGCTGGGGAAATCATGATCATCTGGAGAAGACGGAGGCAGCAAAGCTTCCAGTGGGTGCACCCTTGAAGGGCAAGTGTTCTGGGCCCCAGCAAAGCTTCCAAAACCCCCTACTCTTTACAATGCCTCATGACCCACCAGTTACAAAGTTGGAAAGAAATAAAGAGAGATAAAGCAGGAAGGAGTGTGGGAAAGGGAATGTCAGGACAAAAAACTATGAAGAAAATTTTAAAAAAAAGAATAAGAAAAGTGAGGGGGAAGAGATGAAGGAAGGAACTACAAAAAAAAAAAAGAAAAAACAAGGAGAGAAGAAAATCTAGTCAATGCATGCAGATAAGTTTAATGAAGATTTATCTGTCTGAACAAATTTTATTTTTTGTTGTTCATATTATTTACATATTTCAACATCCAAAAGAGATGATCACATGAAGGCAGTCAATGCTGACAATTTTTTTATATAACTTTATTCTTTCTTAGGTATTTTGTACATATAAAACAGGCCTATATTTCCTTTTGCCATAATTTTTACACATATACTAAATAGTAGTATATGACACGTACATACTATTCATTTGTGTTCTTTTCACTTAAAACACAACTTCAAGTTCATTATCACTGCATAAAGAAACTCTTTAATTGTAATGATTACTTAAATTCCATTGAATGATTTTATGCCAAGTGATTTAACCAATATCTTACTGATGAGCACTTTTATTGTTTCCAATCGGCTGAAATGGAATAGTGTATGTCTGTGTATAAATACACACACGAATGTACACTCAAAATTTCACATGTGTGGTGGTCTATTTGCTGAATAATGAAATTGCTGCATCAAAGCATATGGGCGTTTTGATTCAGGGGAATATATTAAATAGTCACCAAACATGAGGTACCATTTTACATTTCCATTTTTGCTGTGATGTGCAATTTTCCTAGAGCTGCACGTAACAGTATGCTATCAAACTCATGGCTCTTTGCCAGTCTTGCAGGTGAAAGACAGTATCTCCATTCAGTTTTTTACAATTTTAGACAACTTCACTATATTTTATTAAACCAATTAATTAATTAGTCTTATTATATCCATGATCCTCAGAACACAACCCCAAAGCTAACTTGTGAGCTGGGAATACCTGTGAGTAAACAGATGTATTTGGAAATTCAGTAGGCTTCCTTTGCCACATTTTCAGGAACTAGTATTCTTTATCCTAAGGGGGAATATGAGGTTATTCTTACCCTTTGCATCCCATTTGTACTCTTCAAAACTGGGACAGAATCCAGAGTATCTCTGCCTTGCCTGTGATGTCTCACCTGCTCACCCCATAGTTACTGCCACCAGCTGTATTCACCCTGATTTTTCCCTCGAAGCGTCCTCTCCTATGCTAATAGAACAGAGTACATAAACAGGGGATATCAGATTTACCTACTGCTATGATGGTGAAAGAGATAACATCAATCCTTTTTTTTTTTTTTTTTCTTTTTTGAGATGGAGTCTTGCTCTGTCACCCAGGCTGTAGTGCAATGGTGAGATCTTGGCACACGGTAAGCTCCGCCTCCTGGATTCAAGTGATTCTTTTGCCTCAGACTACAGGCACATGCCACCATGCCTGGCTAATTTTGTGTTTTTAGTAGAGACAGGGTTTCACTATGTTTGTCAGACCGGTCTCGGACTCATGACCTCTTTATTTGCTCGCCTCAACAAGTGCTGGGATTACAGGCATAAGCCACTATACCTGGCCTTTTATACATCCTTCACTCACTTTCTCTTCTATTCCACACCTCAGATGTCAACCCCAGGACCATTTTGCAAGATGCCGTAGATGGAAACAGCTCTGCCTGTGAAGATGATGATGCAGATTCCTCATTCTCTGCCATACTCCACTAATGCTACAGTTTTCCCAACAGTCTGCATTTAATTTTCTGCCTCATCAGAATATCTAGTTCCTTGAAACCCACAGGAAATTACTACATCTATTATATCCTCCTCCAGGTTGGATTTTAAAGCCTATCTTTTTATACCCATGTCTGCACCAAAGCTTATATCGGTTTACTCCTTTTGTACATTCATTAAACATCCTTTTGAAAAAATTTGAGATGGATGAATTCCAATTCCAGTTCCTCTCTCTCTCTCTCTGTGTGTGTGTGTGTGTGTGTGTGTGTGTGTGTGTGTGTGTGTGTGAAAGAGTCTCTCTCTGTCGCCCAGGCTGAAGTCCAGTGGTGCAATCTCAGCTCACTGCAATGTTCACCTCCTGCGCTGAAGGAATCTTCCTACCTCTACCTCCTGAGTAGCTGGGATTACAGGTGCCTGCCACCATGCTTGGTCAATTTTGTATTTTTTTTCCTTTTTTTTTTTTTTTTGAGATGGAGTTTCGCTCTTGTTACCCAGGCTGGAGCGCAATGGCACAATCTCGGCTCACCGCAACCTCCGCCTCCTGGGTTCAGGCAATTCTCCTGCCTCAGCCTCCTGAGTAGCTGGGATTATAGGCATGCGCCACCATGCCCAGCTAATTTTTTGTATTGTTAGTAGAGACGGGGTTTCACCATGTTGACCAGGATGGTCTCGATCTCTCGACCTCGTGATCCACCCGCCTCGGCCTCCCAAAGTGCTGGGATTACAGGCTTGAGCCACCGCGCCCGGCAATTTTGTATTTTTAATAGAGACAGGGTTTTGCCATATTGTCCAGGCTGGTCTTGAACTCCTGGTCTCAAGTGATCTGCCTGCCTCGGCCTCCCGAAGTGCTGTGATTATAAGCGAGAGCCATTGTGCCCGGCCACCAACTCTTCACCTTCATGTAATCTACTGAGTTTTCTAATCCAATGACTTGTACAACTATAAATTTATAGACTGTAATGTCAGTTTTAATTTAAACCTTGCCAAGAATACCTTAAGATTTATTTCAGTCATCTTGGTTTTTCAATATTTATAAAGACAGACCCTTTCCCTTCTCTGCTCCCTCTGGGTTTACGTCACATTCTCGCAATTAACAAAAAATGAAGAACGATAAAACTGAAAATATTTGAAATTTGCATCATTAATTTCAAAGCTCACCCTAATCTGGACTCATGATTCTTCCTCCCTTTTTATCTATAATGGGGATGAGAAAGACACAATAAGTTTTCCCTTTATTCTACATTTCATTTGTATTGTTTATTAATAAATCTTAAAATATTTTAGGTAAAAATTTTGTTCCATATATTCTTTTTGGCTCTTTCATATCCACCATGCCACTGAGATTGGTCCTGCTAGTATTTACTTAATACACTAAATCCAGTGTCCTCTTCCCATCCTCATTCTGCTTGACCTTTCAGCAGACTTGGTAACAGAACAGCATACAAGGACAAAAGGATATCAGATGTGTCTTCTGCAAGGATGATGAGAAATTTCTCCCATCTCCAACCACTCAGTTCCTTGCCTTCTTCCTGTCTTAGTTCTCTAGATTTCTCTATTCAGCCATTATATATTGGAGAGCCTCAAGATCTCTCACACTCTCCTGTGACCTCATAGTGCTTGCTCAGTAGATAAGTATATTAATTCCCTGATATTCATAAATACTCTTTTTTTTTTTTTTTTTTTTTTTTGAGACAGAGTCTCACTCTGTTACCCAGGTTGGAGGGCAGTGGTGCAATCTCAGCTCACTGCAACCTCCACCTCCTGAATTCAAGCAATTCTGCCTCAGCCTCCTGAATAGCTGGGATAACAAACATGTGCCACCAAATCTGGCTAATTTTTGTATTTTATTAGAGACAACGTTTCAGCACTTTGGCCAGGCTGGTCTTGAACTCCTGACCTCAAGAGATTTTCCTGCCTCAGCCACAAGATTCAGTAATAATCTATTTGCCAATGATTTCATATTTATATACCCTACACAATCTTCTCTGCGGATGTCCATGCCCAGTTGTTGACTTTACATTTTTACTAAGATATTTTACAGAAGATTAAAATCTCTCACAGTCCCCTCAATGATATTAGGATATAGTCTATGTTCTAATTTGCATGATGTGAGCTCTTCTCTGTCCTTCCTCCCCATCTAATTCTAATTGCTCTTTCACCATACAGCCTCTGGCCATATTTCATCTCCCCAAGTATGCCACAAATCTTTTTGTGCTTTTTCCCTTACCCTAGACGCTCTTCTCATCTCATCAGCCAGCACTTTGTTTTGTCTCTTCTTGAGGCCTCAGCTCATGCATACTTTCCAGGAGAAGCTTTATTTGGCTCTCCAGAAGCAGTAAGCCTTTCTGCTTTGTGTTCCTGAGCCATGCTCTACTTCTGCATTATCTCAGGAATACAAAGATAAGAGGTAATTACCTCTCTTCTAATTACTTTTCAAGCTCTGTCTTCTCTAAAGCATAAACTCCACAAGAGTGATAGCTGTCCTTTTTACTGTCATATTGCCAGTTTCTTATCTTAGTAGTCACCACTATCTCCCAGTTCTCATGTTTTTCTAAGGCAGGGCCTGCATCAGTAACGCCCTGGTCTCTCTCTTGCCTACTCTCCCTCTACTCAGTTCCTACACATACTCTCTCTCTCTCAGAGGCAGAGAAGGAACTTTGCTCATCAATGAGTTTGGAGAAGGATGGGAGCATGTTATTCTCTCCCTTTGGGCACCTGGCTAACAAACTAAAAGGGGCATTTGCCAGCAGCTTTATCAGCATATTTTAATCTTCATCTATCAATTTTTTTATGTGTTCCTGAATTGTTTCAAACTCAGGCAAAGAATAGGAATTTTATTTATTGGACCCATCAAAATCTCAAAACATCCTAGTGCCTGGCTCATTGTAGTTATGTATTTGTTGAACAAACTTATGACACAATTTACTAATTTATTAAATTTGAGGTTGCAAAACAATGAAGAATCAAAGAGGACTTTTGGTTTTTTTGTTTTTTTTTTAATTGCATTTTAGGTTTTGGGGTACATGTGAAGAACATGCAAGATTGTTGCATAGGTACACACATGGCAGTGTGGTTTGCTGTCTTCCGTCCCCTCACCTGTATCTGTCATTTCTCCCCATGCTATCTCTTCCCACCTCCCCACCACCCCGTCCTTCCCTCATTTCCCCCCAACGGACCCCAGTGTGTAGTGCTCCCCTCCCTGTGTCCATGTGCTCTCATTGTTCAACACCCGCCTATGAGTGAGAATATACGGTGTTTGATTTTCTGCTCTTGTGTCAGTTTGCTGAGAATGATGGTTTCCAGGTTCATCCATGTCCCTACAAAGGACGTGAACTCATCGTTTTTGATGGCTGCATAATATTCCATGGTGTATATGTACCACATTTTCCCTATCCAGTCTATCATCGTTGGGCATTTGGGTTGGTTCCAGGTCTTTGCTATTGTAAACAGTGCTGCTATGAACATTCGTGTGCACGTGTCCTTATAGTAGAATGATTTATAATACTTTGGATATATATCCAGTAATGGGATTGCTGGGTCAAATGGGATTTCTATTTTTAGGTCCTTGAGGAATCACCACACTGTCTTCCACAATGGTTGAATTAATTTACATTCCCACCAACAGTGTAAAAGTGTTCCTATTTCTCCACATCCTCTCCAGCATCTGTTGTTTCCCGATTTTTTAATGATCGCCATTCTAACTGGTGTGAGATGGTATCTCAATGTGGTTTTGATTTGCATTTCTCTGATGACCAGTGATGATGAGCATTTTTTCATATGTTTGAAGACCTCCTGTATGTCTTCTTTTGTAAAGTATCTGTTCATATCCTTCGCCCATTTTTGAATGGGCTTGTTTGTTTTTTTCTTGTAGATCTGCTTTAGTTCTTTGTAAATTGTGGATATCAGCCCCTTGTCAGATGGGTCGACTGCAAAAATTTTTTCCCATTCTGTTGGTTGCCGATTCACTCTACTGACTGTTTCTTTTGCTGTGCAGAAGCTGTGGAGTTTGATTAGGTCCCATTTGTCTATTTTGGCTTTTGTTGCCATTGCTTTTGGCGTTTTGGTCATGAAGTCCTTGCCTACACCTATGTCCTAAATGGTTTTGCCTAGATTTTCTTCTAGGGTTTTTATGGTGTTAGGTCTGATGTTTAAGTCTTTAATCCATCTGGAGTTAATTTTGGTGTAAGGTGTCAGGAAGGGGTCCTGTTTCTGCTTTCTGCACATGGCTAGCCAGTTTTCCCAACACCATTTATTAAACAGGGAGTCCTTTCCCCATTGCTTGTTTTTGTCAAGTTTGTCGAAGATCAGATGGTTGTGGGTATGTTGTATTTCCTGTGAGGCCTCTGTTCTGTTCCATTGGTCTATATCTCTGTTTTGGTACCAGTCCCATGCTGTTTTGATTACTGTAGCCTTGTAGTATAGTTTGAAGTCCGGTAGTGTGATGCCTCCTGCTTTGTTCTTTTTGCTTAGAATTGACTTGGCTATGCGGGCTCTCTTTTGGTTCCATATGAAGTTTAAGGTGTTTTTTTCCAGTTCTGTGAAGAAGGTCATTGGTAGCTTGATGGGAATAGCGTTGAATCTGTAAATTACTTTGGGCAGTATGGCCATTTTCACAATGTTGATTCTTCCTAACCATGAACATGGAATGTTTCTCCATCTGTTTGTATCCTCTCTTATTTCATTGAGCAATGGCTTGTAGTGCTCCTTGAAGAGGTCTTTTACATTCCTTGTTAGTTGTATTCCTAGGTATTTTATTCTCTTTGTAGCAATTGTGGATGGCAGTTCGTTCTTGATTTGGCTCTCTTTAAGTCTATTACTGATGTATAGGAATGCTTGTGATTTTTGCACGTTGATTTTGTATCCTGAGACTTTGCTGAAGTTGTTTATCAGTTTCAGAAGACTTTGGGCTGAGATGATGGGGTCTTCCAGATATACAATCATGTCATCTGCAAATAGAGACAATTTGATTTCCTCCTTTCCAATTTGGATACCCTTTATTTCTTTTTCTTGCCTGATTGCTCTGGCTAGAACTTCCAGTACTATATTGAATAGGAGTGGTGAGAGATGGCATCCTTGTCTAGTGCCAGATTTCAAAGGGAATACTTCCAGTTTTTGCCCATTCAGTATGATATTGGCTGTTGGTTTGTCGTAAATAGCTTTTATTATTTTGAGATATGTTCCATCAATACCTAGTTTATTGAGGGTTTTTAGCATAAAGTGCTGTTGAATTGTGTCAAAAGCCTTCTCTGCATCAATTGAGATAATCATGTGGTTTTTGTCTTTGGTTCTGTTTATGTGGTGAATTACGTTTATGGACTTGCGTATGTTGAACCAGCCTTGCATCCCCGGGATGAATCCTACTTGATCACGGTGGATGAGCTTTTTGATATGCTGTTTGCAATCGGTTTGCCACTATTTTATTGAAGATTTTTGCATCTATGTTCATCATGGATATTGGCCTGAAGTTTTCTTTTCTTGTTGAGTCTCTGCCAGGTTTTGGTATCAGGATGATGTTTGTCTCGTAAAATGATTTGGGAAGGATTCCCTCTTTTTGGATTGTCTGGAATAGTTTCAGAAGGAATGGTATCAGCTCCTCTTTGTATGTCTGGTAGAATTCGGCTGTGAACCCATCTGGACCTGGTCTTTTTTTGGGTGGTTGGCTCTTTATTGCTGCCTCGACTTCAGACCATGTTATTGGTCTATTCAGGGTTTCGGCTTCTTCCAGGTTTAGGCTTGGGAGGATGCAGGTGTCCAGGAATTTATCCATTTCTTCCAGGTTTACTAGTTTATGTGCATAGAGTTGTTTGTAATAATCTCTGATGATGGTTTGGATTTCTGTGGAATCTGTGGTGATATCCCCTTTGTCGTTTTTTATTGCATCAATTTGGTTATTCTCTCTTTTCTTTTTTATTAATCTGGCTACTGGTCTGTCTATTTTGTTGATCTTTTCAAAAAACCAGCTCCTGGATTTATTGATTTTTTTGAAGAGTTTTTTGTGTCTCTATTTCCTTCAGTTCTGCTCTGATCTTAGTTATTTCCTGTCTTCTGCTAGGTTTTGAGTTTTTTTTTTATCTTGCACCTCTAGCTCTTTCAATTTTGATGATAGCTTGTCAATTTTAGATCTCTCCTTTCTTCTCATGTGGGCACTCATTACTATATATTTTCCTCTAGAGACTGCTTTAAATGTGTCCAAGAGATTCTGGTATGTTGTGTCTTCGTTCTCATTGGTTTCGAAGAACATCTTTATTTCTGCCTTCATTTCGTTGTTTATCCAGTCAACATTCAAGAGCAAGTTGTTCAGTTTCCATGAAGCTGTGCGGTTCTGAGTTAGTTTCTGCATTCTGAGTTCTAACTCGATTGCACTGTGGTCTGAGAGACTGTTTGTTATGATTTCTGTTCTTTTGCATTTGCTGAGGAGTGATTTATTGCCAATTATGTGGTCAATTTTAGAGTAGGTGTGATGTGGTGCTGAGAAGAATGTATATTCTGTGGATTTGGGGTGGAGAGTTCTGTAAATGTCTATTAGGTTTGCTTGTTCCAGGTCTGAGTTCAGGTCCTGGATATCCTTGTTGATTTTCTGTCTGGTTGATCTGTCTAATATTGACAATGGGGTGTTAAAGTCTCCCACTATTATTGTGTGGGAGTCTAAGTCTCTTTGTCAGTCATTAAGAACTTGCCTTATGTATCTGGGTGCTCCTGTATTGGGTGCGTATATATTTAGGATCGTTAGCTCTTCTTGTTGCAGTGATCCTTTTACCATTATGTAATGTCCTTCTTTGTCTCTTTTGATCTTTGTTGCTTTAAAGTCTATTTTATCAGAGATGAAAATTCCAATTCCTGCTTTTTTTTGCTCTCCATTTGCTTGGTAGATCTTCCTCCATCCCTTTATTTTGAGCCTTTGTGTATCTTTGCATGTAAGATAGGTTTCCTGGATACAGCACACTGATGGGTTTTGGCTTTTTATCCAATTTGCCAGTCTGTGTCTTTTTATTGGGGCATTTAGTCCATTGACATTTATGGATAATATTGTTATGTGTGAATTTGATACTGTCATTTTGATGCTACCTGGCTGTTTTGTTGGTTAGTTGATACAGCTTCTTGATTGTGTTGATGCTCTTTTACCATTTGGTGTGTTTTTGGAGTGGCTGGTACTGGTTGTTCCTTTATATGTGTAGAGCCTCTTTCAGGAGTTCTTGTAGAGCAGGTTTGGTGGTGATGAAATCTCTGAGTGCTTGCTTGTTCACAAAGGATTTTATTTTTCCTTCACTTATGAAGCTGAGTTTGGCTGGATAGGAGATTCTGGGTTGAAAGTTCTTTTCTTTAAGGATGTTGAATATTGGCCCCCAATCTCTTCTGGCTTATAGGGTTTCTGCTGAGAGATCTGCTGTGAGTCTAATGGGCTTCCCTTTGTGGGTAACTCGACCTTTCTCTCTGGCTGCCCTTAGCATTTTCTCTTTCATTTCAACCCTGGTGAATCTGACGATTATGTGCCTTGGGGTTGCTCTTCTTGAGGAGTATCTTTGTGGTGTTCTCTGTATTTCCTGTGTTTGAATATTGGTCTGCCTTGCTAGGTTGGGGAAGTTTTCCTGGATAATATCCTGAAGAGTATTTTCCAGCTTGGATCATTCTCTTCATCACATTCAGGTACACCTATCAGATGTAGATTGGTTCTTTTCACATAGTCCCACATTTCTTGAAGATTTTGTTCATTCCTTTTTGTGATTTTTCTCTGTTCTTGCCTTCTCTTTTTATTTCATTGAGTTGATCTTCGACCTCTGATATCCTTTCTTCTGCTTGGTCAATTCGGCTGTTGAAGCTTTTGCATGCTTCACGAAGTTCTCGTGTTGTGTTTTTCAGCTCCATCAATTCACTTATAATCCTGTCTATGCTGTCCATTCTCATTAGCAGTTCGTCCAATCTTTTTTCAAAGTTCCTATTTTCTTTATGTTGGTTTAGAACATGTTCTTTTAGCTCACTGTAGTTTCTTATTACCCACCTTCTTAAGTCTGTTTCTGTCATTTCATCACCCTCCTTCTCCATCCAGTCTGGTTCCCTTGCTGGTGAGGAGTTGTGATCCCTTTTAGGAGGAGAGGTGTTCTGGTTTGGGAGTTTTCATCCTTTTTTGCGCTGGTTTCTTCCCATTTTTGTGGGTTTATCCACCTGTTGTCTTTGTAATTACTGTCTTTCAGATTGGGTCTCTGAGTGAGCTTCTAGTTCTTGGATGCTGAAGTTACTTCTTTTTTTTTTTTTTTTTTTTTCTTCTTTTTTTAAGCTTTCCTTCTAACAGTCTGGCCCCTCTGCTGTAGGACTGCTGAGGTCCTCTCCAGGCCCTGCTTGCCTGGGAGTCACCTAGGGTTGCTGCCAGTTTCCTCTTCTGCTATCTTTGTCCCAGAAGGATGCTCGCCTACTGTCAGTCTGTTCTCTCTTTTATGAGGTGGGTCTTTCGATCTATGGGGGTCAGGGAGCTACTTGAGGAGACAGTCTATCTTTTATTGGGGCTTAAGTCCTGAGTTGTGAGCTTCGTTGTTCGTTCAGAGCTGCTGGTCAGGTATGTTTAGGTCTGCTGCAGCTGAACTCATAAAGCACTTTATGTTCCCGGGTGCTCTGTCCTAGGGAGTTGGAGCTTTATGAGTTTCCGTTGCACTACTGCCTTTTTTGATTTTTCTTTCAGGTCTGACCCGCCCATCTAGCAGCACACCTAGCCACTGCCTGCCCACAGGGGCTTTGCTGAGCTGCTGTGGGCTCTGCCCTGCTGCCCTGAGCTCTTCCCTGCAGTCCTGTTTATATGGGTGTAGTTAGAACTGTCTCAGCAACGGTGGCCCTGCCTCTGTTATGGCAGATTCTCTGTTGTGGCAGGTTGCCTCAGCAATGGTGGGTTGCCTCAGCAATGGAGGCCTGCCTCCGTAGTGTTGGAGAGTCTCTGTAATGGCGGAAGCCCCTCCCCCACGGAGCCAGACAATCCCGGTTCAGCTGTGCTTGGTTTGAAGGGTTCAACCCAGAGGGTTTCCAGTTACTGTTTTTGTTTTTGTTGTTGTTTGGGGTCGAGAGGTGGGACCAACTGAGCCTGATCACCCGGCTCCCTGACTCAGAGTCTTTTCTTTTAAGTTGAACGACCCCGCGTTCCAGTCGCTTGTTGAAAAGGTGCCGGGATCTTCCGTGCTGTGACTCACTGAGTAGGCTCAAACTGCAGCGCCGGTTCCTGGTGGATTTTTTGCCTAGGAATCTCCTGGCCTGGCTCGCTATTTCAGATGAATGGGCAACTCTGCCGTCTCAGGGCTCTGATCGCCAGCTAAGAGGGCTCCCAGACCAGTGGCTTTTGTACGGAGAACCGCAGCAACAGGGCGTGGTCACAGCAGCCACGCGGGAGGAATCAGCCCCACGGGGGCCAAAACAGCTGCACTGGCTGGGACTGCGATGCTGGCGACCCCTCTGCCTGGGTATCTCCTGGTCTGTGGGCAATAAGACTTCATCTGGAAATGTGACGTCCACTCACCCTCTGCACTTTCACTGGGAGCTGAAGTCCTGAGCTGTTCTTAGGCGACCATCTTCCCAGCATTCCCCAGAGAAGACTTTTGAACTGAGAGATAGAAACAAGGTGATATAGAGGAAAGGAGAGGCAGAATAAAGGATGGACAAAGAAGGGTGATTATTACAAGATATTCAATGTAGATGATTTCATTAATCTTCAAAACAACCATAGGTAGAAAATAAGGCAGAAATAAAAATAATTAAAGTACCAGTTAAACTGAAATTAATGAAAGTTGAACAAAGGATCTATTTCTTAAAATGAGTGCAAAAGAGGCAAAGTTCTAGATAAAAATTAGAAATTAGAGATAGGATTGAAAGTAGTTTGGAGACTGTGTGGTACATTTTGCTTATTAATAGGTGTGAAAACAGGTTTCCAAGCTCACAAAGCAAGTTGAAAGCAAATTTAAGACCATGGCCAGTTTTCTTGAGTCTGAACTCAAAGCTCTTTTGTCTCCCCAGGCTGTCTCCTTTAAAATGTAAAGAATCTAAAGAAAGGTCAAAGAGAAGAATATATGGAGAAACTGGGAAAATCAGATGAATGATGGAAAATGTAGCATGGGATGAGATAAGTAAATAAAAAAATAAAATGACTCATTTCTAATTCATAGATGTTTTACTTTATTCAACATTTAGTATCTATGATTTAGTGGTAGTTTGGCACAGAGAACAGAACAAAAAATAATGAAAATATGATGCTGGCAGTAATACCATCCATCAATCTGAAATATAGAGTCCCGGCAGGTCTGCATTCAAGATCAAAAGTCTTAGTTTGGAACAGCCCAGTATGCTCAACCAAATACCAATATTTCAGAGTTCTTTCATCTAAATTAGAAAAAGAAATGTCATCTGTCTATAACATGCACCCTATGGTGATCTTCTTTCCAAAGAAAAATAAAACAACCCAAAGTTAAAGGAATAAACATATCATTTTGGAGGAATGCTGCTGCTCATTTTCATTTGCCAAAAGAAATAATGGAATGGGGGTAAGTGATAATAATTTTCATTGAAAAGTAAAACTTGCTTTGTTCTTCACATTATTTGTGTTTGTTGGATAAAGGTATGAGGCCATTAACATTAGGGCAGAGCTTTTTTTTTTTCCTGGATATAATTTGATTGCATTGCATACATAGTATACTAAAACAGCAAAAGCAATGGAAACAAAAGCCAAAACAGACAAACAGGATCTAATTAGACTAAAGAACTTCTGCACAGCAAAAGAAACTCATCAGAGTGAACAGAAAACCTATAGAATGGGAAAGAACTTGTACACTCTATTCACCTGACAAAGGGCTAATATCAAGAATCTACAAAGAACTTAAATTTACAAGAAAAAGACAAACAGCCTCATCAAAAAGTGAGCAGAAGATATGAACAGATACGTCTCAAAAGAAGACATTTATGCAGCCAACAAACATATGAAAAGCTCATCATCACTGATCATTAGAGAAATGCAAATCAAAACAGCAATGAGATACCATCTGATGTCAGTTAGAATGACAATCATTAAAAAGCCATGAAACAAAAGATGCTTTAAAAGATGTGGAGAAATAAGAATGCTTTTACACTGCTGGTGGGAGTGTAAATTAATTCAACCATTATGGAAGACAATGTGATGATTCCTCAAGGATCTAGAACTAGAAATACCATTTGATCCAGCAATCCTGTTACTGGGTATATATCCAAAGGACTCTGAATCATTCTACTATAAAGACACAGGCACGCATATGTTTATTGTTGCACTATTCACAATAGCCAAGACTTGGAACCAAGCCAAATGCCCATCAATGATAGACTGGATAAAGAAAATGTGGCCCATATATACCATGGTATACTATGCAGCTCTGAAAAAGGGTGAGTTTATATCCTTTGCAGGGACATAGATGAACCTGGAAATTGTCATCCTCAGCAAACTAACACAAGGAAAGAAATCCACCCACTGTGTGTTCTCACTTATAAGTGGGAGTCTAACAATGAGAACACATGAACACAGGGAGGGGAACATCACACACCAAGGCCTGTTAGGGGTTTGGGGGGCCTAGAGGAGGGATAGCGTTAGGAGAAATACCTAATATTACCATGGCACCTGCATAACTATGTAATAAATGTGCATGTTTTATGCATTTATCCCAGAACTTAAAGTATAATAATTTTAATAATATTTAATTATTTTTTAATTTTAATGACTACACCATGCATAGTTTTTGGCTTTGCAAAAGATGGTTATTGTCATCAAGTAGTGTACAGTAGGTAGCCAAAGAGCATGCACAGCTGTATGTGATTCTTTTCATGCTAAGCTAATTCAGATAAGCATGGAGCAGAGAAGAAAACCTTTTTTGATAAAAACAATTAATTTGTTTCGTGAGATGTTGATGTTGGCCAGGTATTGTTCTAAGATCTTCATATAGATATCCTCATGTAAGCCTCACCACAGCCTTTTCAGGCAGGAATGCCTTATTATTAAACCTGTGACCTAGCTGAGAATTCTGGAGCAGAGATGGTAAGTTATCCTAATTTCCGAAACTAGTAAGGGGCACTGATTACATGCCAAGCACTTCCTAAACATGACTTGATTTACACAGAAATCATGCCAAAAAATTAAGTTTCATTTTGCAGCAAATAAAGCTGTAATAGTGTGCCTTAGTGATATGGCTTCTGAGGACTTAACATCAACTCAGACATTTCTGGGGACTAATTTATGTACTTTTCCCTAAATCATCTGAAGGCCATAAAAAGTAGTTTAATAATGGAGGTGATATTGAGCTTAGCCTATCAATTTGGAAAAGGCAGTTGGCGGAGTGGAGGGAGGATATTTCAGGCCAAGGGGAAAGTAAGAGACAAGAGAAAGAAAATGACAATTAGGGGGAAACCAGGAGAGGGAGGGACAGGCCAGTGTAGCTCTTATGGGTTGAGAGATGGACTTGACAAAGTTGATGGGGGCTGATCAGCGAAGGTCTCCAATGTGAAGCTAAGGAGTTATGGAACAATTGCAGGTTTTTAAAAGCTCCTACTGGTCTCAGATTAAAGACTGGGTAGTTCTGAATTGAATCCATCATTCCCATTGTTCAGAATAGACCAACACTTGGCAAAGTTTCAACCCCAGAACCATTTAGAAGTTCATTACAAATCTCAAAAGCTTTTTCAAATACCAAAAGGCCCCAGCACTCCATTTAAATGTAAATATACTTGAGAGTTTAAATTCTAAGATTTAAGAATGATTACGGGGAAGTGCTTGGAAATAAATGTTTGGAGGGAAAAAAATTAGAAAAGTGATGAACGGCAAGGGACCCAGGAAAGATCTGAATGCATCCTGTGCTGCAGGTTTTCGGAAATTATTTCTGCCATTGCTGCAGTTCTCTTAATGGTGATCATAAGTCAGAGAATTCAGAAGTTGATGTCAGATAGAAGGGTCATTGGACACTGAGATACAAGGGAATTAAAACTTCAGAATGAAAGTACAGCTGGGTTAGGCAGAGTGATGCTTCCAGGTGGCCATTCGAATTAGAAATTTGTCAGATCTGGATCCGTGATGAAGGGGTGACTGAGCCGACTTGGGTCCACAGAGAAGCCCTAGTCCCATCCAGATGGTGATCCTGTTTACCTGGTGATGATCCTCATTATTCTTCTGCTTCTCGGTCGCATCCATATGAGTGTACCCTTTTAGGACTTCAACAGGGAATCGGTTTTACAGAATACTGTCTGGAGACAAAGAAGATGGCAGATGCTGAGCTTCTTAATATTGCCATTTGTAAAAGAGAATACAGAAAAACCAAAGGGGCGAGGCTAAGGGTAAACTTGTCCTTGTTTATAATGAAAAAATATGCACCGTGACTATTTCTAACCCTTTCTGCTTCCTTCATCTCTGAATCAATTTATAAGACATTTAACTTTAGTTTTATTAAGTACTCTATTGTTTATGTTAATATATGCATATATGTTTATACGATATAATATTTTTCTATTTTAATAAAAACATATATTGTGTTAAACCCCCATATTTTTATGTCTCTATAAAAATATAGCTTTTAACATAAAATGCAAACAATAATTTTAGAAAATACAAAATAGGCAGTAATAATTTATCTATGAACATACCACAAAGAGGTGACAATTAATAATATGTGGTTTTATATTTTCAAGGTTTATACCATAAACATACCTATACAATGTTAAACAAAACTAGAATCTTGCTATATGCAAATAATGTTTTTAAATTGTATTGCTTATATGTCTCTATAAAACAATATGAGGATTTTTAATATACTATTTTAATTAAAAAGTAGAAGAAAACATGTTAGAGGTGGATTAATAAGCAATTTTTCATCTTATTTCTCAAAACTATTCTTATAAAGAACTTTTAAATATTAAATATGATGTGTTTTTTAAAAATATATTTTATTGCACTTTAGGTTCTGGGTTACATGTGCAGACCATGCAGGATTATTGAATAGGTACATACCTGGCAATGGGGTTTGATGCCTCCATCCCCATCACCTATAACTAGCATTTCTCCCCATGTTATCCTTCCCCAACTCCCAACACCCTACTGTCCCTCCCTTAGTACCCCCCAAGAGACCACACTGTGTGATGCTCCCCTCCTTGTGTCCTTGTGTTCTCATTGTTAAACATCTGACTGAGAGTGAGAACATGTAGTGTTTGTTTGTTCTTGTGTCAGTTTGCTGAGAATAATGGTTTCCAGATTAATCCACGTCTCTACAAAGGACACGAACTCATCGTTTTTTATGGCTGCATAGTATTCCATGGTGTATATGTGCCATGTTCTCCTTGACCAGTCTATACAAAGGACACGAACTCATCGGTTTTTATGGCTGCATAGTATTCCATGGTGTATATGTGCCATGTTCTCCTTGACCAGTCTATCATTAATGGGCAGTTGGTTGTTTCCAGGTCTTTGCTATTGTAAACAGTGCTGCAATGAACATTCGTGTGCATATGTTTTTGCATTATAACGATTTATAATCCTTTGTGTATATACCCAGTAATGAGATTGCTGGATCAAATGGAATTTCTATTTCTAGATCTTTGATGAATCGCCACACTGTCTTCCACAATGGTTAAACCAATTTACAATCCCACCAACAGTGTAAAAGTATTCCTATTTCTCCACTTCCTCTCCAGCATCTGTTGTCTCCAGATTTTTTAATGATTGCCATTTTAACTGGCATGAGATAGTATCTCAATGTGGTTTTGATTTTCGATTCCCTAATGACTGGTGATGATGAGCATTTTTTCATATGTTTGTTGGTCTCACAGATGTCTTCTTTTGTAAAGTGTCTGTTCATATTCTTCACCCACTTTTGAATGGGATTATTTGATTTTTTCTTGTAAATCTGTTTTAGTTTTTGGTAGATTCTGGATATTAGCCCTTTGTCAGATGGGTAGATTGCAAAAACTTTTTCCCATTCTGTTGGTTGCTGGTTCACTCTAATCATTGTTTCTTTTGCTGTGCAGAAGCTCTGGAGTTTAATTAGACCCATTTGTCTAATTTGGCTTTTGTTGCCAATGCTTTTGGTGTTTTAATCATGAAGCCCTTGCCTATGACTATGACCTGAATGGTTTTGCCTGGCTTTTATTCTAGGGTTTTTATGGTGTTAGGTCTTTAACCCTTCTGGAGTTAATTTTAGTGTAAGGTTTCAGGAAGGGGTCCAATTTCTGCTTTCTGCACATGGCTAGCCTGTTATCCCAACACCATTTATTAAACAGGGAATCCTTTCCCCATTGCTTGTTTTTGTCAGGTTTGTCAAAGATCAGATGATTGTAGATGTGTGGTATTGCCTCCAAGGCCTCTGTTCTGTTCCATTAGTCTATATCTCTGTTTTGGTACCAGTACCATGCTGTTTTGATTACTGTGGCCTTGTAGTATAGTTTGAAGTCAGGTAGCATGATGTCACCAGCTTTTTGCTTAGAGTTGATTTGCCTATGTGGGCTCTCTTTTGGTTCCATATGAAGTTTAAGGTGTTTTTTTCCAGTTCTTTGAAGAGGGTCATAGGTAGCTTGATGGGGATAGCATTGAATCTATAAATTACTTTGGGCAGTATGGTCATTTTCATGATATTGATTTTTCCCAACCATGAGCATGGTATGTTTATCCATCTATTTGTGTCCTCTCTTATTTCATTGAGCAGTGGTTTGTAGTTCTCCTTGAAGAGGTCCTTTATGTTCCTTGTTAGTTGTATTTCTAGGTATTTTATTCTCTTTATGGTAATTGTGAATGGCAGTTCATTCTTGATTTGGCTATCTTTAAGTCTGTTATTGGTGTATAGGAATGCTTGTGATTTCTGCACATTGATTTTGTATCCTGAGACTTTGCTGAAGTTGCTTATCAGTTTCAGGAGATTTGGGGCTGAGTTGACGGGGACTTCTAAATATACAATCATGTCATCTACAAATTGAGACACTTTGACTTCCTCCTTTCCTGATTGAATACCCTTTATTTTTTTTCTTGCCTGATTGTTCTAGCTAGAACTTCCAATACTGTATTGAATAGTATTGAGTGGTGAGAGAGAGCATCCTTGTCTAGTGCCAGATTTCACAGGGAATGCTTCCAGTTTTTGCCCATTTAATATAATATTGGCTGTGGGTTTGCCATGAATAGCTTTTGATTATTTTGAGATACATTTGGTTGATACCTAGTTTATTGAGAATTTTTAACATAAAGGGCTGCTGAATTTTGTCAAACGCCTTCTCTGCATCTATTGAGATAATCATGTGGTTTTTGTCTTTGGTTCTGTTCATGTGGTGGATTATGTTTATAGACTTGCATATGTTGAACCAGCCTTGCATCCCCAGGATGAAGCCTACTTGATGTGCTGGATAAGCTTTTTGATGTGCTGTTAAAATCAGTTTGCCAGTATTTTATTGAAGATTTTTGCATCTATGTTCATCATGGATATTGGCCTGAAGTGTTCTTTTCTTGTTGAGTCTCTGCCAGGTTTTGGTATCAGGATGATGTTGGTGCCATAAAATGACTTGGGAAGGAGTCCCTCTTTTTGGATTGTTTGGAATAGTTTCAGAAGGAATGGTACCACCTCCTCTTTGGACATCTGGTAGCATTCAGCTGTGAACCCATCCGGACCTGGGCTTTTATTGCTTTGTAGGCTATTAATTGCTACCTCAACTACAGCCCTTGTTATTGTTCTATTCAGGGTTTTGACTTCGTCCTGGTTTAGGCTTGGGAGGGTGCAAGTGTCCAGAATTTAACAATTTCTTCCAAGTTTACTGGTTTATGTGCATAGAGTTGTTTGTAGTAATCTCTGATGGTAGTTTGTATTTCTGTGGAATCTGTGGTGATATCCCCTTTATTGTTTTTTATTGCATCTATTTGATTCTTCTCTCTTTTCTTTTTTATTAACCTGGCTAGTGATCAGTCTATTTTGTTGATCTTTTCAAAAAACCAGCTCCTGGATTTATTGATTTTTGAAGGGTTTTTTATGTCTCTATCTCTTTCAGTTTTGCTCTGATCTTAGTTATTTCTTGTCTTCTGCTAGCTTTTGAGTATTTTTTTTTTATCTTGCTCCTCTAGCTCTTTCAATTTGGATGATAGGGTGTCAATTTTAGGTCTTTCCTTGCTTCTGATTTGGGCATTTATTGCTATAAATTTTTCCCTAGACACTGCTTTAAATGTGTTCCAGAGATCTGGTATATTGTGTCTTCATTCTCATTGATTTTGAAAAACATGTTTATTTCTGCTTTCATTTCATTGTTTATCCCAACAACATTCAAGAGCCAGTTGTTCAGTTTCCATGAACTTGTGCGATTCTGAGTCAGTTTCTTAATCTTGAGTTCTAATTTGATTGCAATGTGGTCTGAGAGACTGTTATGATTTCCATTCTTTTGCATTTGCTGAGGAGGGATTTACTTCCAATTATGTGGTCAATTTTAGAGTAGCTGTGTTGTGGTGCTGAAAAGAATGTATATTCTGTGTATTTGGGGTGGAGAGTTCTGTAAATGTCTATTAGGTTTGCTTGGCCCATATCTGAGTTCAAATCCTGAATATCCTTGTTCATTTTCTGTCCCGTTGATCTGTCTAATATTGACAGTAGTGTTAAACTCTCCCACTATTATTGTGTGGGAGTCTAAGTCTCTTTGTAGGTCATTGAGAATTTGCTTTATGTATCTGGGTGCTCCTGCATTGGCTGCATATATATTTAGGATCATTAGCTCTTCTTGTTGAATTGATCCTTTTACCATTATGTAATGCCCTTCTTTGCCTCCTTTGATCTTTGTTGGTTTAAAGTCTATTTTATCAGAGAGTGGTATTGCGACGCCTGCTTTTTTTTTTTTTTTTTTTTTTTTTTTTTTTTTTTTTTTTTTTTTTGTCTCACTGTTTGCTTGGTAAATCTTCCTCCATCCCTTTATTTTGAGCCTGTATGTGTCCTCGCATGTGAGATGTGTATCCTGGATACAGAACACTGATGTGTTTTGACTTTTTATCTAATATGCCAGTCTGTGTCTTTTGATGGGGGCATTTAGTTCATTTACATTTAAGTTTAATAGTGTTATATTTGAATTGGATCCTGCCATTTTGATGCTAGCTGGATGTTTTGCCCATTAGTTGATGCAGTTTCTTCATTGTGTTGATGCTCTTTACCATTTGGTACATTTTTGGAGTGGCTGGTAGTGATTGTTCCTTTCTATATTTAGTGCTTCTTTCAGGAGCTCTCGTAAGGTAGGCTTGGTGGTGACAAAATCTTTGAGCAATTACTTGTTTGTAAAGAATTTTATTTCTTTTTTTTTATTGCATTTTAGGTTTTGGGGTACATGTGAAGAAAATGCCAGATCAAGGTTGTTGCATAGGTACACACATGGCAACGTGATTTGCTGCCTTCCTCCTCTTCACCTATATCTGGCATTTATTCCCATGCTATCTCTCCCAACTCCCCCCCTCCACTGTCCCTCCCTTATTTCCCCCTGACAGAAGCCAGTGTGTGATGCTCCCCTCCCTGTGTCCATGTGATCTCATTGTTCAACACCCACCTATGAAAGAGAACATGCAGTGTTTGATTTTCTGTTCTTGTTTCAGTTTGCTGAGAATGATGGTTTTCAGGTTCATCCATGTCCCTACAAAGGACACAAACTCATCATTTTTTATGGTTGCATAATATTCCATTGTGTATATGTGCCACGTTTTCCCTGTCCAGTCTATCATCGATGGGTATTTGGGTTGGTTACAGGTTTTTGCAATTGTAAACAGTGCTGCAATGAACATTTGTGTGCATGTGCCCTTATAGTAGAATGATTTATAATCCTTTGGATATACAGGTATTGATTGACTTACGATCTATGCAACTTATGACCATTCGACTTTATGACCACAATCGCTAGCCATGACTGCTCCGTGTCTGGCAGCACAAACGTTGCCCAGCTGGGCATATGACAGTGCGGACCAGCTTCTGGCAGCACTACCATCTCCGTGTGCACCATTTCAACTGTATATATAGCCTACTCATGTTACGTCCAAATCATGTTACGACTATTCCGCAGTCCCGACCGTGGTCATAAGTTGAGCACTAGCTGTATACCCAGTAATGGGATTGCTGGGTCAAATTGGATTTCTATTTCCAGGTCCCTGAGGAATCACCACATTGTCTTCCACAATGGTTGAACCAATTTACACTCCCACCAACAGTGTAAAAGTGCTCCTATTTCTCCACATCCTCTCCAGCATCTGTTGTCTTCAGATTTTTTAATGATCACCATTCTAACTGGCATGTGATGGTATCTCAATGTAGTTTGGATTTACATTTCTCTAATGACCAGTGATGATAAACATTTTTTCATATGTTTGTTGGCCTCATGTATGTCTTCTCTTGTAAAGCATCTGTTCATAACCTTCACCCACTTTTGAATGGACTTGTTTGTTTTTTTCTTATAAATCTGTTTCAGTTCTTTGCAAATTCTGGATATCAGCCCTTTGTCAGATGGGTAGACTACAAAAATTTTTCCCATTCTGTTGGTTGCTGATTCACTCTAATAACTGTTTCTTTTGCTGTGCAGAAGCTGTGGAGTTTGATTAGGTCCCATTTGTCTATTTTGGCTTTTGTTGCCAATGCTTTTGGTGTTTTGGTCATGAAGTCCTTGCCTGTGCCTATGTCCTGGATGGTTTTGCCTAGATTTTCTTCTAGGATTTTTATGGTGTTAGGTCTGATGTTTAAGTCTTTAATCCATCTGGAGTTAATTTTAGTATAAGGTGTCAGGAAGGGGTCCAGTTTCTGCTTTCTGCACATTGCTAGCCAGTTTTCCCAACACCACTTATTAAACAGGGAATCCTTTTCCCATTGCTTGTTTTTGTCAGGTTTGTCAAAGATCGGATGGTTGTAGATATGTTGTGTTACCTCTGAGGCCTCTGTTCTGTTCCATTGGTCTATATCTCTGTTTTGGTACAATATCATGCTGTTTTGATTACTGTAGCCTTGTAGTGTAGTTTGAAGTCTGGTAGTTTGATGTGTCCTGCTTTGTTCTTTTTGCTTAGAATTGACTTGGCTATGTGGGTTCTCTTTTGGTTCCATATTAAGTTTATGGTGGTTTTTTCCAGTTCTGTGAAAAAGGCCACTGGTAGTTTGATGGGGATAGTGTTGAATCTGTAAATTACTTTGGGTAGTATGGCCATTTTCATGATATTGATTCTTCCTAACCATGAACATGGAATGTTTTTCCATCTTTTTGTGTCCTCTCTTATTTTGTTGAGCAGTGGCTTGTAGTTCTCCTTGAAGAGATCCTTTACGTTCCTTGTTAGTTGTATTCCTAGGTATTTTATTCTCTTTGTAGCAATTGTGAATGGCAGTTCATTCTTGATTTGGCTCTCTTTAAGTCTGTTATTGGTGTATAGGAATGCTTGTGATTTCTGCACATTATTTTGTATCCCGAGATTTTGCTGAAGTTGCTTATCAGTTTCAGGAGATTTGGGGCTGAGATGATGGGGTCTTCTAGATATACAATCATGTTGTCTGCAAATAGAGACAATTTGACTTCCTCCTTTCCTATTTGAATACCCTTTATTTCTTTTTCTTGCCTGATTGCTCTGGCTAGAACTTCCAGTACTACATTGAATAGGAGCAATGAGAGAGGGCATCCTTGTCTAGTGCCAGATTTCAAAGGGAATACTTCCAGTTTTTGCCTATTTAATATATTATTGGCTGTGGGTTTGTTGTAGATAGCTTTTATTATTTTGAGATATGTTCCATCAATACCTAGTTTATTGAGGGTTTTTTGCATGAAGAGCTGTTGAATTGTGTCAAAGGCCTTCTCTGCATCTATTGAGATAATCATGTGGTTTTTGTCTTTGGTTCTGTTTATGTGATGAATTGCATTTATAGACTTGCGTACATGGAACCAGCCTTGCATCCCCAGGGTGAATCCTACTTGATCATGGTGGATAAGCTTTTTGATGTGCTGTTGCAATTGGCTTGTCTGTATTTTATTGTAGATTTTTGCATCTATGTTCATCATGGATATTGGCCTGAAGTTTTCTTTTCTTGCTGAGTCTCTGCCAGGTTTGGGTATCAGGATGATGATGGTATCATAAAATGATTTGGGAAGGATTCCCTCTTTTTGGATTATTTGAAATAGTTTCAGAAGGAATGGTACCAGCTCATCTTTTTATGTCTGGTAGAATTCGGCTGTGAACCCGTCTGAACCTGGGCTTTTTCTGGGTAGTTGGCTATTGATTGCTGCCTCAACTTCAGACCTTGTTATTGGTCTATTCAGGGCTTTGACTTCGTCCTGGTTTAGGAGGATGCAAGTGTGCAGGAATTTATCTGTTTCTTCTAGGTTTACTAGTTTATGTGCAAAGAGTTGTTTGTAATAATCTCTGATGATGGTTTGGATTTCTGTGGAATCTGTGGTGATACCCCCTTTATCATTTTTTATTGCATCTATTTGATTCTTCTCTCTTTTCTTTTTTTATTAATCTGGGTAGTGATCTGTCCATTTTATTGATCTTTTCGCAAAGCCACCTCTTGGATTTATTGATTTTTTGAAAGGTTTTTGTGTCTCTATCTACTTCAGTTCTCTGCTCTTAGTTATTTCTTGTCTTCTGCTACATTTTGAGGTTTTTTTTGACCCTGCTCCTCTAATTCTTTCAATTTTGATGATAGGGTGTCAATTTTAGATCTCTCTTTGCTTCTCATGTGGGCATTTATTGCTATATATTTTCCTCTAGAGACTGCTTTAAATGTGTCCCAAAGATTCTCATATGTTGTGTCTTCTTTCTCATTGGTTTTGAAGAACATCTTTATTTCTGCCATCATTTCATTGTTTATCCAGTCAACATTCAAAAGCCAGTTGTTCAGTTTCATGTAGCTGTGCAGTTCTGAGTTAGTTTCTGAATTCTGGGTTCCAAGTTGATTGCACTGTGGTCTGAGCAACTGTTTGTTATGGTTTCCGTTCTTTTGCATTTGCTGAGGAGTGATTTACTTCCAATTGTGTGGTCAACTTTAGAGTTTGCTTGGTCCAGGTGTGAGTTCAAGTCCTGGATATCCTTATTAATTTTCTGTCTCGTTGGTCTGTCTAATATTGACAAGGTGATGTTAAAATGTCCCACTAGTATTGTGTGGGAGTCTAAGTCTCTTTGTAAGTCATTAAGAACTTACCTTATGTATCTGGGTGTTCCTGTATTGGGTGCATATATATTTAGGATCATTAGCTCTTCTTGTTGCATTGATCCTTTTACCACTATATAGTAACCTCCTTTGTCTCTTTTGATCTTTGTTGGTTTAAAGTCTATTTTATCAGAGATGAGAATTGCAACACCTGCTTTTTTGTTCTTCATTGCTTGGTAAATCTTCCTCCATCCCTTTATTTTGAGCCTTTGTGTATCCTTGCATGTGAGATGGGTTTCCTGGATACAGCACACCAATGGGTTTTGACTTTTTATCCAATTTGCCAGTCTGTGTCTTTTGATTGGGACATTTAGCCGATTTACATTTAGGGATAGTATTGTTATGTGTGAATTTGATACTGTCATTTTGATGCTAGCTGGTTGTTTTGCCCATTAGTTGATGCGGTTTCTTCATTGTGTCAAAGCTGTTTACCATTTGGTATGTTTTTGGAGTGGCTAGTACTGTTTGTTCCTTTCTATGTTTAGTCCCTCTTTCAGGAGCTCTTGTAAAGCAGGCCTGGTGGTGATGAAATCTCTGAGTACTTGCTTGTTCACAAAGGATTTTATTTTTCCTTCACTTATGAAGCTTAGTTTAGCTGTATATGAAATTCTGGGTTGAAAGTTCTTTTCTTTAAGGATGTTGAATATTGCCCCCCACTCTCTTCTGGCTTGTAGGGTTTCTACTGAGAGATCCACTGGGATTCTGATGGGCTTCCCTTTGTGGGTAACCTGTCCTTTTTCTCTGGCTACTCTTAGCATTTTTTCCTTCATTTCAACCCTGGTGAATTGGACGATTATGTGCCTTGGTGTTCCTCTTCTTGAGGAATATCTTTGTGGTGTTCTCTGTATTTCCTGGACTTGAATATTGGCCTGCCTTGCTAGGTGGGGGAAGTTTTCTTCGATGATATCCTGAAGAGTATTTTCCAGCTTGGATTCATTCTCTCTATCACATTCAGGTATGCCTATCAAATGTAGATTAAGTCTTTTCACATAGTCCCATATTTCTTGGAGACTTTGATCATTCCTTTTTACCCTTTTTTCTTTAATCTTGCCTTCTCATTTTATTTCATTGAGTTGATCGTCAGCCTCTGATACCTTTTCTTCTGCTTGGTCCATTCAGCTGTTGAAACTTGTGCATGCTTCGTGAAGTTCCCGTGTTGTGTTTTTCAGCTCCATCAATTCACTTATATTCCTCTGTAAGTTGTCCATTCTCATTAGCATTTCACCATATCTTTTTTCAAGATTCTTGGTTTCTTTGCATTGGGTTAGAATATGTTCTTTTAGCTCAGAGAAGTTTCTTATTACCCACCTTCTGAAGTCTGATTCTGTTAATTCATCACACTCATTCTCCATCCAGCCTTGTTCCTGTGCTGGTGAGGAGTTGTGATCCCTTATAGGAAGAGAGACATTCTGGGTTTTGGTGCTTTCATCCTTTTTGCACTGGTTTCTTTCCATCTTTGTGGATTTATCCACCTGTCATCTTTGAAGTTGTTGACTTTCAGATTGAGTCTGTGAGTGGACATTCAGTTTGTTGATGATGAAGTTATTTCCTTCTGTTTCTTAGTTTTCCTTCTAACAGTATGACCCCTCTGCTGTAGGACTGCTGAGGTCCACTCCAGGCCCTGCTTGCCTGGGGATCACCTGCAGTGGCTGCAAAACCATGAGTTGCTGCCAGTTTCTTCTTCTGCTATCTTTGTCCCAGAAGCATACCCACCAAATGTCAGTCTGAGCTCTGCTTTATGAGCTTACTTTTTGGATATACGGGGGTCAAGGAGCTGCTTGAGGAGGCAATCTATCCTTTATAGGAGCTCAAGTGCTGAGCTGTGGGCTCCGTTGTTCATTCAGAGCTGCTATGCAGGTACGTTTAAGTCTGCTGCAACAGAACTCATTAGCCCCCTTTTTTTCCCCGGGTGCTCTGTCCCAGGTAGTTAGGGCTTTATTTATGAGTTTCCGTTGTTTTGCTGCCTTTTTATCAGGGCTTTCCTGCCCAGCAAGGAGGCAGCCTAATCACTGTCTGCCTGCAGAGGCTTTGCTGAGCTGCTGTGTGAACTTCACTGCAGTCCTGTTTATACGGGTATAGTTGGAACTGCCTTGGCAAACCCGGCCCATCTCTGTAATGGCAGACTCTCTCTATAATGGCGGGTTGCCTCGGCAATGGTGGACTACCTCTGTAGTGGTGGAGTGCCTCAGTAATGGCATACACCCCTCCCCGACAGAGCTGGACCTTCCTGGGTTCAGCTGTGCTTTCTGTGAAACTCTCAACCCAGAGCATTTCCAATTGCTGTTTTTCTGTGGGGGTGGGACCAGCTGAGCCTGATCACCTAGCTCTCTGCCTCAGAAGCTTTTTTTTTTTAGTTGAATGGTAGACTCTCACAGGTATTCCAATTGCCTGTTGAAAAGACGCTGGGATCTGTGTGACTTCCCATGTGGCGACACACTGCACTGGCTGAAACAGCAGCACTAAGATTCGTGGCACTTTTTTGCCCAGGAATCTCCTGGCCTGGCTCCCTGTTTCAGTCCCCTTTTTAATCAGATGAATGGGTGACTCTGCCTTCCAGGAGCTCCAATCATCAGCTAAAATGGTGCTCAGAACCCTGTATTTGGAGAACCACCACGCCAGGGTGCTGGCAAAGCAGCGTGCCAGCCAAACCAGCTGCACTAGTGACCCATTGGGCTCCTCCACCTGGGAATATTTTGGTCTGTGGGCAATAAAAATCCATCTGGAAATGCGGCATCCACTCACCCTCTGTGCTTTCACTGGGAGCTGCGATACTGAGCTGCTCCTAATTGGCCATCTTGGATCCTCCAGAGTTTTATTTCTTTTTCATTTATGAAGCTTAGTTTGGCTGTATATGCATTTCTAGGTTGAAAGTTCTTTTCTTTAAGGATGTTGAATATTGGCCCCCACTCTCTACCAGCTCGTAGGCTTTCTGCTGAGAGATCCACTGGGATTCTGTTGGGCTTCCCTTTGTGGGTAACCTGACCTTTCTCTCCGGCTGCTCTTAGCATTTTTCCTTCATTTCAACCCTGTTGAACCTGACGATTATGTACCTTGGGGTTGCTCTTCTTGAGGAATATCTTTGTGTTGTTCTCTGTATTTCCTGGACTTGAATATTAGCCTGTCTTGCTAGGTTATAGCAGTTCTCCTGGATAATATCCTGAAGAGTGTTTTCCAACTTGGATTCATTCTCTCTGTCACATTCAAGTACACCTGTCAAACATAGATTAGGTTTTTTCACATACTGTTTGTCATATATATAGAATATAATTTATTGAAGCATTGCTGAGATGTGAAATGTATAGGTTGTTTATCATCAGGTATTAGTATGAAAAATATTGTGGTGAATATAACTTTGGTACATCTTTAAATTCCAATCTAAATTCTCAAAGTAGACTACAAAAATGATCCTTACAGACTTAAGAAAAAAAAAAAGCATAAGTGAAAGTATTAATGCCTACTGCCATATTGGTTTGTAACATATTACATAATTTTTAATACTTGCAAGTCATGAATAGGACTACTTCAATACACATCTTCAATGCATCTGTTAGTTTTCTTCAAAATGCCACTTTGACAATAAATATTACATTTTTATTGTTATTTAATTGACAATTACTTGATTGCCAGTGAGGCTGAAGTATTTTTATATGTTGTCCACTTATTAACCTGTGTATTAGTAGTTTTAATAATGATTTTCAATGTATGATTATGAAGGTACTATGTTTCTTTAATAATTTTATAACACAACTACATAATGGGCAACAAAGTTTTATCTCTAAACTCACCACATGAATATGACAGCTGTTATATGCCAGCTTATGTTTTTTCAGTTTTATACCACAACCACATTGACACATTAACTCACAAACAATCATTGACAAAACTGGAATACCATGTATAAAAGGTAATCTTATGTTTTTGCTTAACCTGAGGGTTTCAGCATTTCTTCCATTATTAAATATTTTGTTAAAGCACAGTATTAATGTTAAGTAATGCATATGTCTTCATATTAGTGTGTCACTACATATTTAATTAAATCACAGTATCATATGTTTGTATTTTTCATCCTCTCACTGTCATGGATATCCTGGTGCACAGAAGTTTAAATGCAAAGAGATGGAAGACAAAATTTTTCTTCTCCAAAATTCAACAAAACTATTTTGATAGCATTCAAATATGCAAATAACATTTAGAGACAATAATGGAAGATAAGTTACAAAGCCAAGTTTCAAATAGACTTTGTTTGGATCATTTAAACAACAGAAGAAGCCTTGTTGATTCTGCATTTGTTCTCCCTGGGATTAATGTTTTTCTCACTTTTACTACTAAAGAATGTTTCTTCTCATCTCAAAACTGCTGGTCTTCCTGCCTCAGGATTCCCTCCTCCACAAAATGTTTACCCTCATCATGATAGATCTGATCTTAAAAATATTTTGCTTTTATACGACATACTTGTATAATATGCATTCACTCTGAAACAATCTCCCTTTTAAAAATACCTCCTATAACTTATCATTTATTCCTTGACTAGGCTTTCTTTCTTTTCACAGAGTGTATTGCCACCTAATATTATATTATATGATTTTTTAACTACTATGCTGTGTTTATTTTCTATCAGATTCTCAACTAGCATAGGTTAGAGAAGTAGTTTGTTTGATTAATCATTGAATTTTCAAAACCTGAAAACTATTCCTAACATAGAACAAATTGCCTAAAAGTATATTATTCACCTGTAGTTTTCTTTTTATTTCAATTGGGTCTTTGCCAGGTTTTGGTATAGGGTGATGCTAGATTCTTAGAATGGGTTATAAATGAGTCCGTCCTTCTCAATTTTTTGAAATAGTTTCAGTAGTATTAGTACTAGCTCTTCTTTGAATATGTATGGTGGAAGTCAGCTGTGCTCCATCCAGCCCTGGACTTCTTTTTGTTGGTAAGTTTTTATTACTAATTCAATTTTAGAACTGATATTCGTCTGTTTTGGGCTTCAATTTCTTCCTGATTCAATCTTGGGAGGTTGTGTGTTTCCAGGAATTTATCAATTTTCTCTACATTTTGTAGTTTGTATGCATAGAATTGTTCATAATAGTCTCAGAGAATCTTATGCATTTCTGTGGGATTACTTGTAAAGTCATCTTTCTTATTTATGATTATACTTATTTGGATCTTCTCTCTTTTTTTCTTTGCTAATCTTACTAGTGGTCTACCAATGTTGATAATCCCTTCAGAGGAACACTTTTGTTTCCATTAATTCTTTGTATGGATTTTTGAATCTCAATTTTGTTCAGTTCTGCTCTGATTTTAGTTATTTACTTTCTACTGCTAACTTTGGGATTAGTTTGCCTTGTTTTTCCTGTTCTGCTATGTGTGATGTTAGCTTACGGATTTGTGATTATTTTAATTTTTTTGAAGTAGTTATTTCACGCTTTAAACTTTCCTCCTAACACTGATTTTGCTGCATCCCAGGGATTTTGGTATGTTGTATCTCTGCATCCTGATGATCATAGACACAAAAATTCTTAATGAAATACCAGCAAACAAATCCAGCAGCACATCACAAAGTTAATTCACCATGACCAATTATGTTTTATTCCTAGGATATATGGGGGATTCAAAATACACAAATCCATAAATTTGATTCAACACATAAATTGAATTAAAAACAAAAATCATGTGATCATCTCAATAGTTGAGAAAAAAAATTCCTCAATAAAATCCAAGATAGATCCCTTCATAATGAAAGCATTCAATAAGGTAGGCATCAAAGGAACGTAGTTCAAAATAAATAAGAGTCAGGCAACATCATACTGAATGGAAAAAAAGCTTAAAGCATTCCCTTGGAGAACTGGAACAAGATAAGGATTCCTATTCTCATCACTTCTATATAAAATAGTACTGAAAGTCCTAGCCAGAGCAATCAGGCAAGAGAAAAAAATTAAAAGCATCCAAATAGGAAAAGAACAATTCAAACTCTCCTTCAGGGACGATATGCCTAAAAAACCCTAAAGACTCAACAAAATGGTTCCTAGAACTGATAAACAACTTTAGTAAAGTTTCAGGATGTGAAACAAATGTACAAATATCAGAAGCATTTCTATACACCAGTAATGTTTAAGCTGAGAACCACATCAAGAACTCAATCTCATTTACAATAGCCACAAAAAATAAAATACATACAAATATATATAACCAAGGAGATAAAAGATATCTACAAGAAGAGCTACAAAATACTACTCTTATAAATTATATATGACACAAGTAAATGGGAGTATATTCCATGTTTATGGATTGGAAAAATAAATATTAAAATGACCAAACTGCCCAAAGCAATTGATAGATGTAATGCTATTCCTATAAAACTGTCAAAGTCATTTTTCAGAGAATTTAAAAAGTCTCAAATTCATGTAGAACTAAAAAAAAAAAAAAAAGAAAAAAAAGAAAGAGAGAGAAAAAAAGAAAAAACCTGAATAGCCAAAGTAATCCTAAGTAAAAAGAACAAAGTTAAGGTATCACATTACTCAACAAACTATACTATAAGGCTACCATAACCAAAACAGCATGGCACTGGTACAAAAACACATACATGGAGCAATGGAACATAATGAAAACCCAGAAATAAAGCTACACACCTACAGCTAGCTGATCTTCAACAAAATCAACAATAATAAGCAATGGGAAAGAGTCTCTCTATTGAATAAATGGTGCTGAGATAGCTGGCTAGCCCATATGCAGAAGAATAAAACTGGACCCCTACTTTTCACCATATACATAAATTAACTCAAGATGAATTACAGATTTAAATCTAAGACATCAAATTGTAAGAATCTCAGGAGCAAACCTAGAACAAATAAGATGCCTAAACCTCAACATCATGCAATACACCCATGTAACAAACCTGCACATGTATCTCTTAAATCTAAAATAAAAGCTGAAATTTTAGAATAAGCATGATGTGATGTTGAGAAGAATGTACATTTTGCTGACTTGGGTGGAGCATTCTGTAGATGTCTATTAGGTCCACTTGGTCCAGAACCGAGTTCAAGCCATGGATATCCTTACTAATTTTCTACCTCACTGATCTCTCTAATATTGGCAGTGGGGTGTTAAAGTCTCCCACTATTATTGTGTGGGAGTCTAAGTCTCTTTGTAAGTCTCTAAGAACTTGTTTTATGAATCTGGGAGCTCCTATATTGGGTGCATATATATTTAGGATAGTTAGCTCTTCTTGTTGCATTGTTCCATTTACAATTATGTAATGCCCCCTTTGTCTATTTTGATCTTTATTCGTTTAAAGTCTGTTTGATCACAGACTAGGATTGGAATTTCTGTTTTTTTTTCCTTTCCATTTGCTTAATAAATATTTCTCCATCCTTTTATTTTGAACCTATGTATGTCTTTGAACATGAGATGGGTCTTCTGAATATAGCACACTGATGAGCCTTGACTCTCTATCCAATTTGCTAATCTGTGTCTTTTAATTGGGGCACTTAGTTTATTTACATTTAAGGTTAATATTGTTATATGCAAATTTGATCCTGTCATCATGATGCTAGCTGGTTATTTTGCACGTTAGCTAATGCAGTTTCTTCATAGTGTTGATGGTCTTTACAATTTGGTGTGTTTTTTCAGTGGCTAGTACCAGTTGTTCCTTTCCACGTTTAGAGCTTCCTTCAGGAGCTCTTCCTCATTTTCACAAATACTCCTCCTAATAATTACTGTGAATATTTCTCATATCCAAGCCCTTTCTCTGATTCAGCTTTTCCTGACTTTGGGCTACAGACATTATGGTTCCTTATATTCACAGGCATCTATGGGATGGGCACCTTCTTCCTTGGAGTCTTTTGAATATGGATTAGTGCTGGTCTTATAGGTCACAGTTACACATACTTTCTGCCATGCCTCCATTGCTTTCTCAGCCACAATCATCAGAACACCCAACCCTCACTTTCTGGCCATTTGCATTCACTTTGGCTTGTGTAAGTGCCTCACCATATCCTTCATCCACTCAAGATATCCAACATCATTAAATCCAAGTAGAAATAGCCAATAATAGCTACACATGTGTGTTAAATGACTGAATCATGAACAATAAGTAGATGAATGAATGACTAAATAACTAAAGGGTTTTTTTATAAAAATGAAAAATAAATCAAATGAATAAATTTTGCATAAGGTGAATTTTTTAGCAGAAGAAATTCTTTACTACTTTGATCAATTTTGACCTGATTTCCAAAGCTAGAGTCCTCTTTTATTTGGAGGGTTTGTTATTTTCAGTGATGTGAAATAATTACTTATTTGATTATTTTTCTGCATTTTTATAAGGCCACTATGCTAAAAGGAGATCCAGTTAATTGTATAGCTCTCTTCTTGGTCCTAGATACAATGTTCAGTACTTTCCCCCAAACTCTTTATAAAGCATGCAGACTAATTTAGAAAGTGTAATTTCTGATAATTATATCTAATGTTTATTGAGTATCAACTATGTGACAGGCATTGCATAAACTCATTTAGTTTTCACAAGAACCTTACATCATAGAACACGAATCAGGATAGACTACATTATTCTAAGGTAATAAACTAACTCAAACTCTCAGGGACTTAGCACAGCTAATCTTTATTTCTCATTCATGATACCTGTTAATGAATACAGGCAAAGGATGCTGAACCGCAGTTACTCAGAGACCCAAGTTCATAGGTGCTCTTTCATATTACATCTACTTCATCTGGAAAATGTGCCCCTACCATTATCCTAGTAGAGGAAAAGAGAGTGTGTATTTTTTCTCAGAACAATCTACCTTTACAGGATTTGAACTGGTGCCATGTTTGCAATAGAGGATGGGTCCAAGTAGAACTAAAGAGCCAATTTCAAGCACATTTATCACATATTTGCAATGACCTTGGCATTCTTGCTTTGATGTGGTACGCAAAGAAGAATTTAGTTAGATCTTTTGATGGTTATATATCTCACCAAAATTTTATAGTTGATTATTTTTATAACATTTCAGAAATTTCTTCACCTCCCCAAATCCTATTACTTTTGTTTTAGAATCAGCAATGTTGTCTTCTGCTTATATATCTTTTGGAATTATGTGAACTTGAATTTTGCTTTAGCTACTTAAATTGTACAACATTTGACACAAGAACAGAAAATCAAACATCACATGTTCTCACTCATAAGCAGGTGTTGAACGATGAGAACACATAGACACAGGGAGGGAAGTGGCACACACTGTCTGCTGGGGGGGATGGGGAAGGACAGTGGAGGGTAGGGAGTTGGGAAGGAATAACATGGGGAGAAATGACTGATACAGATGATAGGGATGGATGCAGCAAACCACATTGCTATGTATGCACCTATGCAACAATCCTGCATGTTCTTCACATGTATTCCAGAACCTAAAGTGTGATAAAATATATATATTTTTTAAAAACAACATTTTTACATTACTTTTTTTCTCAGTGACCCCCATTTTTTTATGTAAAACATTTAAAAAATTGCCCCATATGACTGCGGCTAGAATTACATGTAAAAAAGTATGTACTATATATGCATAAAATGCATGTAAAAAATTATCTGGCATATGTAAGACACATAATTGATGCTCAATAATGTTACCCATTCTTAATATTATATAGCCAAATATTAACAGATTTTTGTAAAAGTGTTTTGAGAATTATATTTATAGAATGTAGATGGTCTATATGATAAAAAATTCAATTAATAGTCTCTCTTTTACAGAACTCATAAACCAAAGAGAAAATGTTATGTTTAAAGTAAATATCGAATAAACTGATGCTAAAATACTTCTTAGAATTCAGCCTTTGGAGTCTTAACTTTTGGCAAAGGACTAGAGGTTTTGGTACTTTTAAAAGTGTTATTTTGTTTTTAATTGACATATAATAATTGCATATATTTAAGGGGTACTATGTGAATTTTTCATCCATGCGTATATTGTGTAAATATCAAAACAGGTTAGTTGGCATATTCATGACCTCAAACACTTATTATTTATTTGTAGTAATAACATTCAAAGTCCTCTCTTCTTGCTACATTGAAATATATAATACATTACCTTTTGTATTTTTACATTCATATTGTTGTAATTTAAGAAACTGCTAAAGCTGAAATAAGGAGTTTCTGATGATTTAAATAAAGATCCTGTGAGATTTCCAAATACACTTTTAAGATATTAAAGAACACTAAGAAGATGATTTTTGAATAATTATCAAAAATGTGTGGCCTCTTCTACCAGCATGGTAAGCTTCACCATATTCTAACTTATTCAGCAGATCTTGATAATATAACTTGGAGAGCACCTTGATACTTTTAAAAAATCTATCAAATTGCAAGTATTTTCTTTTTTTTTAACTCAGAGATTATACTTCTGGAATGTATACAATTTATACATTCATGTCCTTTTGAGATCATATTACAAGTTAATTTCACAGCATTATGTATTAAAACAAGATAGTGAAAGTAATTTAAATGTCTATCAATATGGTTACTGGTTAAGCTACATTTAAAGCATGGAAAACTAAGACATTTTTAATTGTTCATTGAATAACTGTTAGTTTCTTTTCAACCATTTCTTAAATCAGTTTAAAAAAAAAGTAGTCTCTTATATTCAATCAAAAATTATCTCTTGGTAAAACTTTAACTGAGTTTACAGTCCACCAATGGGGCATATCATGTGAAACTTTAGAATACATGAGATTTGATGTTGCAGTGAAATATCCCCATAGAAATACCACAGGTTTTTTGAGCTTAGTGTTCTTCTACTTGGAGCTGTTTTATCCTCAGAGCTTTCAATAATGACTATATAATTTAAGTTTGAGCTTATCTATCATCCCCTCAATGTAGATCTACTTTTACTCTTATACATTCTTGGTAGGGATATAAAATGATACATTCATTTTATAAATACTGTTTGGCAATTTCTAAGAGAGGTAAGCATATACCAACAGTATGACCCAGTAATATCATTCTTGGTTTATATCCAGGAGAAAGGAAGACATATGTTTCCCAAAATACATGCATAAGAATGTTTATAGTAGTTTTATAATAACCAAAAACTAATAAAAATGGAAAAGCCACTATAATCTTAGCTTTAAAAACTCAGTATAATTATCAACTCCCCTTAAATTCATGCATATATAATTTTAACATGATCTCAATAAAAAGATCAACAATTATGCTAAACAATGTTCATATTTTATATTTTACATATAATTTATATTTTACTATTATGGCACTTATATGGATAAATGAATATGAATGGCAAAAAATACTCTGAAAATTAAAAGTAATGAGGAAGAAATAGCTTCACCAGATACCATAATATCTAATGAAGCCTCCATATTTAATATTGTATGTTACTAAAACATGAATAGATGGAACAGATTTAAAAGTCCGATAATGAACCCAAAGGCATACAGAAGTTGGCACACAGAAATCTGAAATGTAATAAAGTTGGAATCTCAAATCAGTGAGAAAACAATAGTCATCAATAAATTGGGAATAATAGATCAGTGAGCTGAAAAAAAAAAGTAAAACCTTACATGACATCTTACATCAGAAAATAATTCAAAATAAATAAAAAAATTGTTAATTAAAAATGAAAGCATTCTTCAGTAACTTTCTAATTGGAATGTCTCTGAACTATTATTTGAAATCTAGGCGATATAAAAAAGTATTAAAAATTAAAGGCCTAAAAGCTAAACGCTGTCTTATAACAAGAAAGTTGTTTTTAAAAGGACCGTGACAAGCTGGGAAAATGTTTACAACTCCTATTACTGCAAAGATATTGCTAAACAGTTTCAACAGTGATTGTGTTACAGGACCTTTGGAGAGTCACTGTTCTGGCCAGAAACCCCTGTGCAGCTGCTGCAGGGGGGTGGGCAGCACCAGGTGCTGACACACACCAGCTCTCTGTGACCTATGGCAGAACCAGGTGTATGGCAGAACCAGGTGCATCACAAGCAGCTTCCACAGCTGGCACCGGGGAACATGGCGGTTCCTGGAAGCTTCGAGACTCCAGGAAACAAAGGACCCCTAGGAAGAAGTCACAGTCCTGGCTCAAGTAATCTCTCAGGTCTGGGATCCCCAAAGGGCCGCAGCTCTTCTCCTCTTCTCTTTGCATGCAATGTGGCAAGCAAGGGGCATGTCTCAAACCTGTTTGTGTTATAGTTGAGTTCTTGTCCTGTGACTAGGAAGAATAAGGTACACAGACAAGTGGAGGGTGAGCAAGAGGAAGAGGAGCTTTATTAAGTGTTAAAACAGCTCAGAGGGAACCCACAGGGGTTAGGTCCTTTCTGCAGCCAGGGTGTTCTGATGAGTTTTCAGCTATCAGCAGAGAGGGTAGCTTCTCTCTGATGCTGATCATCCTGTCTTCTGCAGCTCTAGAGGCGGCCCTAGAGTAGGTGTCTCCTATTTGCAGGCTGGTTGTCCCATAGTCTCTACAGCCATCAGCAGAGAGGGTAGCTCCTCTCTGCATCTGGTCGTCCATCATTTCTCTATCCTCCATTCTGCTCGGGCTGAGCTTTGGGTTTATATGATCCTCAGAAGGGAGGAAGTGCAAGCCAGTTGGTCCATGAGTGGCCATGGGTGGGTCCAGAAAGGACACCACAAGTTCCCACTATGATCCCTGGAACTAGCAGCCTGGCCCCCAGCCTTCAGGCCCTCTGTGGCCTGAAGATGAGGCCTCACTGGGGACTCACATCCTTCCACCCAGTATCCTGTCTCCTGCAGCCCTCCATGGTGCCCAGGCTGCTTGAGTCAAGGGGCACCTCCATGTCATAGCTGAGCTGCCCGGAACCCCTCCCTTGGGTTCCTCCCCACCAAAGTCTGGAGGAAGCCTAGGCAGCAGGCGGCTGGTGTGTCAGTGCTGCCCCAAGTGTGGGCTGTGACAACCCTGCTCTGAGATCAGAGTTGGTGCCAGGAGTTGAGAGAGGCCAGGCAGTGGGAGAAGTCACCTCTAAAGCTGCAAGGGCAAGAGCACACAGAGGCCCAGTTTCACAGCCTGACTTGGAGGGCAGGGCTGCTGCCTGCTCCCAGGTTTCACTAGTGCAGTGGAGCATGTAGCCTCAGCTGTGCCCACTTGCAGCCTGGGGAAGGGGCTCCAGGTCCTGTGTGAGCTCCTCCCATGACACCCTCACTGCCCCACACCACCCGCCCCTGCCCCCACACACATGCTCAGGGGTGGCCTAAGGTGGAGCGAATTGTGAGCCCAGGGCCCATTGGGAGTGTCAGGCTTGCCCGTCACCCTGAAGCGAAGCAGACCCCAGGGATGTGTCCCAGCCAGCCCTCGCAGAGCCTCCTTTGGAGGAAAAGGAACCCTGTACCTTCAGCAGGTGCAGGGTTCTGCTGTCTTCTGTTTGTCTTCTGTTTTTGTTTTGTTTTGTTTTGTTTTTTTCTCTTTGTCTTCTGTTTTCAGAAGTTTCACTGTAATGTTCCCAGGACTTATTTTATTTATCCTGCTTGGGGTTTGCATAGCATGGTGACTGCACCACTGGCTGGGTCCCCCAAGTAGGTGCTGCTTCCACTTCCTGCTCCAGCCCCTGAAGTGCAATCCCACTTTCATAAACTGGGCCCAGCCCCCACTCTTTATGTGCAAAGTGGCACCACCCCAGGCCCAGCTCTGCCTTGGGGCCCTCCTCTGCCCAACTGCACTGCTCCCTACTTCACCACCGGGTGACCTGGTCGGTCCCCATTGCAGTGGCCCCCAGGAAGGTGGGCTCTTGGGGGCTGTCTGCCTCCTCCACACACCCTCTCTGTAGCAGCTGGTGTGATGACAGTGGCTCTCCAGGCAGCCCATGCTGCTATGAGTTGTACCAATTGGCACTCCCACTTGCAATGTAAATGTGACTTGCAGGTGCTCCACATCCTATCCAACACTTAATATCACCAGTGCTTTAAACGTACCCTTTCTCGTTGATGCACAGTAATCTTTTATTATGCTTTAATTTGCATTTCCTTAATAATAATAATAATAATAATAATAATAATAAAGCTATGTTGAATTCCATTCTATATGTTCATTTAGATATCTTTTCTTTTCTTTTCTTTTTTTTTTTTTTTTTTTTTTTTTGAGACAGAGTCTTGCTCTGTCTCCTAGGCTCAAGTGCAGTGGCACAATCTCAGCTCACTGCAACTTCTGCCTCCTGGGTTTAAGCTATTCTCCTACCTCAGCCTCCCTAGTAGCTTGGCTTATAGGTGCCTACCACCACACCAGACTAGTTTTTGTATTTTAAGTATTGACAGAGTTTCATCATGTTGACCAGGCTGGTCTTGAACTCCTGACCTCATGATCTACCCACGTTGACCTCCTAAAGTGCTGGGATTACAGTAGATATCTTTTCTTGTAAAGTCTCTGTTCAAATCTTGAATGGGTCTTTTGCTGACAAAATCTTTCAGCATTTGTTTGTCTAAGAAAAGTGTTTCTTATACTTTCATGTTTCCAAGATACTTAGTTTCTGATTATAGAATTTTAGTTTGGCTTTTTTTTCTCTGTTACATTAAATGTGTTACTCAATTTTTGTATCATTTCTGCGGTTTCTCTAGAAAATTCATTTTCAAGTCTTGTATTTGCTCCTTTGGTGGCAGTGTGGCTTTTTCTCCCCATTTTCTTTAAATTTTTCTCTTTGTCTTCTGTTTCCAGAAGTTTCACTATAATGTGTCCAGGTCTTATTTTATCTATTCTGCTTGTGGTTTATATAGCTACTTGAGTTTGTGTGTTGTTATCTTAATCAGTCTTTCATAACTCTGAGGCCATTGTCCTTTTAAATATTATTTCTAATTTATTTTATGCCTCCTATCTAGTACTTTCATCACACACTTGGAAAACGCCTTGAGAATATTCCATGATTCTCCTGCACTTTGTTTTGTTTTTCCATTATTTTATTGTTTGTGCTTCTGTTTGGGTACATTCCCTCTTGGTTTGTCTTTGAAGTTATCAATCCTAATATCTTCAAACATCTGTGTCCTGCCTGTTGCTAATTCATCCAATGAGTTCTTAATTCCTGCTACACACACACACACACACACACACACACACACACACACACACACGCACACACACATACATGCACACACACACATATACACACACACACACACTTATATCTAGGTTATCCATTTAGGCTTGATGTAGATTTTATTTGTTCTTTTGAAATTATTTGTCTTTTAATCTATTTTTACCTGCTTTTGCCTCCACTTTCTTTATACGGTAATCCTAGTTACTTTTAAATCATTTCTACTAACTCTATTATTTGGATCGTATATAGATTTGTTTGTAATTTGTGTTTATTTTTTCATTATCAATCACACCTTTCTTCTTTGTGTATTTAATTTTTTTTCTATTATGTGCTAGACATAAGGTTTCAGAATATTGTAAGAGTTCCTAATGATATCATACATCAGAGAGGGATTCTCCTTTCTCCTGTTATGTAGATGGAGTGAGTTGCTAATGACCTCAGTTTAAACAGGGGTTGTTCTGGATAATGGCTGAGTGGCTTTCTATTCCTCAGATATGGCATTTCTGGGATGTTTCTGCCTGACAAGTTTCTGCTTCTTCATCCCTAAATAGATGGTGAGAAATAAATTTCTGTTATTCAGAGGATTTTAACTTCCCATCTCACACATTTACACAAGCTAAGAAGTGTAAGGAAGAGAACAGTTCCTTGTGGCAGGGACACAACTCTAGAAGGACTCTGTCCCTAGCCCCTTGAGGCTGAAAGAGGTATGATTCTGCCTTTTGGAAGCTGTGGCTTCAGTCTCCCATTATTCCCAATAACGAAACAAGTGTCCCAAGAGGACCAATTGCCAAGAATTTGAACTTCTGGTTTCCAAACAGTTGTATAAGTCCTATATGATTTTTAGAAGTTCCAGAGGTTCCTCTTCCCATTAGTAGACTCCCATCATAATTTCTCTTTCTCTCAGAAGAGATTCATTTGCCTGGAGAAGCATAATGCCCATCTGTACTCAAATTTAGCTAAGGGCCCAGGGAAGAAAATAGCCGTTGACATTAGCTTACCTATGAAGTACCCTTTATCCTACAAAATATTATTCATCTTGACTTTATTGCTTCTACAACTCTCCTCTCAAATATTTAATTTTTATTTTATAGATATAATTAAAGATACAATTTTGCAAGTCAACACTTTTTTCTAGTTGTTGCAATGTGAACATTGGCCTAAACTATCATATTCTTTCAAGATCCACAAGCTGGAGACATTATTTTCATTTGTCAGATTGTTAAGAAAATAAAAAAATTTTGGTAACACACTATGTTGGAAAACTGTGAAGAAATAATATTAATATATTGCTGATACAACCCACATGGAGGGCAAGCTGTTACAGAGATTAATATTGCAAATACTTTTCCTTTGATCCAGCAATTATACTTCTAGGAACCTTACACATATACTTTCAAAATGACATACTATAAGAGTATTTATTAAAATATTATTTCTAATAGCAAAAGATTAGAATCAATCCAAGTGTCCATTAGTAGGATTGGAGAATTGAATGAAACACTAAGCTAACAAATTATCACAGAAATTTTTTTGTCAAATAATATAAAAGATAACTAAGATTTATTGTTAGTTGGTAAGATCAATGTGCCAATAAGAATGTGAAGACGTTAGTGTCCGTAGAAACTGCATAATTTACTGATTATATATTTGAATGTAAGTGTATGAAAAATGGCTGAAAGTACACAAGAGCCTAGTGACATTGAACATCAATTAAGGGATGAAAGAATAAAAACTGAATAGAAAAAAAATGGAGTATAGAAAGAAAATTTTTACTATATAGTTTTATAGATAGTTACACTGTGTAAATTAGTAGCTCATTCAAAAAATTTAATATATACATTACAAATAATAAAAATGGTAAAGTTTAAAATAGTTTAAAGAGAATAAGTAATATCGCAAATTGCATTTAAACACGTACAAGTTGTCATGACTCCAGAATTGTGAAGTTTGTATTTTTCTAAAACTGATGAAAATTTGGAGAAATACAGAGAATGGACTATGAGCCAAAGAAATGAGGATCAAAAATACACAAGTGACATTTGACTTTCCTCAGGTACATCAGCAATCTTCTAAAGCTTCTCATAACAAAACTACACTTCCTTAAGAGAAAAGAAACAAACACTTAATAACCCAAGTCTCCATGAATCCCACTTAAACAACCAAATTGTATTTTTCAGTATTGCTTTTCAGAGTAAACCTCCTAGAAGGTGAAGACATTTCTAGATAAAATAGGTAATATGCTTCATCAAATTACCAGAGAAGACTTGTTGCAAATGTAATGAAACTTCGAGGCAATAGGCCAACTCATCCATGAAAAAGAAAAGATTACACGCCACGGGAGTGAGCATTTTAGAAACAAAGTTTGCAAAGAGTGTCTCCAGCCTGATATTTCTCCGTGGAATATAAAGATGACTATCTTGGCTATTGTCAAAGAAGGATCTTGCAACTATTCATTCTTAATATTTTGACGGTGTATCAGAATCCAATTACTTGTCTCTCAATGCCTCAGGATTCTCTAAGTATTCTATTTTGCTTGAGAGAGCACTGGTTTGAGATGAGGTGATGGAGATTCCAATCTGAGCTGTGCCATTAGATGGCCTTGGGACAATCTGCTTTTCCTCTATGTGCATTCATTTCTTCCCCTGGAAAATAAGGTTTGGATCTAGGTTATCTCTATAATGCCTTCAGGATTCACATACTATAATTCTACACATGGAAAGAAATAAAACAAATGAAGGTCCTTAAAAGTGAGCAGTTCAAGTAACACCATTCATTATGTCAAAATGCATAGAGCAGATTACATAGATTAGTTGGTTCACGTTCTTGGAAGCAAGTTGGATTGGAGTCTGGTTGAGTCAGTTTCCCTCTAGGTTTCAGGAGTCTTAGTTGTAGAATAAGGAAATTGGAATAGATAATTTTAGAATGTTTTAAAGAAGACACTTTCTTCATGAGCTTGAAGTAAATGTGTTGGAGAACACTTTGGCCTTGGTCATTTTATGATTTTATTCATATAAACCCATTATGAAGGCAAAAAGCCTTAAGTTAAATCACTGTAAGTCCATATTTTATAAACTCTATTTGGACCCAAAGTGCCCAAACATTGAGGGTACTCTCCCTCTGCCTCTTTCTCCCTTCCAATTCAACTAATCCTGATCTGTACCTGCAGGGTGGGAGTACAAAAAATGGAGAAAGAGAAAAATCTGGAGGCTTCAGCATCTCTCGGCATGCATCTAGACATGAGCAGAAAATGAGAGCTATAGAATATTCAATGTAATCTTTTTTCACGAACTAGAAATCTCTCAGAGTTAATACAATATTGTCTACTCTTTAGTTATTAGTAGTTCAAAGAATCATCTCTCCTAGTGTCTCCTTCCTTTCGATTTAGCTAACCTGTATGCAACACTTAACTAGCTGCCTATGTATTATTCTAGTACCTTCCTTTATCCATCTTACTTAGTCTTCATAACAAACCTGAAATGTTAGTATTTTAAGTTCCATTTACAGTTGAGAAAACCACAATTTAGAGAAGCTAAACCTCTAGCTGAGGTTACACAGTTATCCCCAGGCTACCAGTAGCAGACTCAAGTTTCAAAGTCAAATTTATAAATTCCAAAGACCAGGTTTCAAATCATTGCATTGTGGTAGATAATGGAAACATTATCTATTATTATCCTCATTTGTTTTACATCTCCCTCACTATCTGAGTTTTCACTATCCAAATATGTTCTGCAGCAATTTGCAAAAATGTTTTATCAAAAACTCAGCATCCAGATTGAAAAGCCACTCTAACGAATTTGTCATGCATGCACGTGTTTATGTTGTTTGCCAGTCTAGGCTAGATGAGGCAGAGTATACTGAAGCCTTATCTCAGTTATTCTTCCCACAAGACTACATCAAGAGCTTATATTGCTCTAATGTGTCATGCTTTAGTAATATCATCTTCTCCACATTATTAAGAGAAAATGTTTTAAAGAAGGTGCAAAAAACCAGTGAGTAATATAAGAAAACTGAATAGACTAACAGACATTTAATTAAAAGGCCTAGAAAAGTCTATGCATTAGGGGAAAAGTTGGAGGTGGTAAAGTGAATATAAGAAGAAGAAAAGCTGCCATTCTCCCCTAAACATATTCCAGTAAGGCCCCCACCCTATCCCACCAATGAGACAAAGATAATCAGTGACACCGGTGACTTCATATGTCAAAATAAGCAGTTAATGTTCCATCACTGTTTGACTCAGCCTTTCATCAGCATTTGACACAGTGATTTGATTCTTCCTTCCTGAAATATTTTCTTCACTTAGCTTCCAGAATAGCATGTTCTCTTGGCTTTCTTCTAAAGTGGCTACTGCGTCTCATCTTTCCAATGTCTGTTAAATCTCAATCTTCAGTCTAAATCCATGTTATACTTTATCCAAGCTATCTCTGTACTTTTATTCCTACCTGCTCTGAAAAAAAAAAAAGACTTGTGCGTAGCATTTGTTGATATTTGTGGTGCAAACGCTCCCACCTTCACCAATTTTAAGCCACCATTGTGACTTGTAACATTGTCTTTTTTGAACCTGTAGTATTAGAGTCTATAAAACTATTGGAAATATCAACTATGTACTTGAGCTCTCCCTGAATGCCAAATAGTCCTCTCGAACATAATATGTACAAAATACAGTTATTAAATTATCTCTTCCCTAAACCTGCTCCTTTACTAACATTCTTGCAAAAATGTTTTATCAAAAACTCAGCATCCAGATTGAAAATCCACTCTAATGAATTTCATAAATGGCACCACTGTTTATCCAATTTCTCATACAAAATTATTGGCAAAAGCCTACCACTTTCCCTGTTAACCTTCAGAGGTGAAAGAAACTACTACTAGAAATCTGGAGGTTGAATTATAGTAATGCACTGCATAATGACATTTCAGTCAACAGCAGACTTCATTTATGATAGTGGTCCCGTAAGATTATGATACTGTATTTTTACCTTCTCCGTGTTTAGAGGCAGAAATACTATATTGCAGCATTCAATATTGTAACATGCTGTCGGAGTTTGTAACCTAGAAGTAATGGGCTTTACCATATAAGCTAGGTGTGTAGTAGGCTACACCATCTAGGTTGTGTAGGTACATTCTATGATGTTCACATGATGAAATCACCTAAGAATGCGTTTCTTAGAATGTATCTTCATCCTTGAGCAACATATTCTGTATTCTGGGACAGCCATCACTCCCCAGGGTGTTTCTCCTGAATAAGGATTTAAGCTTGTAGACTCTGAGCTTGATTCTAGAAAGAGGAAGACTAAACATTACAGAACACCTCTTTTAAAAAAAAAAATACAGCATTATTGTAACAGGAGAATGAAATAGACAGCTTTGAGTCCCCACCAAAGACTCAGGAACCAAGGAAAACCATGCTAAGTTACTGCTATCCCAGCTTCTGCCCTATGTAGCCACTTCACTGCTGATAAGATTTGGGGTTAGGGGCTAATTAGAATGGATACTTAATCAAATAATATTTCTGTGTGCTTGCAAACTGTTTGTATGAGCCTGTGTCTTTTTCATGTCAATTCACAATTCGCCAGAAAACCTGTCTTGCATATACAAGCAGAATTAGAAACTGAAAATAGATCTGGATTCTTCTTATTATAAATATTAAAAAATTAAACATAGAGAAAATTGCATATGATAATATAGCAAAGGACCTATCAAGGGTATTTAACACTTGATAACAAATTTGAAATGTTTATTTTGTATCTTTTGTTATCACAATCATGCATAGTTGCAGCTGCTGTTTCTGTGTTCCTCCTTAAATCCATTTATCTCTCTCTGTCCAGATATAACCATTACTGTGAAGGTAATATGTATTCTCAGAAAGAAGACTTATTCTGAGGATATCTAGCAGTCAGACCATGCTCTAGAAACCCAGAGCATGATACTACTAAATGATGATGAAAATATGTGTGCTTGTGCATCTCTAAACCTTTAGTGGTCATCATTGTATTAATCTAACTGCTAATATGACTAGCCTGGTTCCAGCATACATTTCCAAGAATAGTCACTCCAATATAAGCTAGCCTGCCAGAAATGTCCTCTCCTCTTTGGGAGGAGACAATCAGAAATGTATTTGGGCATTAAAAATGACATGTGACAAACTTCTCTCCCTACTTTCTTCCATATTAATGCATCCTCAGATAAATTTCAAAAATTCTATAATATACTTACAAACTGGTCTTCAAAGTCCACTATTTTGTAAGCATCCCTCCTGCCTTAGAGGTCAAAAATAGCTGTTTCAAAGCAACTTCAGTTAAAGCATAGAGTGTTCAGTGTATTTATGGCACAGATCTTCCTCCTGAATGAGTTTCAGATGCTCTCACTAGCACCCTACATGTAACAAATAGGAAAATGTCACAGCTACAAGATCAGATATGCATGGATGTGAAAAATGTCTTTAATATATGTACCAGTAGATTCATTGCAGTCAAGGAAAGAATCACTGAACATAAAATAGGTTAATAGAAATTATTCAAATCGAAATATAAAGAGAAAAAAAGTAGTTGAGGGAAAAAACAGAATAGACTATCAATGAGATGAAGGATACTATCAAATGGTGTAGCATATGTGGAATTGGAAAAATAGATAGAGGAAAAAAAAGAAAAAAAATTTTGAAAAATTGATGACTGAAAAATTTCCAAAATGACTGACAGACACCTCCTCCAAGATGAGGGGACACAAAGCAGAATAAATACCAATAAAACAATGTCTGATTCTATCATAATCATATTGTTGAAAACCAAAGACAAAGAGAAAATCTTAAAAGCAGCCAGAGAAAAAAGATACATTACTGAAAGAGTAACATTTAAAAGAAGTACAGGACATTTCTTATCAGAAACTGTGTGCAAGCAGAAAGGCAATTCAGTGACATATTTACAATGCTGAAAGAAAGAACAAAGAGTCAACCTAGAATTCTACATTTCCTGGGAATATCCCTTAAAAATCAGGGTAAAAACTTCTGATTCCAGCTCCAACATGTAAAGAGCTGTGGACATTATTACTTCTATCTTTACAATAAGAAAAAGACAAAGAAACTGAATTATCAGTAACTTGTTTTGAGCCCATTATTGAACTAAGCTCACTCATAGAGCACATCACTTCCCCAAATCTGAAGAGACAAGAAAATGCGGAGATTGATAACTGAAATCTGGAACAGAAACCACTGGAGACATAAACTGGTAAGAAAATTTAAGTAGTGATGTTCAGTAATTGCTGGAGGCTGAGTGTGGACTAACATGAAAGAGAAATTCTTGGAGACTACAGACTTAGGGAGGAAGCCACACTTTCCTGGGTTTTACCTCTAGAAACTTCAACAGGCTCTAACAGTGAAGATCCAAGAAAGTCCATCATGGGAAGAGAGAAAGAGTAATCCTTGTGAAATATGCACACAGTGTTCTCCATAACAGAACTCTGGTATCCAGTGGTAAAGACTGTCTCATAATATTTTGCAGTATCAAGTAATAGTCCTTGGAGCACATTTTGGAAAAGGCAGGTTGAAATAATTTATATAATTCATGGGATACAGCAGAGGTGCTCTATTCTGGCAGCTAGGATTGTTGTTACTGGGTATTGATATCTATTCTTCTCAACTCCTAATTGAAAACCTTTGAATATCACCTAATTCTCTATATTTGTCCTCACTTGTGTAATTTAAAATCATGCTTTGAGAAGGATCAAAGTTCAAATGTTCTTACAGGGAAGACTTATCAGGGTCGACACTATGATATCATGATGTTCAGATGGCCTTCTGTCTTTCTTTTTTTTTCTTCTTTTTTGTTCTTATTTTTCATTTTTTGGCTCCAGTACTTGCCACTGTCTTCCTGAACAAAATATCTTTCCTACTTGGTTTCAAAATCAAGTGCAAACATCCCTAAGAGAAGAAAAAAAATCAGCTAATTAATATATTTCTTTTCATAAGACATCAGTTTTTTAGAAAGAATGGGGTTTTAAATGGCTTCCAGATGGATAGAACGTATCATGAGAGTGTTAGGAAGCACAAAAGGGAGAGACTGAGGATGAGTTCAAAGATTAGTTCTCTCAGTTTCACAATCCTCTGTGGGCCTGTGAGTTTCTTCTGTGGTTTACTTAAAGCTACCAAATATTTCAGAACAACATTCTGTGCTTTTGAGAATAGAAGCATGTGATGAACTAAGACCTCGTTAATTTGCATTAAAATTCTCAAATGCCAATGACACCTCTCCCCAATTCTCTAAGTGTTCCTGAATTTATTTTATTCTTTACAGCAAGCACTTCTGCTGGAAAAACAAACAACCCTTTGAATCAGACTCATGTTTGTTTATACCCCATGGAGAGCTGAATAACAGATAGACTAAATCAAAGGCTGATTTTGCACAGAAAGCACAAAAGAAAAAGAAAATGCTTCTATAGTCAGAAGCACTATTACTGTTGTCTTTAGTGGTTTTCCATGAGATGTGTGTTTTGCTTTCTGGTTTGCCTTCTTTACTATTTCCTAAAATATCATCTATCCTCAAAACTCAGCCATATTGACCTACACTTCATGGCCAGATCCTCTGCTTCAGGAAGTCTCCACTGACTTTTTTTTTCAGTATATAATATTGTTTTCCCTTCCTTGTATAACCTCAGTGAAAAGAGGGTCTCCTAATAGGGCACACTGACTTCACTATGTTTAGTAATTCAGAATTTCTCACTGAAGTCTTAGGCATTGATCTTCTGCAGTGCTCACTAGTATTCACCATGCACTAACTGCTATGGCTATTTAGTGGTTTCCATGTCTATAGCTCTGACCTTCTAAGATATGGCAAGAAGGAAGTCTGCAGAGGTAAGAAGCTATCCTTATACTCTATTTGTAGCTTCCTATGTAGTCTATCCTCCTTCCCACATTTATTGCAATATATAACCTTTTCTCTTTCATATCATCTAAGTTCTTTCACAAGCATCAACTCATTGAAGCTGCATAATAGCTTATTAGGGAGTTCCTCATCATTGGTCATTGTCATCAGAAACTAAGGCCCAGTTAGTGAGACAGAGCACCTTGCTGAAGCATGTTCTACCAGACAGTGGTGAAGCCAACTCTATACCAAAGAGGTAAATACCACCCACATTCTTTGAACAGAACAATACAATTTCATCTCTCCTGTGTGAAGCTAGTGACTACAACAAGAGCTTAGACTTTTTCTGGAGCTAGAGGAGGATGCTCCAACTACAAGAGGAGAAAGAAGGCAAAAAACCTGGTCATTGGTCTAAAGCTTCTCAAATTGCTCTGCCATGTTGGGTCTGTGATTCGTGTGTTGTCCTTTAGAAATGTTAAGTTCCAAAGGAAATGAAAATACCCAAGAAACTGGGACCACGGCTATTTTGTTTGATTTTTAAGGGCCTGAGATTCAGAGTCTCTGCAGTGTTGTACTGGGAAAAAACACAAGGCCACAGAAGCCAAAATACTTTTAATTTGAACTCCATGCCCTTTTTCTCACACCTCTTCACCTCACCCAATTAATCAATTAGTGAAGCTCTTGGGCAAGTTAAGTATCTAAGTCTCTGGAACCTTGTGAGTCTCCTCAACTGTGAAATGAAGGTGGTATCGATAAATACCACAAAGGATAATTATGAGAATTGTGTTATCTAAGCATGTGAATCATTAAATAATTGTAACATAATGTACAAATGTGAGTGATTATAAAGGATCTAATATGTACAGTACAACACTTTTAACCATGTACAATTAATTAATTCTCCTGATTAGCCGACATTACCCACTGCTTTTGTAAAATATATTGACAGATGCTTACAGAACCATCAGTATACTTACTGTTATCTTAAATAACAGTGAGTTATTAGTCCATACTCCAACATTTCCACACAATTTTTCTCCCCGAAATCAGGTTGTATATTTAGCAAAACTCTGTTGTGTTTACTTCCAAATCTATTTATATTTGGTCATAATTGCTCCTGCAATTACAGATGAAATTAAATGTCAGATCATCTGAAACATCATGGACATGAGTGAAATGTAACTGATTCTATTATTTCTGTTAAAATCGAGTTACTTTGCTGCTTTGCAAATAATGGATAATGGTAAATCACTAAAAACATTTCAGACTAAATGGCAGCAAGACCACAATGAAAAAAGTAGAAAAGAAATAGCATTAATCTAGAAAGAGCATGAACTCATATAATCTCACAAATGTCTTTAAATCTTAGTCCATTTTAAGGAAACTGAAACTAGATACCACAAAGAATTCATTAAGATTGAGATTTACAAAGGAAATACAATAAGAAAATTCAATCAGATGGCCTGTATTTAAATAAAAGGGCTTACCCCTACTTCAAAACTTTACTGAATGAATGTACACTAGTCTGTTATGAGTTATAATAAAATATTTAAGATAGACATGTATTGTTTTTTATGATTTTCCAATTTAACTAACCTTTTAGATTAGTCAACCAATGACTGGTCTCAGTGACATTAAATAAGAAGATTTCTTATTTAATGCAACGTAAAATAATGAACCAAAAATTGGTCTCAAAATCTGTGCTAAAGGAGAGGAAGAGGAAGTTAAATCTGCAATGAGGACAGATACGATTTTATGTTTGGGCTTTGTCCGTACTTCTTGGATCTTTCCACCTGATAGTCTCCTCACAGTTGCTCACTGATGCCAACCATTCTGGCTGTTCTCCCAAGTCAGCCTCACAGACATGGCAGCTGTGTGCAGAGGGATGTCACGAGAGATGCTTCTGAAAGAGTGGACAGCTCTTGTCCTTTGACTCTGGAATAAATCATAATTGCAATGTATTATAAAGTTGTTATCGACAGCTCAGCCTAGAAATGCAACAAGAATAAACAGGAAGCCCACAGTAAGTCTGGCACCTACACTTTAGCCTGGGCTCAGATGTCCAAAGCTGATCCTCGTCCATCATCCAGGGTCAGTGAAGCTTGAAAGTGAGAGCCAATTCCGCAGACACCATCTGTGGAAGTGGAAAAAACCTGTGAAGCAGAAGTCAGATAAAATGGCTTTCAAGCTTGGCTGTGACTCTTTCCAATAGGAAGATTTTAGGCAAGGAATAAAATTGCTCTGGGTCTAAATTTCCTCCACCTGTAAAATGTGGATAATAATTTCTACCCAGTCTGCCTTAGAAGTTTGTTGTGAATGTAGGGAACAGAGCTCTCCTCATTCTCAAGAAGGAGCCTCTACCCATCTCCCCACGCTATGCCTCTCTACACACTTCCATTGCCAGCCCCTTCAATGTGTGTGAAGGTGTTAATTTGTGAATGTAGGACATTTACCAAGCCATGTTTACCAGTGGGCATTAAACATCAGTATCAACATGCAATCTTCATCTTTGCTTATAGTAGATTGACTTTGGGAGGATTTTCCTCCTAGTAAAGGCAGACTTCTAAATAATACACCTTCTAAGTGGCTCCAGACATTCCTATTTTGGGCAGAGTAGACAGGGGAATAAGACTCCACACTTCATTCTTCAACTCCATTATATATAGAATCTTGAATCATGAAATGAAAGTTCAGCTCTCAGTACTGTGTTTTTTATTTCTCATCTGACTATCCATGGTTTTTTCAAAAACCCAAAAGAGAATAGAAGTAAATAAGACATAGCATGGGGAGAAATGACAGATACAGGCCAGGGGATGGAAGGCAGAAAGCCACACTGCCATGTGTGTACCTGTGCAACAATCTTGCATGTTCTTCACATGTACCCCAAAACCTAAAATGCAATAAAAAAGAAGTAAATAAGACAACAAAAATTCACTCAAAACACCTACTAGTGAAAAATTAAACAATATGTGATTTATTAAATAATGTATTTCATGCAAAATAGAAAAAATTACCAATGTTGCATATAATCACTTCAGTGTCGTGAATGGTTGCAAAGGGTAAAAGAAGAGACATCAATTTCTCATAAATATCAGAACTGCAAAAACCTTGACTATGTTTTCTTAACCCCTGCAGATTTCTACCTAACTAGTACTGCTCACTACCACCAAAATGCAACGTGGCTTAGATGAAGGATCTCTAAACTATCTGTAGAGTAAATATGTTTTTCATCATTTTTTTTGTTGTTCAAGCCGTCTCAGACAAGCAACTAATTATCCTCAGCTTTCCTGTATCCCCATATAGGTACATGAATATGTATATATTCCATATGTGTACCTTCATGCACAAATATGTATATATTCATACAAATACGTACATATATATGTATTACATATGTTTTGAGAACATTTATGCTCTCTTATTCTTTTTTTGGACATGCTTTCTGATTGCTTAATATGAGCCAAGCATGGGGTTCACTTTTATAACATGTATTCTTTTATTGGAACTTCATACCAAGTCTTTTGAGACAGGTATTTTTGCCATCTTCCTTTTTTTTTTTTTTAAACAGATAAGCAAACTCAGGCTTGGGAAAGATGCTCTCCACTGGCCATCAGGCCAGATGTATTGATCTTTCAGAGCTTCTTACCGAGTTGCAGTGTGTAAAGTAGGCTGAAGTATCATTCCTGAACTCCCTAACATCTGTTTTAAACAGATTATGTTGGGTAAGGTATGGTCAGGTCAGACACAGATCAAGAGAAAGAAATCAGAAAGAGTCTTACAGTTTTGTTATACTCACACTTCCCCGGAGAAACACAGTGTGCCAAGCAGGGCCACATGGGGAAGCAGCGAGGTTGGTCACAGGCAGAGTGCAAGAGAAACTGTGAGCTCTGTGAGCTAGCACTTTTATTGTGGTTTCTGCAGGAAAAAAAAAAATGGATGAGGCAGGGCTCTGGGACACAAAGATTGTCCTTGGTTGTCTGGCAACTGCTCTTAGGCTATTTGCATTGTACCATCTAATATTTATAGGATGGTTTAAACAATTTATTATAATTTTTTGAAACAAAATACTTGAGAAAATAGTATATATAGGACAACAATATAAAAACATAGTAAGCAATCTAGTCCAGATTAAAAATCTCGGCTAGTCTGCTCATTTGCTATATGAACTTGGACAAAATATTTAACTTCATTATTCCCCTGTTTCAACATACATATTATACTAAAATCTAACTAGATAGTGACTTACAGTGAGTGCTCTATATATTGTAGCTTAAAAAAAATGTAGCTTCAAAATAAAGTTATATGATGCTGCATTTGGTTATTCAGAATAATTCATAATATTTTGCTACCTTAGCCTACTCAAATGATAGATTTTTAAGTGAGGAAGTATCACAACTAGTTATAGAATATAATATCCAGTTTGTTGGAATGAAGTGAGTATATACATAAAGTTAAAACTTTTTTAAATATTAGAATCTCAAAACAAATTACAGTGTGAAATAATGAATATTTCTTCCATCTCCATCTTATTAACAGAGCCACTGAAAATTAGTGAAAGTTTGTCATATAGTCAAGACATCTTTAATATGTTTTATTAATGCATTGTCTCATTACTATTGCAGAAATAAATTGCAAAGAAAAAAATGTTAGCTTTGAGTAGAGCCTTGGGAATCATCTGGTTTAGCATTATCATCTTAGAAATGGGCTTTTATGGTGAGAGGGGAAGTCCCATCTTCAAATATTTTTGAAGAGTCTCAGTCTTCAGAATTTCTGAAGCAGAAAACAGATCCAGGTCCATTTCCTTTAGTAAGGCTTTGGATTTTTCAGAAAACCAAGAATCAGACACCCATTTAGAACAGAATAGGAAATAGCCCCATTAAAGCAGAAGTGGTGACATCTACTTCACTGTACACATCCCGTAACCCTCCATTCAATCGTGCTCTTTTTCAGTATACAAAGCTGAAAAAAAAGCCCTGGATGAGGGCTGCAGAAGCTGTGTACATTTGCAAAAGTCACTTGCCATTTTGATTGATTATCATTATAAAAATGATCTGCATAATGATACTCACCTCCCAAGAATGTCGCTGAGAGTCAGTTCATGTGGCCAACACAGTGACTGGCACTCAGTTGGCCCATTATAAGTGCTTCCTCAACCTTGGTAGGTTTTCACTAAATGCTTAGTGGAACCTGTATTTTGTTGCCTTCTCAAGCACCGTAAGCCTCTTCAAGGTCTTAATGGATACTTCTATGCATGTCTCAAAGCTCTTTACCTGTTCCTCAAAATGGGTAGTGATGGTACATATGAAAGCGACCTTCACTCGACATGCATCTAACATGTACTGAGAGTGTGTCTACTGTGCTCTCTATGTCATGGGAAACTCCCTTAGATCTCTGTTCTCAATCATTCACCACTTTACAATTTTACGTTGTCATTTTTTAATATGCAGTTGCTTGATAACAATTATTTTGTGGGGAAACGGAAGCTTCAGACCTGGCAAGAAACACTGTGCATCACTGCAATCACTTTTGAGGGTAAAGCCACTGGAATGACAGGAATGATGATGCCTCCGTTCTTGTGAAACTCCAAGGGCTGGGGTCAAAAAACCTGTCACCTACCTCAAGCCAAGTTGTGTAGAGATTGATGTTTATATTGATGTTTATATGTGTATAAACATATATAAAATAAATGATGTGGGAAAGGTTCACCATCTATTTTAAAATGCTACCTTCTATTTTAGACCAAACATGAACAATTTCTGTTTAGCAATTTCAGCTAATTGTTGGATTAACATTTTGGGGAACAGATTGCAAACTTCAAAATGGAAAAGATCATTTTAGGGAGGAAAGCTAGGCAGCTGTCAGGGAGTCGGAATTAACATACATTTGCATAACAGATGTACAGTAAGGTGTCTATGACAGACAATCACTGAATATTAATGCTATAGACCATGACATCATTTGCGTAAATGCTGTCTGCTGGGTATTGAGGTTGGTGTGCTCTTTGCAGAAGACAAAGGGCCAGAGAATGGAACAGATGCACCAGATACGCCAATGCATCTTAATTTATGACATCCTCATGAAAGACCTTGTGGTGTGATTTCAGATTTTATTACAAATAATGTGGAGATAAAGGAACTAAGTAATTATCTTTTCCCCTACAGTTAGTCTTTCTCAAAGGAAGAGAGTTCATTTGTGGACTGCCATTGTGATGCTCTCAGGAGAGTGGCATTTGTTTTATGAAGTGGGGGTGGGGTGTGGAAGAAAGGGAAAGCGTCCCTGAAAGTCAACATTGTGCCTTGAATAGATTTGGCTATTAGCATGTTGTCGGACACCTGTCACAGATCAACTCACCCCCCTACACACACACTTGAATGAAGCAGCAGGTGATTCCATGGCAGGTTTCAAATGGTATTTTTTTTTTCAAAGTGAATTAGTGTTGAAGTATAAAACTCATTTTGTCAAGTCAATGTTACCAACATATGTTGAGCTTGTACTATGTGCAAAGCACTTGGTTTCCTTTCTTTGGTATCTTAATCAATTCTTCACTGTCTTCTGGCCAGTATCCACTGGACACTTTCTCCAGTAATTAGAATCCATGAAGCTGCTTGCCTTTGTGATCACCCATTGCATAACTAGCCCCCAATTGGCTAATTTTAAATGTCATGTATTTGATCAATATATACTTGAACATATAACAGATGCCAGACTTTGCACTAGGTATTGAATATGTAAAGACCCCAGGAGCTTCTGTCTTAAAGATGCTCACTCCCTAGTGGGAATGACAGTCAATCAGTCAACAAATGTTTATTGAGATGTTACTATGCATTAGACATTGTCAAGATGTGGAGGTACAGCAATAAATAAAGCTGACAGGGGAATGCTGGGAAGATGGCCGCCTAAGAACAGCTCAGGACTTCAGCTCCCAGTGAAAGTGCAGAGGGTGAGTGGACACCGCATTTCCAGACAAACTCTTCTTGCCCACAGACCAGGAGATACCCAGGCAGAGGGGTCGCCAGCGTCGCAGTCCCAGCCGGTGCGGCTGTTTTGGCCCCCGCGGGGCTGATTCCGCCCGCGCGGCGGCTGTGACCACTCCCTGTTACTGCGGTTCTCCGTACAAAAGCCACTGGTCTGGGAGCCCTCTTAGCTGGCCAGCAGAGCCCTGAGATGGCAGAGTTGCCCATTCATCTGAAATAGCGAGTCAGGCCAGGAGATTCCTAGGCAAAAAATCCACCAGGAGCCAGCGCCGCAGTTCCAACCGACTCCGTGAGTCACAGCACGGGAGATCCCGGCTCCTTTTAAACAAGCGACTGGAACGCTGGGTCATTCAACTTAAAAGAAAAGACTCTGAGTCAGGGAGCCAGGTGATCAGGCTCGATTGGTCCCACCCCTCCACCCCCAACAACGAAAACAAAAACAGTAATTGGAAACCCTCTGGGTTGAGCCCTTCAAACCAAGCACAGCTGAACCGGGACGGTCCGGCTCAGTGGGAGAGGGGCTTCCGCCATTACTGAGACTCTCCACCGCTACAGAGGCAGGCTGCCGTTGCCAAGGCAACCCGCCGTTGCCGAGGCAACCTGCCACAACAGAGAGAGTCCACCATAACAGAGGCGGGGCCACCATTGCCAAGACAGTTCTAACTACGCCCATATAAAAAGGACTACAGGGAAGAGCTCAGGGCAGCTGGGCAGAGCCCACAGCAGCTCAGCAAAGCCCCTGCGGGCAGGCAGTGGCTAGGCCTGCTGCTAGCTGGGGGGATCAGACCTGAAAGAAAAATCAAAAAAGGCAGTAGTGCAACAGAAACTCATAAAGCTCCAACTCCCTGGGACAGAGACAGCCAACAGGTGGAAAAACCCACAAAAATGGGAAGAAACCAGCGCAAAAAGGATGAAATTCCCGAAACCAGAACACCTCTCCTCCTAAAAGGGATCACAACTCCTCACCAGCAAGGGAACCAGACCGGATGGAGAAGGAGGGTGATGAAATGACAGAATCAGACTTCAGAAGGTGGGTAATAAGAAACTACAGTGAGCTAAAAGAACATGTTCTAACCGAACACAAAGAAAATAGGAACCTTGAAAAAAGATTGGACGAACTGCTGACGAGAATGGACAGCATAGAGAGGAGTATAAGTGAATTGATGGAGCTGAAAAATGCAACACGAGAACTTCGTGAACCATGCACAAGCTTCAACAGCCGAATTGACCAAGCAGAAGAAAGGATATCAGAGGTCGAAGATCAACTCAATGAAATAAAAAGAGAAGGCAAGAACAGAGAAAAAAGTGCAAAAAGGAATGAACAAAATCTTCAAGAAATGTGGGACTATGTGAAAAGACCTAATCTACGTCTGATAGGTGTACCTGAATGTGATGAAGAGAATGAATCCAAGCTGGAAAATACTCTTCAGGATATTATCCAGGAAAACTTCCCCAACCTAGCAAGGCAGACCAATATTCAAATCCAGGAAATACAGAGAACACCACAAAGATATTCCTCAAGAAGAGCAACCCCAAGGCACATAATCGTCAGATTCACCAGGGTTGAAATGAAAGAGAAAATGCTAAGGGCAGCCAGAGAGAAAGGTCGGGTTACCCACAAAGGGAAGCCCATTAGACTCACAGCAGATCTCTCAGCAGAAACCCTACAAGCCAGAAGAGATTGGGGGCCAATATTCAACATCCTTAAAGAAAAGAACTTTCAACCCAGAATCTCCTATCCAGCCAAACTCAGCTTCATAAGTGAAGGAAAAATAAAATCCTTTGTGAACAAGCAAGCACTCAGAGATTTCATCACCACCAAACCTGCTCTACAAGAACTCCTGAAAGAGGCTCTACACATATAAAGGAACAACCAATACCAGCCACTCCAAAACACACCAAATGGTAAAAGAGCATCAACACAATCAAGAATCTGCATCAACTAACCAACAAAACAGCCAGGTAGCATCAAAATGACAGCATCAAATTCACACATAACAATACTATTCCTAAATGTCAATGGACTAAATGCCCCAATCAAAAGACACAGACTGGCAAATTGGATAAAAAGCCAAAACCCATCAGTGTGCTGTATCCAGGAAACCCATCTTACATGCAAGGATACACAAAGGCTCAAAATAAAGGGATGGAGGAAGATCTACCAAGCAAATGAGAGCAAAAAAAGGCAGGAGTTGCAATTCTCATCTCTGATAAAATAGACTTTAAAGCAACAAAGATCAAAAGAGACAAAGAAGGACATTACATAATGGTAAAAGGATCACTGCAACAAGAAGAGCTAACGATCCTAAATATATACGCACCCAATACAGGAGCACCCAGATACATAAGGCAAGTTCTTAATGACTGACAAAGAGACTTAGACTCCCACACAATAATCGTGGGAGACTTTAATACCCCATTGTCAATATTAGACAGATCAACCAGACAGAAAATCAACAAGGATATCCAGGACCTGAACTCAGACCTGGAACAAGCAAACCTAATAGACATTTACAGAACTCTCCACCCCAAATCCACAGAATATACATTCTTCTCAGCACCACATCACACCTACTCTAAAATTGACCACATAATTGGCAATAAATCACTCCTCAGCAAATGCAAAAGAACAGAAATCATAACAAACAGTCTCTCAGACCACAGTGCAATCGAGTTAGAACTCAGAATGCAGAAATTAACTCAGAACCGCACAGCATTATGGAAACTGAACAACTTGCTCTTGAATGTTGACTGGATAAACAATGAAATGAAGGCAGAAATAAAGATGTTCTTCGAAACCAATGAGAAGGAAGACACAACATACCAGAATCTCTGGGACACATTTAAAGCGTCTCTAGAGGAAAATATATAGCAATGAGTGCCCACATGAGAAGAAAGGAGAGATCTAAAATTGACACCCTATCATCAAAACTGAAAGAGCTAGAGGAGCAAGATCAAAAAAACTCAAAACCTAGCAGAAGACAGGAAATAACTAAGATCAGAGCAGAACTGAAGGAAATAGAGACACAAAAAACTCTTCAAAAAAATCAATAAATCCAGGAGCTGGTTCTTTGAAAAGATCAACAAAATAGACAGACCACTAGCCAGATTAATAAAAAAGAAAAGAGAGAATAACCAAATTGATGCAATAAAAAATGATAAAGGGGATATCACCACAGATTCCACAGAAATCCAAACCATCATCAGAGATTATTACAAACAGCTCTATGCACATAAACTAGTAAACCTAGAAGAAATGGATAAATTCCTGGACACCTGCATCCTCCCAAGCCTAAACCTGGAAGAAGCCGAAACCCTGAATAGACCAATAACATGGTCTGAAGAGCCTGCATAGCCAAGTCAATTCTAAGCAAAAAGAACAAAGCAGGAGGCATCACACTACCGGACTTCAAACTATACTTCAAGGCTACAGTAATCAAAACAGCATGGTACTGGTACCAAAACAGAGATATAGACCAACGGAACAGAACAGAGGCCTCAGAGGAAATACAACATACCCACAACCATCTGATCTTCGACAAACCTGACAAAAACAAGCAATGGGGAAAGGACTCCCTGTGTAACAAATGGTGTTGGGAAAACTGGCTAGCCATGTGCAGAAAGCAGAAACAGGACCCCTTCCTGACACCTTACACCAAAATTAACTCCAGATGGATTAAAGACTTAAACATCAGACCTAATACCATAAAAACATTAGAAGAAAATCTAGGCAAAACCATTCAGGACATAGGTGTAGGCAAGGACTTCATGACCAAAACGCCAAAAGCAATGGCAACAAAAGCCAAAATAGACAAATGAGACCTAATCAAACTCCACAGCTTCTGCACAGCAAAAGAAACAGTCAGTAGAGTGAATCGGCAACCAACAGAATGGGAAAAAATTTTTGCAGCCTACCCATCTGACAAGGGGCTGATATCCAGAATTTACAAAGAACTAAAGCAGATCTACAAGAAAAAAAAAAAAAACAAGCCCATTCAAAAATGGGTGAAGGATATGAACAGATACTTTACAAAAGAAGACATACAGGAGGTCTTCAAACATATGAAAAAATGCTCATCATCACTGGTCATCAGAGAAATGCAAATCAAAACCACATTGAGATACCATCTCACACCAGTTAGAATGGCGATCATTAAAAAATCGGGAAACAACAGATGCTGGAGAGGATGTGGAGAAATAGGAACACTTTTACACTGTTGGTGGGAATGTAAATTAATTCAACCATTGTGGAAGACAGTGTGGCGATTCCTCAAGGACCTAAAAATAGAAATCCCACTTGACCCAGCAATCCCATTACTGGGTATATATCCAAAGGATTATAAATCATTCTACTACAAGGACACGTGCACACGAATGTTCATTGCAGCACTGTTTACAATAGCAAAGACCTGGAACCAACCCAAATGCCTAATGATGATAGACTGGATAGGGAAAATGTGGTACATACACACCGTGGAATATTACGCAGCCATCAAAAACGATGAGTTCACGTCCTTTGTAGGGACATGGATGAACCTGGAAACCATCATTCTCAGCAAACTGACACAAGAGCAGAAAATCAAACACCGTATATTCTCACTCATATGCGGGTGTTGAACAATGAGAACACATGGACACAGGGAGGGGAGCACTACACACTGGGGTCCGTTGGGGGCAATGGGGGAGGGGCGGCGGGGTGGGGAGGTGGGAAGAGATAGCATGGGGAGAAATGACAGATACAGGTGAGGGGACGGAAGGCAGCAAACCACACTGCCATGTGTGTACCTATGCAACAATCTTGCATGTTCTTCACATGTACCCCAAAACCTAAAATGCAATTTAAAAAAAAATCCTAAAAAAAAAAAAAAAAAGCTGACAGTCACTTCCCTCAAGTCAAATTCTTTCTACTGTGGAAGATACTAAACCTATAACCAAATAAACAGTATGGTATTAGATTCACAGGTAAAATAAGATAATGAGAAAGAGAGTAGCAAAGAATGACTGAGAGTGATAAGGGGTGGGGAAGGTCTGCTTTCTTTTCAATCATTAAATACCACTTTTATTATGTTTTATGACCTGATACTTAAATGATGAGAGGGAGGCAGCTACACAGAACATCTGAAGCAATATCATTTAAGTAGAAGAAATAGCAAAGGAGAAGTTTCTGAAGCTGCATGCACAGGTATGCACATAATTTGATCAGGAGGAGATTAGTCCTAAGAATTACATAGCTTACAGATATAACAGATGAGAACAAGGGAGAGAGCCCCTGATCCAAGTGTAGCAGTCAGGTCTGAGTCCATCAGCAGAACTCCACTGAATCTTTCTATTACTGAAGCCCACAAGTAGATGAGAGACTGGGTATTCAAAAAAGAGACGACAACGTATGCAGAGACCTTAGAGAGAGATGCAAAGTGAAACATTTCCTGAGAATTGCATTTAGCTAGATCATAAATTGTATCAGGGAAGTGTCCGAATATAAAGCTGTAACTAGGGCATTAGAGTTAAACTGAAAAGATCTTGAGTGTTGAATTATGATGATTTTGGTGTAACGGAGAGGTTACACTTCTGCTTCAGAGCTCTCTTCTGAAGACACTATGGTTAATCTGCTGGAAAGGATAAAACATGCTAACACGTGTGTCCCCTTCCTAAGAAGAGGTTATCTCTAAACTATGGGGATAAATGACAATTAGATAATAACTCAAATTTCTTTGATTCTCATCACAGTGGCTTACCCAGGCTCTTTAATGACACCCAAAGCTATGAGGGACTTGAGAGAAAATGTCCACGCTAATCCACAATCATCTTTCACTTCCCTTATCAGTGTTATTTGTCCACAAGTAGTGCAAAAGACTCATCACTGCCCACATGTACAGTGCTCCCTGAAAGACTGTCAAAGTCTATTCCTGGGCAGAAGTATCTACTGCTATTTTCAATACCACCTTCCCCGTAAAAGCCAGAGTTGAACTGCATTTCCAGGAGCAGACGTTGAACATTCGAATCTCACATAATATACCTTGGCACCAAAGCAGTGACCACTCATGCTTCCGTCTCTCAAGAACTCTCTTGAGAACTGCTTCCTTAGTGTGTGCTTGAAACGTCTCTCTCTAAAATCCCTAATACTAACTAGTAATGCGCACTATGCACATACTCAGTTCCAAGCTCTGTGCTACATTCTAAACATGGAGGATCTTATTTCAGCCTCACAGAACCCCTGTGGTGTGATCATTAAGTGAATAAGAAACAGAACTCAGAGGGGATTAACTATTTGTCTGGACCAACAAATGACTGGGCTCAATTTGATATATATGCAAGCTGACTTAACAGCCCTTGCATGTAACTATTGTGCTATACTGCCTTTCCAAAGACCTCAGAGATGAGTTCATGAAGTTAGAGCAAGAAAATGACACCCTTCTAATGTTGCATTCTTTCTCTCTTGTCTTCTGGTACCTACTAAAACCTCTTCCTCCCAATATAAGTATTTCCTGAGAATCCATTTGTTACCATTACATATCCAACGTCATCATTAGTTTCAGCTGCTATAACAAAAATACCATTTTTGTTAAACACTTTTTGTATAACTGTGTGGCTTAAACAACAAACATTAATTTCTTGCTATTGTGAAGGCTGGGAAATCCAAGATCAGTGCAGCAGTAGATCCCATGTCATCTGCTGAGAGCCCATTCCCTTGTTTATAGACGACCAACTCCTCACTGTGTCCTCACATGGCCAAAAGAAAGATCATCTCTCTCCCACTTTTTTATAAGAATATGAATTCCGTTTCTGAGGGTTCCACCCTCACGACCTGATTACCTCCCAAAGTCCCCGCCTCCAAATACCATCACACTGAGGGTCTAGCTTCAACATATAAATTTGATGGAGGAGCCAGGGAATTCAAACTTCCAGGACATGGTACCCAGACAGTCTTAAATCACAGTTCACTTAGGTTCAAGAGAGATGCTCCTTACACAGAGGTTGCATACTCCCAGAAGGCATAGATTATAGAATATGTAGTCCTTATTTTCTATAGCACCAGTCTACCTAAACCAACTTTAAATTTATTGCACCAAGCCTATGTGTGAGCTCTTTCAGTTTCCCTGCGCACATGAGCATGAAGTAACCCATTAAAACTATTGACTAATGGGGGCAGTGTGGTATGGTGGAAAAGTCTGAACTTTGCTCCACATTCACACTACCTTGCTTATCATGGGCATGATGCAGCTGTTGCTGAGAAGCAGATAAGAACTAGGGGCTGGGCACAGTGGCTCACGCCTATACTCCCAGCATTTTGGGAGGCCAAGGTGGGTGGATCACCTGAGGTCAGGAGTTCAAGATCAACCTGGCCAACACAGTGAAACCCCACCTCTACTAATAATAAAAAAAGAAAGAAAAAAGAAATCAGCCAGGTGTGGTGGCAGACACCTGTAGTCTCAGCAACTCGGGAGGCTGAGGCAGGAGAATCACTTGAACCCAGGAGGTGGAGGTTGCAGTGAGCCAAGATCACGCCATTGCACTCCAACCTGGGCTGCAAGAGTGAAACTTCAGAAAAAAAAAATCTAGGAATGCATTATTCTCCCAGTCCCTTCTCTCCTTTGGTCATCTTAATTTCCTACTCCCTATGTCAAGCAATGTTACCAATGGTAACATATTAGGTGAGTGCAAAAGCAATGACTGTTTCTGAACTGGTAGATTTTGCCATTTGATATTGAAATACATTCCTAAAAAATGTGGTTACATTATACATCATTTTTATTGGCATTTCTTGCCTTATTTTTTTTTTGCTTGCTAATGACTTATTACTTGCTATTCATTTTATGTTTATTTTTGACTATGGAAATGATGTTAGACAAAAAGAAAATTCAACTTCAAAATGGGTTGTAAAACAGCCAAGACAACTCTCAATATCAACAATGCAATTGTTGATTGTCAATGCAATCACCACTGACAATGAATGTTCAGTACAGTGGTGATTCAAGAAGTTTTGCAAAGGAGACAAGAGCCTTGAAGATAAGGAGCATAGTGGCTGGCCATGAGAAACTGACAATGACCAACTGAGAACAATCATCAATGTTGATCCCTTAAAACTAAATGAGAAGTTTCCAAAGAACTCATCACTGGCCATTTGAAGTAAATTGGAAAGGTGAAAAATCACAATAAGTGGGTGCCTCATGAGCTGAGTAAAAATTTAAAAAACAACAAAACATCGTCATTTTGAGTGTCATCTTATTCTACGCAACAATAACTACCTACTTCTCTATTGGATGATGACATATGATGAAGAATGGATTTTATATGACAACCAGTGATGACCAGCTCGGTGATTGGATTGAGTAGGTGTTTAAAAGCACTTTCCAAAGACAAACTTGCACTGAGAAAATGTTGTGGTCACTGTTTGGTGGTCTCCTGCCAGGCTAATCCACTAGAGCATTCTGTATCTTGGTGAAACCATTACATATGTGAAGTATGCTCAGAAAATCAATGAGATGCACCAAAAATTGCAATGTCTGAAGCCAGCACTAGTCAACGGAAGGAACTAATTTTCCAAGATAATTTTCCATGACAACACCTAACTACATGTCGCAAAACCAATGCATCAAACGTTGAACGAATTGGCTACAGATTTTTGCCTCATCCACCATATTCACCTGGCCTCTCACCAACTATCACTTCTTCAATCATCTCGACAACTGTTTTCAGGGGAAACACTTCCACAACCACCAGGATGCAGAAAATGCTTTCTAAGAGTTCAACAAATCCCAAAGCAAAAACTTGTGTGCTACAGGGATAAACAAACTTATTTCTTATTGGCAAAAAATGTGTTAACTGCAGTGGTTCCTATTTGGGTTAATAAAGATGTGTTTGTTCCTAGTTATAATTATTTAAAATTCACACTCCAAAACTGCAATTACTTCTGTGCCAACATAATAGTAGCCAAAGCCAGATTTAAACCTCTTTTCTGAAACCCAGCCAGGAGTGCCTCATCACTATTTTCTAGCTGGTGTCTGGAGGCTCCATGTTTAGATGGTCCAGTGTGTGAAGTGGCAAGATGTCATTTTAAGCAAGAGCCTTCTTATTCTGCCAGTGCAATAAAATTACCTACGAGAAACTGGTAGGTTTTTGTGAGGGTCATGAATCTCGCCAGTTCACTTCACTACTCAAGCATCAGACTCTGAGTTTCTTTTTGTGTTCGATTTCAGGGAATGAATGCCCAACCTTATCAACTATGCATTAAGGGAATAAAGACAATGATGCAAGTTTAGATGCCACCTCCACAAGTAGGGAGCCATCATTCCTGAGTCTTATGATATCTAAAACAAGTATTTTTGCTGTTGTTATTGTTATTAAAAGTGATCTTCTCTTAAAAGTGACTGGTGCTTAGGGAATTAGAATTCACCTGTGATGGAGGATCTTAAAGATGTTTGGATGCCTAGAGTTTAGAGCACACATAGGAAAAATGTAGGAAATGAAACTGTCATGAGAAAGGGAGGATAGATTTCAGAGTGACATTTAAGGCTGGTCAACAAGATTGAATTTTATAATAAGGGCGATAGGAAAACACTGAAGAGTTTTATAGAGAGAAATGACATGCTAAATTTTGCTTTTAAAAAAATATTGCTCTCAAAGCAATGTGGACAATTGGTGGGAAGGGAGCAAGAGTGAATAAAAGAAACAAAGAAAATTTAATGAGTATTTACTGTAGTCCAGATGACAAATGATGATAGTGGACTAGGTCAAGGTTCTAACAGTGGAAATAATAAGGAGTTTTATGGTATATTTAAGAGATATAATCCAGAATATTTGGATTTGATTGAATATGGATGTAGGAAAGAAACCAACTACCAAGATGAATCCAAAATTTCAAACTTGTGTAACTTGGTGGAAAGTGAAATTATGTTCTGATGGTTCAAAAAGCAAGGTGTTTAATTTTAGACATTTGAACTTTAAAAGAAAATGTCTACTACCAAGTCAATTTATTAATCTGGAACTCTGTAGAGATTGGATTGTATCTAGAGATGTAAAAGATGTTGATATGGGAAGCTCAAAATAGTGACTCTATCATTAAGAATAGAATGTATAGAGTAAAACAGAAAAAAAGTATGTAGAATAGAGTTCCATGCAACAGCAACACTCTTAAGACAGGTTGATCTAAGACCTCTCCTTATCCTGACATTAGGTACAACTAAATAAGTAGGAGCACACAGGACTTATGAAGAAGGGACAGCCAGGCAGGCAGAAGTAAAAGAAAAGTGTGTAGAGTCACAGAATCAAAAGGAGGGGCATACTTCCTGGCAAAGAAAGCCATAAATAATGAGAGCTCATTCAGAAAAAAAGAGCAAGCGTCCTTTTAATTAAGGATGCAGTGGCATTTGGTGACTTTAGTGAGATCAATTCCAACAGAATGGTGGCAGTAAAATCTGAATTGCATTGGGTTGAAGAATAAGTATAAAATAAGGACATAGAGATGTCAGTTTAGGTGATGCATTTGAAAAGATTAATATTTAAGGTAAGGAGAGGGTGGGTAATAGCTATGGTAATAGCTATAAGGAGAAGGACGGTTGTGCTTCAAATGAGTGAGACTTGTGTGGGTTCAAATTTTGGTAGAATCTGTCTATAAAGGGCAAAATGTTGAAGATATTGAGGAGAGGATTCCAATAAACACAATGAGATCCTTAAAAAGGCAGGAGGAGTTGCCCTTACGAAAAAGGAGATAAGCCTTGTCATTTTAACAGGAAAAAAGGAGGAAAGGCTGGGAAGGCAGAGTTGTAATTCTTGTGACAGATACTTGAAGAATTTTTATTACCTTCAAGAGTTTCTAATTTATCTTTAATGTAGAAAAATAGCATCTGCTAAGTCTGATAAAATAAGATGACACAGTTTTAAAATTTGAGAAGAATCAAGAGTCTAAAATCATTGTTATAAAGAAAGAATGGAGCAGGGAAACCTAAAAGCGTCAGGCAGAATTGAATTTTCTCATTCTAGGCTTTAAATATTTTCCGCTGAACCACTGTGTCCCCCACCCCAGAGACCTCTTGCAGAGCCGTAGTGAAATCCACACCCTCCAAACTGAGAGAGAACAGCATTTTTATTTCAAAACAAAATGTTCTAGTCCTTATATTTGCTCATTCTCCAGTCTTAAGCTTCTTCTTCACTTATTCTCTTACTCTCTATTCAAATAAGTTGTGGCTCCGTTTTCTGCTGGGTTAACCATACCACAAACGCATTCATGTAAGTGAGAGAACTATGCTCTGGCAAAATGACCTGGAATCAACACATGCCATCATTGTAAATATCCTGGATTGGCTTTCCAGTGTCTCTGACCCCACTCCTACTCACGACCTCATTCCCATTGTATCTTTCCTAGTACCCACAAAATAAGACAGATGGATAGCAGATTGTTTGACAGTGACTTTGATGGGCTGAGGAGGCACTTGAATCTGATCTTAACTATTTTAGCAGTTGAATCTGATCTCAACTGTTAATCTCATGACACATGGGGTGAAGTTGCTGTTTAATACAGAATAAGGAAGCAGTTGGTATTAAAAAACACAGGTGATGCTGTGAGGTCACAAACCATCAGACACTGGTAGTATTGGGCAGACTTTGAAGATCTGCCATGGGAAAACACAGAGGACATTCTTGAGCTAGGGAGAAGGAAGTTGAACTAAGCTATGTCCCAAGTCTCTTTTTCAATTCAAGGATTATAGTATCAAGGAAGGCATTTAAAATAAATGCAAAACTATTGTATATAAGGGAACTAAAGTATTCACAAATGTTAATGTTCTCAGGAGCCGCAGGGCAAAGAGGAAAGAGCATGGTCAGGAAAAGAGGCAAATCCCAGTTTATGCATTTGCTAGCTGAATAACCCTAAACAAGTCACCTAACATTTCTGGCACTATTTTCTAATCTATAAAATGAAGATAATATCTCCTTTGATTGTTGTTCTAAGGCTGTGTTGGGAAATACAGCAGCCACTAACCATATATGGCTCTTACAATTTAAATCAATTAAAATTAAATAATGTTAAAAATCGGCTCTATTTGACAGCAATGTTCTAAAGATTAAAGACAATCTGTTAAAAAAAAATATGCCCACCATCTATTAGGTATTCACATGTTATAGCTAACTTTTTTGTTAACTATAACAGAATTAAAGACCATGCACCAAAACCTGTACTAAATGTGTTGCAAATATTTCATGGAATTTATACTGCCACTGTGGATAGGAATGGGAATACTCCTATTCTGAGGATGAAGAAATAAAGGAGTAACAAGGTTAAATAATTACCCAAAGTTACAACGAATATATGCTCTTATTTTTAGGAAAGTTTTAAAATCACAGAGGAAGAAATATCAGAAATTTCTTTCAAACAGTTGTTAATCTGACCACAAATCTATGCTCACACCTGGATCTCTGTTTTTATATATCCTTAGACTAATGGGAAAACTTCAGCTCTGGTAAAAAGGAGAGTAAAGAATTTTGAGTGTTTTATACAGGAAAGAGTAGAGCAGGGTAGGGAAAGCTTTTATGTATAAAGAAAAATGAGGGCTAAAGTGATGGCCTCTAAGGTCTATAATCTTGGACGGTTGGATTCTGAAAGGACTCATATTGTGTGTCTAGTCTGTCAGACATAATTGGAAGGTATAGTTATTTATTGCAAGAAATAAATGTATTTTCTCTTTGTTTCTCTGCCAATCAATACCTGCTTCTTCGAAGAGACCTATGTTCTGAGGAACATGTGGAGAGTAGCAATTTGATCCTGAAATAGGTTGGGAAATGGGTCCAAGCAGTTGAGTGTAGGATCTCATCAATAGGACAAATTGCACTCTTAAGAAGTGCTGTCTTTGTCTGCCTAAATCCTGTTTCAAACCTTTATTCATTGTCTTCCAAAGCAATGGACAAGGCATTCAGGCAGAGGCACAACAGTATCTTGTCAAACGCATGCCTGATTTAAAAACAACACAGAAACAACAACTACAAAGCACAAGCCAAATGAAACAAAATAAAAACACTTTATGAATCTAGGAATAAATGAATACAACATTGTAGTACTAATTATATTATTCAGGAAGGACAAGCTATTTATGTAACAATAGCAAATACAACAAAAAAATCTCAGTAACTTAAGTGAGAAAAAGTCAGTTTCTCATCAAATCACAGCTAAACTGAGCAAAACTGAATAACTGTAGCTGCCCCTGGGGAGTCTCTTCCACATGGTGACTAAAGGACCCCAAATCTGAAACTAGTGTTTACCAAGGGTAGAGAGTCATGGGAGATAACTTGCAGAAGCCAAGCCTGGAAGTGTTTTATGTCTCTTCTGTGCACCTTACATTCAGCAGAACCTGGGCGCATGGTGCACACCACACTATAAGAGGTCCTGGTGTATGTTGCTTTGCTAAAGGTCCAAGTTTGGTGAATACACGGCCTTGTCTCTGCAGAGGTTAGAAAACAAGTGAAGCCTAAAAACATCTGCAAGTTATCCATTCATTTAAAAAATACTCTCTTTGTTTTTAAATAGCTACAGAATTCATTTAAAACATAGTCTCTTTGTTTTTAAATAGCTACAGATTTTACATTTCCCTAAATTCTTCTACTTAAATGCTACCTTTCTCATCCTTATCAAATATACTTGACTCTACTTCATTAAGAATATCAATCCCCCTGCACCCCAATAAATTTTCCACTGCTCTTTTCAGCTCTTTGACCTCCTATTCAAAAGAAAAGTTTTCTTTTTCTTATCTAACACCAAATCCTCTGTGTGAACTTTGAGCTCCTTTGCTTCTTCCAGACCTTGAAATATCAATTATTGCCTTTTTTCCCTATATCTTTACTTCTGCTTATGTTTGTCTCTTTAACCCACAAATTCATTAAAATCTCTTTCATCCTAAAAATGCAACCTTAACATTCAGACTGCCCTGCTATAGGTGCAGTTCAGTCTCTATAGGACCCTGTAGAGGAACCTATCATTGTACACTCTTGGAAAAATAATCTGTAGTGATTTCTAATTTATTTCTAAATATGTGTCTTTATAACACATCACAATTAACTATATATTTTTCATGTGACTGTTACTGTTCATATCTTCCACTAGACCACAAGCTCTACGAGGGCTTACCTGTATCTGTTTTGTTCACTCTCATTCCTAATGCTAAACCCACGACCTGACACATGGTAGCTACTTAATAAATAAATGTTTGGTCATTCTATAAATAAATCCACTGCACTGATGCAAACTAAGATGATCAATGACATTGCTATTAAACCTGATAGATATCTTCTGTCTTTACTTTCCTAGATGGTTCTGGTACATTTCACACCACTGATGAGCCATCTTCTTTAATTCTTTCATGTCCTTAACCTATAAAAACTCTTACTTTTTTCCCCCAATCTCTTTAACGGTTTCTTCTCAATTTACTCAATTGTCTATTTCATCTTCCACTGTGCACCACTCAAGTGGAGGCACTACCTGGAGCTTTTTTGTCAGGTTGTGACCTTCTCAGTAATCAAATTGCTTAGAGTGAGGTTATCTACTTTGAAGAGTAATATTGCCACCCATAGCCTGATGCCTCTTTAAACATATGTTAATATCAGACTTTTTCCATGAGTTACAAAAATTTTGGCCAAACTATCTACTCACATTGTATTCTTATTGGTGTCTTGTTGAGGCTTCAGATTAATTGATCAAAATATGAATTAATTATACTCCCCCAAGATTTTTTCATCCTCTTGTAATATGTATCCCAGTGTCATTATACATGCAGGTATCAAACTAAAAACCAAAGATCCATGCCACCTTTTCCTTACCATTCTCCATCCTGTCAACCACTAAACGTGCTCTGCCATTGCACTTCCAAATATTTCATGGCTTGTTTCTCCCTCTCCATACTAACCAGTTTCTTTACTCATAATCTCCACCATGGATTACAGAAAGCCTCTTACCAATATCTGTGCCACCAGACCTTTCCAACCCAATTTATTCTCCACACTGCAGCCAAAGGTATAACAACAGTCTGACCACACTCTGTTGCAAACCCCTTTGAAAACTTTCCACTGTGTATAAAAACAAAACACTTTAAGATAACTTGAAACTTCCATAAACTGATCCCTTTCTACCTTTGTCTTTTTGCATCTCTAACTTCATGATTAGTAACATCAGTTTTCTTCACACCCCTGCTCTTTTTTTGTTTTGATAATTTTGCTTAAGAAAAGTGAAACCAACTCTTGCTAAGGCCTTCTCATCCTTGAAGTCTTATCTCAGACCTCACATCTTCCAGAAAGTCTGTACATCAGTCTAAGCTAGGTTAGGTACCATTCCTCTGTGTTCATATAAGCTCTGTAGATATCTGTGACATTAAATTGTATGAAGCAGAAGCCCGTGGCAAGGCATGTTGGTCATGACATGTGACTGAGAAATAACTTCATGTAGTGTTAAATCATAGAGATTTGGGAGTTAATTGGTTACTCCAGCATAGCCTAGCAAATTCTGAATAAACCATAGCTAGCATATTACAAATGAAGAATGGGGCTTAGAAAAGTTACGTCCCCCACTCTGTTCATGCAGACAAAGCACAATTCTTTAATTCTTTCCAGTGCTAATATTCACTGGAAGTATTTTACAAGGAAATGTTCAAAGAGAGCCAATTTGACTCTAGAAGGAAATAAAGAAATTATGGGAAACTCTTTTGCCTAAGTACAGCAAACATTTGTAGAATAAATGAGTTTGCAGTTTATAATCTGTTTTGCACTCTAGCAAAGCCGGTGCGGTTCCATCTGAGCTGAGAAACTGCTGGAGCTTGAATTATCCATAAAGACTCTGCCTGTTTGTCATGCATTCTAACCCACAGAGGACAGAATTTTCACATTGATATGCAATGAGGTCAAACTGGAGACCCAGCAAATACTGCTGCACTTTGGTGGCTAGCACATCATGTGCCTCTTCATGTTCAGGCCATTTCAGTGCCCCTTGGAGAACAGTGCATATTCAGGACTCACCGGATATTCACAGAATGGCTGGGCTTAGTTTCCCATGGTTCCACCACAGACATCGTCAAGGAAGGGAAATGCAGTGGAATACTGGAGCTCAGTTTGTACAATGTCACTTCTTTTTTTTCCATATTATTTTATTTTTATTATACTTTAAGTGCTGGGGTACATTTGCAGATCCCGCAGGATTGTTGCATAGGTACACACATGGTGGTTTGATGTCTCCATCCCTCTATCTCCTATATCAGGTATTTCTCCCAATGTTATCCCTCCCCAAGCTTCCCACCCCCTGCTGTGCCTCCCCTAGCCCCCGCTCCTCAATAGACTCCAGTGTGTGATGTTCCCCTCCCTGTGCCCATGTGTTCTCATTGTTCAATACCCAAGTATGAGTGACAACATGTGGAGTTTGGTTTTCTGTTCTTGTGTCAGTTTCCTGAGAATGATGGTTTCCAGCTTCATCCATATCCGTCCAAAGGACATGAACTCATCCTTTCTTATGGCTGCATAGTATTCCATGGTGTATGTGTGCCACATTTTCTTTATCCAGTCTATCATTGATGGGCATTTGGGTTGGTTCCAGGTCTTTGCTATTGTAAAGGTGCCACAGTGAACATATGTGTGCTTGTGTCTTTATAATAGAAAGATGTATAATCCTTTGTGTATATACCTACTAATGGGATTGCTGGCTCAAATGGAATTTCTATTTCTAGATCCTTGAGGAATCGCCACACTGTCTTCCACAATGGTTGAACTAATTTACATTCCCACCAACGGTGTAAAAATGTTTCTATTTCTCCACATCCTCTCCAGCATCTGTTGTCTCCAGATTTTTTAATGATCACCATTCTAACTGGTGTGAGATGGTATCTCAATGTGGTTTTGGTTTGCATTTCTCTAATAACCAGTGATGTTGAGCATTTTTTCATATGTTTTTTGGCCGCATAGATTTCTTCTTTTGAAAAGTGTCTGTTCCTATCCTTTGCCCACTTTCAAATGGGTTTGTCTTTTTTTTTCTTGTAAATCTGTTTTAGTTTTTGGTTGATTCTGGATATTAGCCCTTTGTCAGATGGGTAGATCGCAAAAATTTTTTCCCATTCTGTTGGGTGCCGGTTCACACTATTGTTTGTTTCTTTTGCTGTTCAGAAGCTCTGGAGTTAAATTAGATCCCATTTGTCTATTTTGGTTTTTGTTGCCATTGCTTTTGGTGTTTTAGTCATGAAGTTCTTGCCTATGCCTATGTCCTGAATGGTATTGCCTAGGTTTTCTTCTAGGGTTTTTATGATGGTAGGTCTTATGTTTAAATCTTTAATCCATCTTGAGTTAATTTTAGTGTAAGGTGTAAGGTGTAAGGAAGGGGTCCAGTTTCAGTTTTCTGCACATAGCTAACCAGTTTTCCTAACAGTATTTATTAAACAGGGAATCTTTTCCCTATTGCTTGTTTTTTTCAGATTTGTCAAAGATCAGATGGTTGTAGATGCATGGCATTACTTCTGAGGCCTCTGCTCTGTTCCATTGGTCTATATCTCTGTTTTGGTACCAGTACCATGCTGTTTTGATTCAATGCTATCCCCATCAAGCTACCATTGACCTTCTTCACAGAACTGGAAAAAAGACCACTTTAAACTTCATATGGAACTAAAAGAGAGCCCACATAGCCAAGACAATCCTAAGCAAATAGAACAAAGCTGGAGGCATCATGCTAACTGACTTTTTTAATACTACAATGTCACTTCTAAATAAAGAGATTGTCAAATGTGTCTTGAGAAAAAAGGCTGCATATACTACAAGATATGCAAGATAAGAACATTACTAAATAATTATTGTAAAAATGGTCATTCCATTTCACACCAGTTAGAATTACGAACAGACCTTGGGACCAGCTAATTCCTTGGATTCTTCATATTCTTAGCAGTTTCTAAAACTAGTAGAAAAGACACCAAAATTGCTTTTTATGTTTTCTGAAGACTTCTTATTTTAAAGTGTTTCTCCATCCAACACACAGTTATTGTCAGCTTTATGCCAAGTATCATGCTAGGATAGACTGGTTAAATCTAACAAACAAACAAGCAAACATGGTGCCCTTTTCAAGAGTCTTCACACAAGTGGGGAAAAGAGACAATGAAGAAGTAAATAAACTAATATATCCATAGATACAAAATGTCATAAAGAAAGCCAAGAGAAAAATGCTTAATTAAGGTATAGAAATCAGCAAGGGAAAATCAGCTTAGATAATATGGACCCAAGGACTTCTCTGAGGAGGTGGCACTTAAACTAAAGCTGGAGGAAGAACAATATAAGAAAACAATATGAATAAACTTAGGAATGGAAAGTGCTTGATGACTAAAAAATTTAACAGAAGCTTGTGTTGTTTTGGAACCGTGAGTGAAAGGAGAGTAACAGCACATAAAATGAGAGGTATAGAAAAAGACTCTAACAGAGAGAGCATTTTAGGCTGTAAAGAAGAGATAGCAGATTTTTATTCTTTACAGATTGTCTTGTTCAGCACCTTTAAGCCATTCTTGCACTGCTATAAATACCTGAGACTGGGCAATTTATAAAGAAAAGAGGCTTAAGTGGCCCACAGTTCTTAAGACTTTATAGGAAGCACAGTGTTGTCTTCTGCTCATCTTCTAGTGAGGCCTCAGGAAGCTTACAGTCAAGGTGAAAGACAAAGGGGGAACTGGCATGTCACATGGTGAAAGCAAAGCAAGCAAGAGAGAGAAGGGTGGGGCAGTAGGTGCCACACACCTTTAAAGATCATACCTACCATGAACTCAGAGCTAGAGCTTGCTTATCACCAAGAGGATGGTGAAGGGTATTCATGAAGGATCCACTCTCATGATTGAAATACCTCCCGCAAGGCCCCACCTCCAACACTGGGGATTACAATTCAACATGAGATTTGGATGGAAATAAACACCCAAACTATATTGCCCACCTTAAACATTCTTGGGCTGTCTAAATATGGAATTGCTTTACACTTGTTTGGACTGATAAGAAAAAAATGCATTATTTCACTAGGATCAGATGTCCACATTAACGACATTGTGTCTGATTAGTAAAAATAGAGTCAGTTGTGTGCTAGTCAGTGTCATTACTTAATAAATTAAAATCATAAAAGGTATATAATCTGTGATGTAGAGGTTTGAAATCCTCTAATCAAGCCCAACTATTGCATTTATCACAAGATGAAATAGAAATACACACAGCAGATATGACTTGTCCAAGATCACACAACTTAGAGAAATAATGTTTAAAATTGGAATCTTTATATGTGTAACTTGACACTCTTTCCACCTAAACACCAGGCTTAGATGTAATGCTTTTGGAGTCCAATGAGAAGTTAAGCTGGTTAAAGGAGAGAATCTGACTTTCTACTTTTGACTGAAGATTTTCCTTGGATTCTGAATGCATTTGAATGTGTTACATTTCCCCTCATTGTCCAGCACAGATCCAATGTACTTCAACAATTACCCATTCCTTCTGCGTCATGAATAATTATTGCCATCAGATTAGAAGCCTGACTTTACCGTTTCTATATACTTGATCCAAATGACTGCCTGGAGGTTTTTGGAGTAAATGAACTATGCACTAAGTAATCATTAATTTCCATTCTATCGCCCATGCATGGAAGTCTATGCCAGTGTTCAAGATGCTTTTGCTTTAGCTGATAAAAAAATTGTTCCCACCTTGATGCGATGACTTGAATTTGTAACTGCTGTTAATTAATATCATGTGTTTTGTCATACTTGATGAACACAAGATAAATAAAAGTTCCAAGGAGACCAGTGCAGCCCAAAACCCTTTAAATACCCACTTCCTGCTGGTGACAAGCAGTCCCACACATGAATGTCTCCTGGGCTACCCTGGTTAAACTCGCAAAGAGACTGTTTGCATTTAGAGAAAGGCCTCTGATTGATCTGAAATTAAATGCTAACCCTTTTTATTTACCATGTGTGAGCCCTTAGAATATTTCTTAAGTGCTCTAAAGTTCCCTTTCCTCATTTATGATGGAAAGATAGTATTCAAAATGATTCTAACATTTATGAAGCCCTTACTTATTTTGTGCCTGACACTTGTCAACATACTTAATAGGGATCAGCACAAAGTATGTATTCTTATAATATCTTGATTATAAAGAGAAAGAAAAATAAGTTATCTGAGTGACTTGCCCAAGATCACACAAATGGAAAATAACAAATGAATCATATTCTAAAACTTTGTTCTCTTACCTGCATAAATCCTATAACACTGTGGTCTAGCTATTCGATTCTTTTTTTTTTATGAAAAACATGTAAACACTAAGTTTCAGAGAGATGAAAATGGCAAAGCTACTCCATAATTTATGTGGGTAAACAGCCTCAGCCTTGTTCTTCATCTTAGTGCGTTTTCATGAAAATCATACTGCCTCAGGAGGATTTTGTTCGTTTTTGTTTTGTTTTGTTTATTTGCTTCTCAACCTATTAGAGATTAGTTGAGCTTCATGAAGTTCTCAGAAATATGCCTCTTCTAGAAAGCTTCAAACAGGCCTTAAATTCAACAGCACTTGCTTGGATTATGAGACTGGCCATGGAGCTGCATCACGCTTATCTCCGTCATTGCCATTTTTTCCTCACATTTGGCCAATTGCCAAGCCACCTTGAAACTACCTGGTAAGCAACTCTAAAGTCCTCCCCCTTTTCCCCTCATTGTTGCCACTATGTTGGCCCAGTTTATCATTAACTCTCTCCTCTGATAACCCCTAACTGGCCTTCTTTCTCCCTTCCTATCATTTTCTACACTGCAACAGTGTGCTGTTTCTGATGCAGGTATGAGATCATGTCATTCTCCTCCATAAAGCCATTCAGTGGTTTCTAATTGCTTCTTTTCTATCTTTCTTGATGCCTTGAAGCATATTCACACTTGGGTTTCAAAAAATATCCATTTATTTTTTTTTTTGGTCTGCTAAAGTTTCTTCAAATTTATTTCTAAAACAAGAGTCCACAATAATATATTGCCTGCTTACTATGTGACATAAAATCTTACATAAACAAAATATTTACATGTATAAGCATATATAAATATGTGTATATGCCTATATGTACATACATAGGGAGAATCATATGTAATTATCACCATAACTCTGAAGAGTTCATGTTCATTTCCCATTTTATAAATGAAAAATATGAGAATCAAAAAAGTTGTGTTACATGTCCAAGACCCCACAGCTAAAAACTGTGAAATAAAGATGTTTTTGATCTTCAAGTGGATATTTTCCCCATTTTCCTATCTGTCCTAGATGTACTCATTCGGATTCTAATATCAATCAATTACTCTTTTATTCTTTTATTCATTCACTCATGAAATATGATTGGTTTTGCTCTTATGGCAGACACTATGCAGGCAATTTTCTAACAACACTTTTTGAAAATTTGATAATCCTTTTGGGAGACAATTATCCATGCATCTCTCACATTTCTACATGTCTTCAATCATCTATTTTTCTGAATTAGCTTTTCAAGGGTGTTTGTATAACAAATAGCCTGTGAGATATAGTCTACCTCCAGATCAGAAGAAAGATTTGTTTTCTGGCCAGTACAATAAAGATAATGTCTTCCTCTGGGACAAATGTTGAGCATTCTTGGTAGTAGTCCCCTTTAAAAGGTAGAGATTTTCTAATCTCAGAGTTCTTCCACTGGGATGCAGGCTCATCTACCTAGGCCACTGTGAATTGCCCTATGGGACATGGGGACAAGAAAAACCAATGTGAACAGTAAGCTCTTGTTGTCTGCTGTGCAATGAGTAATTAAGCTCTTTGCCTCTGATTCAGGAGTCTTCTGTCTCTGCCACCACCTATGTATGGCAAGCTAATTTGTCAGATTACAAACCAAAAGTCTCAGAATCTTCACATTCCTGATAAATATAGCATAATAATTATAAGTTGATAATTATGGACAATGCAACTTGATTCAACAATGTCCACATAAACTTGTAAGTGGTAGGGACAATATTTGAATTCATATCTACCTGATATCTAAACTATCAAAGAAAGTATAAGAAAGTGAAAGGAAGGGGTCCTGTTTCTGCTTTCTGCACATGGCTAGCCAGTTTTCCCAACACCATTTATTGAACAGGGAGTCCTTTCCCCATTGCTTGTTTTTGTCAGGTTTGTAGAAGATCAGATGGTTGTAGGTATGTTGTATTTCCTCTGAGGCCTCTGTTCTGTTCCATTGGTCTATATCTCTGTTTTGGTACCAGGACCCCTTCCTGACACCTTACACCAAAATTAACTCCAGATGGATTAAAGACTTAAACATCAGACCTAATACCATAAAAACATTAGAAGAAAATCTAGGCAAAACCATTCAGGACGTAGGTGTAGGCAAGGACTTCATGACCAAAACGCCAAAAGCAATGGCAACAAAAGCCAAAATAGACAAATGAGACCTAATCAAACTCCACAGCTTCTGCACAGCAAAAGAAACAGTCAGTAGAGTGAATCGGTAACCAACAGAATGGGAAAAAATTTTTGCAGCCTACCCATCTGACAAGGGGCTGATATCCAGAATTTACAAAGAACTAAAGCAGATCTACAAGAAAAAAACAAACAAGCCCATTCAAAAATGGGTGAAGGATATGAACAGATACTTTACAAAAGAAGACATACAGGAGGTCTTCAAACATATGAAAAAATGCTCATCATCACTGGTCATCAGAGAAATGCAAATCAAAACCACATTGAGATACCATCTCACACCAGTTAGAATGGCGATCATTAAAAAATCGGGAAACAACAGATGCTGGAGAGGATGTGGAGAAATAGGAACACTTTTACACTGTTGGTGGGAATGTAAATTAATTCAACCATTGTGGAAGACAGTGTGGCGATTCCTCAATGACCTAAAAATAGAAATCCCATTTGACCCAGCAATCCCATTACTGGGTATATATCCAAAGGATTATAAATCATTCTACTACAAGGACACGTGCACACGAATGTTCATTGCAGCACTGTTTACAATAGCAAAGACCTGGAACCAACCCAAATGCCCAACGATGATAGACTGGATAGGGAAAATGTGGTACATATACACCATGGAATTTTACGCAGCCATCAAAAACGATGAGTTCACGTCCTTTGTAGGGACATGGATGAACCTGGAAATCATCATTCTCAGCAAACTGACACAAGAGCAGAAAATCAAACACCGTATATTCTCACTCATAGGCGGGTGTTGAACAATGAGAACACATAGACACAGGGAGGGGAGCACTACACACTGGGGTCCGTTGGGGGGAAATGGGGGAGGGGCGGCGGGGTGGGGAGGTGGGAAGAGATAGCATGGGGAGAAAAGACAGATACAGGTGAGGGGACAGAAGGCAGCAAACCACACTGCTATGTGTGTACCTATGCAACAATCTTGCATGTTCATCACATGTACCCCAAAACCTAAAATGCAATTAAAAAAAATTAAATTTAATTTAAAAAAAAAGAAAGTGAAAGGAAAGGAAAGAAATTAATGAAACAGAGAGATGGCTTTAATCAATCAGCTATGTACTGCTGTATAGTAGATGTGTAATGAGAACTTTTGCAATAGCTAGAATTATAAAGTATCTCAGAGCCTGGAACAAGGACTAGTGAGTAGCAAGTAGAAGAGACAAATGATCTTAAAGGTTAAGAGACTTTGGAGTCAAACAGTCCTAGGTTCAAATCTGACACTCTGCATGACACTGAGCAATTTATTTAATGGGTTTGAACTGTAATTTTCTTAACACTAAGGCAAGAATAATAGATCCTGTCTCACAAGAGAATCATAAGCATTAAACAAGGTGGTGTATAGAGCATTTAGCTTGAAGCTGCACACATAGAAAATACTCATTAGGTAATAGCTATTAGTATTCCTAATGAGTTCTCAATAAAGATAAGAGACTGATCTTTCTTCATCAATTTCCCTACACCTTATCTATCAGATAATTTACCACTACTGTACCCCCCAGTAGTTAGCAACACAATCAGGTTTATAAATGCAAGTCACTAGCTGACCATTGCAACTTTAAGAGCTGAAGGGACCCCTGATTTTAAGGGCAGTGGATACTAATGGTTCCTTTGTTGTAACAAAAATACCTTCAGGTTGCAATTTTGAGATAGCATTGAGGCTGAACACTCACTTTGTACCTTTCTACAAATGATATAAGAAATTACCAGGCTTGGGGTTTTCTTGCTTATGCATTTGTCTCTTTCCCATCCTGCAAGTAGAACAAGTACTGCTGTTGCCAAGCAACGGTGCAGTGGTGGGAGTGATGGTGCATGTGTAATGTGGCACTCGGAGAGTGAGGAGCTTAATTCTAGAGCTGGTCCAAGGGCATTCGAAAGCAACACTGAAGAGTGTACTTTTCCTCATACCATTCGTGCAAACCTTCTGATAATTAAAAAAGCTGCTTCCACTGAGCAATCCCATCACCAGCTTCCTGTGAACTGTAGAAAATCCTTAGAACCACAGAGCATAGAAGCTCAGGAGAGATGCCATTTGCCCTTAGTGCCTTGGTCTGAATACATGCCATAAAGACAGCAATCCCTCTTGGAAAATAATCTGAACTTAAGATAAATTCTGAAAGGGTACTTGGAAATCTCAACCCCAGGCATACATCCTTTCTGTGAAAATAATAGGAGAAGGGTCCCTTTACTGAAGTAAAAATAATTTTAAAAAAGAATTGGGAAGTACAAATGAAGAATCAGATAGAACACCCAGTTTGATAATTGGCAGTCATCTGTTCCATGCTATTAAAGAGAAAAAAAATGAAGGTTTGCAATGCCTCTGTTACACTGGTAACTGAGTCCTTTGTAATTAATTGTAGTCAAATTTCACTAATATGGAACAATATATCAACTTGCACAGTGGGACAAGCAGTGTTGTAGAGCAGTTAGGAGCATGGGCTCAAGAGCCAGACTACCTAGGTTTGCATTCCAGATCTCCAACTTATTGACTGAGTGAGATCTGAAAGGCCCAAGAAACTTTCTGTGCCCTCCTTTTTACATATGGAATGTAGATTATTACAGTAGCTATCTTAGGGGACTCTTGTATAGATTAAATGAATGAACACATTTTAAAAATTTAAACTGGAGCAGGCATAGAATATTAAATAAATATTAGCCACTACTAATAGTGGTTTCATGTATTTTTATTAAGACAGACGCCTTATCCTATTCATCTTTCTATTTTTCTCATCAGGAACGATATCCAGCCTTTATTCAGTGGATGATAAATTTTTGCAGAATAAACAAATGAGAGGACAGTCTAAAAATTCAATTACCTCACTTTCGTTCAATACATTTTAATGCTAGCTAAAGAAGATACAATTCCAAATGAGAATAGGAATAATATTAAAAGTTTAGAGAGTAGCTTCACATCTCTTTTTCCTTGCCTAAACTCTCAAATCAAAGATTATACCCTTGGCATGCCATTTATCTTAAAAATAACTTTGAGGTTGAAACTGTTAAAAAAATTGATTTATGCTCCTTCTACTTATTTTTACCTAGATTTTTATTCTTCACCATCATTCCCCTTAAGAATGTAAGACAAATAATAAAAAATTGAGAAATAGTGAACATACAGTTAAGAAATGTTAACCTCAAAATTAGAGGTTAATATTAGCCCTCTGTCCCACAGTTTATTCTTACAGGTGACTATCTCTGTCTTCCTGAAGGTCATTGAGAGTATCCTACACTTTACGTTGCATCTTTAAATATGATGTTCTGGTCTTGTATTGATTTTTAATGGAGAAATGTCTAGCCTAAACAGGAAGCAAGAAATATCTTGAATAATATCTGGCCACCTTATGCTTTAGTAAGAGCCCAGGAACTCATTTGAGTTCCATCCTGGTTTCTCATTTGGGCAAACAGCTTTACTTCTTGGTATCTTGCTTTTTCTATCATTAAACTGTGGATCATAATTACAACTTTTCATACTTCACCAAATGTGACCATGCATTTCAAAATGTATTATTACTTTACTTGAGAGGTTCTCAAAAAAATTTTGGTCCTAGATGCCTCATTTTGAAACTTAGCTTTTAAATGAATAGTTATAGGTTTCCAGAACAATTAGTTTTGTAATTTTTTTCTTACTTTTGTAATCTTTGAGATTTTTTTTTTACTTACAATATGAGGAATGCTGTTCTTTTAACAACAAGCAAAACAGAAATAGCTGTCATTCCAGTGATCAAGAAAGCAAACGTATAACACACAAGAAACAGAAACACAAAGACAGAAATACAATCAACTCTTTATTAAATATTTTAACAATTTTATGCAAAATATATTTTGGGAGCCTGAAAAATATATGTAATTTTACCAATAAAGTAAAATTTTCTCAATAAATAGTTTTTATTTTGAGACACGCAGTATGCTAGATGCTGAGATAAGGTAAATATATGTAAAAAAATTAAAAAATTTAAAACAGTGCCTTGTATATTACAGATTTCAGAAATGTCCCCATTTCTGTCCATGCTATATCCACTCCTTTTGTCAGGTATATTTGTGGTATCCTGTTTCTTTGACTCTGGATCTTGTCTAGAAGGGAGAGATTATAAAAGTCAAGAATTGGTTTCTTAGGTATCATGCATCTATAATATACTCACACACTGACTATAGTGTTGTGTTAGTTTCCTGTCACTACATGAGAAATTATCACAAATTTAGTGGTTTAACACAACACCTGCTCATTAACACATAATTCTGTAGGTCTGAAATTTCCCAGTGCATGGCTGAATTTTCTACTTAAGGTATTACAAAGATGAAATCAAAGTATCTGTCAGGCCAAGTTCTTATCTAAAGGCTCTTGGGAAAAATCAGCTTCTGAGCTCATGCACATCGTTGGCAGAATTCAGCTTCTTCCAGCTGGAAAAAAATCTCTGTGTCTTTGCTGGTTGTCATCTGAGGGTCATCGTCTGCTTCTTGACGTTGTTCTCAGGTCTTTGCCATGTGGCCTTTTCCATCTCAGCAAAGGAAAATATCACTCCTGTGAAACTCCTCTCATGTTTCAATTTTTTTTTCTTATTTTTTACTGCCGTAACCAGCCAGAGAAAGATCTCGGCTTCTAAAGGGCTCATGTGATTAGGCTGAACCCACCCAAATCACCTGCATATATTAAGGTTAGCTGTGTCATATAAAGTAACAAGAGCAAAATCCATCATATTCACAGTCCTAGGGATTACACAGGGTATATTACACGATATCAGGAAACCTGGAGGGATATCACAGAATTCTGGCCATTAGATGTGCCAAATAGAGGTCACAAGGTTGACTCTGAAGGAAGATCTTGAGAGAAATAAAATGTGAGAAGAGAGAACCTTATGAAAGTTAACCTGACAGTATTAGAGCCATCCCAAGTCAAATTTGTTTTTTTCCACTTCACAGAAAGTTAAGGATTTAAGAACCAAGTAAAAGGGGAATATATGTGTGCATGCATGCACACACACACACAGACACACACACACACACACACACACACACACACACACACACACACACACACACATTTCCAGAGTGCTGGAAATGCTGTAGATCTTGCTCTGGGTGTTGGTTGCATACATGTATTTGTCAAAATGCATTGAATTGCACGCTTAATATCTGTGTATTTTACTGTATAAAAATGATTAATTCAGCAGAAAAAAAGGATACCTAGGAGCAAAGCAGGCATTGAAGGATATGTAGTCAGGTGATAGAGTACCTGTGAATCTTAGAAGATTAAGAGATTGACCCAAAACTGGGATGGAGGAGAAACAGCCAAAGATGTTCTGCTTCTTAAGTGACATTGAAGGTTATACACCTTTAATATTCGTTTTCATGAATAAAGAATTTAGACTTCCAATTTAATATAGATACTATGTATGTTTTATTTACTCAATATCCCTAGAGATAACTCTGTTGTAATTGGAGTGCCTTCTTCATATTTTAGCTATTTCCAGGAGACTTCAGGAGTTGTAGGGAGGATGATGGGGAACCGTCAACTGCCTTTTTCATTATTTCATTTACTAAACACCTAGAGAATAGCTTTAAATTTTCATTGGTATGGATATTAACAGCAAAATTCCAGTATAAAATCACTCTGACAAAATTGTCCTGTGTACTGGTATTAGGTATGATACTAAAACATCCGGTCCACAGACACACCTCAAATGTGGAAATGGAGTTACGATGAGACATTAGCACCCACATGATCATTACCGCATGTCTATTCTATAAGAGATTTCAAAATGGACCAAAATAAAAAATCCTTTTAAGGATTCTCCCTGATCAAGTAGAGGGTGTATTAGGCTGCTTTCATGCTGCAGATAAAGACATACCTGAGACTGGGAAGAAAAAGGGGTTTAATTGGACTTACAGTTCCACATAGCTGGGGAGCCCTCAGAATCATGGTGGGGTGTTGGGGGTGAAAGGCACTTCTTCCACGGTGGCACCAAGAGAAAATGAGGAAGAAGCAAAAGCCAAAACCCCTGATAAACCTATCAGATCTCTTGAGACTTATTCACTATCTTGAAAATAGCACCAGAAAGACTGACCCCCAGGATTCGATTACCTGCCGCTGGGACCCTCCCATGTGGGAATTCTGGGAAATATAATTCAAGTTGAGATTTTCTTGGGGACACAGTCAAGCCATATCAGGGGAATTTCCAGGAAAACTTAACCTCACAAGTGAAAACTTGAAACAAATGGAGATTTAGTATTAGATTGGTACAAAAATAATTGTGGTTAATTACTTTTGCACCAACCTAATAGAAATAATGGAAACATAGGGAAGACTTCTGATCACTCTCCTGGCCTCCTCTAGGAGCCTCCCATATTCCCCCCAAGAAATTTTCCTTCTGATTCCCTTCCCTCTTATCCAGCCCTTCTTTCATAATTTTTGATTCTCCGGCAGTAGGGACCCTGATCATGGTGTTAATATCTTCTTCAGTTGTTTAATATTACTCTAGCACAACAAAAACAGAGCACTCATGGTCAATGCCAGTATACTATTATTTATGTATTACTTATAATAGTAATTTATGGAGTATATATTATTTTGGCCCATTTTGAAATCTCTCATAGAATAGACATGCGGTAATGATCATGTGGGTGCTGACGTCTCATTGTAACTCCATTTCCACATTTGAAGTGTGTCCGTGGACAGGATGTTTTTAGGATTGTATCTAATAATAGTCCACAGGACAATTTTGTCAGAGTAATTTCTTACTGAAATTTTGCTGTTAATATCCATGCCATTGAAAATTTAAAGTTGTCATCTGGGTGTTTAGTAAGTGGAATAAGGAAAGAGGCAATTGAAGGTTCTCTGTCATCCTCTTCACAACTCCTAAAGTCTCCTGAGAATAGCTAAAATACAAAGAAGGCACTCCATTTATAAGAGAATTATCTCAAGAGACATTGAATAAATAAAACATGCATAATATCTGTATTAAATTGGAAGTCTAAATTCTTTATTCTTCAAAATGAATATTAAAGATATACAACCTTCAAAGTAACTTAAGAAGCAGAACATCTTATTTGGCTGTTTCTCCTCCTCCATCCCAGTTTTGGGACCATCTCTTTATCTTCTAATATCAAAATGTATCTGATGGTGAAAAATACTTTCAGGACAAAATAAAAAATAATCAGTTAAACAACGAAATAGAAAATCCCACAGGGGGCTTGTCTTAAGTCAAAGATTCACTCTATGCTCTAGGTATGTCATTTATCTTCAAAATAGCTTTGAGGCTGAAACTGTTAAAAGCTTTGATTTCATCCTTCTTCTTTGTTCCATTTTTTTATTCTTCATCATCATTCCCCTTAAGAACTTAACAGAAATAATGAAAAGATAAGAAGTGGTAATTTATAGAATTAAATCTTTTCTTCAGTACAAGCACCTTAAAGCTGAAGAATCAGATGCTTGTTAATGAACTGCATGACATTGAGATTCTTTAGTGAATGATTGAACTAATAATTTAATTTAGCTCTTTTGGCCAACATAATCCAAAAATGCAGGAATGCACCACTCTAAGGCTGAAAGTTCATGGCATCTGTATTTTGACAGAGCTGAATAGAAATCCTGGCCCCAACAGTATCTACTCTATGGGTGTATGTACTGGATAAATTGGTTAACCACTTGGAACTTCAGTTATCTCTAAATTCAAAATACCTAAGTTAGTACTTATTTTATAAGGACTTGTGGAGATTCGATATACATGAAGATTTTGGAACAGCTGTGTTCTTTCCACTACAGAAAGTTGTTATTACATAAGTTGTAGGGATAATGTACAGATATGTTAAAGTTCCTTCAACTTGTAATTGTCATGGATAACTGGATTTAGGTCTCTCACAGGAATCCTCTAGGACACCAAGTGAAACATATCTCAAAAAAGTCTCATCAGGGGGTTGAAAGGCTAGAGTATTTATGCTCTGACTCCAATTTCCCATTTGTTGAGGTTTGCTCCTGAGGCTTTCCTAGGGTTATGCAATTCTGGATTATGCCTACTTTCCTACACAGAAAACTTTCAGGTAGGGAAGAACAAAAAAACTGGCTGCTTGGGGTGGGAAGCTAAGAGCATGCTGGAAGCTGCCTTGATGCATAAACTAAGGAGAGTCAAGGCATTATGAGGGCAGGCTACAGATAGCATATAGTGGAGTAGTGAAGGGACACTTATGCTGGATTGGAAATCAGAAACCCTGGGACAAATTCCAAGTCTACATTTAACTAAATATGAGTCATTCACTCAACAGATATTAATTAAGCATCTACTAATTTCCAGATAATGTTCTTGGCAGTGAAGACAAAGCAGTAAACAAGACAGACACAATTTTTGATTTTACGTTACTTAGAGTCTTTTGAATGTTCAAGTCCTATACTTACTAATTTGCCAAAAAGAAAAAAGAGAGGTAGTTTTATATTAGAATGGGGAACACATGTATAGTGTTTATTGTAAACAGCAAGATAAATAAGTAAGGCTGACTTAGTAGAGAAATAATATAAAATTCTTCTGTTTTTTACAGTTTGTTCATTTGAGTCAGGATTCAAATAAAGCACATTCATAAGTCACTTAAATTTTTTTTTTTAATTTTAAGTTCTAGGATACATGTGCAGGATGTGTAGGTTTGTTATACAGGTAAACATGTGCCATGGTGGTTTGTGGTTTGCTGGACCTATCAACCCATAAGTTACTTTTAATTTATAGCCTTCTATCTCCATCTGTACTTTTTTTTTTTTTTTTTTTTTTTTTTGCCTTGTAGGTCATTTGTTGAGGAAACAGCTGTCTGAATGCTAGAATTCCTCACAAGCTGCTCTTGATAAGTACATCTCCATGGCTGCTTATAATTCCTATTAAATGGTACTTAGATCTAAAGGCTTAATAATATTCAGGTTGTATTATTTCCCAAGATAACTTCACAAAGGGTGTTATATAACTTCTTCACAAAGTTTACAATATTTGTCTTTTTGGGATATTGGTAGCCATAGATGATTATTGCCTAGATCCATAAATCAATGAGCAGTTACAAAAATTGTCACATTCTAGTTCTATCATTTCTAATTCCTTTATTAGCTGAAATAGAAATGCTATTAGAAAAGCAAACTTATAAACAATTTAGTTAACCTGAGATATGGGTTATTTAAAAGGGCAGAATAAATGCTTTATTCTTTCTCTTTATTTATCAACTTTCAAAATAAAAAGAGAATATTCTGATGTCCTTCAAAAACATACAATAATGGAAAAACATGCAGAAAAAATGACAAAGTATTTTTTATTTTTAATCTATTATAAACTAAGGCATTAAATGAATATAATAAATATAAATATTCCACAATTTTTATCTTTAATGATGCTCAAATTGTTCTGTCTTTGGCCAGGAAAGATTTTTGTCTCTTGAATCTTTTAATGTAAAGAGATTTCAATATTTCTTCATTTCTGGAATGACAAGATGCTCCAACCAACTGTGACCCAACTGGAATTGGTGAAGGATTCTTGATTCATTTGTTTTGGCAGAAAATGGTAATTAGAGATCATAATCTGTATATTAGAGGAGTTCATTACTATTAGATTAGACGTTGTTTCTAGATGTTTTCAGTGTGAGAAGCTAGAAATTAAATTTGTTTTTGTTTATGTCATCATAGGTTTATTTTGACATTTTTCAATTCAAACAGAATATATAGCAATTTTATTTAGTTTTATTTATCTTACATTTATATCCCTTTTTAAAATACACTAAAACTCTACATTTTAAATAAAATCCAAATAATTATTCATTTTGCTTATGACACAAAATAGTCCCAAAATTATAAAATCAATACTATAACCACCAAAACGTTTTTAAAAAGTTTCAGTTAATGTTGTCCTCAAGGTATATTCCACCACAGTCTAATTACCTTAAATTATTAGTTTAATATTTTCTGAGTGATTTTCCACCACTGTACGGATAGTTTATATAATTTATTCTATTTTCAATTATTAGAAACTAGATTTTAAATATTGTCTTTAAATAAAATTACACAAAATATTTATCTAGTTACAAGGTCAAATCTATAGGATTTTTTTTAAAACTAGCTTCTCATAGGGGAGCCCTCCACTCTGCTTTCTCCTGCCTATAAACTTTTTCTTAAAAATGTAGAGTATCCTGCCATTAAATTATTTTTTTAAATAAACTATTATACATTGACCTTCAAATACCACTTTCTTAAGTAAGAGGTAACATTCCTACATATTTGTTCTCATCTTGGAATTTTTTTTTTACTAATATATTTTGGAGATTTAACAGAATATAAAAATAGTCCTATTTTTTTACATTTATATAATATTCTGCTGTATGGTGGTTATTTATTCAACCAGACCTTTATTGATGGACATTTGGATTGTATACAATCTTTATGAATTTAAGGCATTAACTCTTTCTTCCTGTGGTATAAGTTTTTTTGTTTGTTTGTTTGTTTTTCTTCTGTCACCCAGGCTGGAGTACAGTGGCATGACAACAGTTTACTACAGCCTTAACCTTCCAGGCTTAAGGGGTCCCCCAATCGCAGCCTCCTGAGTAGCTGGGACTATAGGCATGTGCCACCACACCTGGCTAATTTTTTTGTGTTTTTTGTAGATATGGAGTTTTGCAGGCTGATCTCGAACTCCTGGGCTCAGATGATCCACCCACCTTGGTTTCTCAACGTGCTGGGATTACAGGTGTGAGTCATCCTGCCCAGCCCAATATTATATTTTTTAAAGCCATATGTAGGCAAGAAGGCCAGAAAATGTCTTTCATAACCAGGTACTTTCGAGTTAAATCTTAAAGGGAAAATCTGACATCGAAGGTATAAGGGTCAACATTCTTTCAAAGGTGGTTGTAAAGGGCAAGTTGGTGATCTTCAGCTTATGTGTCCATATGTCATTGCAAGTGCCCAGGCCCAGAAATGGAGCAGTTCTTTTTTGTTTCCAACTTAAGTGCCAAACATTTTCAGTCTTCCAACTTCATCCAATTCTTAAGCTGAAAAAAAAGTATGATTTAGTCATATCCTAAATTTAAAAGATGTAAATTATATATTAATAGATAGATACTCTAATGAAAAAGGCTCAGGAATGAAAGGCAGTATCATGTCTCACGGATCCTCAAAGAATTATTTAGGTTGCTACATTTCTTTCTTTTTTTTTTTTAAGAGAGAAAGGAAAAAAAGACTAGTAAGAAAAAGAATAAAGAAGAGGAAGAAAGAGAAAGAGGAAGAGGGAGAGAGAATGGGGGTATTGCTTTATTGCCCAGGCTAGAATGCGGTCTAAATATGGATATGCCTATAATTGTGCTTAATAATGGAGACATGAAAGAAAATGAGGGAAGAGAATAACAAACAAGGAGCCAACTAATATTTCGTTTAAACTTCTAAGTTGATATGATGTGGTACTGATAAGAGTGTATATTTTGTGTATTTAAAGTGGAGAGTTCTATAAATGTTAATTCAGTTTACTTGTTCCAGATCGGAGTTCAAGTCCTGGATATCGTTGTTAATTTTCTGTCTCATTGATCTGTCTAATGTTAATGTTGAAGTCTCTCACTATTATTGTGTGGGAGTCAAAGTCTCTTTATAAGTCTTGAATGTCTGGGTATTCCTGTATTGGGTGCGTATATATTTAGGATCTTTAGCTCTTCTTGTTGTTGCATTGATCCTTTTATTATTACATAATGTCCTTCGTTGCTTCTTTTGATCTTTGTTGCTTTAACTACTATTTTATCAGAGGCAAAAATTGTAACTTCTGCTTTTTATTTATTTATTTTTGCTCTCCGTTTGGTTGGTAAATCTTTCTCCATCCCTTTGTTTTGAGTCTTTGTGTATCCTTGAATGTGAGATGGGTCTGGATGCAGCATACCGATGGGTTTTAGTTTTTTATCCAAATTGCCTGTCTGTCTTTGGATTGGGGGATTTAGTAAATTTACATTAAGAATTAATAATGATATATGTGAGTTTAATACTGCCATTTAATATTAGCTGACTGTTTTGCCCATTAGGTGATATAAATTCTTCATTATATTGATGTTCTTTACTTTTTGGTATTTTTTAGAAAGGCTGATACTGTTTGTTCCTTTCTATGTGTAGTGGTTCTTTCAGAAGCTCTTGTAAAGCAGGCCTGCTTGTTCACAAAAAAACTTTATTTTTCCTTCATTTATGAAGCTTAGTTTGGCTGGATGTGAAATTCTTGGTTGAAGTTTTTTTCTTTAAGCATGTTGAATATTGGTCCCCACTCTCTTCTGGCTTGCAGGGTTTCTGCTGAGAGATCTGCTATAAGTCTGATAGGCTTCCCTTGGTGGGTAACCTGACCTTTCTCTCTGGCTGCCCTTAGTATTTTCTCCTTCATTTCAACCCTGGTGAATCTGATAATTATGTGCCTTGGAGTTGCTCTTCTTGAGGAATATCTTTGTGGTGTTCTCTGTATTACCTGGAGTTGAATATTATCCTGCCTTAGTAGGTTGGGAAAATTTTTCTGAATAATATCCTGAAGCGTATTTTCCAGTTTGGATTCATTCTCTTTGTCACATTCAGATACATCTATCGAGTGTAGATTAGGTCTTTTCACATAGTCCAATATTTCTTGGAGACTTTGCTCGTTCCTTTTTATCCTTTTTTCTCTAATCTTGTCTTCTCATTTTATTTCATTGAGTTGGTCTTTGACCTCTGATATCCTTTCTTCTGCTTGATCAATTCGGACTTTAAAAATTGTGCATACTTCATGAAGTTCTCGTATTGTGTTTTTCAGCTCCATCAATTCACATATATTCCTCTCTAAATTGTGTATTCTTGTTAACATTTCGTCAAACCTTTTTTCAAAGTTCTTAGTTTCTTTGGATTGGGTTAGAATAAGTTCTTTTAATTCACAGAAGTTTCTTATTATCCACATTTTGAAGCCTGCTTCTGTAATTGGAACACACTCGTTCTCCATCAAGCCTTGTTCCGTTGCTGATGAGGAACTGTGATCCCCTGCTGACGGAGAGACATTCTGATCTTGGGTATTCTCAGCCTTTTTTGGCTGTTTTCTTCCCTTCGTTGTAGATTTATCCATCTGTGGTCTTTATAATTACCATCTTTGTAATTGGGTTTCTGAATGGACGTCCAACTTATTGATTCTCAGTGCCAAAATCTGAGCAACCCACTTCGCCGACCAAAACAGCGGTGTTAAGATTGATGGTGCTTTTCTGACTCTGCACCAGGAACAGACCCTCCAAGGCACTGGCAAAACCGCCTCGCCGGTCACAAGAGTCGTGCTGGTGACCCGTGGGTGTCCTCCGCTGGGAATCTCCTGGTGCATGAGCAACAAGAATTCATGTGAAGCTGTGGCGTCCTCTTGTTCTTTGTGCTTTCACTGGGAACTACAATCCTGAGCTGCTAGTAATCAGCCACCATGGATCTTTCTCCCTGTGGTATAAGTTATAAAAAATATTTCCCAGTATGATTTTGTATTTTTACTTTGCTTATAGTATTATTTTCATACAAATATTATAAAAATTTTAAGTGAAATTTATCCAGTTTCTCTTATCATTTTTTACTTTAATTTATAGTTAGAAAAGTAATCTCTTGGCAACGTTTTAAATAGAGTCACTCAGGTTTTTATCTAGTACTTCAAAAGTCTCATTATATTGTTTTTGTTTTGCTTTTAAAAAAAACTGACACGTTTAGATTCATTCTAAAATGAAGTGAAAAATGATCCATTATGTACTTTGATATAGCATATTAAAATAGCTCATATTGAAAAGTCTCTCTCCACTAATTTAAGATGTCACATTCATCATATTCCAAATTTTTATAAAAAATTATTTCTCTTGTGGTTTCTGGTAGTTTTCCATTAACCCATTTACTCATTACAAACTCAGTTATATTTATAGAGGCATTATTATATGTTTAATGCCTAATAGGGCTAACCTTCAGGTCATTTTGTTATTTCTCTTTTTCAGAATTTTGCTTAATATTTTTAATTATTTATTATTCTAATTGAAAATTTGTTTTGCTCCAAATCTGATATTTTTTGTTTATGTTTTTAGGTGTAAAATACTTTCTTCATAGGGCTTTGGGACATCTTTTGTAAAATTTATACCCAGGTATTTTATTTTTATTTTTGCTATTACAACATATTATTTTATCTTCCATAATATCATCTATTAAGCTGTTTGTCGGATATATAAAGGCTATTGATTTTTACATGTTAACTGAACAACTTAATAATTAAGTTAGTTATTGTTTTTATTTTAGTATTTTATTATTTTTGGATTTTATATATAATCTGATTTTCTGAAAATAAAGTTTTACCTCTTTTTCTCTAATTCTCATGTTTCTAACAGATTTTCTTGTTTAATTGTATTGACTAATATTTCCATCACAATATTAAATAGTGCTGGAGATCATTGATACTGTTTTCTTGTGTTTGACATTAGTAGGAAAGCCTCTAATGTTTCCACATGATGAAAGATGTGGGCTATGATAGATTTAATCATTTTCCCAACATCTTTACTCCATCCCTGTCACAGACTATTTAGTCACACGCTTTGTCATGTGATTCAGAAAGACCTGCCAGTAAAGATGTAAACTGCACATGCTCTCCCCATTAACCTTGAGTTTATACATGTGACTTGCTTTAACAGAATTGTTTGTGGATGTGATGGAAGTAAAGTTTTAAATATGCTTGTATGGTTTGACTTGGTCTTTTATGTTGCTGCCCTCTTTGATGAATAGAAAATGCCCCTGGTAATCAGTGTTGTTCCAGAATAAGAAAAAAAAAGAAAAAAAACATGACCTTAACCTAGCCTGCAGACTGGAGCTAAGCCCAGTTGATAAACAGTGAGCCCAGTAAACTACAAATGCCTTGCTTGCAGATTTGTGTTTTTGTAAGCCACTGTGTTTTAGATTTGTTCTTTATAGGCCATTGTCACAGCAATAGCTAATTAACATATTGTCCTTGAGGCCGAATTGTAGAGGAGTCCTCCCTTACCCATAGTTTCTGATTTTGCAGTTTCAGTTTCCTGCAGTGAACTGTAGTTCACAAATATTAAATGAAAAAATTAATAAATACACATTTTAAAAGTCTTAAATTGCATACAGTTCTGAGTAGCATGATGAAATCTCATGCCGTCCCACTCCATCTTGCCCAGGCCATAAATCATCCATTTGCCCAGTGTATCCACGGTATCAACATTATTCATACATTATTAATCATTTAATAGCTATCTCAATTATCAGATCAACTGTTGTAGTATCACACTGCCTGTGTTCAAGTAACCCTTATTTTACTTTGTAACGGCCTCCAAATGCAAGAATAGATTCTGCATTTGGAAGAAAAATTGAAAAGCTGTAAAGTGTTTCCTTTAAGCTAAAAGGTGAAAGTTCTTAATAAGGAAAGAAAAAAATATTATGTTTATAATAAGTTATAAACTTATAAGTATATAATAATAAACTTTAATTAAGAGGAAAAAGTCATTGAATTTGTGGGTGAAAGACATTGACAGAAGCACCTTCCAACTGATGACAATCAGGTTTGCTACTATCTGAGGTTTCAGTCATCCACTGGAGGTGTTAGAATAAGGTAAGGTATTGCAGATGAGGCAAGGCTACTGTGTATACAATTATGTGTGTGTATATTTGTGTATGTATGTGTATGTATATATACACACATATACGGCATGTACATATATCTATATTTTTTTGAGAAAATCTTAATTACTTGCTGTTTCATTAAGTGTTTTGACTAAAACGGTGTTAGATGGTATTAAATGCTTTTTCTGCTTCTAGAAGAATAATCAGATATTTTTCTATGTCCAGTTATACTCTTTCTTTGAAAATATGAAATCTCAGGACAATAATTCACCTATAATAAGATAAAACAGAAAAAAAATAGTTTAAATTATTTCCAATTCTCTATAAACTCTGTTCTTGCCAAAGTGATCTTTGAGAATTCTATTGCTACAGTTTTAAGCCAAAACAAATTTCAGTGTAGCTATAACAAAAATGAAGCTTGAGGATTATTTTCTTCTGGAACACTAGATCATTTAAAAATTTTTGTTTTGATTATTTATGCCCTTCCAAAACAAGACTTACTATGACATCATCAAGTTCTACCTTTTGGCATAGAAAAAGTACCCTCCCAAAACCATCAATTTTTTCTTTCTCAATACCTCTATTTCAGCTAAATACCTAAGAAACATATCCTTTTCTTCACGTTATTGTTTCTCTTTTGTGTTTTCATTTTTTTCTTGCTCTTATAAAAATAAGGTCGAAAAAACAGGAAAGTTTTCCTTGTACATTTTATTTTTTAGCCTTTTATCAAGACTAACAAGAAGAAATAGATTATAAAGTTAAAAGTGCTGCCTCCTTTATTATCCAGAAAATGATAGCACCTATTTCTTCAAAATATAAAATTATTATGCATATGTAGAAAAAATTTGAAAATTCTGGAGAAACAAAATTCAAAAGATGACAACACATACCATAGAGATTTAATCACGGTTCATTTGTTAGTATCCATTCTAGTTTTTCCTGTGTTTGCCACTCATAACACAATTGTGTCTTGATTACTTTCACAAAACATTTCATAGTAAGTCTATGCTAGCATCATTAGCAATACTTACTGATATCATTTTCAATTGAACTGTATTTCTACTATGTCAAAGTATTAATCTACACTCAATCAATCATCTATCATTGGAATTTAAGATATTCTTCCTGTTTTTGTTCTTTATATATTATTACTTGACAGGAAATTTAGAACATAAATTTTTGGTTCACACTCTAGGGTATATTTTTAGGAGTGATCCCCATAGAGGAACTACTAGTCATTAGATTACTAATATGTTGTTGGATATCAGCCAATATCAATGGAACTATATACAAGCATAAAATGCATCATCTTTACCTTCGGAATTTTGAATGAACAAATGGTGATGGAGATGAAAAGAAAGGAGAATAATTAGGTATTTCATTACCTTCTAATAAATATTGGTCACATTGCCAAATCCTTATGCCAAATTTTGGATGATGTAGTCACAGCAAGCTGCCAGCAGAGAAGGTATGGTCCAAACAATTATTCCAGTCTCTGTACATTTCTCCTCCTGTCCGTTTCTTCTCCTCACCTTTTCTCCTTTCCTCTCTGAAGAAGCAAATGAAGCATGTAAAATGATATGGAACAGCTTGTGCCTATTTGGACAACTTCATGTTCTTCTCTCTTCCATCATTTGCTTCTCCACCTGACACTGACAGCCACTTGGGCTTCTCGGTGCAGCCAGCGTCAGATGGTGTCCTCTCACTGTTTCTCTGGAAGTCTGTGTAGTATATTCCTGCTTTGAGGCTTTCTGTGTTGGGTCATTCTTCTTTTTGTTCCCCAAAATACAGTGAGCAATTTGAACCAAATCTTATGGGTCTCCTCACTTATCTGAGCAGTCTTTGTAGGTAATCGATGAGATGTCTCAAGCTATTCTTGACCCAATGGAAACACATGTTTTCCAGCTGAAACTCTGACAATTACCTGGCATAGTATCTCAGTTTTACCAACTTTCCTCTGTTCCATTATCCACGCTGTAGAAGCAACAGACTCATCTCCTGGTGATATCATAGGCACATTTCCAGGGAGAAAAATTAATCTTTAAATTTTTCAAAAAATATTGCAGCCACAAAGGCAAAACAAAGAACCCTATTGCTATTTTCACTCATACATATTTGATTCACCAATGCAGTTAAAATTCTTAAAATAATTTTTATTGGTTTTAAAATGTGTATTAGTCATTGTATTTTTCAATAGTAAACAATTTGTTCATGACTACTGTTCATTTACTACTGTGTCTACTTTTGGGAAGTGAAAATATATACATATGTATTGGACATAACATATAACTTATATACATATTATTATAAAAGAGATAAATAATAATTTTCCATATTCCTACTACCTGGAATTAACTCCTGTTAGTATTTTGCAGTACACATTTTTTTTTCAAGAGCTCTGTGGTTTGCTAACCAATTTGTCAGAACATGTTACTAAGGCTATTAAATATTTGTCACACTCACTGAAAAATTCCCCCATTCTGTTATCTTCAGTAAATCTTTTAGATTTGTGCTCCTTTAGGTAAGTACCACTACAGGAAGGTATTTTTCTGTGAGTGAATATGTGTGTGTGTTTTGCATAACTCTGTGCAGTTGCTTCAGTTAAGCAACTGATGATGAGAAGTCTAAGCCAGTAGACAGCTATTCCGTCCTGGGATATTTGCTGAACCTTGAGCTTTAAATTTATACCCAGAATCCCCATCTGATTATTTAAAAAAGAATAGGTAGAATTTGACTTGGAATAAATAAATGAATAAATAGAATGAGAGCAAAAAAGATGGAAGAGAGGACTCACAGATGCCCTAATGTTACTTCTGTTTTACTTAAATCCAAAGTTCAGAACAATTCCATTATTTGCCTATGACAGGAAAAAGCAGGATTCAAATTCAGGTCTCCTTGATTTCTTAGGGTATTAGCTGATTCTCATACTTCTAATAAAGACATTTTGAAGACTGGGTAATTTATAAAGAAAAGAGATTTGATGAACTTACAGTTCCACATGGCTGGGGAGGGGCCTCACAATCATGGAAGGTGAAGGAAGAGCAAGGCATGTCTTACATTGTGACAGGCAAGAGAGCATGTGCAGGGGAACCTGACTTTACAAAACCATCAGAGGCCAGTGGCTCACGCCTATAATCCCAGCACTTTGGGAGGCCGAGATGGGTGGATCACAAGGTCAAGAGATCAAGACCATCCTGGTCAACATGGTGAAACCCCGTCTCTACTAAAAATACAAAAATTAGCTGGGCATGGTGGTGAGTGTCTTTAGTCCCAGCTACTTGGGAGGCTGAGGCAGGAGAATTGCTTGAACCCAGGAGGCGGAGGTTGCAGTGAGCCGAGATCGAGCCATTGCACTCCAGCCTGGGTAACAAGAGCAAAAATTCTGTCTAAAAAAAAAAAAAAAAAAAAAAAAAAAAATCAGATCTCACGACACTTATTCACTATTATGAAAACATCATGAGAAAAATCCACCCCCATGATTCAATTACCTCCAACTGGATTCTTCCCATGACACATGGGGATTGTTACAATTTAAGGTGCGATTCAGATGGAGACACAGAAGCAAACCGTATCACCTAGGGTCCTCCCACTATAAAGGCTGACTTTCCACCTTTAATGCCATTTTTAATTCTGAATAACTCTTCAGTGCTTTTTTCCTTCTCTTTATTAATTTTATTCCTTAGGTATAGATACTTTAACATCTGGGTAGTGTTTTTACAGTGTACAGAGGACTTTAACATACAACAGTTCATTTAATTTTCTCACCATCTCTACAAACAGATTTTTTTTTCTCCATTTCCAGTTCAGGACACAGGCTGAAGGAGATGGTATCACTGAGTCACCCAGCCAGTTAGTGACAGAGGTGAGATTCAAATAGGGATCTGATTCTTTATTTTCTTTCTCTTTCTTTGGTGTCTCCACCTCCTGCTTCTCAGCAACCACAGAGATCTTTTAGTTCCTGGCACAAACAGCTTGGTGAAAATTGGGCTTGGAAATGAACTCATCAAAACATTTTATTTAGCACATGCTAAATTCTCTATCCACTACATACTATCTGTACGCTATGGCAAATTTTTCAGTTATCTAATCCAGAACTATGAGGATAATAATCATAGCTTATTCATAAAGTGATTGTAAAAATATAAGAAAAGATAGTAGGTAAAGAGTTTGACCTATAGCCAAGCACATAGCAGAATATTAATATGCACAAGCTACTATTATTAGAACCGTTTCCCTGCCATACAGATTGTTTAGGGGCCATGTCTATAAGTGCCTTACCTCACCTGTGCTCAAATTCCATTGACTAGAGCTCAGCCACATGGCTCCACCTACCTGCAAATAACATGGAGTCCAACAGGCAACTATAGCAGGGATTTAGTGGTTGCTGCCTCTGCTATGCAAATACATAGCAGTAGTGCCCACAAGACCAATGGCTGTGACTTTGGCTACCTTCTTTCTCTTCCTGAACGCCATGCTCTTCAGAATTTTCACAATATTCCTTCAAAGAACTTCAAGTAAGAATTTTCCAGATGCTCCAAAATTAGTAGGTGGGACCCACAGAGGACAACAAGAAACACTAATAATTCCAAATTCCAAACAGGGCTACCAGCAACTGGGTCAGATGACAGCATTTCCAGACTGTACAAGGAGATGGGAGAGTAAGCTCTACTACCATCAAACAGAAACCTTTACAGACCTCCTGTTTGGGACTGAATCATGACCCCTAAATTCATATGTGTAAACCCTAACGATCAGTACCTCAGAATGTAAATGTATTTGGAGATAAGGGCCTTTAATAAAGTGATTAAGTGTAAATAGGCTGGTATAATGGATATGGACCCTAAATCAGCCTGACTCGTGTGCTTTTAAGAAGAGAACATTTGGATACACCAGGAGCTTACGTGCACAGGAAAGATCATGTAAAGACACAGTAAGAAGGCAGCAGTCCACAACCCAAGCAGAGGGGTTTCAGAAGGAACCAAACATGCCAAGACCTTAATCTTGGACTTCTCACTTCAGAAATGTGAGTAAATGAATTTTTATTGTTTAGGTAAACCATTTTAGCAGTACTTGGTAATGAGAGTTCTAGAAACTGAAAACACCTTTTTTTCTTTAAAAGATAATGAGATCTTCAGTGATGGAGGGTTGTTGTTAGAGTTGGGGTTAGGGTTAGACAGAGGGGACTGGGTAAGACTAAATGCTGCTTTAAATATATACCTTGACCTGAACATTGGCAAAATTTATCAGCTTCATATGTAATGCTATAAGCTAAAGACAAGAGTAAGTCAATCACGAAGTACCTTCATACGACTGACATAGAGCCAGTTACATCAGACAACCCCAAGTGGTTATAGTTTGAATATGTCCCCCAAAGTTTATGTATTGAAAACTAAATCCCCAGCGCAACAGTGTTGAGAGGTGGCATCTTCAGGAGTTGATGAATGGATTAATGTCACTATCACAAGAGTAGGATCATTATGGCAAAAGTGGCTATGTTATAAAAGGGTTCAGTCCACTCTTCAACACTCTCTCTTGCCCTCTCATAACCTTTCCACTCCACCATGGGATGCTGCAGCAAGATGCTCCTTAACCGCTGTGGCTCTTTAATCTTGGATTTCCCAGTCTTCAGAACCATGAGCCAAATAAATGAATGTTTGATACAAATTACCTAGCCTGTGCTATTTTGTTACAGCAACCTAAAATAGACTACAACACCAAGTCATTCCTTAGATGTCCTACCTCCTTCAAATATAAACAGAAAAAAAAGAAGAACTGAAAAACGAATTGTAGCCATCTTCTAACCTTTGCTCAGTCCTTATTCCATCAGCCAGTAGTCTGTGATGGAGAAGAAAGCTTTAATTGGATATGACATTACAGTTTTAACTTAGAATAGGCTGAGCTTTAATGTTATCACTGAAAAATAACCATATGTTTTATAAAATACCAAAAATGTCATCAAGAAAAAGGAATGCCTGTTTAATACAGGTGATTAAATCAATGATTGGAAACATGTAATACCACTTTATGCTTGTGCATAGCTAAGCAGAGACTCCTCAGTAAACCTCTTACACTTGCAGCAAGAAACTTAAGCAGTAGTTTCAAGTTCTGCTAGGGTTTCTAAAACTGAAACCATTTTCTACCATGCTTCTTTCTGGTTCAAATATTCTCTATAAATACCACCTGCTTATCGACTTAAATCTAAATTTCCCCTTTCTGACATTCTCAATATGGCCCCAACCTGGCTCTTCAGCATAAGTCCACATTCTCCTCTGTCCCTGCTCCAGGTTCCACCTCCCTACTCCCGATCTATACATTCCAGTTTCCAAGTGTATTACTTTGCTAGAGCTGCCATAACAAAGTCCCACAGACTGGGGGATTTAAACAAAAGTAATTTATTGTCCCACAGCTCTGGAGGGCAGAAGTCTGCAACAAGGTTGCTACAGAGTTTATTCCTTCAGAGGGCTGTGAGCCGTTTTGCTCTTAATATCCCCTTCCTCTCAACTAAATCTATCATGATCCTCCAAATATCCATTATACTTAGCTTTTATTTTTCTCATAGCACTTATCTCCTACCTCGTATCACATGCTGTGTACACCTCTTCCCCTTTACAAGCCATGGCCGACTTTTGGATGGTCCAACTCTCATCCCGTGCAGTGCCAAATGCAGGTATTGCTGTTTGGAAATTGAATAGGAAAATGTTTATGTGCACAGATATTCATTTGACAAACAATCAGAACAACCAGTCCGAAGAGCAATAGTTATCATTTATTTGCATTTGTGTCTTCAATGCAGGATACCATGCCTGGCACAGAAGTATGACATTACAATGAATGAATGTTTGCTTTTCGTTTTTGTTTTTGTTTTTGTTTTTTCTAAAATAGTATATTCCAAGGAAAAGAGAGAAAAACAACTAATATAGAAGTTAAACAAAGCTAAATCCTTGCTACACAAGTCCTGCCAACATCTCATTGCCATGTCCCTCTGGACTGTAAAGTTAAGCTTGCAGTCTTGGATGGAATTAGCTCCTTTCAGGAGAGGCATCTGTAGGGATCACTTTGGCTAGCAGAACCACACAGTAAGTGAGAACTCCGCTTCTATAACAGATTCTTTTAAGGTTTGCATTGGCACACATAAAGGAATAAAATGAAATGACAAAAAAATCACTTTACACTGAGATGTTTTGGTTTGTCTAGCAGAAACCCATTGGAAATAATTGCATAAATAAGAGAAAGGTGAAGAGGAATTCCATTAGTTATCATGACTCTATTATATCAAGTCAGGAAAAAAAATCTTCTATTTTCTTACAGCAACCTAAAATAGACTACAACACCAAGTCATTCCTTAGATGTCCTACCTCCTTCAAATATAAACAGAAAAAAAAAGAAGAACTGAAAAACGGGTCCTCACTCTGCCCACCATGCTATGCTCTTTTTATGGTGCTGTGATGGTGGGGTTAAGATGCAAATGATCTGAACAATGTTTAAATATTGGTTTAATTCTATTGTTATTAGGTATGGTAAGGTCAGGGAATCAAGAGAGGACACTATTTAAAAGACAGTTTGCTGTACTCACAGATCCCAGGAAGAGGGGTTGTACTACATACACTGTGGGGGTGCCATGCAGGGAGCACAGGGATTGGTTAGAAGACAGAGGGAGAAGGACAAATTGGATGAAAGCCTTTATTATGGATTCCACCGGAATCAGGAAACAAGCAAAGCAATTTGGTTTAGAATTGGGCTAATTTGAATGAATAATTTTAGGGCTCTGGGACACAGGGACTGTCCATATGGTCTGATATTTGGCCCTGGGGTGATCAGGGCAGGTGGCTGGAAAGTGGCCCAGAATGTAAGAGCCTGGTAAAGGAGGTGGCTGGAAAGTATACTCTAGATCAGTTGCTTTGCATCTGAAAAGAGTGTTCAGCAGGCAGTAGTTACTATCTGTGAGAACTAGTTAATTCTGGGAGGGGCAGTCCTTTCAGAGTAAGCAAGACCTAGATGTCAAACCATCAGACACAGAAAATAAAGGAGTAAATAAATTGTCGCTGCAAGGAGTCAGGCTCTGAGCTACCACTACCCCTTTTAAATACAGCATCTAAATCATAAATTTCACTTACCTGCATGATTTCCCTTGATCTTTCTGCTAAGCCTTCAAAACAGGTGTTTATATTCCCATTTTACACAAGAGAAATTCAAGGCTTATGCAGGTCAAATAATTTTCTCAAATTCTTACAACCAAAGTGGTGGGGACATTACTTCACTTCTTTAAGTTGAAGGATAATTTTGTTTTCCACCTTACACTATTATGGTCATATTTTCTTAGAGTTCCTAAGGACTTTGGATAACAAACCTGTGTGAAAATAAGTGGGATAAAGTCTTGAGAGCCATGACATGGCTGACTTATGAGGTAGAACCAAGATCTCGGCGGTAACAGTAGGTTCTCCATGTTATTCTAACATCCTTAACAAGACCAAGCCTTCAGAGCCTGTGTCTGTGGTTCTTCACCTATTTTATTTATTATTTTATTTTATTTTATTTGCATCCTCAAACACTTTAAATAGGGACTATTTAATGGTCTAGAACATAACTAGTGCTTCTTTTATTTCCACAATCCCTTGGCCACTGAGTCAGTAGTTATATCCAGACACACAGGTCTCATTGCTTCACTTGACATTTGTTTTGTTTCTATGGTTAGTCATTACAAAGGTGGGTTCCAGCAATCTTGCAAATGAGATTGGTTTTCTTCCTACTCTCACCCCCATGAGCATCAAATATTGACAAAGTGAGGCAAAGTAAACAACTGAAGGGCTCTTAATGGCCCTTGGATATACTCATAATGAAGTTACACAGATCAGTGTATACATTACCTTTTTATCCACCATTTCCAGAGGGGACACAGAGACTTTTAAACAACTATAACAGGTTAGGATTAATTTCTGTGCTAAGAAGCTCAAGCCGTTGCCGTTCTGAAATTGCTCAGTATTGCTGTTTACAAGTGCTGATAAGTGCTAGAGACATAGAAATGAGCTGAGGCAAGATGGCAAATAAAAGAACTTTCAGGTGCCTCCAGATACAGCATTCCATACTGTTACAAACTTTTCATTTCTGAAGGAAGGGACAAAAGGTCTCAATTTTATGCAGGTATTACACAGACACAGGACACTCCATTTTAGGTAAAATCAAAGGCAAAGAGGCTGTAGAAAATGTTGGCATAGAGCAAAGACTTGTGTCAGAGTCTGGGTTTCAGTCGGAACTCTTGCTCCTTCTAGCCATATGACCTCAGACAAGTTATGTCTGTGAGTCTCAATTGATTCGACTGTCAATTGAAAATTATATTTTCCAGGGCTGCTTTGGGAACTAAATGAAGTGTAAATGCAAGGAGCTTATTTTAGTGCCTGGGATGTATGAAGCATACAATAGAATTTTAGCTGTTGACAGTTGTGTGTGTGTGTGTGTGTGTGTGTGTGTGTAATGCACATAGATCTATGTAATTACATATATGCATATATCTACATATTACATATATCTACATATATATGGCTTTTTATTAGGAATCAGTGAAAACAGGGAGCTTTTTTGTTTTTTCATTGCTTTTTTACGTTTTGTTTTGTTTTGTTTTTAATAAAAGGAAGCTTAAATTTCAAATGTTTGCCACATAAACCAGGGCAACCCTAATGTGCTCAGGATTGTTATGAATGTTAGAAAGCTGGAAGACTCCTCACCACTCTTTAGTCCATATTCTTACTACACAAGTGGAAAGAAGAGAACATGATCTAAATATAACTTTGTTCCCATGGAGAAAGTGGAGCTAAAACAATTATGTAAATGTTAGTTTGGTAGAGACACACGTGCCTTGGGAAGAGTATAAATTCTTTAACAGAGCATAAACTCAAAAGCTGTTCAATCTCAAAGCTAGTACCTTTGAGCAAAAAGCTGCAGAGACTTAAAAGGAGCAAAATTCTGAAACTTGTGTCATAGCCTTCTACTTCACACTTAAAGAAATGTTCTTCTATTAATATTAAACAAAATGATATTATTATTTGAGACTGCCTTTGCTGTATATAGGATACATGTGGTAAAAACAATGTCATAGCCATGTTGAGGGAAAAAAAGTGTTTTTTTTTGTTTGTTTTTTATTTATCATTCTTATTATTTTTATACTTTATGTTCTGGAGTACATGTGCAGAACATGCAAGTTTGTTACATAGGTATACATGTGCCATAGGGGTTTGCTACACTCATCATCCCATCATCCACATTAGATATTTCCCCTAATGCTATCCCTTCCTCAGCCCCCTACCCTGTGATAGGCCCCAGTGTGTGATGTTCCCATCCCTGTGTCCATGCATTCTCATTGTTCACCTCCCACTTATGAGTGAGAACATGCAGTGTTTAGTTTTCTGTTCTTGTGTTAGTTTGCTGAGAATGATGGTTTCCAGCTTCATCCATGTCCCTGCAAAGGATATGAACTCATTCCTTTTTATGGCTGTGTAGTATTGCATGGTGTTTATGTGCCACATTTTCTTTATCCAGTCTATCATTGATAGTCATTTGGGTTGGTTCCAAATCTTTGCTATTGTGAACAGTGCTGCAATAAACATACATGTGCACGTGTCTCTGAAACAGAATGATTTATAATCCTTTGGGTATATACCCAGTAATGGAACTGCTGGGCCAAATGATATTTCTAGTTCTAGATCCTTGAGGAATCACCACATTGTTTTCCACAGCAGTTGAACTAATTTAAACTCCCACCAACAGTATAAAAGTGTTCTTATTTCTCTACATCCTCTCCAGCATCTGTTGTTTCCTGACTTTTTAGTAATCACCATTCTAGCTGGCATAAGGTGGTATCTCAATGAGGTTTTAGTTTGCATTTCTGTAATGACCAGTGATGATGAGCTTTTTTTCATATGTTTGTTGGCTGCATGAATGTCTCTTTTGAGAAGTGCCTGTTCATATCCTTCATCCACTTTTTGACTTGCTTAAATTCTTTGTAGATTCTGGATATTAGCCATTTGTCAGATGGATAGATTACAAAATTTTTTTCCTATTCTGTAGGTTGCCTGTTCACTCTGATGTTAGTTTCTTTTGCTGTGCAGAAGCTCTTTAGTTTAATTAGATTCTATTTGTCAATTTTGGCTTTTGTTGCCATTGCTTTTGGTGTTTGAGTCATGATGACTATGCCCATGCCTGTGTCCTGAATGGTATTGCCTAGGTTTTCTTCTAGGGTTTTTATGATTTGAGGTCTTACATTTAAGCCTTTAATCCATCTTGAGTTATTTTTTGTATAACGTGTAAGGAAGGAATCCAGTCTCAGCTTTCTGCATATGCCTAACCAGTTTTTTTCAGTACCATTTATTCTATAGGGAATCATTTCCCTATTTTTTTTTGGTCAGGTTCATCAAATATCAGATGATTGTAGATGTGTGGTGTTATTTCTGAGGTATCTGTTCTGTTTCATTGGTCTAGCTATCTGTTTTGGAACCAGTACCATGCTTTTTTTGTTACTGTAGCCTTGTAGCATAGTTTGAAGTCAGGTAGCATGGTGTCTTCAGCTTTGCTCTTTTTGCTTAGGATTGTCTTGGCTATGTGGGCTCTTGTTTGGTTCTACATGAAAGTTAAAGTACTTCTTTCTCATTCTGTGAAGGAAGTCAGTGATAGCTTCATGGGGACAGCACTGAATCTATAAATTACTTTGGGCAGTATGCCCATTTTCACAGTATTGATTCTTTCTAACCATGAGCATGGAATGTTTTTCCATTTGTTTGTGTCCTCTCTTATTTCCTTGAGCAGTGGTTTGTAATTCTCCTTGAAGAGGTCCTTCACATCCCTTGTTAGTTGTGTTGCTCGGTATTTTATTCTCTTTGCAGCAATTGTAAATGGGAGTTCACTCATGATTTGGCTTTCTGTTTGTCTATTATTGGTGTATAGGAATGTTTGTGATTTTTGCACATTCATTTTGAAAAAAATGTTTTATTCATTCACACTGGAGCTCTGCTGGGTCCTCAAGGACGTGGCTGATGCAACCCCTTATGATGTTTGCAGGTGGAATAAATCTTCTATTGGCTTTATTATTGACAAACATTGGAGAGAAATATCTCCATAGTTGCTTAACCAAACTCTTTTTTAGTAACTCTTGAATGTTGAAGCTGGGCCTATGCAAACTCTATTTCTTTGGGCCAATGCCCACACTAGTCTATTTCTATCTTCTTTAGTAAAAGTATACAATATGTATATAATAAACAAAAATCCAGGTTTTCTATAGACTAAGAGACTATGTAACAGTGTTACAAAGGACAGACAATAAAATCTGTGTTTTGGCATGGACTCCAATAAGAATATGTATCTTTCTCAGAGGGGTTTAAAACTTCGATCCCCTCACATATCTAGGAAGAGACCAAACAAGGAGAGGCATCATTTTCAGAAAAGTAAGTAAAACAGAAGGCCAGGATTTACTGGGACAGTTGGAAAAGACATGGTTGCAGGAAACATTTCAATCATTGAAGATTTAGAAGATTCTTCACAAAATTAGTTAGGATTTACATGTCCAAGTACAAGAAATACATGAAACAAAGTTGAACCTTGATTTCTTGTCTTAGTCATCTTAGGCTCTATAAAAAAAAATGACATGGACTGACAAAAATTTATTTCTCACAGATCTGGAGGCTGTTAAGTTTGAAATCAAAGTGCCAGCATGGTCAGGTCCTGGTGAGGGTCCCTTCTGTTTTGCAGACTTCTTGCTGTGTGCTCACAAGGCAGAAATGTCCTGCTAGCTATCCAGCTTCTTCTTAAAAGGGTGCTAATCCCCTTCACGAGGGCTCTACCCTCATGATCTCATTACCTACCAGTAACCCATCTCTAGATACTATTACATTGGGATTAGGATTTCAACGTATTAATTTGGGAGGACAAAAACATTTAGTCTCCTTCACCCCTCCTCCCAAGAAGAGAGGTGCAGAACATGGCAACACAGAGGAAAATCTAGGTAAAGTAGTTATAGCAGTTTCTAAGCAAGAATCAGAAGTTTCTACTTGTTAACTCTAATGAGTTTATGTTGATTACATATTGATGATTAAGCTGATCACATAGCAAATGTAGTAACATTTTCTTTCCAGTGTGCATACTTTTTCAATGAAAGCCTGCATACTGGGCCTTCATTCACTCCAAGGTTTCATTACCAACAGTTATCTGAAGTGAGTAACTCTCTGAGTTAATCTATTAATATTAAGCCCAGTATTAATAAAGGCTTATAAATAGCCCATATAGCCATAGTTTCTTTTTAAAGGTTTTATTACTGCCAAATACTAGTTCAACAAGAATGAACCCAGCATAATGGTTGATGAATATGTCCTTGTTTACATGTCAGATATAATCTAACAGTCTGGAAAGAGGCAAATTTTGAGCAAGCATCTGCAGTTTAGCAAAGCTGAGCCTGGTTTTTGACAATGAGCTCATACTAAGCAAGAAGAGACCTGGCTATGCTCAATGGCAAACTTCTTTTTTTTTTTTTTTAAGACAGAGTCTCGCTCTGTTGCCAAGTGCCAGGCTGGAGTGCAGTGGCATGATCTCGGCTCACTGCAACCTCCTAGTCCCGGGTTCAAACAATTCTCCTGCATCAGCCTCCCGAGTAGCTGGGACTACAGGCGTGCACCACCACACCAAGCTAATTTTTATATTTTTAGTAGAGACAGGGTTTCACCATGTTGGCCAGGATGGTCTCGATCTCTTGACCTCATGATCCACCCGCCTCAGCCTCCCAAAGTGCTAGAATTACAGGTGTGAGCCACCGTGCCCAGCCAGCAAACTTCTTCTACAATGTTCTTCAGGTTAACTTTGTCTCTAGTACTTTCAACATGATCACTTGCATGACTATAGTGCGATGTTAAGAGAGATAACTAAAAGAAAGGCTATTATCCAAAATACCCTTAAAACCCAGTAGAGATGGTCACAAACCCATGTCCAGAAATTATATCACCTGCCAATCTCTATGGTGCAAACAGAAAGTAAACAGAAGTCTTGACTTCCAAAGAAGCTAATGAGTAGCATACCAGGAAAAGATAGTAGGTGACCAACCAGCAGTAGAAATGAAGAAATTAAATTACATGTATATTACACTATTAGAACTTCAGCTGTATTCTGAATAGTGATTCCCAGTTCTCTGCAAAACTATTGCTTAGTTTCTGGAACTATTTTCAGTCTTCCTGCATTCCTTGTGTGGCCTTATCTAAATAAATAAATAAATAAATAAATAAACAGAAACCAACATAATATTTCACTATGTCTACATGGATTCTTAAGGTATGTCATCTGCCTAACTCCCAGATGTCACCTCTTCCCATTCTACCTACATTCTGGCCACAGACCTCACACAGGTCCTGCTAGCTCATGTTTATTCCTTTTCATCCTCCATATTTCAACTTATTTCCTTTAGGAGGCCTTCTCTGAACCACTGAGCTGCATTGCGTGTTCATGGGTATTAGGAAAGCTTCAGCCAGAGCAGTTGAATTAGATATATGTAGTATGTATGCACATACCTATTTATACACATGTGTATGTGTCACACATATCGTGGGTATATATATATTCACGTGTGTGTGTGGATGGATTTATTATAGGGAGTTGCTTTACACAATTGTAGGGGTGGACTAAGCAAGTTCGACAGGGCAGGCAATTAGGAAGGGAAGACCCAAGGGAAAGAAAAGCAATTACAGGCACAGATAATGCTTGGAGTATCTGATTATGAAGATGCTTTTGTAAGTCTCTTTATGAAACCACAGTCATCCAGAATAAATCTCTCTTGATCAACTAAAAAGTTCAATTAATTTGGAACTTTATATTGTATTGCTAAAATTCCTTTACTGAAGCACTGAGGCTAGCATTTTATTAACCAGGAAAAGATGTGTGTTTGTTGTTACAACATGGTTGAAGGTTCCCTTCCAGCTCTCTAATCTAAAAAAAAAAAAAAAAAAAAAAAAAAAAAAGAAAAAATTTGTAGCCAAACCTAACTGGAAACAAACATAGCAGAAAGGAAACTCTGAGGAGTACAACTTAGCCTAGCTGATCTGTCACAAAGCCATCATGTCACTGCTCTCAGTCCCTTGCTTTCATGGCACTTCTCACAAAATCAAATTACTCATGCACTTATATCTGCCTTCCCCAGAAAACTGTGTGCTCTCTGAAGACAAGTGCCATATCTGTTTCATGGAATATAATATCCCTATCACCAGCACAGTGTCTGCACAAAACAGAAGTCAATAAATATCTGAGGAATGAACAAAAGAATGAATGAACAAAAGAACAAAATAATGTGGTTATGTGAGTATATCTCAACTTTTTTGTCGAACCTATGTGACCCTAACAACCACTGCAGTAGCCAGGGAAATTGTCCATATAATGAAGAAAATAATCTCCACGGAATGAGTGGACACATAAATATGAAGCCATATCCATTTTAGTTAATTCTTTTTACATCTGTTCTTCCAGACCCAGCATAGTTCTTTCAATCTAGTTAAGGTTTTTGATGCAGAAATGGTTCCAGTAATGGATTCATTGAACCAAAATTGACAGAACACCCAGTTCATACCAGGAACTATATGAGGCACCTGAGAAACAAAGATGACAAAGAAAAAGGGCCTGTTCTTCAGTGGCTCACATCACAGTCAAGAACAGGCAGGCAGGCTGGTCTAATGGCCTGTAATTACTATAGTCTAATGCTAGATGCCCATGCAGGGTAATATGGTTTTGCTGTGTCCCCACTCAAATCTCATCTTGAATTGTAGCTCCCATAATTCCCATGTGTCATGGGAGGGACCCAGAGGGAGGTAATTGAATCATGGAGGTGAGTCTTTCCCATGCAGTTCTCATGACAGTGAATAAGTTTCACAAGATCTGATGGTTTTTTGTTTTTTTTTGTTTTTTTTTATTATTATTATTGCATTTTAGGTTTTGGGGTACATGTGATGAACATGCAAGATTGTTGCATAGGTACACACATGGCAGTGTGCTTTGCTTCCTTCAGTCCCCTCATCTGTATCTGTCATTTCTCCCCATGCTATCTTTTCCCACCTCCCTACCCCCGCCCCTCCCCCATTTCCCCCCAACGTATCCCAGTGTGTAAATTAATTCAACCATTGTGGAAGACAGTGTGACGATTCCTCAAGGACCTAAAAATAGAGATCTGATGGTTTTATAAATCGGAGTTCCCCTAGATAAGCTTTCCTACTTGCCACCTTGTAAGACGTGACTTTGCTCTTTGCTGTGATTGTGAGGCCTCCCCAGCCATGTGGAACTGTGAGTTCGTTAAACATCTTCCCTTGTAAATTACCTGCTCTTGGGTATGTCTTACCAGCAGCATGAGAGGAGACTAATACACAGGATATAATGGAGGGAAGAGTAAGTCATGAATTCTCTGTGTTGAGGAGTCAGAGAAGATGGTGCAGAAACCACATGTTTAAAATGCTTCACTCTAATTTGGTTGTCCAGAGTGGTATAGGGGGCTGCAAGGGGAGGTTGCAGCATGAGCAAAGCCCCCAGTGTTTTGGGAGAATTGAAGAATATGTTTATTTAATTATGTGTTTATCAGGGGCAGGCTGGATATAGGAGCCATTGAGCCTGTTAAATCTAGAGATGTACTAAGACACAGATCCTTCTCATGAGCCTTCTTTTTTTTAATTGTACTTTAGATTTTGGGGTACATGTGCAGATCATGCAAGATTGTTGCATAGGTACATTCATGGCAAGGTAGTTTTCTGCCTCCATCCCCCAACACCTATACCTGACATTTTCCCTCACATTATCCCTCCCCACCCTCCCTCCCACTATCCCTCCCCTACCCATCTCCAATGGAATCCAGTGTGTGATGCTCCCCTCTCTGTGTCCACGTGTTCACATTTTCAACATCCACCTATGAGTGAGAACATGTGATGTTTGATTATCTGTTCTTGTGTCAGTTTGCTGAGAATGATGGTTTCTAGGTTCATCCATGTTCCTACAAAGGACATGAACTCATCATTTTTTATGGCTGCATAGTAGTCCATGGTGTATATGTGCCACATTTTCTTTGTCCAGTCTATCATCAATGGGTATTTGGGTTGGTTCCAGGTCTTTGGCTATTGTAAACAGTGCCACAATGCACGTATGTGTGCATGTATCTTTATAATACAATGATTTATGGTCGGTTGGGTATATACCAAGTAATGGGACTGATGAGTCAAATGGAATTTCTATTTCTAGATCCTTGAGGAATTGTCACACTGTCTTCCACAATGGTTGAACTAATTTACACTCCTACCAACTGTGTAAAAGTGTTCATGAGCCTTCCTTCCCACTTCGCGATGACCAGAAGAATCTCTGATCTCAACCTGTCCCTTTGTCAAATCCACTCACAGCTTGTCTCAGTCTTTCATGGAATCCTCTTTGACTTCCAGCTAGGTCTGCTTTTTTGTTTTCAAGGAAACAATTCAAAGACATTGTGTTCAATCTCCCTCCTAATCTCTGGTGCACAAGCCCCTGTTTTACACATGCTGCAAAGATCAGTTTCCTGAGAGCCCAGGGAAAGGTCAGGAGACTATACTCAATGTTTATTAATGAGTAAGTATGTTATGGATCAATGCATAAGCCTTTATCAACTATGCTTTGAGACAATCAAAATAACTCTTATTGCTGACATGTTTCATATCATCCTAAACAGATGTCTGGAGCTAATCCAGGGGTTCTCAAGCTCAACTCTTTCATTTATTTATTTATTTAGATACAGAATCTCACTCTATTTCCCAGGCTGGAGTGCAGTGGCATGATCTCGGCTCACTGCAACCCCTGCCTCCCATGCTCAAGCAATTCTCCCACCTCACTTCCCCAAGTAGCTGGAACTACAGGAATGTGCCACCACACCCAGCTAATTAAGCTCAACTCTATTAACATTTTGGGGCCAGATGATTCTTTGTTATGGTGGCCATCTTGTGTTTTGTAGACCATTCATCAGCATTTCTTGCTTCTACCCACTAGATCACTAGCACCCTCTTCCTTCCCAAATTCTGAAAACTGAAAGTGTCTTCTGATGTCGCTAAATGACCCTATAGGGCAAAATCACCCATGGTTGAGAGCAATTGACCTAATTCTATATTTTGGCCAGTATATTTTATATATACCAATGGCCTCTTTTTATAAATGTAGTATGTTTTCATGGAGTTATTAATAATTTTTCATTGTCACAGATGATATTAATTAAATGCTATTTTCCAGACACTCTATGAAGGGGTGGCTGTTATTTACATAACTTTATAGATAGGAAATGTAGGACCACGGAATTTAATATCTTTTCTATGGGATAGAGCAAATGAGGAGTGAAACCAGAATTGGATCCAAGCTGCCTGATCTCAAAGATCAATCTCTTAGTGACTCTAGTACACTATTTCCTGAGCAAGAAAAACCAACATTTTTAGGTGAGTTTTATAGGAATGCCTGGAAACCTGTTAAAACCTAGTCTATCTAACTCAGTTTGGCAAGCAGAATCCACCAGATGTTTAATGGTTTGTCTACTTGAATAATAAGTGTTGAGATAAAATTAATGAAGGCCAAATCAGAGACACATCTGCTGAAATGTCTTCTCTGATGGCCAACCCATGCCAGGATGAGTTGTGCCTATTTCTTCCAGGGGATTCAGCACTTTCCTCATCATAACACATCACCCATTATATTGCCAATGTATCCTGACTTACATATCTATTCTGCTAGACTGGAGGCTTCTTGAGAACTCAAACGTTTTTCCTTTTTTTTTTTGCAAAAACAAGCATTTTTTTCCATTTACACATAGTAGGAATTTAATCAAAACTGGTAGAATGAATGAATAAATAAATCCCAAATACATAGAAAATTGTAAACATGCAGAATGGGAGTTACAGGTGGTGGCTCCTGGCAGCCGAGGTGCAAATGAAAGCCTTTCAACCACTTACAGAAAGAGTTTTCTATTATCCAGACAGGAAGCCACTGGGGAAAAAAGTATGTAGATTTAAAGCAACAAATAAAGTAAGAGAAAATTGGACTCAAATCAATAAAAATTGTCCATCTTCTTTTTAGTTTTATAATTTAGGCCATGGCTGACCCAAACCACCAAACTCAATTCCACCTTTATTTAGGACAATTACCTGCCTTGTTAAATATTCAAGGACACTGCCCCTCCGGAAAGGGCGTGCGTACTTTAGCACCACAAATCGATCCACAACGCCGCTGTGTGTGCAGCCTGTTGAAAGAGATTACAAAACACAGCGCCTGGTTTGACAAGTTTCCCAGACTTGAAGCTGGCAGCTGGGGGCAATTAGGTGGCCTCTCTGTCCCCACCACCCACAGCTCTGGACTCAAAGAATCGCTCCTTTATTCTCAGAATGAATTGCTGACTTGAAAGATTTCCTGATATATCCTTCCCTCCACAATTTTCATTTTTGTCTTTGATGATGATCTGAATCCTCTTTTGTCGGAGCTGATGAAGCCCAGAGTTACACTGTCTTGATGAGACACCTGAAGACCAAGGAGGAGAGATGGCCTGCCCAACATCCCTCAGGGAAGTAGTACAAAACTGGGGTTAGCTCTGAAAATGTTGGGCAGAATGAGCTGGTTAGGCTGAGAAGCTAATGGGTCGGGTCTTCCACTAGACTTAAAGGGAGGCTCATTGGAAACACTGATCAAGCAGGCTGGAGTTACGTTGGGAAATCCTGTGACTGGCAGTGGCATTATTCAGGATGGCTGTAATTGTTCATTCATTTATTTTTGCACTTATCAAATATCATAGTATGCCTACTATGTACTAGGTAATATGCAAGTTTCTGGAGATAATTGATGAACCAGGCAGACACAAACAGAGCAAACAAGATAGCAGAAAACAGAGGTAATATAATGTATAATATACTAGATGACACAATGCCATGCAATATAACATATTATATTACAGTATATAGTAGCATACATAATCACATTTGGTATCACAAGATACATATTATCTTAGTCCACTCAGGCTGCTAGCATAAAATGCCATAGACTGGGTGACCTAAATGACAGAAATTTATTTTTTCACAATTCTATAGGCTGGAAGTCTCAGATCCTTCTACCAGCGTGGTTGGGTTCTGGTGAGAGCTTTCTTCTGCTTGCAGGTGGCCTCCTTCTTGCTGTGTGGCAGAGAGAATTCCACCATGATGCTGCAAGACTTTTCCTTAGTTTAGCTAAAGGCAGGGGTTCTTGTCCTTCCCATGGCCATGGAAATTTAGGCTCACAGACAGTTTAAAGGGTGAGTAAAGCAGGTTTCTATTGGGTGAAAAGGAAAAAAAAGGAGTGTGTTGGGGAGTGGGGGACAGGGATCCTCTGCAAGGCCAGAGTCCCCTGTTAGAGCACGTCCCGCCTGGCCTTTGGAATACCAGATCCCACACAGAAAGAGGCAGAGCCAGGCTCCTCCCTGCTGCAAAGGGAGCTTACTGCTTAAGGCTCCACCCCTCTAAAAAGGCTGATTGGGGTTTCTCCATGGACCCCCTCTCACCTGGCTATCTCAATGAGGGCCCCACCCTCATGCCCTTGTCTGATTCTTATTAAAGGCCCCATCTCCAAATACCATCTCAGTGTGGTTAGAGATGTTAGCCATCTAACATATGCATATTGAAGGAGGGCACAATTCAGTTCACAGCACATATAATTGGATATGACATGATATGTTATAGAAAGTAAAGACTACTGAAAGAGGAAAAGGCCAGAGAAGGGTTTTTGCAGGAAGTAATATTTAAAATCAAGTGTGACCTTGAGTTCAAAAGACAATCATGCAAGTCAGAAGCTAGAGATTGATGCAAAAGATCCTGACTGCATGTAGGAGTGGATAAGGAAGCAAGTGGAAAGGCAAGAAGGTCCAGCTGCACAGCTCACAGGCTAGAGTCAGGCAGAAGTCAGGCACTTACTAGATGTGGCCATGAACAAATCATTTGAATTCTCTGAGTATTGAATTCCACAATTGTAAAGTGTGGAGGATAATTGTAGCTTATTTATAGGGTGGGTGTGAAAGTTGCTTGAAATTATTTACTTAAAGATCTTAACCCTGGCCCGGTGTGGTGGCTCACACCTGTCATCTCAACACTTTAGGAGGCCAAGGTGGACAGATCACCTGAGGTCAGGAGTTTGAGACCAAACTGGCCAATATGGCAAAATTCCATCTCTACTAAAAATATAATTAGTAAGGCATGGTGGACCACACCTGTAGTCCTAGCTACTCAGGAGGCTGAGGCAGAAAAATCGCTTGAACCCAAGAGGCAAAAGTTGCAGCGAGCCAAGATCACACCACTGCACACCAGCAGGGGTGACAGAGCAAGACTTTGTCTCAGAATAAATAAATAAATAAATAAATAAATAAATAAATATTTAAAAAAAGATCTTAACACTGAAGAAGTCACATTATAAGGGCTTGATAAATGGGAGCTATTATTATTGAAATGTTAAAAATATTCCATCAACACATCCTGTTGGCTTTACCTTCAAAGTGCATCCTCCATCCCACTGCCTCCAAGTCCACCACTCTGGTCTAACATACCAATAATCTGTGTGACCTTGCATTGATTATTTAAATTATCTATGCTTTAGTTTCTGCATCCGTAAAATAAATACAATATTACAGCCTATTCTCATAGACCTGCTATGAGTACTTCTAAATTAATGTACATAAAGTAATTAAAAGGATGTCTAGACCCTAGCACATTATAAGTGCTAAATAAATGGCATTTATTATTATCATCTCCTGTCTGGATTGTGGCCATAGTCTCTCACCTACTCTCTCTCTCTCCTTCTACCCTTCCTCCTGTGGTCTGTTCACAAAGTGGCCAAAGCAATTCTTTGAATAAATAAATTACATTACTTCTCTCCTTGCACAAAATCCTACAGTGAATTATCATCTGGCTCAGAGTGAAAGGAAAGCCTTCTCACTGAACTGGACCCCATGACCTCTCGAGCCTGACTCCCACTGCCTCTGCACCCTGGCCTCTCATGCTGCTCCTCTGACATGCTTGCCACCCTGCATGTCACAGTCTTTGTACTTGCAGCTTTTTCTCCAGGAATGCTCTCGCCTCAGGTCTGTTCATGACATGTATACTCACTCCATTCAGTTTTCAGTTTTAATATCACATCAGCAGGAAAGCCCTCACTGACCTAAAGTAAATAGTATGCACCGTCCTTACACATCATATTACCCTGACCCTTCATCATTTTCCTTATCATCTGACATGCAATGAATTTACACAGATAATTTTTTATTGTCTGCTGTCCCAACAAAGTAAGCTCCATGAGGGCAGGCATTTGGTCGTTCACTGCTGTGTCCTTGGCGGCAAGAAATGTGCTGAGCACATTGTAGAAGTTAATAAATATTTGTTCAGTAATACATGAATCAGAGACATCATTGGGGCTGAGATGCTTAATGTCCCCCCAATTGGCCACTGACCATCTGGGCAAGGGTAGGTCCCTGGGACCAGAATAAACACTGGCTGTTGTCCTCAGTGAAAAAAAGACTTATGGGCCCAGAGTCTTTCCTAGGAGCATAGTCAAAAGTTGCACAGGATAGCTCTTCAGGGCAGATGACAATTAATACACATTGTTTAACAATTCAAGAATTACTTTAATGACCTCATAAGTCACCATAAAAATCTGAGTATCTGCAAAACATGGTGACCTGAGAAACTGCTAACTCCAGCAGTCTCCAGGGGCACTCTATTAGTGATCTGTTTTGGATGGGTCTTTTTTTTTTTATTTTTGTCTAATTTAATTATTATTATTATTATTATTATTATTACTACTATTGTGTTTTGGGCTCTGGTGTACCTGTGCACATCCTGCATCCTGCAGGATTGTTGTATAGGTACATACATGCCATGGTGGTTTGCTGTCTCTACTCCCCTTCCCCCCCACCAACCTCAACAGACATTTCTCCTGATGTTATCCCTCCCCTTCCTCCCCACCCCCCACTGCTGTTCCTATCCTCCACTCCACTACCCCACCTAGCCCAGTGAGTGTTGTTCTCTTCCCTGTGCCCAAGTGTTCTCATTTTTCATCAACCGCCTATGAGTGAGAACATGCAGTGCTTGATTTTGTGTTCTTGTGTCAGCTTACTGAGAATGTTGGTTTCTAGATTCATCCATGTCTCTACAAAGGACACAAACATGTTTTTTATGGCTACATAGTATTCCGTGGTGTATATGTGCCACATTTTCTTTGTCTAGTATATCATTGATGGGCATCTGGGTTGGTTCCAGGTCTTTACTATCGTGAACAGTGCAGCAATGAACATATGTGTGCATGTGTCTTCATAATAGAGCGATTTATAATCCTTTGGGTATATATCCAATAATGGAATTACTGAGTCTAATGGAATTTCTATTTCTAGATGCTTGAGGATCGCCACACTGTCTTCCATAATAGTTGAACTAATTTACACTCCCACCAACAGTGTAAAAGTGTTCCTTTTTCACTACATCCTCTCCAGCATCTGTCGTCTTCAGATTTTTTAATGATCACCATTCTAACTGCTGTGAGATGGATGGGCCTTTTAAAGGCACTTTTATTTTCCACTTGGGTCAGGGTGCAAGAGAATAAAGGGAATGTGCTTCATACAGAGCATTATAATCCATTCACAGGCAAGACAGGGCTGTAAATCCCGCAGAGCGTGTGAATGTGTGTGCCTGTGCGTGTGTGTGTGTGTGTACGTGCGTGCATGTGTGTGTTTGGGATAGGGTAGATTCCGTGGTATTATTTCAAGCAGAAACTTTAGTCCAGGGAAGTCATGAAGCTAAGGCTCTTTTATATATTAAATATCACTGAAGCCACTTCTCAAAGCAGATTGGCTTCCCACAGTGTTTCTTCCTCACCTCCTTACTCAAAGGACTCGTCTTCCATTTCATCCTTAGTGTAGTCACTGTCTAAACTATCCCTGTGTAGCCTTATCCTTAGATCTAGGCAACAAGGGCTTCTACCCTCAGCCTCATTCTTTAATTTGTATATCACAAACTATAAAAAAAATTTATTAAAGAATATACCATCACCTCTGCTTTTTAGCATCCAGCTCTCTGCTCTGACACAGCATGATCCTTAACCGCAAACCTCCTCCCTTATGTGCGTTCAAGCCACGGGGAAATGCTTCTCCACACTTCTCGCCCTATATCCTCAAAAGAAAAGGTCAGTGCATCCAAATGCCGTGAAGGTCTGCAGGTGTGTCACTGTCAGTGTCAGAGATGAATGCTACTGGGATTGGAGCAGCAGGAGCACCTTCAGCAAGAGAATAGACACATTGATTAACTTGTGAAATCTTGCCTCATAACCAGTAAAAATGCAAAAGATTTCTGCATGAAAAAGTAGTGCAAAGCATCCATTTTTTTGCTTGTAATTTAAATTCCATCTTATAATTCTAGACGTAAGAATGAGTTGGTGAGGTATTCACATCAGTTTCATAAAGTAGCTAAGAAACACTGTCTTGTGTTAAACAATTCATATTGCTCTTAATGGGCCCGAAGAGAATAATGCTGATTCTTTACATTAATAACTAAATGGACATTATATGCTAGAATACTGGATAGAATTATAGCTAAAAAAAATTGAGAAAGGTTTAATTAAATTTTCAAACAACCAAATAAGATATTCAGCTTTATTTAAATAATTTAAATTTAACTATTGATATATGATATAAAGTAATTGCAATTTGAGTTTGGACATTTCTCAAAGAACTTAAAAAACTATCGTTCAACCCAGCAATCTCATTATTGCATACAATCCCTGAAGAAAGCAAATTGTTCTTCTGAAACAACACATGCCCTAGCATGTTTATTGCAGCACTATTACAAATAACAAGGGCATAGAATCAACCTAGGTGTCCATCAATGGTGAATTGGTACATAAAGAAAATATGGTACATATACACCAACACAACCATTAAAAAAATGAAATCATATTCTTTGCAACAACATGGATGCAGCTTAAAACCATTATCCTAAGCAAAGTAATGCAGAAACAGAGAACCAAATGTCACATGTACTCACATATAAGTAGAAGCTAAACATTGAGTTCAAGCCACAAGGAAATGCTTCTTCACCTCTCTTGCCTAAACATTGAGTTTAGCTTCTACTTATATGTGAGTGTATGTGAGTACATGTGATATTTGTACTAACATTGAATTTAGCTTCTTCTTACATGTAGGACATGTATGTAACAAACTTTACATCATGAACATAAAAATGACAACAACAGAGAGTGGAAACTATTGTGGGGGGAGGTGGAAAAATTAATTTTAGGTACTATGCTCAGTACCTGGGTGATGGACCTCAGATCCCAGCCACATTTTCTGATCCACGTGAACCAAGAACAAAGTCAATATCTTCATTACTATTTAACTCCTATGAATGTGTCTCAATTGATTCTGAGCTTCCAAGAGGGAAGAAATTACATGAGATCTGTTTTTTTTTTTTTTTAACAACTCTCTTCCAAGCAAGAATGATTAATTTTGATCAAGTCTTCAAGTGTTAGCCATATAACTTCCTTGTGGTAGATCTCCACTCTCACTTTATCTGGCCCACTTTTCAGACAAACCTTCATTTATTCCTATATTAGGGCGTTCTCCACCTTCCTCCTCATGGTCTTTGCCCTTAGTACTCTCCAAAATAACAGTCACCACAGTGAATACTGTATTATCATGTTATTTGTTTATTCTCGGTCTTCACAGTCCCTAGATTCTATGTTCCTTAGAAATAGAAAGATAAAGGCTTTGTCTTACTCTTCACTGTATTTCTTGCAGCTAAACCAGTGCCCAGGACTTACAGAGCAATTAATAATTAAGTATTAATAAAAAGGGAAATTAATAAGTTGATGTGTAACTCTAGTACCTTGGAATTACCTTGCTGTTTAAAAACATTATTCAAAACAATTCAAGAACATATCCTGACATGCTCACATGTTACTCAAGCAAGCAAACTAGTGAGAGGCTATCACCAGGTTGGAACAGGTTCAGTCTGGGGCTATGGGGGCTCAAATGCTAATGCTCCATCTGCCTTCAGCTTGTAGTATAAATTCCAGAATGTGAGCTCTCTGGGTGCATGATTTCAGGCCCACATTTTACATTCTGATAGCATTCCTATGCCTCTATAAAATCATATGATTCTTGATTAATACAAAGTGAAGAAAACATCTTTTGCATCTCATTCTAATGAATGAGGAAGATGAAATCTGCAGAGATGAGTTGGGCTCTTCAAAGACACAATGGCAGAACCAGAGTCAAAAATGGCAGTTTTTGTCTACCAGGTCTGTGTGTTTCTCTAAGTTTTTCAAGAAGCTATCCTGTCTCTCATTAAACACCCACATTCCAGGATTCAGTAGACACTGAAGATTAAATTGGGCTCTGGGAGTTCAGTGTCTGATGGAGGATAAAGTTTATTCAATCAATAGTAATAGATAAAATTGAACAGATGTTATTATGTGGTTTGATTGGGACCCAGTATTATAAGATACCATGCAGAAGAATCTTTTAAATTCACTGAGGTGTGCAGGTCACCTGAGGCCAGCAGTTCTAGACCAACCTGGTCAACATGATGAAACCCTGTCTCTACTAAAGAAAAATACAAAACTTAGCCAAGCATAGTGGCATATCTCTGTAGTCCCAGCTACTTGAGGGGCTGAGGCAGGAGAGTCACTTGAACTCAGGAGGTGGAGGTCACAGTGAGCCAATATGGCACCACTGCTCTCCAGCTTGGGTGACAGAGGGAGATTCTGTCTCCAAAAAAATAAAATATAAATAAAAATAAAATAAATTCACTTAGGTAGAAAGGATGTTAGTCTATTTATTCCAAAGTGATTCTTGATTTGTATAGGAGCAGAGGATAGCAATAAGGAGGTGTAATCATAGGGAAAACTGAGGTAATGTGGAAAGAAATTCTTCCACTCCATTGTCAAACTTACTTTCTATTTTACAATTTTTCCACTTCCTTAACACATCTACTTCTTCTAGAGCCTTTACCATGCAGAAATACAGGTCCCTCCACCAGAAATATTCCCACCCCCATTTCCATGTGGCTTCACATCTCATTCTTCACACTTGACCTTAATTATAATTTTCACAAAGAGGATTTCTCTGTCTGCCCCCTGTCTAAAGAAGCCACCCATCCTCCCATTATTTTTCTCATAGAACAATACATTTTTATTCAAGTGCTTTAGATAAATTTTCATAATAGATTCACTTAGAGGTGAAAGTTTTAATGTTTGTCTCCCCCATTGGACTGTAAGCTTCTGAGAACAGGGATCATTTTTGTTTTCCTTTCTACTAAACACACAATGCCTTATAGAGTACTTAGCACATAATCACTACTTAGTAAAGTCTTTCAAATGAGTGATTACATTCAAGGATTAATCATTTCTATCATCATTTTTAAAAATTTTATGAGTGTGAATAAACTTATTGACAATTAGTGTTTACTAGGCACCTACTATCTACTACGCACTGTTCCAATGGTTTTAAAATTTGTTGCCTCAGTTATTCATCTCAGCATGCTTATGAGAGAAATGCTGGTGTAACCTCCATTTTACAGGTGAGGAAATTAAAGCACAGAGGTTAAGTAACTTGTTCAAGTTTTCATAGCAGTAAATAGCAGAACTGGAATTAAAACCAGATGGTCTAACTAGAGAGTTTGTGCTCTTAGCCAGGATGCTATGCTGCTTCTCATGAATGAATGACTAAGTGAATGAACAAACAAAGTGTAAGCAGAAAACTGTGTTCAGGGAACTGCCAAAGGTTCAGCATGACTGTTGGGGTGAAGTGTAGGGGGGCATAGCTGGAGGGCAAAGAAGCAGAGAGGCTCAGAGCATGAGGGGCCTTGGATACTGAGTTAATGGATCCTAATTTGGTTGGCAGGTGCAATAAAGGCTTTGCAGTAGAAGAAATGGATCAAGATTTTCATTTTAGACATTTGTCCTTAAATGGTGATTCAACTTCAGCTCTGATTTAAGCACCCTAACTGTAACCATGACGTTATATTTCCACCCCATTCCCTTATATCTGTTGCCCTCTCCATAATGACCCTCACTGATTAGTAATGTCAACAGACTGTTTTAAAAACAACCTATTTTAAAAACAACCTGCCACTTGTTAATGTGTCTCCATTCTTCACTGACTCTCTGTTTTGCAGCCAACTGAACAGCACTACAATTAAACTCTCTCCATAGACTATTTTGTTCTACCAGGCTCAAATCCTGCTGATGTATCTAAATTTCCAGCCTATGACATGTCAGGTAAGTGGCATAGGACTTATTTACTACACTGTGAAGGCAGGGAGGTGAGCTCATCTACAGAAAGCAGTATGCATAATATTAAGTAGAGAGAAGGATAAGGAATGAGTAGACTAGTATTAGTTGTGAGGCTATCACAGTAGTATAAGCTGAATTTTAAAATGTTTTGCATTCTCTTGATGTTAATTGGGCAGAACAAAGCAGAGAGTTGCAAGATTGGATGCAATGAAACTTGGAGAATTAATAGCAAAAGGCAAAATAGTACACCAAATCAGAGAGCCTTTTAAGGTTTTCAATCTAAGAATCTGGAAAAAACTTCAATGGCATTTAAAGAAATGAGAAACTTTAGTGTTTAAAATATAGGAAAGGAAATTGAAAATAAGATGAGATTCCTTTGGACATATTGAGTCTGAGGGACTGGCTTGGGATTATAGGGGGACATGTCCAGCCTAAAGCTGGTGATGGGGTTTATAAATTAAAAAAGAGACATAAAATAAGGATACAGCCATAAGAGCCATTCTTGTTGATTTGTTAATTAAAACTGTAACTTGAAAGTGAAGTCACTGAAAGGAGTGTGTAGAAATAGAAGAAAGCCAAGATAAGTGCCATGACAAAAACTACCACATATGAAGTACGTAATATGATACTTAGGGCATAGAGTTTGTAGTCATGCAAATATGCCTTGGCTTCACTTGAATCTAGGCTGCAACACTTTTTGGATGTGTGACTTTGCAAGTTACTTAAATTCTCACATGCTCAACTTCCTCTTCTGTTAAATCAGGATAGTAATCTGCACCTCCTGGGGTTGTAATGAGGAGTCATTAACAAGCACTGAAAGGGCCTGACATGGTGGAGTCAACAGTGGATCTCAGAAAGTACTAGCATTTTCACCTCATTTAATACGAAGTAGTTATGAGTACCATTATCAGTGTTTGAAAAATCACTGCATTTGCCTGCTCTATATAGTTTCTCTTTATACCCTTACCGTAACAGTATATATAGACTTTATATGAATGTCTCCATTATTTATTTGAGGAAATTTAAATACTGACACAAAAAAATGGTTTAAGCTCAAAGAAATTAGGCATTATAACAAACGATTCCCAAATCTTAGCTTAACACAACACAATTTTATTTGTTGCATAATTTATACTCAGTATTGGTTGGGCAGAAATTTGGGGTGACTTTTATAGGAAAAGACTTGGAAATTCAGGTTTTTCCATTGTGTGATGTCACCATTTAGAAAACTTTTTCTACACAGTCGTCCATGGAAGAGGGTGAGAGACAAAAGAGGACAACTCAGCTGGGAGTTTTTAGTTAAAACTGAAGGAGTCCACATAGCTTTTACCCACAGTCTATTGGCCAGAGCCTTGTCATATGTCTGTTCTCAAACTAATTTCGTTGAAAGACTGGAAATGTAGTCATCTTTTTGTCAAGAAGAAGAAATAAGATGAATAGCAGGACTCTGTTGTGTCTTATAGATAACTGGTAAAGGTGGGACTTAAGTCATACATTTAGGGGTTGGAATGAGATAAAAAGATGGAAAATAAACCTCTGATGAGTAAGAAGAGACTCAATATAGGTCCCACATCCTGGAAGCCAAGGGAAGAAAGAGCCTCTCTCTTTTCAGATCCCCACTATGTGCCAGATTCTATTCTAGTTCAATGTTGTTAACTCATGAAGAGACAATATATAAGATGAATATTTGGAAAAGTTCATTGATTTTGGAAATTATACATATGAGAGATTTGTTTCAAGAGAGGTGGATAAAGAGCAGAGAAAAGAGACAGGTTAGTTGTCATATTTTTCTATAGCAGAGGCATGAAACACACAGTTCTATCTCTTGAAAAGAGCAGTGTTGCTTATTTGATCTTTATTATTCTTCTGAAGGAAGAACTCTGTGAGACACCGAAGACCTCTCGAAGAACAATGATAACTTATCCCTGGTTAGAGAATGGCAAATGTGTCTCTCCTCCATCTTCCAGTGAAAAGACAGGATAGACTGAAATGAAGAATTGAAAAATAGGGCTTGGGAGGAATAAAAAAATTACACAATGCCAATGGTATCTCTTCATACTTTTATATTTCATCTTCTGATTGAGGAGTAGCCCTTAAAGGAGAAAAATTAAGCATTAGCCAAAGAGCTGGAGCTAATAGAATCTTTTATAGGAACTACTTTTCATACTCAAGAACTCAGATAATTAAAGAAGCCATCTAACTTTGCAAAAGGTTTAAAGACTCCCTCCTGCCACACCCAGAACTTCAGATTATCTAAAATATGCAGTGGCAGATAACTGTTTCCCACTGGTCAGTTTCAAACGCTTAGCCTATAACAGCATTCCTAGTTTCTACCTCATTGCCTTCTCATCTCAGTTTCCCTCTTTAATGCTTGTGAGTTAAGGATTTCTGTATATAGTCTACCTGACTTCCAAGCCATTATGTCCCTAAGATATCACCCATCAGGACACTACTACAGCTTGCTGAAATCAATGTGCTATGCCCATCTGAACCCATTGTCCAGGATACTTCATGCCATATTAACTCATCATCCTTTCTTTAACCCACCTCATCTGGGAGAGCAGCTTGGGCAGATATGGTCCAGGAAAGACAACGTGATAAGATTCTAGCTGAATATGACTGGCTGTGTTCTTAACTTCAGGGAAGAAATGAAGAAGGCCTCATAGCTTTCAGATTGTCCAGCCCAACTGCTCCACAGGGAAAGAAATTAACTGGTTCAATCAGAGAACATGTCTGTATGCACCAGGAAAGTTGCAGACAATACAACAGTAAAGAAAACAGATTCTATTCCTGTCTCGAAGGAATTCACAGTATATGGGAGATGGGTAAGAGGGTAAGTAGTTATAGAGCATTTACAACACTAGAGACAGTAGTGGATGATAAGGCAGCGCCTATCCAAGCCTAGCAGGAGGGAGTGTGCTCAGGGAATGTTTTCAAGAAGGTGAGGCTGGAAATCTTGAGGCAAAACTACTGCTGAAGAATGGAATCACTGTGACATAGCTCAAAATCTTAGGTGGAAAGAGGCAAGTGGGTTAACAAAACAAAAATAAATAACCAAGGAAGAGGAAATCCTTGTAGTGTAAAGTGAAATAAATAGGAGACATGCTGACTTTATGAGCAGGAAATAGAGCCCATAGAATTTAGTATTTAAGGAAAAAGAAAAACCGAACATATATGTGAACTAAAGGCAACAGGTCAATAAAGAGGGACATGCTGAAGATGCTACAGAGTGAGAGGGGTCAAGCGCCACATCCCCGAAGGTGCCAATTGGATTTGTAGACAACTTCCTCCATGTGGAACATCTGTCAGGGAGTGAGAAGTGAAGTGACAACACAAACTGCAATCCCAAAGGGTAAAAGATAATGAAAGTTCATAGTCTTTGCAACCCCTTTGGTGAAATGGAAGAGGCTGTGTTCCGAGTTAGAAGATCTGGTTCTGTTATACAGTGACTCAAGGAATTTCAAAAAAACTTCCCACTTTCTACATCATCTTTTGGATAACGAAGAAATCTGAAGGAATAATGCTATGGTTCATTTCCAGGAAACGAATCTCCAACGCCTTTTTTTCTTTCTATAGGTTTGCACTTAGGAAGTAACTTTCCTTCTATGTAAGCTAACATCTAAAATAGATTTTTTGATGACCTATGAGACTCCAAATATCACATATGAATTTTCATCTGTTAGCATGCTTAATTTAGAGTCATCCCATCAGAAATGATAGTTGGAGACTTAAGATGGGTGAGAAATTCTTGATTCTAAAACTCTCCAGTCTATTAAAGAAAAAAAAAATGCTTTTTGTTAGCTGCACTGTCATGGTCATTTTCCTTCTATTTTCAAAAAAAGAGATATCACAGAATTTTATAAAAACTCATTTTGGTGCTCATGAGACTGAGGGAACCTGGCGTTTTCTTCTATTAGTTGTTGAAAGTGAAGTCTGTTGACTTCTGCTGCTCTGAGTGAAGGTATGTGTAAGCATGTATGTGCTCCCAGTTCAATAGGTAATAAAAAGATTACATCTAAAAATGGTTCTATTCTAGAAGATATGACATTTCACATTGAGTTGTATTTTACAACATTTTTAGGTAGAATTTTATTACTGTGAACAATTGACTATTGATTCATGTTACTCAGAACTCAGCAGGGCATCGAGAAAAGTCTTAGCCAATTGCAAATTCTTGGAAAGTGTTCTCAGGCAACATGGCTTATAACCAAAAGTGCTGGGCATTTAAGCAAAATCTTAATGGTTTATTCCTACACTCTATCAATGAAATAACTTACTCCTCCTCACTGAGCTTCCCTGGGACAAATATAGCTAACTCCTCCTACATCAAATGTCAGAACCATATAAAATTGGTTCAGTGTGACCCTGGCATTTTCAGTAGTACAGTTCCAGCTGAAAAAAAAAATTAGATATTATCTTGCCTCTATAATTAAAGCCATTTCAATGTAGCCTTAATCTTTACTGTGCCCAATCAGCTCTGATGGTCATCAAAAATTAACATGTTAGATATTTAAAACATTCAAAAGATTCATTAAAGTTCAATAGGTCTGAGTTCAAATCCTAAACTGAGAGGCCTTGAAAAACTATCTTAACCCATCTGAATGTCATAAGTAAAACAAGGCTTACCTTGAAGGTTTCTTGTAATGTTTAAACGAGATAACAAAGGAAAAATGGAAAATAATCATTGAGTGCTTACTTAGCATTGTTTCACTATAATCTTACTGTGAGCAAATGTTTACCAAGTACTTTATGAGTATTAACTTTATGTAATCCTTTCAACAACCCTATAAGTTTTGACACTGGTATTATTACCATTAATGGTAGAAAATATTATCTATAAAATAACTAAGTCCAAGACAAGTTAGGTGATGTACCACAGTAAGTAAGTGGTAGTTTTAAGCTTCGAATATGCTAGATCCTATGCTCTTAAATACCATAATATGTATGGCATTTTATTATAATCCTGTCAATGTGAGCTTAGACTACATTTATGACTTAAAGCCTTCTCTGATTCCCATGATAGATTTGGCTCATTTTTTTATTTACTGCAAAATGATTTAGATATGTATTTAGCTATTTTTAATAATATAACAAACAGAAACTTAAGATGGAAAAACCAAACTGTGAAACTTTACAGTAACTTAAATCTCACTGTAAAATTTCCTCATCAGGTCAGACCTCTACTTCTACAAACAGGCTGTAAATATTAACTAGAATACTGTATTTGTCATTTCCTTGCTTTTCTTTCTATGTAGTGCCATCTTTTTGGATTTCTAAGCATTAAATGCAAAACATGCACACTTGCACCTAATAGAAAATTTATAATTAATACATTTTACTTTTTTGAGACAGGCTCTTGCTCTATCACTCAGCTGGAATGCAGTGGCACCATCTCAGTTCACTGCAACCTTGATCTCCTAGGCTGAAGCAATCCTCCCACCACAGCCTCCTGAGTAGCTGAAACCACAAACATGTGCCACTGCATCCAGATAATTTTTGTATTTTTTTTGTAGAGACAGGGTTTCACCGTGTTGGTCAGGCTAGTCTCGAACTCCTGAACTCAAGCTCTCCACCCGCCTCAGCCTCCCAAAGTGATGGGATTATAGGCATTGAGCCAACATGCCCAGCCAATAATATGTAAATTTAAAGGTTACTTTTTTCTTTACATTATGACACTAAAAATTCATTTCTATCTTTACTATCACCTTGACCCTTATATAATACTCCATGCGTGACTATTTCTCAGTCTATTTATCTACTCCCCTGAGGATAGACAAGTATGGTACCAGCTTATCATTATCGCATTTATCATAGTACTCATTATAGCGCTGCTGGAAAACATTTTTCGCATGTCTTTTGCTATACATGAGTAAGGGTTTCTCTTTTAGTATTACTCCAGAAGTTAGTTTTCTGGGTCAGAAGTATGACAAAATTTAACTTTAGTAAATAACTTTGAGCCATTTTTAGGAGCAATTCTACCGTCTTAAAGGTCCACCAGAGAAAGTGTTGTGAATCCACATCCTCTTCAACACTTTTTATTGTAATTTTATTTTAACTGTGCTGATCCAATAGGTGCAGAATAATATGTCATTGTGGTATTGATTTTGTAATAAAGGTAGCCATTTTCTTTCTCTTTCATTTATGCATCAGATATGTTCATTTGAAACACATACAAGATACAGGTGTTTTTTCTTTTATAAAATGCATCTTTATATCTCTTGTACATTTTTCTATTTAGTTATCTATATTCTTATTGTATAATCTTGATACTAATACTTTGTTATTGTAAAAAACATTTCTACCTTTTCTCATTATGTAACTTAGATTTTCACTTTCAGAGTATTTCAGTGGAAACTTATTTTAACTTTTAGCAATATTTAACTCACTGTGTCATTTCTCTCTATTGATTGAATCCAACTGATACACATGCATGTTAATCCTAAGGAAGATTAAACCCTAAAGAAGTAATTAAATACGAATTGATTCACAGATTCAAAAATCAAATAAAATTCACGAGAGAGAGCAGACTAGGATAGGGGACATGTAAGACATCAGTACTTACTATACAGCTGAGATTAAGAGAGTGGATACTATTAATATTTATGTAAGTAGAGGATAGAAAATTGACCAGTGGAATAGACTGGAGGATCCAGAAACAGATCCTTATTAATATATGAAAATGTAGTATGTGACAACAGCGATGTGACACATTAGTTGTGAATAAAAAGAGACTGTTCAATATTCACAGTTGTATAAAATGTATCTATAAAAGAAATCTATCCCTGCCTTATACATTATGCTAAAATCAACTCCAGATGAATTAAAGACCAGAATGTATTATAAATGGAAAATTTTAATAATCTTAGCACATATTGTTGGTATCATTTAGAACCAAGGATAAATACGTATTTCTTAAAAACAACAAAAGCTTTAATCTTTTCACCATGTTATTGAGAATCTCTTCTATGATAAATTCTCTTTGATAAATATCAACATGAGATATTCTCATTTGTTCACATGCATATCACTTCCCTAAGACTCATTGTTTCCAATCTTATATTCTTATTCCATCCAGTCTCCACGTCTCATCAGCCATGTCATGTATTATTATTAGGAACCAATATGAGGAGATAGTCCCATTTGTTCACGTACATATCACTTCCTTAGGATTCTTTGTTTCTAACTTTATGTTCCTATTCCATCTAGTCTTCTATCTCATCAGTTATGTCATATATAAATATTAGGAACCAATTAACATGGTATCCATATATACCATACTAATTCTTACTTTACAAAACAATGAACTAATGAGGCTTTTGTTACCTGCTAAATATGCTGCTCTTGTAAATTCAGATACCAAAAATATAACTAACAGACTAGGTTTATAGATTAATTAGACATAATAAGAAGTGAAATTGGCCTCTGTAAGTTCCCTGTCTAATCAGAGGACCATGGGGACACTTACAGATTATGTGGCCACTGGTTTGGCAACCCTGTAGTCAATAGTCTCTAAAATATGAATCACTCCCAGCACCGTTTTTGGTGGCAGTTAAAGGTTTTTATGCGAAGTTATTAGAAGCATGTTTATTATGTATTTGTGATGGCATTTGGGGTCTTTCCTTAAGGGGTTCTGGCCTCTGCCGTCAATCAATTGGCTTTGGATTTGTGAATCAACTTCAATCACGAAGCTGAATGAGAGGCTATAATTTTCTGGTGCCTTGGTTGATGTTAGCCCTTGTCATTCTCCACTGACTTCCATTACTCTAAGTTACAGGCACAGAATTTCAATTGTCTTGCACTTCCATGTTGTGTGGGCACTGACCCATCTCTCTCACCTCAGCAGGAACAGAGAAACCTGAGATTAGAAGATGAGAAAAGTACAGTGCCATCATGAGGTTGTATGATTTTAGATTGTGCCTATATAAATCACTTGTCATAAGTTTTTGAGTAAAGCAAAAGGCCAAGAGTCCTAGAAATAGTTGTGGCCAAGAAGGCATGGGAAGAATAATAAGATGCATCTACTATAAGTTGATATAAAGTTAATGAGGATTGGAAATCCTCTCAGTAGGAGAAATTAAGAGCAACATCTTTTTTTCCTACAATTTTTAGATTGGATTTATATAATATATATTCTGTACTATATAAATGTCCAGAGGGGACATCTACTTTGGAAGTGTTCACTAGGACAAGATAATTTATACTGTGGATATCAGTATCTTTCTCAAGGCCTATTGATATTTGTTCTGTAGGCCAATGCACAAAGTATCCTTGACTTTAAGGAAGAAAGCTATGCATGAGCACAAAGGCATGCATTTATTATTACTAATAATGTTGTGAATTAATTATTACTAAGGCTGATCCAGGTACTGTCATTGCTGAATATCTATCTTGACAAGAATGGATGCTAATATTGAACACCAAATATAACACCCTTTCCTGAGATAACTAGCCAGTCACCTATTGGCCAGTTGATAACATTGGATCCCTTCCATCATTGAGGTAGTAATTTGTATTCTTGGAAATAGATACCTATTCTAAATAACGATTTATTGTGTCTATTGCACTCTGTAAGCATCATTATTTGTGGACTTGCAGAATGCCATTCTCGTCACCTTGGGCTGCAATAACAAACTAACATAAACTGGGTGACTTGAATGACATTTATTTCTCATAGTTCTGGAGGCTAAGAATTCTAAGATTAAGGGGCTGGTAGACCTGATGTCTGGTGAAGACCTTCTTTCTAGTGTGCAAATGACTGTCTTCTTGTATCTTTACATGGCAGAGATAAGAGGAAGGAAGCAAACTCTATCAAATTTTTCTCATAATGGGACAAATCTCATCATGAGGACCACACCCTCATGACTTCATTTATACTCAGATATCTCTGAAGGTTCCTCTCCATATATCATCATTCAATATATAAATGTTGGGAAGACATAACATATTTAATCCACAGCATATCCAATATAACATCTCTTTCAACTAAGGAACTGATTATGTGACAAAAATAAGTAAAACGCAGCTTTTGTTTAAGCAATTTGCTTGTCTTACAGTGTCTAACTTTTTAACTATAAACATTTGACCTAACAAAAAGTGGAGCTTATGCATAGCCTTCCCTGTTGTCAGGGATACTACTTAAAGCTTATTCATAGAATGACCTGTAAGAAACCACCTTCTGGTATAATGCTGTCTTACATAATGCAATATTTGATTTAAACCAATAACCATCATCTAGTGTTATTTTCCCCAAGGTCAAAATACATAGGTCTAGGAACTAAGTAATGGAAGTAAAAGGGGCCATTCTTACTATATTACACTCAATAACTCAGAGAACATTTGAATTCCAGTGGTTGAATTTCTTAAGAAAGGAATGATTCCCTTAGGAGTCATAGCCAAGTTTCTATTAACTTAGAGGCCAAGTAAATACCCTGGACATTTGGGTTCCTCATGTCACTGAACTGACAGACAGAAAACGTGCTTAACATAGGTGCTTGATTTCATTTACTAGAGAGAAATTTAGTTGCTTCTAATCAATAGAGAAAAGGAGAAATATGGTTGGAAATCAGTTAAATTGTTAGAGTAATATTGATATTTATTCTGTATATTCTTTTTTTTCCCCTATGTTATTTTATTGTTATTTGAGCCATGGACACTGACGAAAGCATTAGGAAAACTCTTTTCTCTCAATTCCTTGAATAGTGCTTCTTTCTTTGTTAGTGACCCACATATTTATACAAATTATTCTATCTTTATCGGGTTGCCATAACCTTTCATTTACTGGGACTATTAGAAAGAGAGTGACAATATACATTGTGTCCTCATATTAATTTGAGCTCTTAAAGATAAGAATATACAGAACAGTGATAATTCTGTCAAGGAGCTATCACTGTTCTGTATATTCTTATCTTTAAGAGTGCAAATTAATATGAGGACACAATGTATATTGCCACTCTCTTGCTAATAGTCCCAGTAAATGAAAGGTTATGGCAACCCGATATAGAATATTTTGCATAAATATGTGGGTCACTAACAAAAGAAAGAAGCACTATTCAAGCGGTTGAGTGAAGAGAGAAGGAAATTAGACTAAGTAATAGGAAAACAAAGTTTTGATTACCAACGTGTTTATCTATGCATAACAAGTTATTGAGTTATTTATTCTACCCCTCCAATGTTTACAATACCATTGTTTGAATACTGCTGCTGATGTCTAACATTTACATCCCCGGTGGCAACATAACAGAATTGGCACCCCTGCCACCGTAATTGCAACTAGGGTGAGGCGTATGAGACTCTTAGGACACAAAATTTAAGAAGTCACTCCCTTTTAGGGTGGTAGAAGTTCACAGTGCTATCTGTGCTGAAGTGGTGTTCCTGCTGTATTTTTCCTTAGTGACATCCTGTTGACACTTCTATAATTCTAGACTGACAATATACATTGTGTCCTCATATTAATTTGATACTTCTATGATACTAGACTGACATCCTGTTGATACTTCTATAATACTAGACTGACAATATACATTGTGTCCTCATATTAATTTGAGCTCTTAAAGATAAGAAGCTCTACCTCATTCAAGTCAGTGTTCTTAGTGATTAACATAGTGCCCAGAGCATTGTAGACCCTCATTAAGTGTCTGTTCAATGTAAGTACGTATGGTCTCAAAAGATAAATGTTTGTTTGTTTATACAGGTTTTATTACACAAGTGTTCGCAAACCAACACCAGCACTCTACATATGTTCTTAAGAAGGAGCAGGGTCACTGCTTACAATGAAATAATCAGCATAAATTTCAAGTTAAAATATGAATAAAATATTATATGAGAAGAGTTTAATTAAAAAGAAGACAGATAGTGGGAAATATGGATAGTAAAACCTATATTTAAAGAACAAATCTTTTAATTACTAACTCTTGGACCTGATAAAAGTTACTTAGTCTTACTGTTAACTTCCTTTATTTCTAAAATAGTGTATATTATCTAGAATGTCAACCTTACAGAGATGTTATGAAGAATTAAAATAAGTTTTAAATATATATGGAAATAATCTATAAATTTTAAAATACTACAGAATTGTAACAATTTATATTTAATTATTTTAAGGCTTTTCTAATGTAGCAGTAATCACAGATTACTCAGTGTGATAGATGGTTCTGCATGTATTGATCTTCTCTTTATAATAAAGGTCTCTGATGTCAGTGGAGATTCTCTCTCTGTCTCTTTTTCTCTGTCTCTTTCCTTAATATCTATCCTTAGAATGTACTACAAGTTAAGGACTCAGTGATTTCTATTAGTTGAATTAAATAACCTCTATCAAAATCCACTTGTTTAACATTTTTTGTCACGTGTTAGGTGTCATGTTTATCTTACACGAGTCATGATTCAAACCAAGTAAGTGCCTAAAATTATAAAAATAAAAAAAAAAAACCAAACGGGCAATTAAGTTGATATAACATCACATGAAATTACGTTTTGTGGTTTCAATGAAGCAAGCTGAAGGGAGTAAATACTAAGAATTTCTGCGAGAAGATAAATAACACTGAGCAGAGGGAAAGGAGAAGTGAATTGGTCTAATACAGAGAAAAGCTACGGCACCACCGTGCTCCGTGGTGCTGTCCACGGTGCTGACCAGTTTCTTAATCTTGGGGAAATTAATAGTCCATCCAGTTTCTCCCTGATTTTCCTAACCAGATAAGTGAAGAAATCATAAATGCAGACACAAAGAAAACTCTAATAAATAAAATGGATTGAGGTTGTTGGTGATATTTATATAGCTCTACAATATTGAGGAAACAAGTATTTTTTAAAAGATCATTATTTGAGCATCATTTTTATGAAATCCAAAGTTACCAAGATAGGAACCACAATATGATATTATTAGAATTTCAAAGTAACATAAAATTATAAACATATAAGACACGATATAAAGACTATGCTAGCGTTAAAAAAAACCCACTTTTCACAATGCCAAGACTGAAGTTACATCACCAATCAAAATAGTTTTTTTTTGACAAAGAAATATTGACTTTTTAAAGCTGCATTTTTCTTTCTGAAGAATTAAATTATGAATTCTATTTTGAAATATGTATTATTAATTTTGTATTAGTATGACGGTTTTAATATACTCTTGACTATTATAATTCCTTTTAAATCTATAATTTATTGTATTGGGGGAACATACAGGAGACCCTGCCTTTTGTTTCTTTATCCTATGTCTGATACTTATGTCAGAGTTATTAGCAACAAATTGTCTCTTCTCTTCATGTGCTTTTAACAGCTGTTATCATTAACTGTCAACAACAAAGCTAGAGGTCACACTTAAGTCCTCTTTGTGTTGAAATTGTTTTCTGCTAGACCTTTCCAAATATATAAAATTATCTCTCTATTGGATATGAGCTACTTTCTTTATAATTAAAACAAACTCCATATTTATTTGACCAAGATTTTCTTTTTATGACTCACTACTCTCATAAAACTGTTGTAGTCCACTTACTATTCCAAAAACGTGCCATGCTTTCTATGCTTTCAGGTTTTTGCTGATGCTATTTTCTCTACTCAGAATGTCGTTTTTTTTATATTTTTTTTTCTGGACAAAACTCTGGTCATTTTCAAAGACCTAGTCAAAAAGTTACCATGAAATGTACCAGCAAGAATTATTTATTTTTGATAATGTCACTGTCATAGTTCTTAGTCTGGATAATTATAGCAGGCAATTATAGACGACTGTAGACTAGGAGAAAGCATAAACCATGGTATTAAAAGAATTGGGTTTAAAGTTAGCACACATTCATTCAGCAAATATTTGCTAGAACTTTTCAGGGACTGGACACTTTTCTAGGAACTGTGACGGTGAATAGAATAGTAAAAGTACTTGCCTTCATGAAGCCAAATTTTAAGTCAAAAGTGGTACAAAATCTTAATATAAATGGAAAACATAAATTAATGAACTAATTTTAGATAGTAAAATATATTATGAAAATAATAAACCATAGTAATAGGCCAGTAAGCTTCCATATATGGCAAATGCTTTGCTGCGTTGACTAGGAAAGTCTTCTTTGATAAAGCAAGTTTATCCTGTGTGTGTGTGTGTGTGTGTGTGTGTGTGTGTGTGTGTGTGTACATAGTGTGTGTATGTAACTGAGTAACTGAAAGCCTAAATAAAATGAAGGAGTCAATGATGTAAAGGTAATACTCAAGAAGAAAGAAGGAGATGGTGGATGAGTGTTAAGAGAAGGAGGATTATGGTAACAATGTGGTAACAATGATTATGATAACCAGTATTTGGAACTTTAATGTCTTTCATCTAACTGATTAAAATTGTGCAATTATGAGCTGGGCAATACTACTATTTCCATTTATGATGAAGCAAAATAAGTGTTCAAAAACTTCAAGCTCAACATAAGTCAAAAAGCACAATCAGGTTGCTTAAAAAGGATTTTGGTCTCAAGATGTCTACATTGGCCAGTGAAAGGAACTGCTTTCTGAGGTCTCCTGATGGTTTTTACTTGTAACCAGCATTTTTATAACCAATAATTTACAACTGATACTAGCAAAAAGTGCAAAAAGTAGAAAATGCACACCAAGATACAAAAAAGAATTCAAAGTATAAAGAAAAATTATTATAAATTATTGAGGGCTGAATCTACATGTATATATCCTTTTAAAAATGTGCCTGTGTGCATTCCATATGCAAAAGGACTGAAGTACATAAGTTCATGTACAGAAAAATGGAATAGAAAAACAAATTTTTATTTTTATTTTTATTTTTGAGAAAGAGTCTTGCTCTGTTGCCAGGTGCCAGACTGGGGTGCAGTGGCACTATCTTGGCTCACTGCAAATTCCACCTTCTGGGTTCAAGCAATTCTCCTGCCTCAGCCTCCCGAGTAGCTGGGACTACAGGCACATGCCACGAGGCCCCACTAATTTTTGAATTTTAGTAGAGACGGGGTTTCACTATGTTGGCAAGGATGGTCTTGATCTCTTGACCTTGTGATCTGCCTGCCTCGGCCTCCCAAAGTGCTGGGATTACAGGCATGAGCCACTGAGCCCGGCCAAAAACTGTTTTTAAAAAGGTTAAATTGAAGTAGTGTATAATAATGGATACAATAAAATATGGCATATAATAATAAATATAAATTTCAAAAAGAAATACTGTATGGCAAAATAAAAAGTCAAGTCAGGAAGAATAAAAATGTGTGTGTGTAGACAGCTATTTATATAAGTGATTGTGCATTCCAAGAAATTGCCTGTCTAAAATTGTCTGCGGATAAATCGTAGTAAAAAGATAACCTTAGGAAAAAAAATTAGACATTTTGCTTTAGTCAAGTGATTATTTTGTCAGTGTGTGTGCGTGTGTGTGCATGTGTGTGTGTGTGTGTGTTAGTTTAACATTAGTCTTGAATATTGCTTTCTCTGATCTAAGTAAACTTATTTTCAAATTCTAAAGTTTGCCAAGGCTTCTTTTTAAAGAATTGCTTCTCATATAAGTCATTAACCTAGCATTTCATTTTTCAGAAAGGCTCTGAATCTAGCCTTTCAATCACTGGTGGATATTACCTCTATTTTGTTAACAGTCATGTAGTTGATGCACAGATAGTTAATTGTGAGATTTGCTTACACAGACTTAGCAGTTATTTATGACAAAAATTTTTTATATTTATTTATGAGATATGTGTGATAAGAAACCAATGTTCTCTGCTGCATGTTTGTTGATTTTTTTTAAAGGTTGAATTGCTTGGAGATGCCTTTTGTTACAAGTAACTATTTCTCTCAATTTTGAATGATTGTTTATAAATCATACAAAACCATCCTTTTTGTAATTGATTTTCATACATATCACAAAGTGAGTGTAGGATAAGTGCATCACGATTTATTATGTTTCTAAGGGTAACCAAATACAGAATAAACAAGTTACTCAACAATATTTGTAGGTCAGGGTATGTAGGAATTCCACTGACTGATGTCCGTGGGCTTTTGACCACTCACCAGTAAGGAAGTATCTTGCTACTTAGGCAGTTGGAACCCTACTTCTGAAAGTGTCTCCTCTAACTTCTAGACTGAGCAGGATGCAATAGTAGATATGCATTCTTTTATGTATGGTCAGCCAGGATAAACTTCATGAGATTCTATGTCCTGATATTTCTGACTCTTTGTTATTTTCGCTGTGATACATTACATTGAAACCAAGTAGAATTCTTTTTCAGAAAAATTCCCAATAGAACAGTGATGAATGAATTGAGGTTAACTGTGGAGCATAATGTAGTCAACATATATTTTAGCATGAAGTATCTAACAGTCACACTTTAGAAAACCACAGGCAAAGAATGTTTGACAATAAAAAATAGAAAATAAGACAGAATTAATTACTTCCTTGCATTATGGAAAAACTTTTTCAGATTTTTTTTCCTTTTTTTTCAGAGAACAATCAATGAAGTTGTTCAGTTTTCAAAGGCACAGATTATCACTTCAAGTGGAAATACCTCTTGTACAGGTAGAGCCTATATAGTCTTCAATTTTCTTGATTCATTTATTCTGGATATTAGAATTTTTATTCCGTTTTATTCACATGTCAAATTAACTGAATAGTCTATCTGAGTAGTCTTGTATCATCTGTCTGAAACTCCTCAGGTCTTTCATACCTGCAGACACAAAATACTTTATTGTAACATTAGCCACATGAGAGATCCCACATATGAAATGAAATGCATACTGTTGTCTGGGTGTGCTGCTTCATGCCTTTAGTCCCAGCACTTTTGGAAGCTGAGCTTGGTGGATTGTTTGAGCCCAGGAGTTTGAGGCCAACCTGGGCAACACGGTGAAACCCCACCTTTGCAAAAAAAAAAAAAAAAAAAATTAGCCAGGCATAATGGTGTGCTCCTGTAGTCCCAGCTACTCTGTAGGTTGAGGTGGGAAGATAGCTTGAGTCTGGGAGGCAGATGTTGCAGTGTGTTGATGTGCCACTGCACCACAGCCTGAGTGAAAGAGACAGACCCTATCTCAAAACATAAAATAAAATAAAGAAATGCATGCCATTAATTAGTTAACACAAAAATGCATAAACATGTGCAGAGAAATAAATACATACAATAAACATACCCAGACACAAGCACATATATATCTGTTTTCTACAGTGTGTCTGACACTAATTGCCAATTTTGCATCACAACTACATTGGTGAAGAGACTAATATTAGTGAAGATACTGCAGGTAGAAAGACTATTTAGAGACTACTGTCATGACTAATGCATAAATTAATGTCTGATGTGATGGACAAAATAAGTTGTGCCAGTAGGTGATGTGTGACACACAACATACAGAATTTGAAATCTGATTGTATTTAGAAGTGAGGGAAAGAAAAACTTCTAGAAATGGCTTTGAATTATTTAGCTTCACCGTCAAATGATACAAGATGTTAGATAGATTTAAAGTCTATGTGAAAAAAAGAAAAAAAAATAAACAGAGGATACTCTTCAGCTGCAAAGATTGCTGTTTGTGGGTTCAAGAAGCATTCTTAAAAAAAAATGCACAAAAAAGGCTGATAGTAAAGAGGAATGTGAAAAAGAATACCAACATTTCCTCTGAATATATTCCATGACTACTCTAATATTAGTCAGAAGACTAGGAGAGATTGCAAGAAAAAAATGACCCCACAATCTCAATGCTTAAAATAACAAGCATACAGTTCTTATGCTGCATGTCTGAGCAGGTCAGCAGAGGGAGGGGCAAAAGGTGGGAGATTTTCACGTTGAAAAATGGCTTTTTCTGCCACTCAGAAATCTGGCCTGATGGAGCAGACACTGTCTCAAACATTGGCAGTAAACATACCACAAAGAAGGAGAAAACTGGAGGGTCTTAACCTAGTGATTAAGAGCTTGTCTTTTGTCACATTTTCTCACAATCTTGGTAAAAAATATTCACCCAGATCCTCTCCAGCATCTGTTGTTTCCAGATTTTTTAATGATCACCATTCTAACTGGTGTGAGATGGTATCTCAATGTGGTTTTGATTTGCATTTCTCTAATGACCAATGATGATGAACATTTTTTCATATGTTTGTTGGCCTCCTGTATGTCTTCTTTTGTAAAGTATCTGTTCATATCCTTCGCCCATTTTTGAATGGGCTTGTTTGTTTTTTTCTTGTAAATCTGTTTTAGTTGTTTGTAAATTCTGGATATCAGCCCTTTGTCAGATGGGTAGACTGCAAAAATATTTTCCCATTCTGTTGGTTGCCGATTCACTCTACTGACTGTTTCTTTTGCCGTGCAGAAGCTGTGGAGTTTGATTAGGTCCCATTTGTCTATTTTGGCTTTTGTTGCCATTGCTTTTGGCATTTTGGTCAGGAAGTCCTTGCCTACGCCTATGTCCTGAATGGTTTTGCCTAGATTTTCTTCTAGGGTTTTTATGGTGTTAGGTCTGATGTTTAAGTCTTTAATCCATCTGGAGTTAATTTTGGTGTAAGGTGTCAGGAAGGGGTCCTGTTTCTGCTTTCGGCACATGGCTAGCCAGTTTTCCCAACACCATTTATTAAACAGGGAATCCTTTCCCCATTGCTTATTTTTGTCAGGTTTGTCGAAGATCAGATGGTTGTGGGTATGTTGTATTTCATCTGAGACCTCTGTTCTGTTCCATTGGTCTATATCTCTGTTTTGGTACCAGTACCATGCTGTTTTGATTACTGTAGCCTTGTAGTATAGTTTGAAGTCTGGTAGTGTGATGCCTCCTGCTTTGTTCTTTTTGCTTAGAACTGACTTGGCTATGCGGGCTCTCTTTTGGTGGGAATGTAAATTAATTCAACCATTGTGGAAGACAGTGTGGCGATTCCTCAATGACCTAAAAATAGAAATCCCATTTCACCCAACAATCCCATTACTGGGTATATATCCAAAGGACTATAAATCATTCTATTATAAGGACACATGCACACGAATGTTCATTGCAGCACTGTTCACAATAGCAAAGACCTGGAACCAACCAAAATACCCAACGAAGATAGACTGGATAGGAAAAATGTAGTACATATACACCATGGAATATTATGCAGCCATCAAAAATGATGAGTTCACGTCCTTTGTAGGGACATGGATGGAAACCATTATTCTCAGCAAACTGACACAAGAGCAGAAAATCAAACACCGCATGTTCTCACTCATAGGTGGGTGTTGAACAATGAGGACACATGGACACAGGGAGGGGAGCACTACACACTGGGGTCCGTTGGGGGGAAATGGGGTAGGGATGGGGGGATGAGGGGGTGGGAAGAGATAGCATGGGGAGAAATGACAGATACAAACGGGGGATGAAGGCAGAAAACCACACTGCCACATGTGTACCTATGCAATAATCTTGCATGTTCTTCACATGTACCCCAAAACCTAAAATGCAATTAAAAAAGTAAAAAAAATAAATATATATATTCACCCAGAATTTACAAAGAACTAAAACAGATCTACAAGGAAAAAACAAGCAAGCCCATTCAAAAATGGACGAAGGATATGATCAGACACTTTACAAAAGAAGACATACAGGAGGCCAACAAATATATGAAAAAATGCTCATCATCACTGGTCATTAGAGAAATGCAAATCAAAACTACATTGAGATACCATCTCACACCAGTTAGAATGGCGATCACTAAAAAATCTGGAAACAACAGATGCTGGAGAGGATGTGGAGAAATAGGAACACTTTTACACTGTTGGTGGGAATACAAATTAATTCAACCATTGTGGAAGACAGTGTGGTGATTCCTCAAGGACCTAAAAATAGAAATCCCATTTGACCCAGCAATCCCATTACTGGGTAGATATCCAAAGGATTATAAATCATTCTACTACAAGGACACGTGCACACGAATGTTCATTTCAGCACTGTTTACAATAGCAAAGACCTGGAACCAACCCAAATGCCCAATGATGATAGACTGGATAGGGAAAATGTGGTACATATACACCATGGAATATTACGCAGCCATCAAAAACGATGAGTTCACGTCCTTTGTAGGGACATGGATGAACCTGGAAATCATCATTCTCAGCAAACTGACACAAGAGCAGAAAATCAAACACTACATGTTCTCACTCATAGGTGGGTGTTGAACAATGAGAACACATGGACGCAGGGAGGGGAACACTACACACTGGGGTCGGTTGGGGGAAAATGGGGGAGGGACAGGGGAATGGAGGGGTGGGAAGAGATAGCATGGGGAGAAATGACAGATACAGGTGAGGGGATGGAAGGCAGCAAATCACACTGCCATGTGTGTACCTATGCAATGATCTTGTATGTTCTTCACATGTACCCCAAAACCTAAAATGCAATAAAAAAATAAAATAATATAATATATATATACATATATATATACATATATACATATATATTTTTTTTTTCACCCAGCCTCGCCTAAATTTTAAAGGCATCAGAAGTTCTATTCTGCCATGGGCTTAAAAAGACGAAAGTCAGGAATATTCCTTAAGTGGAATTTGAGGCTACTACAACTTCCATGCTTCACTTTTGTGAGCATTCCATTTTTACCTATAAATAAACCTATTCTTTGATTTGTATGAAAGCTTTTGTCTGACAAACACTGATCTCCTGAATGAAAGAAAGTGGTTTTTCTTTCTTAATATTTGTATTTAGCAAGAAAATATATAGCATCTCTGCTAGGACAGGTGTCCTTATTTTCCAGTCCATAGAAAATATTCAATTCAACTGAGTCTATTCTATCAACTCTATTCTATTCCATAGAATCTGATCCAATAATTAATATTAGCAGAATCAAAAAAGGACCAAAGCTTTTATAATTACAGAAAACTGATCCCTTGATATTCACTACTGCTTGTCATCAATCTGCACGATGACACACATTTACAAAAAAAAAAAAAAAAAAAAAAAGGAGAGAGAGAGAAATTTAGTCTTTATCCTAACAGGTGACACTACAGTACTCACTGAGCCCAAGAAATAAGCTCCTCTTCCAATAAATACCCTTTTCTGGGGATAGCCATGTGATATGGTAGAATGAATCCAGGATTAAGGGTTAAAAAAGCTTGAATTTCATTCCTTGCTGTATCACTAACTATGGAATCTTGAGCAAAATGGCTTACTTCTCTTTGCCTTTTTCTCTCTGTGAAACCAGAATAAATAAAATGCTTTAAACATGGAAGACTTGTAATACAATTTTGTATGGTTCCTCCATCCTTTCCTTCCTTAACTTTCCTTTAACCGAAATAGCACTTTATACTATTTACACAATTATACTCTTTCTTTGTGATTTTCATTTCTTGATAATAATATTTGCAAATATACAAATGAGATGACATTGTTAAGAAATAAGTAATTCTGTTTACTATAACCCTTGGCAATCCTGTATCAGATACTATATCAAATGAAAATCCATTTTAGAGATGAAGAAACTGAAACTTCAACATAGATTAATCAATTCCTACTCTTTTCTACCTCACCAGGTAGTAGGGATGATGAAATTTAGCAATTTAAGCCATAGCACTGTAAATGGCAAAGTACTATTTCCTCACAAATCATAAATCCCTTTCAGGCAGAATCTATATTTATTTTACCTGCTCATTCCCATAGAATCAAGTTCAGCACCAGGTAATGGTATGAGTTTGAGAAGCAAAAGTGCCTTTAAGAACTCTCTTCCTTGCTCAAGAATGCATGGAGACATATATATTAAAGTAATGTTTTAGCAACCTGTATACTTACAAAGAGTATGGTGAGCCAGCATGATTAATGGCAACAGCAATCTTTTTTTATTTTTATTTATTTTTATTTTTTTGAGGAAATATTAGTTTCACTCTTGTTGCCAGGCTGGAGTGCAATGGCAACATCTCTGCTCACTGCAACCTCTGCCTCCCTGGTTCAAGTGATTCTTCTGCCTCAGCCTCCCAAATAGCTGGTATTACAGGCTCCTGCCACCATGCCCGGCTAATTTTTTGTGTTTTTAGTAAAGATGGGATTTCACCATGTTGGCCAGGCTGATCTCAAACTCCAGACCTCAGGTGATCTACCGACCTCAGCCTCCCAAAGTGCTGAGATTACAGGCATGAGTTACCATGCCCAGCCAAAAATAACAATCTTTAGTCACACACACACACACCTGTATTCAAATTCTGGTTCTGCCACTAAAATCTCGGTGTTCTTGGGCAACATGAACTTGATTTTAGATTGAAAAGAGTAAATAAAATAATTTATATAAGATACTTTGTATAGCTTTTGGAACACAGTGGAACACAATAAAAATAAATGGTAGAACTCATCCTTTCCATGATTATTTTAGAATTGTGTGATATATGTGGAAGGAATTGACATAAGGCACGAAAGCAAGGCATTCATAAATGGTGATAGATTCACAATTATATGCAATATTGGATTCGCGATTATTTCCTTTCTTCCTGTTCCAGGATGTCTATATTCTTGCATTTTGTATGTAAGTATTGATAGTTTCTTAATATTTAGCTCAGATGGTTGAGGAAGGAAGATTTATACAGCTGTCATAACTAAAATTTATTCACAGAGATTAAGGAAACTACTTGTAGAACCACTTGACTTACATGAACCAAAAAAAAAAAAAAAACAAGCCGAGAACCTCAAAAAGGAAAGAAGAAAAATCTTTACTTTTTGGGCATCCACTTAGAACATAAATTACCTATGCAAATTCATTCTTTAGGCAGAAATTCTGTATTAAATTGCTTCAGGTTCTTTAAAAACCTGTGTCACCTATATTCAACCTTGGAATTTTTTCCATTTCAGTGAGTCCTCTACTTTCTGAAGGAGAAAACACCCACATAGGGTGGGATAGAACTACTAAAGATATTTTGGTTCAGTCTCCTGCCTGGGAGCAGGTGTTGCACTGAAATTGTCTATCCAAAATCCCAAATCATAGTATTTCAGGCTGATTATAAACAAGATAATTTTCAGTTGACCTTTGTTTTTTGTTGTTGTTGTTGTTGTTGTTGTTGTTGTTGTTACTTTTGTTGGCTGACTATTAAAAGCATCAAATGGAAATGTGTAAAGCATTAAAGTAAGAAGACAAGCATCAGGTCAGGAAAGCTGATTAAGTCACCTCTCCTTTAGGGTCTTCAGTGTAGGACTGGGGGCTCCCAGGGAAATTTGTACAAAACATTTTCTTCCTTTGTATTCAGGCAAGAGAAGGTTATAATAAAGACCCAAGATTTAGGGGTCATGTAGGACAAAGATTCTGGAATCACATGGTTCCAGTGTCAGCCCTGATTTTGCCCATCACTAAGTCTATGACTTTAAGGGAAAGTCACCTAACATCTGTTGTCTGACTTATTTATTACTGACTTCCCCCAACCTTGTACCATTTCTAAAATATAATAATGCTGATTAGCTACTTTTTAATGTAGCAAATGAGTGAACATATAAAATTTATTCTTCCCCTCTGTAATGTGGAACAATAATTATTTCTTCCTTATAAGAAATAATGAGAAAGGCATTGCACCCAAACCGAGATGGGGTGAAGCCTCCTCAACTATGACCTCAACCGGCCATGATTCCACCACAACCAAGCAGTGAAGAAGTAGGCAGAACCCCCAGTGTCACTTCAAAGCCAAACATTAAAAAGGGAGCAGTTCCCTGCTCCATCCTCCGTCTAGCGCAGGTAAAAAAGAAAGGCAAAATAAAGAAGCTTAGCCAAGCAATTGAAGATCTCTTCGTGGGACTGCAAGGGATGGATCTGAACCTTGAGACTGAAGCACTGGTTGGCACTGGCTTAGTGTTGGATGAGCAGCTAAATGTATTTCATTGTCTCTGGGATGATAGCTTCTGGGAAAGCCTTGAGCAGCTTCATGCCATCAAGGAGCAACTGATCCAGGAGGGCCTCCTAGATCGCTGTGTGTCCTTTCAGGCCTGATTTACTGAAAAGGAAGAGCTGATGTTGAATATACTGATAGATATATTGGTATGTATCTATCAGCCTAGAATATATTGATCTAATGGAAACAACGCAGTACATGAATAAGGGAGAATTCCGCGTCCTACCAGACACCTATGACTCAGTTTGTTTTCATCTGAACTTATACTCCTGTGCCTGCCTGGCCTCGGGCTCTGTCATCAGGCTGGTGGATGTGGTCCTGGGGGCTGAAATCTGGAATGGCATGGCATCATTAGGCTTCCTGGACATCATGCCCAGCACAGTCTTATGGACAGCTATTGCATATTCAGTCATGTGGCTGTGGTAGCCCTCTACGCTCAACAGAAACACCACATCTGGAGGGTCTTTAAGGTGGATTGGGATGTGCACCACAGTCAAGGAACACAGTTCACCTTCAACCAGAACCTCAGTGTCCTCTATTTCTTCATCCACCGCTACGAGCAGGGTAGGTTCTGGCCCCACCTGAAGGACTCTAACTGGTCCACCACAGGTTTTGGCCAAGGCCAAGGATATACCATCAATATGCCTTGGAACCAGGTGGGGATGAGGGATACTGACTATATTGCTGCTTTCCTTCACATCCTGCTGCTGGTCATCCTTGAGTTCCAGCCTCAGCTAGTCCTGGTGGCTGCTGGATTTGATACCTTGCAAGGGGATCCCAAGGGTGAGATGGCCGCCACTCCAGCACAGTTCACCCAGCTAACCCATCTGCTCATGGGTCTGGCAGGAGGCAAGCTGACCCTGTTTTTTGAGGGTGGCTACAATCTCCACATCCTGGCGGAAGGCATCAGTGCTTTGCTCCACACCCTTCTGGGAGACCCTTGCCGCATACTGGAGTCCTCTGGTGCCCGCTGCCGGAGTGCCCAGGCTTCAGTCTCCTGTGCTCTGGAAGCCCTTGAGTCCTTCTGGGAGGTTCTTGTGAGATCAACGGAGACCATGGAGGGGGACAACGTGGAAGAGGACAATGTAGAGTAGAGTGAGGAGGAAGGACCTGGGAGCCCTTGCTCCCAATCCTGACATGGCCAGTGCTACAGTCTCACACAGGGCTGGTCTCTGACCAAAGTATGATGAATCACTGCAACTTGTGGGACAGCCACCACCCCAAGGTACCCTAGCGCATCATGAGGATCATGTGCCGTCTGGAGGAGCTGGGGCTTGCTGGGTGCTGCCTCACCCTGCCATGGCACCCCACCACAGACGCTGAACTGTTCACCTGCCACAGTACTGAGTACGTAGTGTATCTCCAGGCCACAGAGAAGATGAAAACCCAGGAGCTGCACCGTGAGAGTTCCAACTTTGACTCTATCTACAACTGCCCCAGCACCTTCACCTGTGCACAGCTTGCCATTGGCACTGTCTTCTGCCTGGTGGATTCTGTGCTCTCAGGAGAAGTTCTGAATGGTGCCGCTGTGGTACATACCCCAGGACACCACGCGGAGCAGGACGCAGCTTGTGGTTTCGCTTTTCAACTCCATGGCTGTGGCTGCTCGCCATGCTCAGGCTATCAGTGGGCATGCCTTGCAGATCCTGATTGCGGATTGGGATGTCCACCATGGTAATGGAACTCAGCACATGTTTGAGGATGACCCCAGTGTGCTATATGTGTCCCTGCACCACTACGATCGTGGCACCTTCTTCCCTATGGGGGATGAGGGTGCCAGCAGCCAGCTTGGCCGGGCTGCAGACACAGGCCTCACCATCAATGTGGCATGGAATGGGCTCCTCATACGTCATGCTGACTGCTTAGCTGCCTGGCATCACCTGGTACTTCCCACTGTCTATAAGTTTAACACAGAACTGGTGTTGGCTTTGATGCTGCACGGGAGACCTGCAGGGGAGCTGCCAGGTGTTACCTGAGGTTTATGCCCACCTCACCCACCTGCTGATGGTCCTTGCCAGTGGCCACATCATCCTTATCCTAGAGGGTGGCTATAACCTGACAGCCATCTCAGAGTCCATGGCTGCCTGCACTTTCTCCCTCCTTGGAGACCCTTACCAGTGCTCACCCTGCCAGGACCCCCACTACCAGGGTTCCTGGCCTCAATCACTGAGACCATCCAAGTCCGTCATAGATACTGGCCCAGCTTACGGGTCAGGAAGGTAGAAGACAAAGAGGGACTCTCCAGTTCTAAGTTGGTCACCAAGAAGGCACCCCAACCAGCCAAACCTAGGTTAGCTGAGTGGACAACCACATAAGAAAAGAAGGTTCTGGAAGCAGGCATGGGGAAGGTCATCTCGGCATCATCTGTGGAAGAGTCAACTCTAGGCCAGACTAAGTCGGAGCCAGCTGTAGTGGCACTCACTCAGGACCAGTCAGTCCTCAGAGGCAGCCATGGGGGGGAGCCATGCTGGCCCAGACCATCTCCAAGGCAGCCATTGGGGGAGCCATGCTGGGCCAGACCACCTCAGAGGATGCTGTTGGGGGAGCCGTGCTGGGCCAGACTACCTCAGAGGAGGCTGTAGGAGCTACGCTGGCCCAGACCACCTCAGAGGCAGCCAATCAGAGAGCTGCACTGGACCAGACTACGTCAGAGGAAGCTCTAGGGGGCACCGAGCTGATCCAAACTCCTCTAGCCTCGAGCACAGACCACTAGACCTCCCCGCCATCCTCACCTGTGCAGGGATCTACACCCCAGATATCTCCCAGTACATTGATTGGCAGTCTCAGGACCTTGGAGCTAGGCAGCAAATCTCAGGGGACCCCAGAATCTCAGGCCCCAGGAGAAGAGAACCTACTAGGAGAGGCAGCTGGAGGTCAGGACATGGCTGATTAGATGCTGATGCAGGGATCTAGGGGCCTCACCAATCAGGCCATATTTTATGCTGTGGCACCAATGCCCTGGTGTCCCCATTTGGTGGCAATTTGCCCCATACCTGCAGCAGGCCTGGACGTGACCCAACCTTGTGTGGACTATGGAACAATCCAAGAGAATTGGGTATGTCTCTCTTGCCATCAGATCTACTGTGGTTGTTACATCAATGCTTACATTTTCTGACACCACGGAAACTCTGGACATCCGCTAGTCCTCAGCTACATCCACCTGTCGACCTGGTGTTACTACCGTCAGGCCTATGTCCACCACCAGGCTCTCCTAGATGTGAAAAACATTGCCCACCAGAACAATTCTGAGGAGGGTATGTCCCACCCACACCAAACCCCAGAATACGCTCCCTCTTCACCTTCTGAGGTCCACGGTAGACCAGCTGTAGCTCATTCCAGCCTGTACCTTGGATGAGGGGTAACCTCCCACTGCATTCCATCCTGAATATCCTTTGCAACTCCCCAAAATTTCTCATCTAAGTCTTAATACTTTTAAGAGAGCTGCGATGATTAATTGTGGATCTCCCTATGCCCATTGCCTGCTTGAGAGGCACCACTACACTAGCCCAGAAGGAAAGGGGGGAAACTCAGTGGCCCGAAGAGGGAGCTGATATCATGAGGATAACATTAGCTGGAGGGGAGTTAACTGGCAGGCATGGCAAGGTTGCATATATAATAAAGCACAAGCTGTTCCCAAAAATAAAGAAAGAAAGAATAAAAATGAAATGTGCTGTAAAAGGTATACCTAGCAAAAGAAAAGGAGGGTAGTGGCAATGCTATGTAAGAAGACTTGTAATTTGAAGAAGGGTAGCTCATGTAGTTGGCTTTGGGAAGATGGACTGGCTGGTGGCGGTTGGACAGAACATTGAACTACATACAGTAACTTTAGTGTTCTTCCACTTACTAATTAAACTGTAATTCATTCATCTTTAAAGTAGGGATAATAATCACACCTTTCTTATAAGTTTTCTATAACAATTTTTTAAAACTTCAGGTAAAGTACCTTGAATAGAGACTACACAGATGCATAATAAACTCTCAATAAATATGAGTTATTACTACCATTATTTTTATCTTGAGCTCTGAGGGGTAATCCAGAAGACAGCCTCACACATCAGCATCCTATGGAGACTTCCTTCACTAAATACAGCCCAAACTCACAACCTGTTCCTTGGACTGTCTGCACTTCATAACTGCTCAATATAAGGGTAGAAACTAGACTTGGACTTCTGATTCTTAACTTGAGTCAATGCTGAAGGATCATCCAGTCTTAGTGCTCCCCAGAGGATTGGTTGAGGCTTCTGATGAGGCTGCATCACTAATCTTTACTTATTGAATTTCCCTGGGAACCTAATCTACCACATTATTATAATTCAAAATGTCTGTCACCTCTACATCAGTCCCCAGCAGGAACAAACTTCAGAAAGTCTAAATGTCATTCAGGCAACGTGGAATAAGCCATTGATCCATTTTTCTGCTTTCTGGTCTATTTCCTGTATATCTGAATCTCGAACACCTCCCTCTTGCTTCCAATCTATAATGAAATTCTTAGAAATATTCTTGACAGAAAGTCATATTTTATTCAATTCTCCCTATACTTGTTCCCCAGTCATTTAATTTCTAAGAAAGGGAAAGTCAAACTAATTTTTGAAATTGACTAATGAAATAATCATATATAGAATGAGTAATTCCTCACATACACCTTTATTCTAATATTAGCATGTTTCCTGACCTATTGTGTCAAGATCTTATTGGTTAAATGCTCAATGATTGTCAGCTCTCATAAATGTACCTGTTGTTTAGAGATGGTATTTCTAACTTGAGGAATATATTACAAAGTAATTGTAAAATGACTGAGAATTTTACAAGAGATTTCATAAAATGGATGAAAGTAATGAAATAATCTTGGAAAAGGCCCCAATTCTCATAAAAGTGTCGATTGATAAGAAGATGGAAGGGTTAAACCAGACAGCCATTGAGGAAAAGACAAACTACAAAGATAAACTAAAGTATCTCCAGGGAGAATAATGTGATTGTTAAAAGATTAAGAAGAGACTTTTGAAAAATGAGTGAAGTGCTAAATACTTTTGAAAACAGTAAGTACTTTAAGGTAATGCTATAAAAGGAAACAGTACTTTCCTTAAGGTAATGCTTACAGTAACACTGGAAAGTGAAGAGCATTTTATCCGGATCTCATATGTGTATAACAAAAATTATTTACTCACCTTTAAAACAGTAAAGTCTACTCGATCCATTCTTTGCTTATTCTAAGTATTAGATTGTGATTGCATTTGCAACTTACACTTCTAAATAAGATAAACTTGTAATTTTTAGTTTGATTTATCATGCACTTTCTCAGTCAAACTCGGTTTTACTATTTTTTCTAAATAGGTGTCCCAATGATTGTGGATTCTCTTTAAATGGCCTTTTCTTGTATAAATTATCCTGAGATAATGAGGCATCCCTCTCCTGTTCCCCTGGGTTGACCTCCCGCTTCCTCAGCATATCTTTATTTCTACTGCTCCTCTGGACCATATATTACCTCTGTTCATAGACTGTTAAGGTGTTACATCTTAACATCTTAAATTTTACCATCCAAACTAATAGCATCCTGAAAAGCCAAACCTCTACTCTTGATCATGCTCTCAGCATCTGAAACCTCCCACTAGGAACTAAATTTCTATTTCTTTATAAACAAAAAATTATTATTTTCCTGAATATAAATAAAAACGAAAAATATTTGCAGGTGCATAGCATTGAAATATGTGCATAGGCCAGGCACAGTGGTTTGTGCCTATAATCCCAGCACTATGGGAGGCCAAGCCAGGCAGATCGCTTGAATCAAGAGTTCAAAACAAGCCTGGGCAACATGGCAAAAATCTGTCTCTACAAAATTACAAAAATTAGGCGGGCCTGATGGTGTGTGCCTGTAGTCCCAGCTACTTGGGAAGCTTAGAAGGGAGGATCCCTTGAGCCTGGAAGACGGAGGTTGCATTGAGCCACGATAGCACCACTGCACTGCAACCTAGATGACAGAGCAAGACCCTGTCTCAAAAGAAAGGAAAATTGCAAAGGTGTACTTTGTATAGATGGAATCTGTGTGTATAAATACATGTATGTATATATGTGTATCTAAATATACAAAATACCCACACAGGTTTCTATTTTTCACGATTTAAAAATCCATGAAAGAGAAATATTCATATGGGCATATGAAAATGTTATGGCATATAAATTTAGTGATTATAATCTAAGTGCTTTTAATTCCCCCAAATCCCGAACCACAATAAGACTAAGTTACTAGAGTGACTGTGGAAATGTGGTAAGTTACCAGACTTGGCTAAGGAAAAGGATGTTCTGCTGATGAGATCTTTCTTGCATGACAAACAACGGGGGCATCTATCAAATTAAAAACATGTTCAATGTGAAATCCTATTTGCATGATAAACAACAGAGCATAGTCAGAACACACACTAGTGCTTAGGACCTGGTAAAAATTCTGCAGAAATAAAAAGCAGCAAAGGAAAGTGGGTACCGAATTTAGGGTTAAACATGGAGGTCAGAGAGAGGCATAGGACTTTGGAACAGAATGAAGCCGGTCTACAAGTTTCAGGAAAAAGCATTCAAAACAGCATGCTTGTGTTTTTATAGCTTCGTAAAATGAGAATAAAGTTCACACTAAAAGAGGAAAGGGAAGGAGGGGAGGAGAGAGGAAGAAGCAGGAAAGGGGTTGGCAAGTAGCAGGAGGAGAGAAAGCATGGGGAGAGAGAGCGGGGGGGAGGGTGGAGATTGAGAGAGAGAGAGAGAGAGAGAGAGAGGGAGAGAGAGAGAGAGTTCTTTCTTCCCTGGAAAGGGGACACAGGCAGCACCAGGTCTGAAGGGAGATAATCCACCAGCCCAGCAGTCAGTAGCTCAAGGGTTTGAAAGGCTGCAGGAAGCAGATGTGCTTGGCTGTAAAGCAAACATTGCTTGCCAGGCCCCGGCATCTTCCCAGACTCATGTGTACCATGCAGACACATGTGGCTGATGATAGTAACAGACAGAAAGAAGCTGGCAGCTCCGAATCAGGTTTATACACAGACCTCAGCCATCTCATACATCCTCAGGCTTCTTAAGCTCTCTACTAGGAATCTGGAAAAGAAACTTTGGAGTCTGTCTTATCCATGCCTTGGCACAGTGTTAGAGAGTCAGTCTGTCATCATGGAGAGAATATGAGCTCTGGATTTAGGCAGAGGTGGCCTTATAACTTACTAGTTCTGTGGCCTTGATTATGTTTTCTTCAGTGTCCTCATCTAAAAATGAAGACAAGAGTATAGTTTTTTTATGCAGATTAAAAGAGATACAGGTGATCACACAGGGTATACACTATGTGTTGAATACAGGGCAGGCCACACCCCTGTCTTGGTTATTGGCAGGGCCTGTCTTTGGTAGGGTTATGGCCACCAAATTTAGGTTTCATGTCATTTTGTGAAGGAGACTGCTAATCTGCATTCTTTCCTCTTTAATTATGAAGTAGTCTTTATTACGGGAGGCAGCATGAAGAATTATACAAAAGCAACTCTGAACTGAGAACCAAGAGAGTTGGGAAATATCCTTTCTTCTTTCTTGGGCACTAGCATAACTTTAGAAAGCTTCCATCTCTGTTTTTCAGTACCCTTATTTGTTTAAGTCAGAGTTCTCCAGGAAGACAGAACTAATAGGATGTGTGTGTGTGTGTGTGTGTGTGTGTGTGTGTGTGCATGTATGGGTGTGTGCGTGTGTGTGTGTGTGTGCATGTGTGCATGTGTGGTGTGTGCGTGTGCATGTGTGTGGTGTGTGCGTGTGTGGTGTGTGTGTGCGTGTGTGTGCATGTGTGTGTGCGCACATGTGTGTGCATGTGTGTGCGTGTGTGTGGTGTGTGTGTGCGTTTGTGTATGTGTGTGTGCGCATGTGCGTGTGTGTGTGTGTGTGGTGTGTGTATTATAAGGAATTGGCTCACACAGTTATGGAGGCTGACAAGTTCCAAATCTGTAGTTGGCAAGATGGAAAGTCAGAGGAGCCGATGGTACAGATCCAGTGTAAGTTTAACAGCCTGAGAACCAGGAGAGCCAATGGTGTAAGTTCTGGTCTAAAAGCCGGTGGAGTCAAGACCCAGGAAGAGCCAGTGTTTCAGTTCAAGTCTGAGGGAGGAAAAAGAATATGTCCCAGGGCAAGGTGGTCAGACAGAAGGAATTCCCTCAGACTCTTAGGAAGATGAGGATTTTTGTTATAATCAGGACTTCAACTAACTAACTGGGGGCCCATACACATTAAGAAGGACAATATGCTTTACTCAGTCTATGAATTCCAATGTAGTATCTCATTCAGAAACTCCCTCATGTCACATCAAGAACAATGTTTAACCAAGCATCTGAGTACCCTGTGGCCCAGCCCAGTTGACACACAGGATTAACTGTCACATCAACCACACCATGTGGGAGGAAAGAGAAGAGTAGAGGTGTGTAAAGTCTAGAAATGTAGAATTTGACTTCCTGGGAATCCACTGATACTTAGCATCCTCCAGAAAACACAGTAGAACATCTAGATTCTGTAGAAAACTTGGAAAAACACATGGAAGGAAGTTGGCATTGTGCTGCACTGTGAAGAAACTGAGCATGAGCTTTCTAAAATGAATTAAATCCTTAACAATGAAGAGGGTTATTACTACTGTTTTAGTGTGTGTCTACTATGGGTGAGGCACTTTACGTACATTATTCCTCACAGTGACCCTCAGAGCTGGGCTTCATTATGTCTCTCTGAGATGAGAAACTGGAGGCTTAGAGGGGTTAAGTCACATGCCCAAAGCCCACTTAGCTGGTTAGTGACTGTGCTGGGACTTGCCTACCACCAAAGCTTCTACTCCTTTTACCCTGTGGCTTAGTTACCTGCTGCATGTGATGTGTTCTGTGCCTAAGACCTTGCCTAGAAAATGGCAGGCATGCAACAAACATCTGTGGAGTGAACAAGGTGCGGCACACACACCACCTTCAGTCTCCCTTTGATGTCACCAGCTCTCTCACCGGAATATCCAGTCAACCCTGCTCACCTGTCACATTGGCTCTGTTTCTGCCTCATTCTTAAACAGATTGAGAAAAGGTCCTTAATCTCAGCCCTAACAGCTGATAAGGGCTGGATATTTCTTCTCACAAAAATGAAGTTTTCCATATCGTATAAAAGAACTCTAGAAACCTGTACAATCCCAGTATTGTAGTGCTTCAAATTCATTTCCCTGTGGGACACTCAAAACAAGACTCATGCTTCCTCTTTGGCCTTCCTTTCCAAAGAGGCACACCCACACCATGTGCTACGAAGTGCTCTTCTACATGACAACCACGAGAATAATTGCCATCAATGGGGCCTGAGTTCACACCTGGTTCTCCAATTTGGCCTTATTAATGTGAGCAAAGAAATCAAATTTCTAGAATGCTTTTCCCATCTGTAAATTTTCTGATTGTGTCTAGCATATAGGGCTACTGTGAGGACTTAATGTGTAGATTCATGCCAAGTGTGTAGCACGGTGCCTGGCACATGAGATGTGAGGATAAAGAATGATGTACTAGCTATTATTATTGCCTAATAAAAGCTTCTAGTTTCTGTCTACACAATGTTTTTTGCGTCTCAAAAAAAAAAAATTAGCCTTTTAGTGCTATCATTAGTCTAAATGCTACCTGAATTGTGTTCACTTTTTGGACTCTGCATTAGAATGGCTGCCCTTGCTGGGTCTCTTTTGCTAGTTGAGTTTCTCTCACCTCATGCCCATCTTTTGGCTTCCGACTCATATTGACTCAGCAAAACACTCAAATCCTACGATTCTCCCATCCCTACATACTGCGCTGTCTGCCAGTCTTGCTAGCTATGTTCTCATTCTCCTTATTTACATAAAGAATGGTCTCTCTCTTTCAAAAAGTTCCCTTTTATTTGAATTAACAGCCTACTTGTCTTAGGTCTCCATTTCCAAAGTGACTCCAATAAATAGAAACCACAAGCTTTGGAAATCACCGCCAGCCCTCACTGTGCAAGTTTCACCAGGAAATCTCTGGCAGCTGCGTGTATTCCTAATGACCTTCAGTTGCTCAGAAAATGTATAATTCATTCCCTACTTATCTTCACTAATCCCACTTTCCTAAAATAAATATTAACTCAACTTATTTGCTAAAACAAGCCAAAATCAAGTCTCTTATCAAATGAACTCAGAGGCAGAACAGAAAGCTGAGAATCTGGTCAATAGGAAATTGCCTTCATTGAAAAGGCAGGTATAAAACCCCTTTGGCCTGCAGTTTTATTCAATCCAGTTCAGCAAACCTTATTGAACACTCTATATGCAGGCAGCAACAGTTCTATAGAGGACAGAAAATTGGATTCAAAGTTAGGAGGCCTGCTATCAAAAGAATTGGATTCAAATTTTATCTTTATCCTTGACCAAATTGTGAACGTCAAGAAAGTCACTCTGAGGCTCAGTTGAGGTATGATAATAACATCACAACTCTTACCAGAATCCCTCAGCACCTTCACCTTCACCCTGCCTCCCTGATACACACAGCTTTTAGTAGAGGCTCTCTGAATTTGCCAATGATAAGACAGTGTCTTGTGAAATATGACAAAAAATTGAAATCTTTATGCATGGATGGATCGTGACAGTGGATGTTGAAATACCTCTACCTCAGTTCAAAGGAGAAAGTTGTTTTATTTCATGAAAATGTATAAGTGCCATTGACAATTGGAATATCTTCTATAATTAAATTTTATTTTCACCCACTTCAGTTCTAGTATACTAACAACTCACTTGCTTGCCACTAGTGTACAAGACCAGAAGATCATGCCAAGAAATGTGACCTGAACCTCAAATTCAGAGGCTAATGCTCCCAAGGGACCAATCTAGTGATGCTGCCTTTTTGTTTGAGCTTTCGAATGCCACAGTTTTTGGAAACCCCCCTCTTCTACCTGGATCATCCTGGCACCAGGGATGTTATGTTGAGCCGTAAATACCTGACCCATTTTCTAACAGCAACAGGTAAGGGGAGAACCAAGGTGACATAGATGACACATGGGAAATGGTTCTAGTTTTGTCCTGCTAAACCACATCTACAAAGATAATTTTAAAATTACCTTTCTATGAGAAAAGGGCACGCAGAGTTCCCTATGTTGAGCTTCATCCCAGTGAATTACACTGTCTAAACAGATAATGGATATTTTCAGATAAACAAAAGGAGTAGGGGTAGCAAAGCACAGTATTTGGAAATCTTTAAGGTAACTGCTGATTGACCTTTACTTTCAACCTGGCTTCTCGATATTGTTCCTAATGTGTGGGTTCTCCTTGCAACACCCTATGTTTCCTCCCCAAGGAGGCGATGAGCAACTTAGCAAACGTTTGTGATTTTGTCAAATCCTGGAAATGCCAGAGATCAGTGCCATTCTTAGCAACTGAGATAGATACTATAAGGGGTAAAAGATAAAAATCTCATGACCCCCCCAGTCCTGGATGAGTGCATGAGTGAGAACCAGTGAAAACTGGCAACAGAATCTCCAAAAACAGCAACAAAAAAAATGACTGAGCATTGTGCAAGAGAAATGATAACAAGATAAAAATGCAGATGTTTAGGAAAATGCCTGAGCTATTAAGAGAGTCAAAACCAAATGGGATAATTATGGAGAAGACGTTACAAATGTCTTAGAAATCTTCAAGGAAAATCATTTTTTGCCCTCTGCAGGGACCTACCAATGTACTCTCTGTAAAGCATCGTTAAAACTGCATGGGCCTAATGAGGTAACTCCACATCATCCAGTTATTAAACAAACAAAAAGGTCTGTTCCTACTTTCCAAAGAGCTCTCCAGCCCACGCATCTTTACTTGAGTTCAAATTAAGGAATTAAATACTCTCACTTCTTGTACCAGACTGTACTCAAGTCTTTGATTTATGGAGTTGGAAGCAGAGAGGTAAAAAGAGAGGGTATATTTATAGCTTATTTTTCTCATTGGCATCTATTCATTAATGCTGTTTTTCATAAATAGGATATAAACTGGAAACACATTTCATTGTTATAAACACTTGGGGGATAAAATGATATAGTTTTAAAAATACAGGAAACACACGAAAATGAAAAAGACAAAATTGTGCTGTTGTCTCTCATGTTACAGGTTTTTGCCTCTTCATTATTACCTGTCAATTTTTAAATATATTTTGATAGCATAGGAATAAATGAATTCCCATTAGTTTATTATTATTTTTTTCATTCTAAAAATGTCTGATAGACTACATGTGGCCCAGGAGTTTTAAGTTGCTTTCTACTGCTGGAGTATACCATTCCTGTACATTCTAAGGGGCTCTATGTATGGAAAGACATAAAGATGGAAACTACGACCCTGGACAAGTAGGAAATTGAAATGTATTATTTTTGAAATATCCCCAGGAAGTTTTCAGAAGTTGACAATCAGACTATATGATGTGTATGGCCACTTGGATTCTTAAATTAATAATGCTGGTGTATGAAGTTTTACTCCTGACATCCTAGTAATGAACAAGAAACAAAAGACAAAGGCACATGAAGGTTTTATCCAAGACCGTTTTTCTTATATTAGGAAGCCTTAACACAGCCTCAGTCTCATGATGTAAATTCAGCAGAATGAAAGACTTTTAGATACAGTGAATTCAGCCACGACTCCTGTTCTTGCCCATTTCCTGCTCCTTTCTCAAGGAATAGAGGTACTTTCTCTTGGGCCTTTGTCATGAAATGCAGATGACTAACCAGGAAGGAAGTGCCTCTGCCTATGGCACTCTACTTCTGACTACTCTGATTATACAGTTAACGACAGCTTCTACTCTGTCCACCTGTATGAAAGCAAAGTCTTCTCCAAATCATCAAATAGCGAAACTTATGAATTTTAATTCTACTTGCATAACCTATTTGTTTCAGCCACTTTTTCCCTACTAACTTATTTTTTGTTGCTCTAAAAATTTTTGGTGGACCACATTTGTCCCAGAAGTTCCAAGCAGGCTCTCTACTGCTAGAAAGCAGTGTTCATCCAAAGGAGGGGTATGGATGGCAAGTCATAGATACAGAAACTACCACCTTGAGACCAGTGGGTACTTGAAATGCCTTTAATTTGAATGTTTCAGTTATTCCCAAATGCTTAGTTAAAGCCTACGTACTAGAAAAATGGCACTCAGAAAAAAAATGACAGAGGATACCAAGACTACACTGCTGTGCTGAAACCAGCTCACACTGTCTCACACAGGCAAGCAAGACCAACTGAATGCAGCTCTTGCCAATTTCTTGTTCAATGACTTCTTGTTGTTAGCTAGAGATGAGCCATGTGATAATATTTACACCACGGAAATCAGTAAACATCACAGAAGGTCCGTTATTAAATTTTTACTAGCACAGGCCTTTGCGAGCTAAAGGCTTGAGGAAAGTCCATGTTTAAAGAACCATGTGGCTCTCCAAAGCCTTAGAAAGGCCTCTTCTTCTTTGTGATTTCTCAAAGAAGTGCCAGCAAGAAAGGAAGACACATTCTATGACTGTTTCTCTTTCCATGCTTTAAAACAACCAAAACTAGAGTTCTGGCCAATTACCTCCTCTCTTTGTTTTGTGCAGTGTATAAACTTCAAAGTAGCTAAATGCCTTTAGCCACATAAGTTTTTGCACCTTTATTGTACTACAATCTGGCCTGTCAGGTTCTGGAATTATTCTGTGAATCCATTATTTAAATTTTCCTTTTCTTCTGCTTCACTCATCAGGCCCTAACTTTCTTTCTTTTTTTTTTTCTGGGAAAGGATTTTTTTTAATTGCATTTTATGTTTTGGGGTACATGTGAAGAACAGAAGAACATGCAAGATTGTTGCATAGGTACACACATGGCAGTGTGATTTGCTGCCTTCCTCCCCTTCACCTATATCTGACATTTCTCCCCATGCTATCTCTCCCCACCTCCCCACTCCCGTCCCTCCCCCATATCCCCCCAACAGACCCCAGTGTGTAATGCTCCCCTCCCTGTGTCCATGTGTTCTCATTGTTCAACACCCACCTATGAGTGAGAATATGTGGTGTTTGATTTTCTGCTCCAAGGAAAGCTTCCCCGAAGTGGTTTTCTCTCCTGCTCCACTGACTCATGTTCCATCCTCCTTACTCCCAGAGGTCAGCCTGCCACCTCCTCAGTTTGAGCCTCTAATCCTAATCAATAATGGCTGCTTTTCCCTGGGGCCATGGCTGATCCATAGTCTCTTCTTTCTCTTTTTTGGAAGTTATGGCCCTAAAATTCCTCACTTACCAGCACAGCTATTATAAGCTGTGTCTCAGCCTACATTTCTGACTGATCTTCTTGCCCTTCTTGATTGGGTTTTTCCTACCCCAAGACCCTAAATGTAAAGCTTTTCAAGGAGTCTGAGATAAGGATCTGCCATTAAATCCACATGGCAAATGGTAACTTCTTTTCCAAAAACCCATGTTTATATTTGCAAATATGACATTCTGTATTCTTTACAGATCCTTTTAAAGTAAGAGATATTATGTGGAACAACAGCTTCCACTGATGACCCCTCCAACATCCTCAGTTTCCCAGTGTAGCATGTGACAGCTGTTCTCAAACACGGATATTTGTCCCTGAAGGGACATTTGACAACACACACACACACACACACACACACACACACACACACACACACATTTCACAATAGAGAGGATGTGCTACAAGCTTCTAATAGTTAGCAGTGATGGGTGCTGCTAAACATCATACAAAGGTGTTCTGTACACAGAGCAGCTGCACAAAAAAAGACTTTCCTGGCATAAATGCCAATGGGCTAAAGTTGATAAACCCTAACTTAGAATGACTCTGTCATTACAGTTTTGCATAGCAGTTCACTGGCTAATGGGAATAAGAGTTGGGGTGTAAAGGGTACTTAAGGAAACACTTGTTCTTGAGATATATAAGCACAACTGCATTTTGTCAATTTCTTTAGTCGCACTTATTTAACCACTCAATACTTCAATGCCATAAGGTTTGCTGTGCTCATCTAATTATCTCAACCTTGAGACAGGAGGTACCCCATTAGATTTCCACAAAGTCTTGGTTCGGACCCTCTGACCTCACTGAGTTCACCGCAGATGAGCAATTCAATCCTTGGATGTGTTTATAATATGCAAAAAATAAGCCATAGGATTAGGACTATGTGTGTGCATACAAGGCAGGAATCTGCATCCTTAACAAGTATGTCAAATGTGTCACAAGCTTATTCACATTTGGCAATTACTAATTTAGGTAAAATATAAGTTAGTGAGTAGAATCAAAGAGCTCAAAGGCTGAACAACAGTTATGCTCCTAACTGCTTGACTGACTGAGTCTTTGCTGAATCTTGTTCAGTATTCTGGTCTGCAAAATGAGAATACTAATAAAACACTCCTCTTGGGGTTCTGAAAACTAAATGAGCTAAGGCAAGCAAAGTGATTAGCAAAAATGCCTAGCAGCCAGTAAGCACTTAGCAAATATGAGATGTTGTTAGTAAACCAACCTTAGAATTTTTGGTTGGAAAAAAAAAGATAGAAGCTAAAAGATTATTTTAATATTAGGGGATTATGGATTATCATCAAATAACCTACTTTCTATAAGTACTCCATCAATGTTTGTTGTACTGAATTGAAATGAACTGATTTTAATAGAGTATACATTTATCTCATCATTTGTAACCAAGCAACAATTCAAATACAACAATGCAGTGTCTGAAAGGAATAATTTATGGCACTTTAAAGCAACGAGGGAAGAAAAAAGAATATAGTACATAGAATACAAGATGTATTGTTGTGAGGGAAGCCTTGGATATCATCTATTTCTACATTAGCTGTGTCTCAAGAGTCCAAAGCTTCTTGCTAATCTGATCACTCCCCACAACATCCTGGTATTATCATTCCAATTTTTTGGAAACCTGAGCAAACTGAGCCACAGAAAAATTGAGTGAATTGCTCAAGGTCACATGGAAGTCAAACCCAGAGTAGAACTGATGTCTGCTGGTTTCCCGTCCAGCTATGACCCTTCCCAATACACCTTATTTGAAGCAGTCTGGTCAGCAGTGGCTAATGGGTTTAATATCCTTGAACCATTAATATTTTTTTCTGAGTAACATTCTTGGCAAGCTTGCTTATTTTCCAGGGTGAAAGATAAGTCTGAAAATAAAGTTACTGGACAATGTTGATTGTCACCATAAAAAGAAATAGCCTTAAAGCAGTGAATGAATTTTAACCTAAAAATGTGGCCTTTTAGATTATATTTATAGCAGTGTCATACCAATATCATGCATCTTGAAAAACAGAAAGGTTGAATGAAAAATACTGAATATCAAGGTAAGAGTTTTGAAAAGGTTGGAAAACCTGGATTCGGAATAACAGCAGACCTTTGGCAATGAGCTTGAATTCCTGCCAGGAAATGTAGTCCATCTTGGCATCCTGCCCTGACCTCACAATCCTGGGCATTGGCTTATATCTCGTGCTGCAGCCAACTCATTTCCTCCAGCCCAATCGATGCTTTCTAATAGCTAAGCATCCTGCTCTGAATCACTTGCAAACCACTAAGATACACTTTCAATGTTTATTTTCTGATTTGAGACAGAGAAGAGCAAGGTCAGTTGATTCTTTCAATGATTGCTCTTAAAATAAAAACTTTCACTGCAGTCGTTTGAACTTTTGAAAACCAATGTCCAATAATACAGCCATTTAGCAAATTCGGTTGCTCATGATTTCAGTTTTTTTATAGCTTTATCATCTTTATCTCTATGTATATCAATGCATATATTAATGTATCAGCAATTATTTAATGGGCATATGCTTTTATATCTGTCATCCATAATGCCTTATGCCACATCAACACTCAATAAATGCTAAAAAATAAAATGCATATAAAGATGATAAATGGTTCTTTTGCAATTAGAGAGTTACTTTTTATGCCAGCTAGAATGTTCATATTATAATCAGAATAATCATATATTTATCATGTGATGGGAAGAAGAAAAGTTTAGCTAATGAGAAAGGAGTGTGTCTACGAGCTGTGGAAGACATTACTGAATTGGCTTGTAAGTTAGGCAGAGAACATAACCTCGATGTTATAGGATAATATGAGCATAAGAATGGAGTGAAGTCGAGTCACAATATGAAAGTTTTAGTGTAAAATTTCTGTAGGAAATAAATTCACTGCCCACAATCTCCTTGACAGCCAATATTTTCATAAGCTTTTTCACCACCATCACCACTACCATCAGTATCATCACCATCTTTCCACTATAGGTCAGAGAGAACTAGCCAAACTGGCCATCAACAAGTCAGGAAATTGGAGCATCATTATTATTATCAATGAGCATTCGTAGGATTTCATAGTTGATGTGTGTTTAAGACCACTTTTACATCAACTGAGACAAGATTGCTTACCTTCTCAGGATTTTAAATATAAAGTATGTGGCAAATAATCTGCCTTTGAGTACCAATTTTCAGATTTATTTAGTCATCATGTTCTTCATGTGAATGTGATGAATTAGCAGACAGGAATGAAAGGCTAGAACTAACTGCTGACCAATTATGAAGAAAACAGTCAAAGTATGTAGTAAAACCAGTTTATCTCTTATTTTAAAGCTATGTTATCTTTAACTTAATTGCTGTTTTAAAAGAAGATGCTATTTTTCAGATGCCAGCCCCTTTAAAACTGTGACTGGAATAATATGAGGTGGTGGTTGTATCTTTTTTTTTTTTTCTTTTTGAACTCTAGATTCTCTTTCAGATGTTAGTTGCTTGTTGTTAAGGAAACCATTATACACCAATTATCATTAAAACAGTCTCTGAAATTAGGTATCTGATGAAGAGGGAATTGTTCTCTCTTTTCTTAAAGGCCAGTTCTTGGACAGACATTTTCTCTGTTCAGAAAAGCCCATTTGTGTTCGGTTACTTTTCAATTTCTCCCCATTTCTTAGGAAAATAGTGAAAGACAATTTCAAAAAAAAAAATTCATGGAGAAAAGAAAGCAGTAAGACTAATAAGACTGATAAGCTCTTGACATCAGAGTGAATCTATAGACTCTTGATAGCTGTTATAAAAGGAAATTTCATTTAAACTTAGGAAACAGTAAGAAGCATTTCTATTTTACCATTTTTATCACTAGGGACACAATTTACATATAACAAAAAGCAGAATTTCTGTATATTTTGGTAAGCTTTAACAAATGTATAACACATTTGTTCACCCAGGCCCTCAAGTAACAGAATATTTTCATCATCCCATAGAGATCCTTTCTAGTACCTCATTCTGGTCAATTCTCATCTCCTAGAGACAATTACTGCTCTAATATCTGTCATCATAATTGTTTAATAAACAATAACAACAATGATAATCTGTCATCATAATTGTTTTACCTATTCTGGAACTTTATATAAATAGAATCATGCAATATATAATTATTTGTTCTGGCTTCTTTTGACTAAACATAAGATTTTTGAGATTTGTCCATTTAATTACTCTTATGGGTAATATGTTACTTTTCATTGCTAAGCAATATTTTACTGAATCAATATGTCACCCTTTTGTGCCCATCAACTGTTAGTGAGCATTTATTTTATTTTTAGCTACTAAAAATAAGACAGTTGTTCTTATTTTAACTAAATGTTTTCATACACATTTGTGAACATCTGTTTTCACTTCAAGTTTAGGATTGTTAGTCACAGATTTGCTCTGATGATCCCCTTTATAAGAGGCTTAAGTAGGGAAGAGATTATTCTGAGCAGAAGAGCCTTTTCTTCATCATTAGTTCTTTGGTTATCTCAGCCCAGGACTTCGAACCATACCATCACTACCCATCTCCAACCTTGAATACACATTGTAGGCACACCCCAAATTCTGTGTTTCCTGGGATATGACAGCCAATCAGTATAATAAAGTCAAGTTCTCTTCCTCCTTCCCATTCTCATTTGAAAAATTAAGGCTTCTTTTAACATCTTAACAGTTTGTAGCTAGTAAGCAGGGCCACTGTAGGCAGCATCACTCAATAAATTAAAAGCTGCTGGCATTTTCAGAGTTATTACTTCAAAAGCTTTCCTGGGAGTGATGTCACCAAAATGGCAAAGAAGAAGAAATCTGGTTCAACCAGGTGAGCCTGAGTAGTGCCTTACATTTTGCAATCATGGTAGAAAAGAATCCAGATTTCAACATGTCATATTCTAGGAAGATTCTGAATGCCTCTCTAAATTTTCTGAGCTGTAGTAAGAGATCTATTAATAAGGCTATCCCAATGCTGCTTTGAGATCTTTGCTGAGAAAGACATGCTGAGGTGTTTGCTGTAGTCCATATTAAGGCCTAAAAATTTAAGGACTTTATCCCAGGAAGAATGCTTTCCTGGGGAATGGCAGTCTGGCATAGACACACAAGGGCACTTCTGCTGTCTGATGAATTAGTAAACATGGTGTCAGCTATTCAACTCTGTTATGCACAGGTTATGCCTGAAGTTCTCACATGCATCTGGGAATACCACATCTTTAGCTGATTTGATTTCCATGAGCTGGGTCTTTCTGTTCCTTTTTCTGAGATGAGCTGAGGGTACCATTTAAACACTCTTAACTGTTTCATCTCCTCCTGGTTATTTTTTGTTGTTATTTTGGTCCCAATTTTAGCCACCTTCTGGACTTAGGCAAATGGCCATGGAGCTCTTTGTCCATTTTACGTATGGCAAAAGTGAAACCTCTAGTGGCTTGTCATGTTGCATGATATATTATGTAGCTTTGAGCATTATCTTTTTCTGAATGGGGACGGCACATTGTCTTTGTTCTGAGAAAAATCACTAGAACAGATTCAAATTTCTTAAGTGGAACATGGGGGAAGCTCATATAATGAACAAGAAACTGAACTCCCAGTTCCCATTGATATGCATAGTCAGTTGCTAAGGCAAGGGTCAGTAAATTTGCACAGGAACAAAGAAATCTCCTGAGATAAAAAGAACCTAGATTCTGACCCCTTCTGGTTTTAGGAGTCAATATGAACATATCTGATGAATTAGGATGGTCAGAACTGAAGGATGCTAGCAATAAAGAAAAACAAATTCACCAGAGGGGAAATTATCATGGGGAAAGAAGTAGTCTATGCAAGTAATCTGAAAACATCAAAGACTAAAATAGCAACATCCAATAGAAATATTATGCAAGTCACCTGTGCAATCTTGAATTTATTAGTAATTGCATTTTAAAAAGTCAAAATCAAAAACTGAAATTAATTTTAACATTTTATTTGACTTAGTATATTCAAAATATCATCTCAACAAATAACTAATATAAAAAACTATTGATGAATCATTTTATATTATTCTTTGTGTATTAAGTCTCTCAAATACAGAGTATGTTATATTTACAGTATATCTCAATTTGGATTAGCCATATTGTAAATATTTTAGTCCTTATGTGGCCACCGTATTGGACAATGCAGATCTAGATATTCATGGGAAAAGGACTGGAAATGTCATTTTACCAGTGACTCTCATGAGGCATCTGTGTCATAACTGTGACATGCATTTGTATGTAATACAGAGAGCTGTAACTATGAAATGGTGAAATGTTCCAGGCTATTTGTCAAGGACACAAAGGTTAGTGAAAATGATACCAGAGACCACTAAATGATGAACTACAGCCCTATGCTGGCAACCCCATGGGGCCTTATAATTTTCTTTTTCTCTCTTTCTGTTTTATGGAAATAGAGTTGATATCAGAATTCTTGACAAGTTTGGTGGAGAGAAAAAAGAAGGACTCAAGAGAGTGTTTGATTTTATGGCAAATTGAAGCAAATGAGACTTTGGCCAAGAATCTAAAGAACAAGAGAAATATAATGTCCTTTGTTCTGGACATTTTTCCTATAAAGTTGTTCAAATCAGTCACAACTATTTGGCTGTACATCAGCCATTCTTTTCCAGTATGCTGTGAGCACCTTAAGTCAATAAATTAGAACTTGATTTTTTTTCAATAGTCCCAAAACCTTATATAGCACCACGGTTGTGGTGAGTAGTGACACAGACTTCTTCAACCTTTTCCTAGCACCCAGAAAAGGATGTGACACACAGTCACATGTATTAAAAAATCATTGAAAGATTGACCAGAGACACCTGATCTCCCTCATTTTCCAACTGCAGTTGCTTCCATGAAAAATGGACATACCTAGATGGTTCACTCTGTCCATATCTCAAGTAAGCTGCTGTGCAGATATGTGTGATTATCTTTCATGGGAAGAAAAGTGATAAGAATAAAAAAATGTTACATTTACATGTTGCTTTAGATCACGTAGAAAGGTTTTATGCTCAAATCCCGTTTACATGTCCACATTTTACAAATGCAGAGAGGGTAAGACACTTGTTTAAAATCCCGTAATGAAAAAGTCATTAAACTGAAAATTGAACCAAGAATGTCCAACTCATTTTCGGTTTCTCTTTCCCCTTATCACAGCCACTGCCAAATCTAGGCCCACATTTTCCCATCAATATGATATTCTTGACAGATACTTAGTATTTTTATCATGTTGTTTTTAGGAGCATCTCAGTAACCCCTAAGTAAGAAAATGTCATCCTTATTTGCAACTACCTTTGCTCTATCTTTACACATATTAAATATAACTATTGACCAGTCAGAAAACCCAGCGTGGTTCTACATAAAGATTTTCATTTTCCAAATTGTACCATAGTGGTTTGTCTTTCATGATAAAAATAACTTTGTTGGAAGCAGGGGAGAATTGATTTTTAAATCTGACCTGGACATGGAATGGTGTGTTTTATTGCATGAGTCTAACTGAAAGTTTTCTGAGTAAGATCTCCTCTTATGAGAGCAAGTAGGTTTTGCACAATTTATTCATCAAAGCACTGAGGAAAACAATATCAACGCATTTTTGTTCAGTAAACAATGGAAGAGGAAAAATAATCTCCTCCCAAGTCAACAAAAAGTGGGAAAGGACAAACATTTGCTCTTGCCAAGTTCAGTATGAATTATTTGTTACCTGCTACAGATCAGGTTATGTTAATAATATTGTAAGAAGCAGTGAAGTTCTGACACCTTCTCAAGACATAGTTTGTAAATATCAGTCAATTATTGCACATCAGCCTTTGCAAAGGTTGAGTTATGAACAGCGGTAACCATCATTATACTCTTGTAGGATCTGCATTTTTGGAATAATAAAATCTAAATACATCTCAACAGGATGTTGAGAAAGATTAGTGGATGTGAAATCCAAAGACCCAGCTTCCCTTTGTAGCTGCGTCATCTTGCACAAACTACTGTATCATTATTAAGCAGGTCAATAATATCAACTTCACAGACTTATGATAAGAATCAGTGAGTAAATAGAAGTTAAATGCCCTTGTACAATACCTGACCCACAGATAGCTGACCCATAGTGAGAACACATACTCATAAGCACCATTTTTCTTATTTAAATATGGTTGTTAAATAGGTCATTAATGACTAGCAACCTGTTATAGCTGTTCCATACTGGACTTGAAATTTGACAGTAATATACCATTCATTCATTTATTCTTTTATTTGTATAGTCATTAAATTAAAATTTAATTTACAGTCCACTATGTTCAAAGCACTGTACTATATCCTGAAAATATACTAGTTATCAAGGCAGACAATATTTCTATCTCCCATAGCTTACACTCAGTAGGCTACTGTTTGGTAAATGCTGTTCTACAGGAAGAGACTTGGCTTCCTAATATACAAATCTCAGTCTCTACTACAAACAGTAAAGTACTTCATGAAAAAGGAGATTTAAGTCACCTGTCAGCATCATCCCCACTTGCAGTTACAGAATACCAAGGTGAAAGAGCCACAATATCCTACAGCAGTTCCTGTTGACAAGTCCAGTAGGTAAGCTGCTATTTTATGTGGCATGTTAAGAAGCAAGAGTTCACTGGTGATTAAGTTGAAAAAGCTCCATACTTAAACAGTAATTTTTGAGCAAAAATGAAAGGGGAAAGTCTAATATCTCACTTCTACTCATAATAAATATCCTGAAACAGAAAGCAGAAATCACAGGATCTGCTTGATCACAGGTGACATGGCAATCAAGACAAACCCCAGGCAAAGATGGAGTTTAAAATATATGATGCTAGGAGAATTGGGTAACCATTTGGAAAAAAATCAAGTAATGTCTCATATCCTATACAAGAATAAACTCCAAATGAATTAGGGATCTAAATAAAAAAAATAGAACTGTACAAATATTACATGGGTGAATTTCTCTTTAAATTCAAGACAGGAAAAGAATAACCACGACATAAAATTTGAAGGCAATAAGAAATGAAAAGACTGATAAATTTGACTGTGGAAAAAATATTTAAATGCATGGCATGAATCACCATACACAAAATTAATATACAACTGAAAAAAATGAGAAAATATTTGTAATACATACCATAAACAAGGTTAAAGATTCTTGAGATATAAAGAATTCTTAAAAATTGAGGGACAAATGATGAAAGTTAACAAAAAATATAAAAATGGACTTCAAACAGACTAAAAATCTCAAGATGACTCATAATTAAAGAAATGTAAGTTATAACAACACTGAGATACAATGTCTCTCCTTTCAAACTGACAAAAACTGAAATGTAGGACAAAAAATGGTTCTAGAAAAGCTGGACATCCACAGGAAAAAAATGTGAATCTAGACGCAGGCATTGCACCTTTTTCAAAAATCTACTCAAAATAGATTATAGATCTAAATGCATAATGCACAACTGTGAAACTCCTAGAAGATAAGAGAACATCTACACAAACTTGAGCATGTTGATGCTTTTTTAGATAAAGCACCAAAGCCACAATCCAGGAAAAAAAAATGATAACCTGGCCTTCATTATAATTAAAAGCTTCTAATATCCAAAAGACACTAACAAGAGAATGAGAAAAGCCACATACTTGGAGAAACATTTGCAAAAGGTGTATGGGATAAAATACACTGTTTATCAAAATATACAAAGAACTTTTAAAACTCAATGATTAGCAGGTAAACATGCTGATTTTAAAAATGAACCAAAGACCTTAACAGATACCTCACCAAAAAAAAAGATAAATTAGATTATAAATAAGCATGTGAAAGACACTCCACATCATATGTCATTAGGGGATTGTAAATTAAAACCAAGCAAGATACCACTATACCCCTATTAAAATGGCTGAAATCTGAAACACTGACATCACCAAATATCAGTGAGAATTTGGAGTATAAAAAACCTCTCAATCATTGCTGATGGGAATGCAAAATGGCACAGCCACTTTGAAAGACAATTTGGCAGTTTCTTACAAAACTAAATATCCTCTTACTATACAATCTATAAATCACACTACTCAATATCTAGTCAAAAGAGATTAAAAGTTACATCCACATAAAATTCTGCACAAAGATTTTTATAGGAGGTTATTCATAAGTGCCAGAAGTTGGAAGAAACCAAAATGTCCTTCAGTAGGTGAGAGGGTAAATGCACCACTAGTAGATTCTGGTGTATCCAGACAATAAAATGTGATTGCTCATGAAAAATAAATGAGCTATCAAGGCATGAAAAGTCATAGAGGAAACGTAAATGCATATTATGAAGTGAAATAAGCTATTCAGCAAAGGATATATACTGTATGATTCCAAATATATGACATTTTAGAAAAGTCAAAACTATGGAGATTGTAAAAAGACCAGTGGTTGCCAGGAGTTAGTGGGGAGAGAGAGATGAATAGACAAAACATAGAGGATTTTAAGGCAGTGACCTATTCTGCATGATACAATAACGATAGATACATGTCATTATACATTTGTTAAAATGCAAGCAACATACAACACTAAGGTGGAAACTGTGGGTTGGAGTAGTAATAATGTGCCAATGTAGGCTCATTGATTGTAATGAATACACCACTCTGGTTTGTGATGTTGGTAGTGGTGAAGGCTGTGCCTGCTGGGGGCAGAGGAAATAAGGGAACTCTGTATTTTTCATTTTATTTTGCTGTGAACCTAAAACTTCTCTAAAAATTAAAGTATATATATTTATTAAATGCAGGACAACACCTCTGGTTAGCAAAGCTACAAGGAAACAGGTTTTCTTCAAACATTGTAGGTAGGCATGAAAAGCAACACAACCTTTCTGACTGGCTAAAAAATAACTACCAATATACTTATCTTTTAACCCCACAGTTCTAGGAACCTACAGTATGAAAATGCATATATGCATAAGGATATGCATTGAGGATTTTTTGTTATTACAAGGTATCAGGAAATACCTCAATACCCATATGTAGGAGAGTTGTTGAAAAAAAAAAAGGCATGTCCACACAGTACAGTAATTTGCAGCTATAACAAGACATAAAGGAAGATCTTTATTAACTAATATGCAGTGATGTTCATGTTAACTGTTAAGTGGGAAAAGGAAATTACAAAGGTCTATCTATAGTAAGTTATCTTTTATGTTCAAAAGGAAGAGATATAAGAAAATACACATACACATATTTTGTGCAGAAGATATACAGGTAGGGTAAGCCAAAAACTAAGATGAGTTACATGCAGGGTATGGGTGAGAAGAGGCTGAAAAACAGCAGAGAATAATAGAAACAGGTATTGGGGATAAAGAGCGATACTTCTTCAAGTAGAACTTTTTGAGTATCTCTAACTCTTAGAATCATGGAATTACAGAGAAAACCCCCAAATTCAGTAACTAAAATCATCCAGAATTCAGGTGAATCCAAAGTGCCATAGATATAATACTAAATGAATGTAGCTGCATGTAAAGAAATAACAAAATCACACTGAAATGGGTGGGGATGAAAATAACCCAAGAAACTTTGAAAATTTTATTTTTTCTGGACAAAATACTTTATAAACAGAAAGACAATAAGAACTGTACACAAATGCTGTAAGATAATTCATTTGTTTTTCATTTGGATGTGGGTTAACAATTCAAAAACTGAGTTTAGTAGTACTGAAAGGATTATCGATTTTAGTAATTAAATGTATGTGATGAGAACCATATTTCCTGCAGCTAGAGAGCTGGGGAACGGATCGTGGTATCCTTCTGCATTATCTTTACAACTTTCTGGAAATTTATATATTTTTGTAAAGCTGAAAAGCAATAGAATGGCAAAGGTAGCAAGTGGTTTTAAGGACTGGATTGAGATGCTTATTGTGATTAGTCTAAGAGGTCCCAAGGATTATAGAACAGCATTTATAAGAAATCACACTTGCTTTTGGGGAGAGAGATGTGTGTGTGTATGTGTACACACACCACACACTCATACATGTGTGCATGTATTTATAGAAAGGTGATGATTTTCAAAAGGTTTCTATTTTTTTTAATTTCTGTAACTTTTTATTCTTCTACTATGAATATGTATTATTTAGAATTAGGAAAAATAAGGGCATGTTTTAAGTGTGTTAAAGAAAAATTTAGGAATGGCTTGTCCAGCTTAAACAGTTTACAGATGAAGAAACCAAGGCTCAGAGGGCTCAAATGTCTTGGCTCAAGTTGTCCAGGAACTCCATGGCAGGGTCAGGATTACTGCCATCTGTACAGGAGCTTCATCCACTAGGACTGTGACACCCTTCTCTCTGGTGGGATTCTATTACTTCTCTCTTCTCTTGAGTTCATGTTACTATAGGAACCTGAATGGCAGGGCTACAGAAATATGCACAAAATAAATAAAAAAGATATAGCTAATATTCCAGAAACATATTTTCAAAAACGAAGTTGGTAACCAAAAGTATTCCAAACAAGCTGTCTCTACGTATCAAAGTGTAGCACAATTGTTCAATATTTCATTTTTTCTATTCATGAAAATTCTAAATAAGGCAAATCAGACTTGTAAGCAACACAGTAATGCAATAAACTTCAAAGACATTTAAAAGTCCCCAATGTACCTCATTTACATGAAGTCGTTTTATTTCCCAAAACTCAAGTTGCAAAATAATCTTAAGTAACTATTCCTAAAGTTAAATAAAAACATAAAATGCTATTATTTTATTAAGATTCTCCAAGTCAGAGATCTTAATTCTTCCTTGAATGAAAGAACAAAGAATGTTAAAAATAATAATAAAAATTCTAGCAGCTTGAATAATCTATATTCCTTAGAAATTTTTGAGACTATGTCCATCACATGATAAAAATCTAATATGAAAGTTTCACTTTGAAAGTAGCTATTTCTCAGGTGTGAAGGAAAGTCTATTTTATAAAAAGTAAAATGAGTAGAATTTTTTCAAAAGTAGTTATTTTGTTTTTAGGTTCCATTTTCAGTATGTGTGTTTGACAAAGACCTATTAAGCATTTCCTTTGGACAAGCTCTATTTCCATTCTAGGTTCTGGGCATACATCAATAAATGAGATCAACAGTGCTTAAACTGTAAAAAAATTTCTCCAGATCTAGTCCCAGGAATACTGGAAAAAAGAAACATTTTTTTTCCACATTGAAGAAGATGTTCTACTTTATTCTGCACCCAAATGGAAGGAGTATTGATGTTGCTTGAATTGCCAGCGTTTTGCTAAGCACTTCATGGAGAGTGTTTTGTCTTCATCACAACCACCCTCTAGGGCAGATGATTTTCCTACTTTTTTGCATACCTGGAAACTATGGTTGAGAAAGCTGAAATAAGTAAATAGGAGTAGAAGCAGTTAGTAATAGGGATATTTGAAGAATGGCAAGAAGTTTCTGACCTCTGCAGTATCCAACAGGTCCTTCATTCTCATTGCCCTGTTGAAAAATTTTTAAAAATGCATAAATGAGTAAATGAATAAGTAAATGAATAAGTGGAAAGACATAGAGATTCTCATTCTACAATTTTTCCTTGTTCATGTAGGGCGAGTTTCATGGTGTGCTTTAGAGAGTAAATAGCTGACCCTTCGATTTCAAGAAGCCTTTTATGGAGCAATAAAGCATCAGAAATTAGAAAGAAAGGATAAGAATGTTTCACAGCTCTGATGGAGACACCAGGAGGTGGAGAACCTGGGACAGAGCCCCCATCTTATTTCCAGTGACTACCTGTGTGATCTTAATTAAATAGCAAGTATCTTGAACTTCAAGTTCTCCTCCATAATAAGAATAATAAAACATCCCTCATGTACAGTTGTGAGGAAAAAAAATAAGAAGCATATTGCATGCAAATTGGTTGGGGGGTTAGTTGGCACTGAATTAACATCATCCCTCTTCATTGGTCCCCTTCTGAGGTCAGAGAAGGATCATTAGAAACACTGACTTTGAGTTACCTGAACTTCTAACCCAGAACAGGCACAAGTCCAGAGTTGAGGCAGGTCATGGGAGGGAACAGCTAAAGGAATTAGGATCCAGATGGACAGAATCCACACAGTGTGTTCGAACAGTGGCACGGATGTCATGATTGAATTTGGGTGTCGGCCTCTGAAGGTCTTTAAAAGTCAAACTGAACCTAATCAAATGAGGTTTTTACCTAGAAGGAGCAGATGGTCTTGATGGTTTTCCAAGACCCCTTCTAGCCTTCATGTTCAATGCTAGAATCATCTTAAAACCAGTCAGCCTTTATTTTTTTTTTCCAGTGCTTTTTTTTTCCCCTAAGGTTGGAGAGTGAAACTGATGGCTTATCTTCCGTTGCGTCTCAGTGGGGTTTATTTATAGAATATCCACATGACAGCCAGAAATACCTTCAGACCAGGAGGGACGCCGACCATCTGTTCCTCTGATAACATGCTTCCAGTGATTTCTCTGGGACTCTGGTACTTAACAAAATGTTGCCACAGCATCCTCCAATCTGTGTATTTATAGGAGGGAAAATGTGTGTATGTTACATATTTGGACTTGTTTCTTTCAGCAGGAGAAATATAGCCTCTGCCATATGTTTGCCACACACATAATTACCTCTCCACTCCACACATCCCATTTCAAATATCTCAACATTCAGATAGCAGCAGGTTAGAATCTTCCCCTTGAGTCCAGATACACTTAAACCCACCATCCTGGAACAGAAGCCCTTTGTGGGATGGCCATTAATCAGATAATTACTAACTTTCAAGCTGATTCTCTAAATAAACATTCTCTGATTTGTGGTATCTCCTGCAGCCAGGGAGAAGGCCATGTTTCTCATGTTGATTCCTAGGCATGAGCCCTCACACCCACTCTTTCCACCTCCTCCCAATGCCCATGGCACCTCATATGTAAATTAAGGAGTGAATAATTATAATAAAAATCACAGGTCTATTTACTGAGCTTGCTCCTTATAGCATGCTGTGCTAAACGTGTTATGTGCATTATCTGATTTTATTTCTCACAACAGCTCCAGATGGTGGGATTTATTATTCCCATCTTACAAATGAGAAAACTGAGGCTTAGGGAAAGTAAATAGCTAGTAAGTGACAGAACTGGCTCTCGGTCCCAGATCTGTTTCTCTAAAGGGAGCATCATTTTGTTAAATTCTTTCAACATTCATCTATACAACTAGTATTTACAGAAAGTCTTCCAAGCACTATGCATGGCTTTAGGCTCTGGGGACACAGCATTCCACAGAAGAGGCAGCATCTCTCTCTCTCTCTCTCTCTCTCTCTCTCTCTCTCTCTCTCTCTCCTTCTCTCTCTCTCTTTCTCGACTAGTAATTCTGGTAGAAGAGGACATATGATAAACAAAGAAGAAAATAACAGGTAATAATGAAGCTGGCAAGATGGGACAATACACAGAGAGAGTCCTGTGGCTGCTCTGACTTTCAGTTTGGAGAAGTGAGCTGAGACTGGAATGAGAAGAGGTCTGGCAAGTGAGTTTCTTTGAGAAGAATTTTTCAGGCAGAGGAAACAGCTCATGGTCTAAATGGGAACAAGCTCATCTGCTTCCAGGTTCAGGTAGAAGGCGGTGGGACCAGAGCCTGGGTAAGGAAAGGGAATACAGTAGGGAAAGATGTCCTAAAATCAGGCAGAACCATGTCACATGGGCTCTGTAGACCCCAGTAGCAAATTTGGACTTTTTTTTTTTTTTTTTTTGGAGATGGAATTTCATTCTTGCTGCCCAGGCTGGAGTGCAGTGGCACAATCTCAGCTTGCTTCAACCTCTACCTCCTGAGTTCAAAAGATTCTTCTGCTTCAGCCTTCCAAGTAGCTGGGATTAAGACACCCACCACCACACCTGGATAATTTTTGTATTTTTTTTTTTTTTAGTAGAGACAGGGTTTCATCATGTTGGCCAGGCTGGTCTCAAACTACTGACGTCAGGTGATCATCCCACCTTGGCCTCCCAAAGTTCTGGGATTACTGGCATGAGCCACCATGCCTGGCTAGGGGTTTGGCTTCTGTGAAGGTGTTTGAGTGGACACCGGCAGGGTAGAGATGTTAAGTGGGGGAGTTTTATAATATTACTTACATTCTTTGGGATTCAGAATTGATCACAAGATGATGAGGGATCGAGTCCAGAAGCAGGAAGAACTATAAAAGGGCTGCCATGGTAACATCAGGGCAGTGGAAGGAGTGTTACTTTCACCTGGGTGGGCAGTGTCCACACGGGACAGGATGTGCTTCTCATTTGTGATCTTTCTAGAAAGTTCAATAGGATTTCATCAAGTGAGAAAGGATGAAGGGTACCTTCGTTAGAGGGGACAGTGATTGCAAATGTACACATATCTCTTAAGTACACAGTGTGTGTAGGAAATAGTAACAATTTATCTCCAGATTGTGGTAGAATCAAAAACGTCAGGGGCAGACAGTGAGGGGCCTGGAGCAGGTGCATCCCTTTCCCATAGGATGCCTCCCATCAGGCTAATAAGCAAAAGGCGCCCCGTCCTTCAGGTGCATGGGGCCCCACACAAGAGTACATGGGAAGGAAATGAGGAAATGATGATCAGTTCCACCTTTCTTCCTGATCTCACTCTGAGCCCCATCAAGAATAGTGCACAGAGGCCAGGCACGGTGGCTCACACCAGTAATCCCAGTACTTTGGGAGGCTGAGGCGAGTGGATCATAAGGTCAGGTGTTTGAGACCAGCCTGACCAAGAGGATGAAACCCCGTCTCTACTAAAAATACAAAAATTAGCTGGGCGCAGGGTGGGTGCCTGTAATCCCAGCTACTTGGGAGGCAAGAGAATTGCTTGAATCAGGGAGGCGGAGTTTGCAGTGAGCCGAGATTGCACCACTGCACTCTAGCCTGGGTGACAGAGCAAGACTGTCTCAAAATAAATAAATAAATAAATACAGTGTGCAGAAATATCTAATTTTCCTTACCTACCCCAACCCCTGACTCACCCTCCCATCCTCTTTGAGTTTTAGTCACTCTTGTGCACTTGGAAAATCCGCTCCTTCATCATGCTGTGTTATTGATGTACAGGTAGAAACCCCATTCATACAATTTTTTTTTCATTAAACTTACCATCTTTTAATACATTATATAATTTCCTAATTTTAGTGTTTGGGTCTGAATTTTTTGCTTTAGCTGTTGTTGACCAGGCTGGAATACAGTGGCGCGATCTTGGCTCACTGCAACCTCCGCCTCCCGGGTTCAAGTAGATTCTCCTGCCTCAGCCTCCAAGTACCTGGGATTAGAGGTATGTGCCACCATGCCTGACTAATTTTGCATTTTTAGTAGAGATGGGGTTTCTCCATGTTGGCCAGGATGGTCTCGAAGTCCTGACCTCAGGTAATCCACCCACCTCGGCCTGTCAAAGTGCTAAGATTACAGTCATGAGCCACCTCGTCCAGCCAACGGTCTGAATATTTTTAATATGAAATCAGAGCGAGGTGGGCCCCAGTCTGAAGCATTAGGTCAGAGGGAAGACATTTTTAAAACCCTAAAATATTAAATTGCCACTCATTATATATGAAATGTGTCTTTGAAGCTCATGCAACTTTTTTAATTTTAGTGTTAGATGGCATGCTGCTGTGTCTTAAATCTTTGCAAGAAAAAAAATCAATTAGCATTGTAGAGCTGGTAATTCTGTACTATATTCTGCAACAAGGGGAATGACAGAGAAAGAGCAATTTAGGCTGATAGCTACATCAACCACAGTACAGTTGATTAAAAATTTAACAGTTTTTCTGATGAATGTCCTAGCTCAGATTTGGAAAACACTGACAAATTTAATTTTCCACTGACTAAATAATCATTTTATAAGCCATGTATAATTCATGTAATGGCAATGTTATGGGCTTGTTAAAAACGACTGCTACTAAATAGTTAACACTCTGTAGCAAGCAGCTTGTAAAGGATCATTACTGGAATTAGTTGGCACCCGTTAACAGAGAATAGGTTTCTACTTTCTGAATTTTTTTAATGAAATGAGTTCAATCTTTTAATATAAATAACATTTCACCCCTCAACCATTACCAAAAACAAAACACACACACATACACACACAAAATTGTGCACTGGGAAACAAGTGATTTTTGTTTTGTTCTAACCTGGTTTTTCAGTGGAATAACATGGAACAAAACCTTCAGCTTTCCCAAGCTTGGTTTCCTTACCCAGATGATGGAAATGCACGTGCGTACCAAACAGCATTACTAGGGGGAGTCAATGAAGTGATGCTTTCAAATTTACAGTGAGGCTGATGCTATACCTTTACATCAGCTGTTCCTTCTACCCTTAAGGCTATCTCCTGAGCATCTATGGGACATTCCTTTACTTTTTGCAGAATTTGCTCAAATGACCCAATAAAACACATGCAAGAAACCTGGTTTCAAATTTCAAACTGAATTTTGTACCACCTCCCCCTTTATCTTCTTTCCCTGTGTTATTTTCTTTGTCCCATTTACTCTTAACATACTGTAGAATTTATTTTTACTTGTTATTAATTTATTACATATTTTTATTCTTTATTAATTTTGTGATGTTGTTTCTCTGTCTTTCACAAGAAAAAGGTGAGCTGCAAAAAAAAAGAAAAAGCTACATGTTTTATTGTTTTATTCCTTGATGTCCTCCAGGATAGGGCTTGGCGCATAATAAATGCTCAAAAAATATTTGTTTCATGAATGAGCGAATGCTTCAGATATTTTTAGTAATATTCTCTTTTCCCCACTGTAACGTAGGTTACAGACTCACTGGGTGGAGCTGTAGAAAATGCAATTTCTTGGGAAGTATTCCCAAATATTCTCCAATCAAGATAGTACCTAAGAATCAACATTTTTGATGCACATAGGTAAAGGCCACAGTTTGAGAAACATTACATTCCTGGCTTTGGGGCCTTACTTCTGTATCCATACCACTCAACCCAAGGCCTGGCACATATGAACTCACCAGCCCAAACCAGTCTTTAATATTAATTTTTCAGACATGCCTGGAGCATAAAGTGTTTGTTAATTTGGATTCCATAGCCATGTCTTGGCAATCCACCCAGAACAGAGAGGCAAACCTTGCTGCTTCCTTTACCAATGGACAGGGAGGCAGCCTAAAAATGAAATTATTTCCAGACTCTTTTGTTCAATGGAACTTCCACTCATTGGATCCTTTACAATCTGCTCTTTCAACTGTATTAAGAACTTGGAGTTTGAACTTGGCCCCATGTGATCTTGATCAAATTGCTCAATCTCCCAAAGTCTATTTTTCTACAAAGAATGCCTGATGAGTCCAGGACTTCCTCTCTTCTTCTCAGGATTATCACAAAGATCAAAATATATGTAAGAATGTGGTCTATACAATAGCAGTATAAATTATAAAATGTAAACAATAATATGAATGGCAGGGCTCCTACATGGAGGCCTGTACATCATTTTATCCATGAATTCAGTTCACACGTCAGAGAGAACTTCGTAACAGGGATGGAAAAAAATTTAGAGATATTCCTGTTTAGTGGCTCCTAGACAGCACTGCACAGAGATCTGCCTGGAGCTTTTTAAAGATGGATATTCCCGGGACCCAGTGCTGGAGTTTCTCATTCCATCGGTCTGAAAAGATGCTGTGGATCTCTGTTTTTACCCAGCACCTACCGCAGCCAATTCTAAAGCTGAGCTTTTAGATTCTAAATTCTGGAACATATCTTGGTGAACTCTGAGCCAATAAAATTGTATTTTCTTTAAGAGGAGGAGCCTAAGACAAAAGAAGAGATTCACATGTAGTGAGGTGACAGTGCGTGGGGAACACAGCAGCAGGGATGCTGTGGGCATTTCATGTCAGATTCTAATTCACCTTTGAGTGTCACTGAAGCTTAAAGTCAGGCAAATCCGCTGGGAGAAGTGATGCCGTGAAATGGGAAGTGAAATAGTAAAACAGGAACCGGAACTACAGAGAACAATTTTTCTTGTTTCCACTATGTAAAAAGCCAGGTGCCTGAAGAATCTTTGGGCTGGATAAATGGCATCCATAAGGGGAGCATTCACCCAGGGCAAACTAACTTACCTAGATGAGCTGAAGGAAAAGAAGTTGTTAAAAAAAAAACAGGTCGGTGAGCATTTGGGTTTGGAAATCACACCAGGGAGATAGTAAGATTGATTTGTTGTTGTTTATTTTGTTAAATATAGCAATCGGTATGCCTGTAAGCCTTTAAGGAAACCCCATGTTTACCTTAACATTTGAGACTTCTCTTTTGTTCTTGGAAAAAGATGTGGATTCTTATCTAGCTGGACTCATGAAATTAGTATGGCCAGCCAATTCTAGTTTGTGCTATCAACCAACTTAGAGAACCCCTATTTCTCTTCCAACTGAAAGGGTATAAAGAAAAAGTACTTAGCAACTCATGACATGTCAGATAATAAAACTGAATTGCTCTATTGGAATTTTCATCTATCACATCATTATCTTGGGATCATTCAAGTATATGATTTGTTTCTTTGCCTTTGCCTTTTCTTGCTTGCTTGCTTCATTCTACTTTTTGTGCTGGATACGATGCCAAAGTTGGGATATAAGATGAATAAAACATGAGCTTCAAGCGTCTATTAGTCAAGAGGGGGGGAATAGACATTTTCAAATACTCACAGTACAATGGGGTAAGTGCTAAGAGACCACACAGGAGGAAGTGATTCCTTCTTTCTTTTACATTCAATGAAAACTTCTCAGAAAAAAAGGACTTTTTAGCTGTCTATTAAAAGATGAAGAGTTCTGCATTTACAAAAAAAAAAATGGAGAATTATAGCTTCTGCAGAGGGAGACATGTACCAAGGGCAAGAAGAAGCTTCATCTTGCTGGAGCCAAATGTGAATGGTTATTGAAACTTTTCTCATTATGGTACATTTAAGGAATCTTACCAAGAAGCAGGCACTATTCCAGAGGAATACAAAGATAAACACAGACATACTCTTTGGCCTAGAGTTCCTACTTGGGACAGATAGCAATCACATGTGCACATATGATACAGGATAAATGGTGCGTCTCTAGAGGGTACATGAGTTGTCACAGGAACACAGAGATGTGGAGTGACAAACTCAGCCTGATGAGGGGAGAGAAAGTTTTACAGAGAATTACCCATGAGCTATGAGGAGTTCACCAGGAAGGGAAAATGTAAGTGGTGATTTTCCTGGCAGGAGGAGCATCACGTGGTGACAAGCTTGGGGTTGGGGCAGCCCATGGCTTCATAAAAGATTATGAAAAAAATTACCGAGAATTTCAAAACAGGGACAGCAGAGCATTAAACTAAGCAAGAACCCTTCTAAGTGTGAGGGCCTGTGGGACAAAATTACTCTCCCTGTGGATGGATGTGCATGAAGTTTGCCTCTGCTGTTTTTATCTGTCAGAGGCTTTTGTTCAAATGTATGTGAATGTCATCAGAAGCATGACTACAGGGCTGTTATTTTTCTGCAAAATAAAACTCTTACATTGGAAAACTTCCAACTAAATAAGGCTTTATTGCTACCAAAACCAGTGTAAGTTAACTTTATTTAAACTCAATGCAATAAACAATAGTGAAACAAAAGGAAATAAGAGCAACCAGAGAGAATTTTAAAGAAACCAGTAGACTAAAATCCCAACTAGACTAACTTCTGATGAGCAAAGTAATTGTCTAAGATCAGGGAGGCAGCAAGGACCTCCTTGAGTTCCAGAATTCCCTCACAATAATTGAAAAACACTTTAGACTTTTCTAAAATCATTGAATTTTTTTTTCCAAACAGGGTTTGAAAATAGAATGCAAAATAAACAGAAATACTATGAAAAATTATCTAAGAATTAGAAACATAAAACCTTTTATGTTTCAGAAATAAGGGTCATAAAAACAAAATATCTGTATTTAACTGCTCCTGTAGATGGTAATGAGATATTTGTAGAAGAGAAAAAGCATATAAGGCATCTGTGCTCTGGCTTGTTTAGATCAGGTTAGATTACAATGTAATGACTAACCAACTGCAGGTTTTATGCTTAAACAAAATTTCATCTTATTTATGTGTGTGTTCCCTTTATTGCTCTGCAAAATTTCTGCTTCTTAGCATTGAATATGGACTGAACTCTCGTCTACTTAACATTCAGTAAAGCAGGATCATTTTTTTCTTAAGGGATCAAGTATATCAAGCTAAATAAATTATCGAAGTAAAGTAGTCATGGGGTGTTGCAGAAGAGGTTCCAGTCTTTCCACTCAACTGCCTGGGAGATGTGCTCATTAGCTAAACCTTTGGACTTTTGCCCAGACCTCAGTTTTTCTTGGTTTCTTTTGAGTCTATGACCTCCCCTTCCTCTAAGCATGTGTCCTGGTGGGGCCCAACTCCACACTCAGGCCTACCCCAACTCCTGTGCAAGTTCTTGAGAATGAAACAGTATCCTGAGCCTTCCATTCAAGGATACTTAGAACACCAAGTAGGAGTTGAGAAGATGGTAGTTTTGTTATTAGAGCAATGATTAATAATAATCACCATTTGCAGAACAGTCACAGACAATTGCCACAGATTCAGGCATTTTGCATGGATTATGTATCTTATTTACTCATCACAGCAACTCTACGGGGTAGGCACTATTTTAGCCCCATTTTAAAATGAGGAAACTGAGGCCTAGAGGAGTCAAACCCTTTCCCAAGGCCATTCAATCGGTTTATATCAGAGCCAGGATTAAAACCCAGACAGTAAACTACAGAGGTTGTGTGACTAGCCCCTGGGTCAGTGTTTCCCAAACTTTAGTTAGTTTCATACCACTGCAAATGTCTTTATTTCCTTGAAATTCCATTTTTATTAAATTATTTGAAATAAATAAGATGTTTAAAAAGATGTACCAACCATGTTACCTGAGGTTTTATATAACAGTTAAAAATTTTTTAATTATCGTAATAAAAGCTTAGATTTTACTATGCTAGAGAAGGAAATTTTGCAATCATTACAGAGGAACATACATATATTAATACTTTTAGTTTATATGTTCAGTGTCTTTAAAAATACATTAACCTATTGATTCCAATTATATATCTTTCCTTCAACATTAAAGTTAATATTAATATATGAAAATATAAGCTGTTTACCACATACCTTCAAAAATCATCTTGAACACCACTCAAATTCATTTGACAAATGTTTATTAGGTCTTTGCTAATATGCCAGGCATGGTATATAGCAAGAAAATCAGAAAGGCAAAAATGTTTGGAGAAAGACATGATTATTGAAGAACAGAACATTCTGCTGATGCCCCATAAGGAATCCAAGGAGACAGTAATTCTAGAAGAGCTCAGCTAGGTTGGGGTGGACAGATTTGATGGGGACTAAGGAGGCATTGTCTCATTCTATGTTATGACTAGTTGGGGGCTCTCAGGACAGGACACCAGAAACAAAGAGTAGGACTCAGCCCTACTGTAAGTGTCCTCTAACTGAAAGAAGGTGGAACTCAGCTCACTGGTGGAGCAGACTGGTCCTCCTCAGGTGTCCATCCCCTCTGGTATCTGGATGTGCAGTCAGAACCAAGACGGAGCTCGGCTTTTTAAAACAGAAAAATGTCCAAAGAAACAAGTGTGTGGAAAGGCCTAAGATCTTTCGACATAGACAGATAGCCAATGCAATTGATTAGCCATTTTCCTGTCACCGCTACAGCGTTCTTACCTAGCCTGGATTTCTACCTCCTCATCATCTGTGAAAGAAGCACAACAGCCAGGAAGCACAGAGATCAACATTAACAACTGCTGAAGTGGGTCTTACTAGAGAGGAAGTTCCCTGCGGGCAGGAACTTGCTGTATCTTGATGCCTGGAACATCTCATGGCATAGGGTCGATGCTCAATAGCTCTTTGTTGAATTAATAGGTAAATTAGACCAGGTACCTTTCTTCCTTTGGAACAGTAAGTTGAAGAAGTAAGCAAGTGATGTGTGTCAAAGATGCACTCATGTATTGTATAGTCTTAATGTCGCGCTCAAAGGTTTAGACCAGGCATCCCCAAACTACGGCCCGCGGGCCACATGCAGCCCCTGAGGCCATTTATCCGCCCCCCCACCGCACTTCAGGAATGGGCACCTCTTTTATTGGTGGTCAGTGAGAGGAGCACAGTACGTGGCAGCCCTCCAACAGTCTGAGAGACAGTGAACGGGCCTCCTAGGTAAAAAGTTTGGGGACGCCTGGTTTACACTTTTCCAGTAGGCCATGAAGAAATACCCTTGCCCTAAGTGTGATATTCAATCTAGTTTTATACTACTGCAAGTTGCTACACTTTCCCAGAATGCCTTATCTCCCCAAATCCTTCTCCCATAAAAAATTCAAAATTTATTGGGAGTTTACTGCTCTGAATGAATTGTATATATTATTTAAATATTTTAAATCTTACAACCCAGGAGGCAGGTACTACATTATCTGAAGTTTACAAATAAAAAAAGAAAAAAAAAGAAAGAAAAAATTGGGTTACAAAAAGTTTTCAAAACATGCAGCTCATGAGTGTTAGAAACAACAGACAAACCCAGGCAGTCTGTGTTCTTAACCACTGTTTCATTGCCCTCCCAATGCTCTCAACGCCAGCTCACTGCAAAACTGCAAGATTGCCAGTACCTACCTTGAGGGCCTCATCCTCTCTTCTCTGTAGCCTTTCATCTATTGCAGCCTTTAATATCACTCTCACTGTTTTATCTAGAAACAGAATGTGACGGTTAATTTTATGTGTCAATTTGAGTGAGCCACGAATTGGCCAGTTAAATGTTATTTGAGTCTGTCTATGGGTGTTTCTGGATGAGATTAACCTTCAAATCAGTAGACCTGAGTAAAGTAGATCACTCTTCCCAATAGAAGTTGGCCTCCTCCAATCTGTTGAAGACTTAAATAGAATAAAAGGCAGAGTAACAATTATTTCTGTCTGCCTCACACTCTTTTACCTGAGCTATTGTTCTCCTGCCTTCAGACTCACACTCAGACTGAAACTAAGTCACGCTTTACTAGGTCTTAGCCTCTATAATTGTGTGAGTCAATTTTTTATAATGAATGTATTTATATATAAGCACACACACACACACAGACACACACACACACACACACACACACCCCATCTTGATTCTGTTTCTCTGGAAAACATTAAATAGTCCCACCAACATATGCTTATTTCCAAATAGGAAGATAGGTCATTTATCAAAGCATCTATTTACTAGGTCATGGTTCCCAGGTTAACTGCCATGTATCTGCTGATGAGTAGAAAGAAAATGATCATTTTTTAGGTTAATAATTTATATGCTTCTTTCTCCTCCTGTCTCATTTGAATGAGAGTGATGTCAAGTCTTGAGCAGTGCATCAAGATGGAAACTGTGTGTGGAATAAACTAGACCTCTGTCATTAGACCCAGTCAGTTGGAGCTAACTCTATGTCTACCAGACCCCATCTTATTCACTTGCTCTTGTGTTTCTCCATGAAAGCTTCTCACTTCAAACTTTGTGCTCAGCTCTAACAAGGTTCATCTTGTATCTTGGGTACTATCCTAGTGGTCTTTCTACCTCTCAGTTTGTCAGCCAAGGAAATGTCTATCCTTTGGGGGTTTGACCTCTGTTCCTGGCACCTGATTAGTCTAACAATTTGGTTTAAGGAGATCTCCAGGAGCTTATACATCAAGGCCTCACCCCCACTCCCAGTTCCCTTCATAACTCAACTAGTTTCTAAGGTTTTGACTGATTAGCTGCAAGTATATCTGATGCCTTTTTCCTTTCTCAGGTTCTACAATTCTACACTGAGAGACAACTATTAAAAAGTTACTGATTTTTCACTTCATTATCTGTATAATCAGAAGCAGCAATGAGTCAATGAAAAGGTCATTGAGATTGAAATCAAAAGAATTAAATTTAAATCTCTACTTTATTACATTAAGTCCCTTAGATTCGGTCATCTCATCAATGTAAATGATAATAAAGCCTCACTCACTAATGTTTTAAGGTTTCATTAAGATAATGTGCATGAAAGTATGTGTTAATTATTATACGCTACAAAAATGTCAGATGCGTTTTTATTATTGTCAGCCTCATCCTGGGCTGAGAACATTTTCTAAACATCATTTGTACTGAAAGAGAGAATCAATTCAAAGCAACACACATTTCTGGGTCACCTACTTCTACGCCAGACGTTGTGTCTGCTGCTGGGTACAATGGGCACACAAGGAGCTCACAGCTTGCTTGGCACCGGAGATGGTAAATAACCCTGTTTAAGATTTGAAAATACCCAGTACCTAATTGATATTTTTTTCAACGAAAGAAAGAAAGAAAGAAAGGAAGGAGGGAGGGAAAGAAGGGAGAAAGAGAGAGAGAAAGAAGGATTTGGAAATACAGAACTATGCCTGAAGATTAATGAAGACCCATTTGTCATTTGGAAAAGCAATCCAGGCATGAGTGTCTCCAAATAAAAGTCTTTTAAATACCTGTATATAACCTTTAAAAACAAGGGCTTCCTGGAGTGACATCTAGTATCTCTTCATTAACTAGATTCGATTTGTAGTAAACCCTCTAAAGGTCAGTTGACATTATCGTCTGCATTTTCTCTGAGGAGCCATTAGTTCTTGCTTTAAGTAGTAACTAATTTCCAGATGTGGACTGCTAGATCTCAGAGAATTCAGTACTCAATATCAGCTTTTAAAAAGAAAAATAATATCTTATAAAAATTCTAAAAATATTAATTTGATTGAACTTCATTTATATTTTCAGAAAAATGAAAACTTCGGAAGCAAAATTTAAAGAAGCATAATACTCTTGTATCCTCTGGTACGTTTATTCATAACTTGCAGCTATCTTTATTCTTTGTTAGACTAAATTCTTATTTTCTCCTCTTACTACTTAGGAAAAACTTAGTCTTAGGGACTTTGAACTCTACAAAGAATACCACCTGTTGAATGTTTGCTCAGGTTCTTGATGAACCCTTACACGTTCACTTTCTTTTATCTTTCAGAAAAAAAAAAAAAAAAAAAAAAAAAAAAAAAAAAAACTTTTAGACTTCAGAAAATAATGAACTCTTTTTAATGTCCCATAAATTCCAGTACTCCTGCTTATCTTTTCTTTGTGCCAGGTATAATTTTTGCACAAGAAAGTAGCATTTTATATTCCCTACTCTGTCATCAGATATGGGCCATATAGCTCATTTGACAGTTGATTCTGGGCCATCTTTTGATAGTTGTATCTTGGATATCTTTTTTAAAAAATGTGTAACAATCAAACTTAATATTATTCTTTTTGAGGTCAATCAGGATTTATACATGGCAAAAAGTCAGTGAATAGCTGGTGAATGAATTGAAGTAATTCTACGTTACCAGCTTCTCTCCTCACCTTAAGCATCTGAAAGAAAAAAAAAAGGTTTCAGAATTTGCTTGTGCACAAGAATAGATTCCCAGTGATAGCCATAGATTTTCTTTCAACCTGATGGCCTGGAAGTTATTTACTAATTATATCTATATTGGGATAATGGATGTTTGAACTGCAAATGATAGACTTGCTATCTTTGTCAGTTTTTGCCATAATTTTTAAATGTCACTTGTGCCAGGAAGAAGGAAAGAATATAAAGACACTGGAACAGAAACCCAAAGTCAGTGTGGGAAAGAAAGCACTTGCTGAAATGGAATGAGAGAAGCGACAGAAGCTTGTCATCTATGCTAGCTACCTTGATGGAATAATCAAACATTACTTGATTTTATATTTTTATTTTCTGGAAGGTTTTCTCTTTCCTCCTGTCTTCCTCCATTTCTTTCTGTATACCTGTTTTGGAAGAATTTTCACTCCCCTGAAATGTTTGGTTTCCAAAAGAAGGGACTTATACTAGACCAAGAGTGTTGACCTCTCTTAACTCTCACTGCTTCCCAGATATAGTCATCAGGGTTCTCCAGAGAAAAAGAATGTTCTTTAAGCTTCTCCGGAGAAACATAGCTTTCTCTTAAAAATATAACATCATGGATAGCAACGAACTGGATCTAGTAGCATGGGCAGTAAAGGAAATTACCAAGATAGTTGTAGGTAAAGAAAGGAAGATTTTTGGGGGAGGGGGGGAATTATGAAAATACATCACAAGGGCCAGGCATGATGGCTCACACCTATGATCCTGGCATTTTGGGAGACCAAGGCGGTTGGATCACCTGAGGTCAGGAGTTTGAGGCCAGTCTGGTCAGCATGGCGAAACCTCAAATCCACTAAAACAACAACAGCAACCACAAGAATAACAACAACAAATTGGCCAGCCACGGCGGGCACCTGTAAGTCCAGTTACTTGGGAGGCTGAGGTAGGAGAATCGCTTGAACCCAGAAGGTGGAGGTTGCAGTGAGCCAAGATCATGCCATTGCACTCCAGTCTGTAGACCAAGATTCCATCTCAAAAATAAAAATTTTAAAAATATAGAAAATACATTGCAAGGATGCAAGGGTCAGACCAGCAAGAGAGAAAAGAGAGGAGCTGATTGCAAAAAGACAAAGGCTTGCTGGGAATTTTGTAGAATGTTGCTTGTGCTGGAAAGGGCTTCATGCAGTACTGATAACATCAAGGTTACAGTGGGCTAACTTGTATTTTTCTATCAGCCAAGGGTCTGGTGATAAGTTGGGTGCAGGATGATTATGAGTTACCTGTGCAGGAGGGCTCTGTGTCCTGGCCCATGGAAAAGGCAGATTTATATCTTATCTACTTTTTCTTTTTGCTTTCCTCTGCTCCCACCAACCTGACTCCTTTTTGTTATTAGTACTCTGCATTTATCTATAAAAAAGTATTTTATTAAATATAACTATAAGAGAAGATTTATTATAGGAATTGACTTGCAAGATTATGAAGGCTAAGAATTCCCATGATCTGCTATCAGAAAGTTGCAGAAACAGGAGCACCAGTGGTATAATTCAGTCTGAGTCTGAAGGACCAAGAACCAAAAGCACTGAGGTGCAAAGGCAGGAGAAGATAGATATGCCAGCTCAGAGAGAGTGAATTTACGATATTTAGGTTCTCGGGAAATTGAATGATGCCCACCCACATTGCGGACGGTGATCTTTTTTTACTCAGTCTACTGATTCAAATGCTAATATTTTCCAGAAACATCTGCACAGATGTACCCCAAAATAATGTTTCATCAGCTTTCTGGGCATCCCTTATCCTGGTCAAGTTGACACATAAAATTCGTCATTACACCCCAGCAGAAGAGATGTCATTTATCAAGAGGTGAACATGTGAGAGGTAATTAAAAAGGATGAGCTCAGTCCTTCCCAGGGAAGCCTGTGGCATTTTGGGGTAAAATATAAGCAAGTCTATTTGATTATAAACCTGAAGTCATATTCTATCCCAGACTTTATCTGCATCTCGCCCTCAGTGGTTCTTGGGAGTATTGTTTATAGCTACCTGAAATCTGAAATTTCCTTCCATGTCCTTTTGCTTTGAGGTGGATTTCATAATTACATATAAAACAAATAAGATAAAATACAAATAAGTAGAAAAACAGAAGAAAAGGATAACACATTAGAAAAAATAGAATAAAGTCAGTTGATTCTTTATTCATTCATTTGACATATGCTTTTTGAGATTCCACTGTGTCAGGTTCTATTGCATGTAGTACTGTGTAACAAACGACAGACAGGGTTCCTTCGTCATGGACTTTATAGATCACATACACTTCACACCACGAGATTCTCTACATTTTTGTAGAGGTAAGAGGCAAAGTGTATACTGATCTTGACAGTCCAAGAAAAGAAAAATCATGATCAAATAAACATGTTATGTGAAAATTTTTGTCCACTCAAAAGACAATTGAACAACTACAAGAGATTTATATCTACTCTTCCACTAGAACACTGAGATTTTAATCACTTTAACTGCAGTCACAGAGAAGTACAACTGTTTATTTTCAATACTACTTAGTTTCATGCAACTTTTTCTACTTATCTATCTGCCTTATTCACTTTCCTCATTCAAAAAAATTGAAGGCCGGGCACGGTGGCTCAAGCCTGTAATCCCAGCACTTTGGGAGGCTGAGGCGGGCGGATCATGAGGTCAAGAGATCGAGACCATCCTGGTCAACATGGTGAAACCCTGTCTCTACTAAAAATACAAAAATTAGCTGGACGTGGTGGCATGCAGCTGTAGTCCCAGCTGCTCAGGAGGCTGAGGCAGGAGAATTGCTTGAACCCGGGAAGCAGAGGTTGCAGTAAGCCGAGATTGTGCAACTGCACTCCAGCCTAGCGCCTGGCGACAGAGTGAGACTCTGTCTCAGAAAAAAAAAAAAAAAAAAAAATTAAGATCTGTGACAGTTTTGACACAATGAGCAGCAAAACCTTTAAGCAAATCCTGTATTTTGGCTTGTTCTTAATGTCTGTTAGAAGGCATCCCTTGCTTCTCTTTTCTTCCATTTTCTGCCATGTCTTATGTTGATTTTCAAAAGTGATTTTTATTAATTTATTTCTTAATTATGCATCCTGGACCCTCTCAAAAAGGTACAAACTGACGCAAGATGGTTATTTAACCTTTCAGAAGCCTTTGGGGGCTTAGCATTTCATCTCTTCGTCTAATTTCTGACTTGTCATTAAAACTGATTCTGAGTAATCACTTCTGACTCCCAACACTCGTCAGCATTTGACATTGTAAATATCTCTTTTTTGTGTAATTTATACCTCATGAAAGGCTAGAAATGAAATGTGGTCATTGGCTTTTCACAACTTAGAAACAAAAGAATAAATATATTTAGATTAAATATAATGCTACGTTCACCTTGTTGGAGCCATAGCAGCTAAAACAACATTTCCGATAAAGCGGTGAAACAGTCTCTGAAACCCAGGTTACTTTTCTACTCTAGGATGTCACACTTTCATGACAACACCTGGCCACAGCTCACAGTGATGGTCTACGATTCTGATAATGGTTTCTAAGGGATTTTTGCTTTGAACTTCCTAGGAAACCAAGCCAATTTTCTTTTGTCTAGTTTATGATTAAGGAAACTAAAATTAAAGTATAAAACACAAGGTCTTGCTCATATTAAAAACAAAGAACATCAACAATAAGAAAAAACAGAATCACAGCTCAGAGGGAGTGGTGAAGCCAAAAACAAACACAACTGTGTTGCAACATCTGGATAATCCAGACATTCTCGATAGTTGGCAATGAGAAAGCTCAGATGGAAGTCAGCATTAGAAGTTCTTCACCAGTCATGGTCCAGAGCTTTGTCAGTTCAACAAATTTATGAGACTTTACCACAAATCTGCATTGTTTTTTCTCAGTGGTAGCTGTCTTGATCTAAAATCTTCATGGAATTTTGACCTTTAACATCAAGTATTCAGCTAGCTATGTAAACTACTGGATTTTGCAGTAGCAATGCAAAAATAGGCTAAATAATCCTAATGAATTTTGTTCTTAGAGTCCTAATATTAGTCACTGACCAATTTTGAACAAATCAATAAGAATACAATTATTGAAAAGTGGTGTATTCTGTGAAGCACCATCTCTATGTTAACCTCAAGCTTATATCATTGAAAGTGGTTCAAAGTCTCCATTTCAGTCATTTCCAAAGGGAATACCTTCCCACAAAGCCTAATAGACCCAATATTTTAGAATCTGTTCACATAGTTACTAATTGTTGGATGTCTCTGGGATTTTTTATCCATTTCCCGAATTCTTATGCTTTGCTATCTTCTTGGCAACTGTCTTTTGCTTCTGGTTGAATTAGGTCTCCTGGAAACTCAGTCTCAAAGATGGAGCAGATGCTGAATGACTGAGACATACCCACAGAGTTAGAACCTAAAGGCAGTCACAAAAACATAAGGTGTGATTCATGTCCATCAAACCTATGAATTGTTTCTGAAATTAGGTTTACATTTCCACTGAATGGCTCTACAATTCTTTGACAGCTGCGATTCCATTGACTTCAGGGTACTTTAGCAATGGGGATTGATTATAGTCTCAAGTCACCATCTGTTCAATCCACATGTCCAGCTTTCTCCTGAGTGGCTTTACTTTCTGAAACCAATCAGCAGAATTGAAATATATGTTGTCTTTTTACATCAGGTTTGGTGAATCTACATCTCTGTTATAGCAGTCTAAAATTATAATTGAGGTTTTAAAGATGTGGGTTGTTTAGTCATCTGATTTACCAAACTCCTTAATCTGACAAAGCAGATCAAAGAACCTCTTTCAACATTTTTTCTGACTAAATCATCCACTTATAAACAAAATTATATTTCAAGTTTTCTTTTTTTTTAAATTGCATTTTAGGTTTTGGGGTACATGTGAAGAACGTGCAAGATTGTTGCGTAGGCATACACATGGCAGTGTGATTTGCTGCCTTCCTCCCCTTCACCTATATCTGGCATTTCTCCCCTTTCTATGTCTCCCCACCTCCCCACCCCCATCCCTCCCCCATTTCCCCCCAACAGACCCCAGTGTTTAGTGCTCCCCTCCCTGTGTCCATGTGTTCTCATTGTTCAACACCAGCCTATGAGTGAGAACATGTGGTGTTTGATTTTCTGCTCTTGTGTCATCAATGATAGACTGAACAGGGAAAATGTGGTACATATACACCATGGAATATTATGCAGCCATCAAAAACGATGAGTTTGTGTCCTTTGTAGAGACATGGATGAACCTGGAAGCCATCATTTTCAGCAAACTGATGCAAGTTTTCTTAAGTAAATAGTACCAAGTATGCAGAAAATTTACAGCCTTTATCTCCTCCTCTATTAAAATGTGCAATAAACTAGTTTTTACAAAATTTGGAGCCCTACCTTTCTTAATGCTTGGGATAATCGAAACCAAGTTCACCAATGTACTCTTCTGACACCCATTCATTACTTAACTCTTCTTTTTTCTTTCACCATAGGTCTTCCTATAATAATTGAATTCTGGTTGTAGGGCAGACTAAAATGCTTTAACTTCTTACAGGCAGGTAGGCTCACGCTTTCTATATCAATAGGTAGTGTTTATGTTTTGCAGCATGTGAATTCATCTGGGCTCATGTTGATTGTCCTTCTGAGGTGATCAGACAAGTGAGTAGGGAAGAGCGGTTGTCATAGTTCGTTTTGGGCTGCCATAACCGACTACCAGAGACTGCATAACTTTATTTAAAAAAAGAGATTTAAAAAAAAATACTGACTTCTTACCACAAGTACAATAAAAACTAATTGTAGTTGTGGAGTCTAGAAAGTCCAGTGTCTGTGGTGTCTGGTGTCTGGTGAGAACCTCCTTGCTGCATGCTCACGTGGCAAGTAAAAGGGCAGAGACTAAAATATCTTTATACAGCAGAAGAGTAGAAGAGAGTGAACTCACTCCTATGAACACTTTCTACAATAGCAATATCCATTCATGAGGAAGGAGGCCTCATGACCTAAACATTTCCTATTAGAACCCAGCTCCCAGTGCCATTGCATTGGGGATAAGTTTCTAACACATACATTTTGGGGGAAATTTAGACCATAGCAGGTGGCTATTGCAACTGGGGTTCCTGGGAATGCCTTTGACCCATTGGTATCTGATTTTAAACTCTGAGGTCTGCTACTTTATGAGCTGTAGAGGGACCTCAGGGGAGCTAAATCAAAGCCATTCCCCCAGGGATCCCTCCTTGTTTCTGCAGCTCCTCCTCTTTATCAACACCTGCTAATCTGGCTTGTCAACCTCCTGGATTTAGATAACTGTTCCTATATATTCCTGTGTTATATCCAGTAACTCACTCACCAGTGATTCTTCACCCTACTTTTCCCACTTGTTTTGGTCACTTTATGTATATTGTGCTTTGGTGAAATGCTTAAAATCTCCTTGTAACTGAAATTAGTCAGTACCCCATTTGAAACTTTGCTGTCATTGCAGGCTGGTGGTTACCCAAAGGGCTACTGTTTTACCCAGGAGGGGCCATGAGAGTCCTGACAGTGTCATAGGGAAGGGATTGAGCTCAGGTGGGAGAAAGATACAGATGGTTCCTAGCCATGTTCACTTCCCACTAAGAAAAAGCAGGTTGGTTGGTTGGTTTACTTGCCTATTTATTAGTTTTTATTGTACTTGTAGTAAGAAGTCAATATCTAAACAAACACTGTGAAGTTAAATTCAGACTGCTTTCTGTCTTCTGTTAAACCAAAGCACATTTCTTTGTGCTCCCTAAAATAATGCAATATATCAAGACAAGGAGATTAAAAAACAAGCCTTTAGAATCAGACAGGCCTAAGCCCAACCTGTCCCATCCCTTTCACTACCCCTCTGAAGCCATGAATGTTTAACCTAGGTCCTCAGTCCTTCTGTGTCAGTTCCTGTCTGCAAAATGAGGAAAAATGTAGCACTTACCTCAAAAAGTGTTATGAACTTTTTATGTAAAATCACATACAATGTGTCAAACCTAGTACATGGAATACTTATGATGATAACATACCACAATCTGTTTACCAGGTTTTATTCTATAACACTTTACATAGATTTGTTCATTTAATCCTCACAGTGGCTATCTTTTTCTTTACTTTATAGATGAAGATGAGGTTAAGCAAGATTAATATAAGTTACCCAAGATCACAAAGCCAGCAAGGAAAGGGGCTGGGGTTTGACACCAGATCTCTTTTGTGCTGTAGCCTCTGTTCTAAAGACAGTGCGTTAGAAGAGAAAGTAAGGCATCCTGTAGAGCTTTCTATTAAGTGGTGAAGTGAAGGCAGACCTCTAGTGAGAAATTGAATCTAGAAGCCAATTTTCAGATAAGTGTGCTATACGGTGTACCAGGAGGAGAGTGTGAAAATTATTGGTGAGATATTTGAATTCTCAAAAGCAGTCCTGCATTGCTATCAGTGTCCTTGGTGCTTTGTGAAATTTTCTGCATTGATGTAACAGGTATTGGGCATCTACTCAGTACTAGGTGATATAAAGTGCCATTGATACAAATAGAAATAATTGTTACCCCAACCCTCACCTTCCTTAGCCCCATTCCCTAAACCACATCTTTTATTATGGCCTTTTATGGGACCCCATGAGCATTAGTTAAAAAGAAGTTTCCTGGAATGGTAGAATAAGAAAATTTCATTAGAACTTGGGCCTGGGATTAAATCATGCCAGTAAAACCTGATGTTTGAATATCCTAAAACTTGGTTTTCTCAGATGTAAAATGTGAAAATCTAGCATGTAGTGAAACATCAGATCTCACTCCACTGTCAGAAGTCAAATCGTGTCTGACCAAAAAACATATGTTGAAATCCTAAACCCCCAGTACCTGCACAGGTGACCTGCTTTGGACAAAGAGTTTTTGCAGATTTAATCAAATTAATATGAGGTCATTGAATAGTGCCTTAATTTAATATGACTAGTGTCCTTCTAAGAAGAGAAAAATTTGGATACAGACACAGAAACACAGGAATACTACCACGTGGGTATATGTAAAGACATACAGACACAATGAGGGAAGGGCATGTGAAGATAGAGTCAGAGACTGGAGCGACACCTCTGCAAGCGAAGGAGTACCAAAGAACATCTACAGCCACTGGAGGCTGAGAGAGAGGCCTGGAACAGATTCTCCTTCTGAGTCTCCGGAAGAAATCAGCTCTGCCAACACCTTGATCTTGGACTTCTGGTTTCCAGAACTAAGAAACAATAAATTTAAGCTGTTTTAAGTCACCAACTTTGTGGTACCGAAGCAATAGGAAACTAGTACACCTGTCAAGTAATGAAGTCAGAAAATAATTTCTTAGGAAGTTTAAAATGATAGATGCAGGAGTAGAGAACCCGCTCTTAGGTGGCTTGCTGCGTCAAATAATGGAAGCCAAGTCATAACGAGTTAAAATCCAGATTCTATTGGGGATTAAAAGATGACGTATTAACACCTTTCTCCCTTAGTCCAATTCCTCCTAGATGAATGTAACCCTCACACCCACTAACTCACTGTTTTCGGCTTCAATATTACAGTTGTCTTCACCCACCTGCCTTTTTCTTTTATCTGTTCATCTTTCTACACTACTTTTTTAGTCCACCTGTACCTCAACTCAAACTTCATCTACCTTCTACTATCCCTTGTCACTTTAATTTATCTTGAGCACAGGTATGTTGCTTCTGTACCCAATAATTGATTTTGTTCTTTCTATTTGTCTTTAAACCTGGCCATGTTTAAGGTCCCATCAACTCTCACATTTAACTCACTCCTTCTTGAAAAGCCTATTTGAACACTTTTGTAGATACAAGGAAGCTAGTAGCTTAGCTTTTTATCTACTCTGTTTTAAATAGTCTCTAGATGTTTCATTCTTTGTTGAAGAAAGAAGCTAAGGGAAGGGGGGACAAAGGTGTCTTTTCCAAATTAGGTGATAGTTGAATCTCAACAGGCCCAAGATTCCTTAATCAGAATAGTAACAGTCAGATTCAGGCAAGCTGGCTTTGAATTCTCAGATCTCTGGTCTGGCACTGCTAGCTCAGGATCGTTGGAGAAATTTCATAATTTCCATATGCAAAAATCATCAGGCTATAAAATGAGGTAACAGTGCTGCCTATCTTAAAGAATTGTTGGGCCGGGCAAAGTGGTTCACACCTATAATTCCAGCACTTTGGGAAACTGAGGCGGGTAGATCACCTGAGATCAGGAGTTCAAGATCAGCCTGTCCAACATGGTAAAACCCCGTCTCTACTAAAAATATAGCTGGGCCTGGGGGCAGGCGCCTGTAATCCCAGCTACTCAGGAAACTGAGTCAGGAGAATTGCTTGAACCCCAGAGGCGGAGGTTGCGGTGAGCTGAAATTGTGCCATTGCACCCCATCCTGGGTGACAAGAACAAAACTCTGTCTCAAAAAAAAAAAAAAAAAAGGTGGAAGGTAAGTGGATTAATAATGCATGTGTACTTTATGCCTGGTTCTTAGTAAGGTCTCTGTAAACATTAGATCTTCCTATTTGTTTCATAGGTTTTTAGCAACTATTTCATTTTTATAGTAATGCTTTCACACAGTTGCATTCACTATTTGTTTAACTAAGATCTTTGCATATTTATTCTCATGCAGTCTCTTAATAAGAAATTAAAGCATAAAATTGAAGTATAAATCTAGTAAAAAATGGAATAAATTTTTAAAAAATCAATGCTAATAAATTGGTGGAGATTTTTTTTTTAAACTGCTTCCTGCAGTTGATTTTATTCCAGCATTTTACGAAGCATATTTTATTTTTAAACTACATCAAATAGGTGTACGGTACAGGCTGATAGCTAGAACTGGAAATAACAGTAAATTTTAAAAAGCTTTTTTAAAAAAAGCCTTTCAGAGTTACTGTCAAAGCTTTTCCTGTTTGTCTGAGATTGTGCACTTTAGGAATAAAAAAAAAAAAAAGAAAGAAATATACTGGAGGGAAGTTATACTCATTGGCATGAAAGATAGGAGAAAAGCATGCAAGGAAAGCAGTCCAATATGCCAAGGCAATTCTAGCTCTGGTCATCATACAAACTTAACATTGCATCTTGGATATAAATGTCTTGAGTGAGCAGTTGACTACCACTGGGATGGAGAAAATGTAAATGAGCTGATAAGCTTTCAAATAGACAGTCTTTAGTCTCAATTTGAATAAACTTGGCCCAGAGGGCTTTATATGTTTCCTTTGATGGGGTTTTTTTCTTTTCTTCTTTCATTTATCTTCTTTTGGAGGTGGCTACTACATTGCATATTGTGTGATTTAGCAATTAAATTATTTAAGCTAATTAATAATCGAATGGAAAGATGAGTGGGTCAATATGTTTATAAAAATCTGGTTTCTCCAAGCATTCTAAAAGACAGATAACAGATGTCTAGCATGTAATAGGCACTTGATAAAATATTTTGACTGACTAATTCAATTGTATAGATCTTTTATTCTCCCAGATACCTGGTAAATTCTGCATCAAGCAGGCATCAAAATAGGCTTCATGTATACTGTCATTTAGCATGTATATGTCTTATGTAAAGACAAAGTTACATAAACCAGTGCCAGTGTAAACAGATTCTGATCATCAAGAGCTACTCCCAAGAAAAGGTGAGGATACGGAAGGTGGAAGTATCAAAGGAAAGAGGAGAATCCCCTCTTTCCACCACTTACTTTAATGGAATAAGTCAAGCATAAGACTTTAAAATTAGTAGGCATGAATTTAGTGTCCGTGTCTGTCACTTACTTGCCGTAAGATATTGGGCAATCTTCTTAGCTACCCTGAGTCTCATTTTTCTCACTTGTAAAATGGGAAATATGCTTTCTCAGTGTTTTCACAGTGGTGAGGATTCAAAGATTTCCATGAACATGTGCTTTAAATTTTAATGTGCTTCGCAGATATGAGACAACAACCACATCATCCACATTGGATGCCATAGAGAAGGTCAACTCTTGTAAAAGCACAAAGGATGAGAGACCTTTCACAGAAAACTAAGATTTAGAGATTTGTGGACTTCAGGATCATATGACTCTGTTGAATGAATCTTTTAATCCTTAGTTTTTAAGCAGTTTATATAACATGAAATTCAATAGCAAAGCTTGACAGCAAAAGGAACAATAAAGATATATTTCAACATACCCAACCTTTTCCAAAATCATTCCTATAACTCCTGATCATAGTTTTGCTAAGTAATAAAAAAGGTACTTTCTTCCTAGCAAAACCCAAATAGCCGCTATCTGGACTGTGCCTGGAATCTCAGATGCTCTGTAAGACAGAAATGCATTATAGAACATGAGCTTGCCTCCTTTCAGTGCCGCTTTATTGCATATTAATGCCTGTAGTTCCTGGGTGCTTCTGAGGCAGGAGATATGCTTGTTTAACATTTGGACTGGCTGTATTGCCACTCACCTATGCAGAATTTAATCTGGCAACTTCCTTCTGATCCCCTTAAGCCGTTTTTGTTTTGTTTTGTTTTGTTTTTGTTTTTGTTTTTGTTTTTTGTTTTGCCAAAAGGAGCCTGGGGAGTGTGCATAAATCTGAAGACTCCACATCAGGCACTGGCAGGAAGAAAGCTATGAGGCCTTTCCAGACCTTGTAGGATCGAAAACACAAGCGTGATATGGCAGGTGCACGGTGTCACAAAAGACAGGCACCAAATCACACATGCTAATCAGAATGCCTGAAGGGTGGCAGAATTCCGGCAGCAATTTCTCTTCCACCGATCTTCACTTGACTTTTCTTGGGAACCAACAGGGAGATGTTGGATTTGACTATTAATGAGTCCGTACACACTTTATTGGTTCTAAAGCACATTTGTCATGGCAATTTACATGAGTTAGCACCATGTTTCTAAAGCTTGCTACAGAAACTAGCAAGCATTTGTTTTAATAAGCTAACACACCCAGAATGACTTATACTTTTTACGATATTTATTACATATTGTCATAAACACTATTAACTTAAATTATGGAACCATTTGCACACTGAAAGAAATAACAAAGTGTTCGTCATTAGAGCAAGAAAGAATCTTTAGAGACACCCACTTCAGCACTTCGTGTTCTGTTGCATAGAGAAGAAAATCTGGTGGCATTCTTTGTCTCATCTTAGCTAAAAGGAAATCTGGAGACCTGCAACTTGACTGGGGTCCCTGAAGTCTTGGATGGAGAGGGTAGGCCCATGGACTACAGTGAGATAAACACAGGGAGCATCCAGTGGTAGAACCCATCAGAAACACTGAAACCAGCTTCAGATAAACTGGTAGCCAAGTTATCAATCCTTAATGACTAGGAAGAATAATCCATGTCATGGAAATTTTAAAGTTAAATAAACAGATTAACAGAGTCTGGAGAGCCTCCTGGAGTAGGCAAAACAGAGCACCAGGCACATTTCATGTTAGACTGTGCTTTTGGTTGTGTGGCAAGAAGCTTTGTCAACTTGGACTTAAGTTTTTCATAGTAATTACTGATTTCCTGGCTCTTAATGCACAGGGCCACTTGCAACAGGCATAGCCAGGTTGTAAAGGCCATACTTTGATGTGATGTGTCTCTCTAGGATTTTCTGGAATGCTAATACTCATTGTCTCCCACATTTCATTAATCTCTCATACTCAAAGGTATTTCCTGGTGATGCAAAGACCTTTGAGTATGTGAGATTAATGCAATGTGGGAGAGTTAATGTGAAATGGTGATCTAAGAGTGTGGACTGTGGTTCACCAACAAGCTAGTTGTCCTTAGGACAATTACTTAACCTCTGTGTTGTAGGCAAACAGCTCAGCCTCTACGCTGTATGTAAATGGGCACAATAGTAATCTCTCTAGGGTTAGTGTGAGGATTCAGTTAAAATATGCCACGTCCTTAAAACAGTGTCTGGTATTAATGAATGCTATTTAGGGGTTTCTAATATTTATTAATTTTAATTATGTATTATCCCTCCCTTATCACCTAAGGCTAGCAATGTGAGGGAAAGCAAGCATTTAACAGTTTGAATTAAAAAAAAAAATTAACAGCATTTGATTTTCAGCTTAATGAGTTTTCTAAAAACTGGTTTTCACTTTTAAATAAGAGAATGAGACATATTGGTGTAAATAAGTAAAATCCCTTTGAACGGAAACTAATGCAATATGTTAAATTGGTGACTCAAATTACATAATATTATTACTTTTTTCCAAATTTTATTAAAACTGTAAACCTTTGTACTGAAAAAGTTCAATGAACCCCAAATGGAATAAACGTAAAATTCAAAAATCATACAAAACCAATCACTATATCATTTAGCAATATATATATGCATATTTATGTATATATATGTTTTACTCATATATATATACAAGTAAAAATAGTAAATAGGAAAGGCAAGATTAACAAAAAATCGGAATTGCAGTTACCTCTGGGGAGAAGAATGGGGAATTCAAAGGTTTTATGTGTATTGATAAAGTCTTTTCCTCAAGTGACCTAAGGGGTAAATAAGTGGTAGTAGTATTCTTTAAATTGAATACGCACAAAATAGTTTTTGCAAGTATGTTAGAATCACAATAAATAGAAAATGAATTCATAAAGTTCATCCATTCTTTTCATATATTACTTACAATAACACAAGCCAGAAAACTGGGAGTCATTCTTGACCACTCCCTCACTAAGCAATTCTAATTAATTATAACTTTCTACTTCTACCTCTACTATCACATCCTGCCCCAAGCCATCTTGACTCTCACCAAAAACACAGAAGTGCTTTTCTCTCTGGTAAACCCCTGCTCTAATCCAACCTCCAGATAGCAGCTTTAAACCTTATCTCTCTTTGACTTGTCTATCTCTATCCCCTTTGCTATCAGAAGCAACAGAGTGACAAGTAAATTGCCCAAAGCTGCACAGCCAGGAAACAGAAGAGGCAGGACTTAGAGTGATATTGGAAAAGGCTTAGCTCCTACAGCACACAGGGTAATCTCTGGATAAAGGACAGATTTATTTTTCCTTGAAACACTATCTCACCTACTTTGTCTACTTAGTTTTCCTTAACTGACCTGAAACCACAATTTTCAAGAAATGCCTGCCTAAGCCCGTGGCCCATTGCATCGAGTCTCCACTGTCTGTCCTCCTAGCACTTTGTTCATTTCTGATAACATCCCTCCTCCACTCAATTGCAACCTCCACAAGGGTAGGAGCCTGTTTTGCCCACCATCATAGTGTACGCCTTTGCTCACTCTGGTATTCTCCATGTCCATCTCTCAGTGAAAATGACAGATCACCAACCAGATATTTCATCTTACATTTCAACAGTAAGCAATCTGGTCTGCTGACCATACCCACAGGGCTGTGTGAGGCAGGTGGACTGGGGGACAGAGATCAGCCCTGGCCCATGAAATCCAAAATAGCCTGCTCCATGGAAGGGACCTGGTGCCCAGGGGGAAATGAAAGTCACTTTGGATGCTTAAGACCTCAATCTCTGGAGCCAGTGAACAGGTCACAAATTAACCCCTTCTGCCCCTGTTCTATCATATCCACTCCTGTCACTTGGAGATTGGGTGGAGGGAGTCTGGATGTTCACCTCAAGTATGCTGGGGCCACTAGTGACACAGACCAAGGTAGCCAAGTAAGATAAGTTCAGGGTAGGGGTGGGAAGGCAGAGCAGGCACAGCCAAGGCTGTGGGGCTTCTCGGAGGCCCAAATAACTTGATCCTGCTGAAGTCTGGCTCTTTTCCTTGGCAGCACTGAGCATACTCAGAATTATTGTCCATGATATTTCTGCTCCGCAATAGAGGCAGGATACCTTCATGCTCCTCTGAATCCTTAGTGTCTAGCATAGAGCATGACCAAGGGCATATGTCCAAGAAATGGGTGGTGTGCTAGCCCCCATGAGTCTTTCAGGTCTGACTCAGGTGAGAAGTCTTTATTCCTTGACACATTTTTAGTTGTTTGGGGCTCTTTACCATCGCCTTGGTGCTCTTTGTATTGTGGGCTCAAAAGATATTTGCTGAACGTATGAATGGATGCCTGCAGGCTCACTCTCTCCTGGATAGTCGCCAGGTCCAATACTCTCTGCCTCGAATTCTCTTTTCTCTTCATTTACCTACTCAGTTTATTTCAACATCTGAGAGATGCTACACTCTTTTATTGGGCTCAAGGGTCACTTCTTCCAGAAGGCCTTTCTGGTTGTTCCTTTCAGGGGCTCCTCTTCTCCATGGCCACTGCACCTTAGGTGGAGCTCTCTGCCCTCAGATCCAGATGGTAACTGGAGAGCAGAAACCAGATCTGATTCATATCTCTGTAGCTATCACATGGCCATGATTGCCACCAGGATGGGGTCAGGAAACACCTACAGAAGGCATCATCTCTTAGGAGAGAGACAACCTCTGAAGCAGACTGATCCTGATTGCATTCCAGCCCTGCACTTGATAGGATAGCCAAGCTCCTTTCTCTGTATTAACTTTCCAGGGTCAAATAGCCTGTTGAACCTAGAAATGAGGTCTAAACTATCTGGCACCATTACTGGGATAGCCATTATCCTTTCAACCTCAGGAGAGAGTAGGACAGGATAGACCCCTTAATATCTGGTCATTGGTAGTTCAGATAGCTGGGAAAGATGGGAGAAGGAGGAGAAGTTAGAGTGAAATTCAACCTTTTCTGCCCTAAAGTTCTCTTTTCACTCCACCCTCAAAGTCACCTGGAAAACAGAGCCCAAAAACTAAATACTGATGTTTTATTTGGGAAAGTAAAAACTCAAAGCATTAGGAGTGAGAAGAAAGGTAGGAAATAATGGGAAGTAATACAAGATGACGTATTACCAGGCTGGGCACTGCTTCATGGCAAGCCTTGAGGAGGCACAGCAGTTGTGTCCACGTGCTACTTGGGAGGTCTCCCCATATGCTGTGCTATTTTGGAGAAACGGTGCTTTGCAGCAATTCATGGATGGGAGGGAAGAAGGGGGAATTTATCTTGGCAGTTGGCTATCTCTCATTTTCCATTAGTCAAATTTTACCCCATCAGTATTAACTCACCCACACTTCTGGGTTTGCTGGTGGCAACTTGGGATGCCAGATCCCATGCCCTGTGGTAGGGAATTTTATCCATGTCTTAGAAGTGGCAGAAAGAGACAGAGACTCCATGCATGTGGCCAGTGAGTTCCAGGGAGAATCTGACATAGTGCATATGTCCTGTCCAGTACACTCCAATGTTGGTTTTTTCATTTTCTGGAAGATAACACAAAGCACAGTGATCAAAGATCTTTCCCAAGGTCACATGGTTATTAAGTGGTAAATTTAGGATTTGAGCACTGTCTCTCTGGAAACTGTGGAAGACCAAGATAAAGAATTTGGATTTTATGTAGCAAGCAAAGGAGTCACTAAAGGATTTTAAGCTTGAGAGGTACGTGAGATAAAGAGCTATTTAATGAAGCTCCCAGTCTCTACTGTGCCCTACCTTCCCACCTGACTAAACTCCAGTGGAAGCAGGTGGCCTCAGAAGAGTTAGAGCATCAAAGACAGGTCTTGAGAAGTCTCTGGGTCCAGAGCTTCATTTGGGTTTTAATATTGCTTCATAATCTTCCCGTGTTCATCTAAGCCTCCACCTATCAAAGAGACAAGCTGCTCAGAGACAGACAGGATCTCAGTAGAGGAGCCAAAATGAGAAGAAATTGACCTAAAGATGAGGAGGAGGAGGACCATCCATCTCTTCATCGTCAGCCTGTGGGTCTGAAGATCTTGGCATCTGCTGATGATTCCTTTGCTGCTGCCTTAGGTGGTCAGATCTCATAAACTGTCAGCCACACTAATCACATCTATGCAATCTGTCTCTGTTGTCTATGCACATATTTCGTCTAAGCTCATCAGAAGGGAAGATAGACCACATACAACCTTCCCACCTGCATGCATAGGGCCTCTTACTTGGGCAGCTGGTTGTGTCACCTAACACTGGCTTAGTTCCTCAGCCTGGTGATCCATTTCAGCCTGGTATTGGCTGTACATGGGGACTATGTGGGGTTCAGATCCACTTCAGACCGGACGGGAGACTGGTCACTGCAGTGCCATGGTGGGTGTCCAGAAACCACCAATATTGCCATTAGGATCAACTACTCCTAGAAAAGCACTGAAAAAGCAAAACAACATACAATTGCCTATTGATTTGTACATTCATTGCATTTCTGGAAATCAAGCATATAATAAAAATAAGCAAAAAAAAATACTTTGGCATTTTATAAAAACCAGACATATGTTCTAAGTCCATGCATGCAATTATAATTAGGTTTTTTACTTAGATGATTGTCAGATCGGCCTGACAAAATCATGTGGAGCACAGAATAATTCTCCATTTTGTGGGAGGGACTATACAATGTGTTATAGGATGTCTAGGCTGCCTAAGACTTGTCCTCCAAACACCAGTAGGTCCCTTCTGTCATTTATCATCATAATCAAAAACCATCTCCCCAAATTTTCAAAATGCCTCATTGGGTGAATTATTGCCCTAAAGAGTATCCAGGACTGGGAGGCAGTTTATTGGTGAGGTGAAAGCCACCGAGTGGGCAAGATTGCCCAGGAAGTTCAGAAAGAGTAATAAAAGACCAGGGACAAGGTAGGTCATGTGAAATACAAACATTTAATAAGTAGAAAATGGTAAGAAACAGCCTGAAAAGACTGGAACAAACAGAAGCAACAGACATAAAAAGACTGGAAACAGACAGAAGGAGAACCAGTTTCAAGACCAAAGAAGAAGAGGAATGGAAAAGGGGAAATAAAATTTTCTGTAGAAGAGACGAGTTGATAGTGTCAAATGAAGTGGGTAAATGAGGAACTGATGTATGTCTACTGAATTTGACAATTAAGAATTAATTTCTGAATTGTCCCAAGGCTGTCAGAGCTACCTGTGTTGCCTGAGATTGTACCGAAGCAAATTTGAAATTGGACATCAAAACCGGAGAAACTACATTGTCAACTCTTTCTGAAAAAGGGAGGGAGATGCGAATTACGACTGACGTGACTCATTGGTTCAAGGCAACTGAATTTTAATTCGCATTCCATCGTATTTCCTTCAAGAAGTACCTTATCATTCCATGCTTGTAAAATGTATAGGCAATGCCTGGCTTCAATCAAACTCTAAAGAAGCATTTTCACTTGTTATTATTTGCTTTAAAACAAAAAATCATTTCTGATTTAAACAAATGAGACTTTCTTGAATATATTCTACAGTGGGAAACTGAACATGCATAGACCTCTCTCTTCGTCTTCTTGAAGTCCCTGGACGTATCTTTAAGTGTGGTCTGTGTACAGCTACAAACTATAGTACATGTAAACAATAACGTGTTTCTTTCTCTTTCCCCAACATTTGTGACTCTGACATTTCTTTCCAGGAGACAGAGGTCAATATTGCTCTGTCTGAAATCCCATTGCAGAGTTTCACTAGGGCTCTTCACAATAATTACATCTCTTTTCAGAAATGTCAACAATTCCTGGGCTGTAAAGAATCTCTTTGCAAAAATGTGTCTTTAGTCTTGAAGTTGAATTAGCAAAGAATAGTATCTTCAGCATTTTATGTTAAGGGTGGAAAACTTGAGCATGTTTATATTCCAAAGAGGGCAAGATAAAGAGTGGGAGGCTGATGGAACAAGTGTTAAAGTGATTCAATGATGAAATAAGAACATCAAGGCTGGAATAAATGGAACCAAAACTGGTTAGATAGAAGGAGACCTTCTCTCAGTATATAGAAGGAAAAAAGAAAAGTATAATCACACCTCTGGGGAGTGGGGCTTGGAGGGTGAGATGGTGCTTTTTAGAAACTCACATAAAAGGGCAGTATCACCTGGGATGCACTAGACTGCAAATAATAGATGTCGTAAGTCAATTTAGGTTCAACAATAAAGATACTTATTATCTAATTTAAGAAGAAACATATCCAGATTTGTTTAATAATTATGTGAAACAGTGAATGGCATTATCTGAAAATGGCCATAAAAGCTCATTCTCAGTTGCTAGAAAAGCAGGCTAGCTGTTGTGAGGGAATGCAGAATGGTAGCTACCTTCTCTAAGTGGATGAAACAATAACCAACTTAAGCATTCTGTGGAGTGTGACCACTGGCTCCCTTCCTTACATCCTTTAGCATATCTCATCCCCAGACAATTTTTGTAAGCTCTTGGTTTTCAATAGATGATCTATGGTGGCTAAACCAGCAGCTTCCTCATCACCTGGAAACATGTTAGACATGCAAATTCTCAGGGCCTACCTCGGAACACTGAATTAGAAGCCCTGGGGGTGGGGTTCAGTAATCTGTATTTTAACAAGCACCACAGGTTCATACTAATAATTAAAAACCTCGGCTGTCAACATCTGATACCCAAAATCCAGATACAGGGAATAGATCATTGAAGGTTTCAAAAGCAATGAAGAGAACTTTATAGAGTCAAATAGGAGAAGAGTTCTGTGTGACACCTCTATCATGCTGCTAGTAGCCACCCTCCTGGAGCCATTTCAAATTAATTCTTAAATTCAATTAGGAAAACCAAAGGTTGCTGTTTTTTAGCAAATGTTGCACAAATTTGATTAATCGCAAGGGTGTTCACAAGAGTGTTGCAGAAACAATGCTCTAAAGGTCATGCTGATTCAGTTTTACCTGATCATTTCCTCAATAATATAAATCTGAGAAGCGTAGTAAGAAAACATGAAACAGACCTACACTGGCATCCCAGATCTACTTTTGACCATGTGTGTCTTAACTTCTCTGACATAACTTTATTCATAAAGCTCATACACACAGATCTCTTAAAGTTACTGTAAGAGAAAGAGGCTAATGTATACTATACATAGTATCTAGTTTGAGGTGTCAGAAAAGCTTAGTAAATGATGTGAAAAAAAGCTCATTGCTGTGTGGTTTTTGCTGTGACTCTTGTAGTTATTGGTGCCTGGCTGTGCTATTGAAAATGTAAAGAGGAGGAATGATAATAGCTGAAGTGAATGTCTTAGAGCTTTCGTAGGAAGTGCAGACTGGGAAAGGAGGGAAACCGAAAAGGCTTCCAATGCTGGAGATGCTTAAAATAAATCTTGAAGAATGAGTAAGAGAGAGAGGAGGCTCGAGGAAAGGTGATTCAAAGTTGAGGACATAACATAGATATTGGCATGGAGGCACAAACAACTCTTCCTTTTAGCGAATATCTAGGGAGTGTCATTTGGATGAAGAGTAGGACCCATGACAGAGAGAGGAATGAGATGAAGTTGCAGGCTAACCCAGGGTCCTGACATGAAGACCCTACTTGGTCTACCTAAGGAATTGGATACATAATTGAAGAAAATATGAGGACTGCTGGATTTACAGCAGGAAAATGAAATCTGCTTTTAAGACCCTATGGAAGCTTAAGAGAGGAGAAAAGTGTACACAAATAAAGAAGCACGTGGAGTCAGAGGACTTGTTTGGAGCTTGCTATCATGAATCAGGAGAGCAAGATGAGGGCCTGGGAATAACCATGAGGGGAGAGTCAGTGATTACTCTGAAGATTTTAACGGAAAAATAATGTTTTCTGATAGATAATAGTATCCTCATTATCAAGCCTTTCTACATTAAGAAAAAAAGAATAAATGAAATGGACTCTGAACATGTCTTATGTGACTATCAATGTACCAGGAACAATGAGGCTTGGTTCTTGGGTTTAAGACATTACAGCATCACAGGGAGAATACGCCACATGTGCCATGCATGGTTAGGAAGTGTCAAATGCAGTGGGTGCTAAATACTAGAAGTTGTGGTTGAGATGCAACTTAAGCAAGGTCTTGAAAAAACTATTCTGGACCCAAACGCAGAGTCCCAGGATATAGTTTCAACTTAGTCATTGTCTTGGAGAGTGGTGGCCGTGGGAAAGTCACTGTCCCCTTTTGATCTTATTTTTCTCCTTTATATAAATGATAAGCTTGATTTGAATTGAAAATATAAGAAAATGACCCAGGCAATGCTTCTCCAACCAGAGCTTATGCCTGCAACCTGGCATACTGAAAGTTATAGAATAGACAATATGCATCATCTCTGGAGAATAAAGAATTCAGATATTATCCTGTTAAAATAAGTGTATACATAATAATTTTGCATATAATGTAAACATTCATACATTTTAAAGATAAAACACAAAGCTTCAAAGACATATCTGGCTTGCAAGGTATAATAGACAGACTTCTAAGATGGCTCTGAATCATCTACATCTCCTGGTATTTACATCCTTAAGTTTATCTCATCCCCTGAGTGTATGCTAACCCTAGTCACAGAAAAATCATTAACTGAGTCAACAGACAACCTGCAGAATGAGAGAAAATATTTGCAATTAATACATACAACAAACGTCTTCCTATTATTTACACCTGTGTCTCCGCCTAAATCTCATGTCACAATGTAATCCCCAGTGTTGGAGGTGGGGCCCGATGGAAGGTGATTAGGTCATGGGGATGATTTCTCATGAATAATTTAACATCATCCCCTTTGTACTGTCCTCATGATTGTGAGTTATCATGAGATCTGGTCATCTTACTGAGTAACACCTACCCCTAACCCTTCCTCTTGATTCATCTATGTGAAGTGACCTGCTCATTTCACCTTCCACCATGATTGGGAGTTTCCTGGGGCCTCCCCAGAAGCCAAGAAGATGCCAGCATCTTGCTTCCTTTACAGCCTGCTGAACTGTGAGCCAATTAAACCTCTTTGCTTTATAAATTACCCAGTCTCAGATATTTCCTTACAGCAATGTGGGAATGGATTAATAAAGGTCTAACATGCAGATTTTAAGAAACTCAAACAACCCAACAACAGCAACAACAACAAAAACCCAAGTAATCTCATTAAAAAGCTGGCTAAAGATGTGAATAGACACTTTTCAAAAGAATACAAATGGCCAAGAAGCATACAAAAAGATGTTCATCACTAATTATCAGAGAAATGCAAATTTAAATCACAATGAGATACCATCTTACACCAATCAGAATGGCTATTATTAAAAAGACAAAAAATAACAGATTTGGTGAAAATTTGGAGAAAAGTGAGCTCTTAGACACAGTTGATGGGAATGTAAATTAGTACATCTATGGAAAACAGCATGACTATCTCTGAAACAACTAAAAATAGAACTACAATGCAATCTAGCAATTCTACTACTAAGTATCCACCCAAAGGGGAAAAAAAAAAATCCTATCAAAAAGATTCCTGCACTGGTATATTTACCAGAGCACAATTCACAATAACAAAGATATAGAATCAACCTAAGTATTCATCAATGGAAGATTAGATAAAATGAGTTATATATAGAGAGAGAGACAGTAAAGTACTATTCATTCATAAAAAAAGAAAGAATGTCTTTTGCAGCAACATGGGTGGAACTGAAGGCTAAAATCTTAAGTGAAACAACTCTGACAGAAAAGAAAAATTACCAAATATTCTCACTTGTAAGTGGTAGCTAAAGAATGTGTAAACATTGGAAACAAAGAATATAATGATGGACAATAAAAACTCAGAGGGGTACTGGGGTAAGAGGGGGGTCATGTTGGGAGGTCACTTGGTGAGTTCAATGTGCTTTGCTCCACTGCAAGCCTTGACTTCACCACAACAAAATATACAAATGTGTCAAATTGCACTTGTACCCCATGAATCTATACAAAAAAAGAGAATACAATAGAATACAGCCAAAGTAATAGAAATAAATTTGCAGGTTTGGGTTACAAAAAACTAGAAACTCTCACTCTCTCTCTCTCTTTACTCTCATTTTGATCCCACAGATGAAGCCAGTTTTCCTGTTGTCAGCTGCCCTACTGAGATGACTACCTGGTCAGAAACAGCTAGCAAAGAACTAAAGCCCTCAGTCAGACTACCCACAAGGACTGAACCCTGCAAATGACTAGATGCATGAACTCAGAAGCATATTCTTTTGTATTCAAGTCTTGAGATGATTGCAACCCTGGCTGACCCTTTGATTGTAAGAGACCCAGTGACCTCAGATAAGGTGTACCTGGATTTTAGCCCCATGGAAATAATGAAATTATACAGATTTGTTATTGTGGTAGTCTGTTTTACAATGCAACATACACAAAGGGTTATTTTGGGCTATGGCCAGAAACACCCACTGAAATAATCTCTTTTGTCTCTGCCTTTAACAGCAGTTGGTAGAAATGTCTGTAAAACATGCTTTTTGTTTGTTTGTTTTTGAGACAAAGTCTTGCTCTGTCACCCAGTCTGGTGTACAGTGGCACGATCTCAGCTCACTGCAACCCCTGCCTCCAAGATTCAAGCAATTCTCCTGCCTCAGTCTCCCGAGTAGTTGGGACTACAGGTATGTGCCACCACACTGGGGTCCTTTCTTGTATTTTTAGTAGAGATGGGTTTTCACAGGATAGTGTCCATCTCCTGGCCTCCTGATCTGCTTGCCTCAACCTCCAAAAGTGGTGGGATTATAGGAATGATCCACACCATGCCCAACCTATGAGACATCTCTAAGAAGTGCAACCTTTAATGAAGTGAGGGCGAGTAAAGGGGGGTTCCATTGAAAGGGTGACTCCTCCGATTCCAGGTCTCTGGAATAAAACTTCTCTGGGTGAGAAGAAATTTATCTCTACTGCTCTTGTGAATGTTTTTGAAATAAATGAGAGTAAGGAAGATTTTTAAAGACTGTTCTTAGAGATGATAAGTGAAATTATTATTGGCATCCATAACTCAAAGACAATGAAGATGAAGACGTGTAATGTGAATGTAAACTGTGCAATTTTTATATAGGTCTTATTTCACTTTTACATAGAGGTGTGGGTTGGCAGACAGGTGTATGTGGGTGGAAAATATTTCTTACCATTAGCAGAAATTGTTTACTAGTTTCTGCTTATTATAGGAAAAATGGAGATTGTAAAGCAGGACAGCCTGAGTTAAAACTGCAGCTTACCTGCTCACTAGTAGGGCGAGTAAGTTGCCTCTGTTTCTTCCTCTGTAGAGTGAATAAAATAATAATAGTGGTAATACCTCTCTAACTGGTTGGTTGTAAGGATTAAATGAGTTAATTTTTGACATGTTGTATAAATTATCTATTACTATATCTATGTAACAAACAACCCTAAAACTTAGTAGCTTAAAACAACAATGTCTTATTGCTTATGAGTCTGTGGGTCACCTGGATGGCTCTGCTGATCAGAACTACTCTTGGTAGATCTCAGCGAGATTGGTTCATGAGTCCAAGGTCAGCCAGTGGATTGGCTGGGGGGTGGTTTCCCTAGAGTGGTCTCATTCACATTGTCTGGCAGTTGGATAACTATTGGCTGGGATGATGGAGACTGAATGGGCCACATGTCTCATATCTTTCAGTAGCCCACGTTGAACTTGTCCATTAGGTAAAAGCAGTGTTCCAAAAGAACAAGAGGAAGCATGCAACACTCTTGAGACATAGGCTTGTGACTGGTACAACACCACCTCTGCCTTATTTTGTTGGTCATAGAAAATCACAAAGCCAGCCAAGATTCTACCACTTGATAAAACTACAAGCTCTTATGAAAAAGGGAAGGGAATAATTGTCCCTATTTTTGCCAACAATCCATCATAGGTGTTGGAACTGAAATGTTAGCTATTGTTATTATGATTAGATGAAGTTGTGGCATCATACTAAATAAAATCCAATTAGTTTATATATGCAATGATTTTATTGTATAAATAGGGAATGCAAAGAAAGCCAAGTCATTTGTTTTAGGTTTCCTGGTTAATGATGAGTTTGTACTAAAACCCAGATCTTCTGACACCTGAGCAATGTTCTTCTCAAAGACTCTGAGTCCTAATACATATGACTAGCTATGAACGTACACGACTACATAGTTTTTATATATTATATATACATGTGATTACAGTCATATTTTTACTTAGTCCACAAAATACTTTCTAGATATTTGCTTCTTTATTTGTTAGTTTAAGGCATCTGAATGCAAATATTTTGTTTTGTTGTGTGTGTGTGTGTGTGTGTGTGTGTGTGTGTGTGTGTGTGCTGATTGTATTTAGTGACTGCTAAAGGATGCTATCAAGAATCTTTGGACAAGGATCACAGACTGTTGAATTGAAAACATTTCCCAAAGCCCCAAGACATATTTCAACACTCACCTCCAGATACCATTGTTGCATGGCTGCCCAAGATAAGACTGGCCCTATTTTATAATTCAGCTTTACTTCAGGGCAGAGTGAGTGAGACAGAGCATCATAAACCCAGCCAATGGAATGTGTTATAAAAGCCCTTGTTCTTTCGCCCTAAGGACAAGCTGTGGAAAAATGATATGGGAAATGTGGATGGAGAGTTCCCGCTTCTAGAGAGCAGTGAATTCCTAGAAAAGCCAGCGCAACCCTCCCAGTGACTGTAATTGCCATGCAAGCACAGAGAGCTACTCATGGAGACACTTTTGTGTTTGCTGCTGCTGTTTTTACTGTTGTGTTGCCAGTTTTCGTTACTGTTCTAATGGTCCACAACATGTGGCATGGTCTCATTCATTCATTTGGGAAATATCTCAATAATGGGGAGCCAAGTGTTTTTTTTTTCCTTGTGTGTTGCTTTTGTCAGGATGATCTAGATTATGCTGCAGTAACAATCAATTCCCAAAGCCTGATATGTTAAAACAAGAAAGGTGTGCTTCTTACTGTCACGAAATACTCTTTATGGAACACCTGGAAATTTTACTGGGTTGTTCTCTCTTCAGTTCCCAAGCTGGCAGAATAGCCCCTCTAAATCACTGCAGATTGTTGTGGCAGAGGAGATGGCAACATAGCCATTGAGAACTGGTTCTAAGGTGTTTTCCCTGAAGAGACAGCCCCACATTTAACTGAACAAAGCAACTCCTACACCCATGCCTAACTGCAAAGGAAAAGAGAAGTATAATTTTACAATATGCTTAGAAGACAATCCAGAAACTATAATACTTTGAGGAGTTTGAATGTCTACTAGGCACATACCTTCAAGTTAAGGTTATATTAGAGGCTAAAGAGTGGCAGCTATATGAATACATCCATCAACATTAAACCTTCAGATTTTATGACAAAGCTTACAATGTCCCATTCTCTTTAGGTAGATGAGATTCTTCCTCGTTTCATTCCTACTTAGTAGAAAGAATAGAGACAAAGCAGTAAGACTTTTGTTCCTGGGTTATCTCGCCTTTATTTCCAACCCATGGTAACCACCTCATCTGCCATTTTTATGGGATTTTGCTTCATGAAATTCCCTCTCTCTTCTGTATCTCTAGATGCACCTGTATTTGATGTCCTCATTCGCAGTGATCACCTTTCTCTTCTCGTGTTTTCACAATCAAAAATCTTAAGTATACTCAGTGTCAACTCTATTCACTCTCTAATCTCATATTCATCGCATTTGCAGGTTCTACTCATACTACTCTAAGGGGAGGAAATAAGGGTGAGAGTCAATGAGGTCATCTTAGAATTCTGCCTGCCTCAGCAAAAGGCCAAAGAACAAGAAATGCCAAGTATGGATAGGAGCCCTATTTCACTTGCTTAAAATCCCTAACTCAATAGGATAACACCTGTTAAATGAATGAGTGCAGAACTGAGGCCTCTGAATCACCCTCTATAAGGCTACCTTTATTCCTAACAGGTAGTTACCTGTAGTACTACCTGTTAGTAGTACCCTGGAGGGGTGTACTGCCTGTTAGGGGTAGACTACCCAGACATCAAGGATATATTGATTGACTGAGAATCCTGACACCCCAACAGAAATGCTTCTCACTATCTTAACCTCAGTGTAGCATAATGCCCAGGCACAAATCTCTGCCACTGGATGGTCAAGGTTCACATTCCACCTATCCTTTTTCTATTTATTTTGTCATGCTATCTGAAGTCACTGAACTTCATGTAGACTCAACCTTTTTTTTTTTTTTTTTTTTTTTTTTTTTTTTTTGTAAATGTAACAATAGTAATTTCACAAGGATTAATTAAAATGTCGTAAGCACACATCTAGGTACATACTGAGTACTCAGCAAATGTTATTATTGTTATTATTGTTATTTTCACTTTCACCTATTCCTTTCCAGCATCAGCATCTTGTCTCTCACCTCTTTTCTCTTTATTCTCCCTTTAGTCTTTCCTTTCACAGAAGCAATCAGAAGCCTGTTACATTTGCCAAAGTGCTGATACCACCAAAACAAAATCGCCCTTAGCCGGTTCGCTCTCCCAAGAAGTGATAGGATTAATTTGCAGTCTCTCTCCACTACCCACTTTCTGGAGCTAGACCACAGGCAGAAAGTAGAATCAGGGGGCTGAAAGGCCCTTTTTTTCCCTTTATTTGAATACAGTGGCATGGACAGAAAAGGCCTAAAGAGACGATACAGGTCTCAAAAAGAAAATCACAGATGGTTTATTAGCAGTGGCTTTTCTGTTAACCATCTGTGTGACCTTGGCCATGTTGTACTTTACTACTGCAATCCTGTGTCCCCTCCTCTGCAAAAGAGGAGCTTGCCCTGTGAGATCTGGTATCTCACACTGACATTCTGACATCTGTAATACAAGGGCAGCACTACAAACAGCCCAGCCCCTCCATGCACAGGAATGGAGCACACATTGTACAGATGGCCAAAGAAGGATCTGTTCATTGATTTGACCGGTCCTGTATTGCCAGCAAAGAAAATGGTACTTCCCTCCCTAAGATAAGGCTGAAAGTCAGGGAACAGAAAGGCAGCAGAGTCGGAAACTAATTGATACAGATACTCTCCAGGTCTATAATATTACATTGGATTCTACAGAGCACTTTCATGTATATCACCAATTTGGATTTCACAAACAATGCCATGGGGTAGGTAGAGTGATTATTAGCATCTACATTTGTGAGAGACCTAAGTTCAAGGCCTCTGTCCAAGAAGAGAACTAGGGTTCAGACCCAAGTGTAGCATGGCAAACAAGTTAAAGAGATTTTAGGCCTATAGCCTTAGAATTGTCTATTGTCTCACTGCTAATTGACCTTGGAACATGAACTTCTACAAATTCGCTACTCTGAGATTTGTACTTTCCTGACCTATAAAAGAGGAATAATAATAATTCAAATATCAAAGGATGGTTGCAAGGCCCACATCAGATCACGTATGTGATTCCACTTTACTGACTATAAAATGGTGAACTTAGTTCATTTGAATTGCGTTGGCACCCGGCACTGCATTGTACTCACTCTTCTAGAAATTATCACTTATAGATAGGCAAAGTAATCTACATCATGTGTCTGGCAGATATATATTCCTGAAGCTACTCCTTCATCTATTTCATTCTATGTGTCACATCACAGGCTTAGCAAGCCTCTGCCACTTTTCTCCCCTGATCTAAGTCCCTGTCTTAAAAACGATCATAAGCTTCAACCTCACCAAGGACTTTCATGGTGATTAGACCCTCTTAATTCAGCCACTGCCCTCTGCTTTGAACTCAGAAACAGATGGTCGCCTGTCCATCTGTCCAACTAGGCAATGACTACCTTGTTAGAGAGACATTACCTACCTTTTTATTGGCAGGCCACAAGAAACAGAAGGAACACATATTTGGGAGGAGTGAAAATAAATAATTCCAACTCTAAACTGTTGGAACTTTAAATTATTTTGAGCCTTAAAGGAATAAGATTATAGGGCCTGAGTCAGGTGATAAGCAGCTACAACATAGGCAGCCATAACATAGGCAGCTGTAAACTTTGTTTCTCTTACTATAGATTAGCCTCCTCCCTTACCTATATTGCCATGTAAAATGTAAATGACTAAAAGGCACCAGGGAAGGGAAGACCCCTACCCTCTTATTGTTGATCTTTGTTATAAAGTAACTTCCCTCTCACTCAAAGACTTCACAGCTGTCACATTATCTAATCTAGCAGTCCCAACCTTTTTGACACCAGGGACCAGCTTCATAGAAGATAATTTTTTCATGCATGGGAGTAGAGTGGGAGGTATGATTTTGAGATGAAACTGTTCCACAAGGAATATGCAACTTAGATCCCTCATATGCACAGTCCACAATAGCGTTTGTTCTCCTATGAGAATCTAATGCCACCACTGATTTGGCAGAGCTCAGATGATAAGGCTTGCCTGCCCACAGCTCACCTCCTCTGAGTGGACCAGTTCCTAACAGGCCACAGACCATCTGTGGCCAGGTCTTGAGGACCTCTGGTGTACCTGAATGTTAAATATACTCCTTTAAGTTGGAAAGGAAATTTTAAAAAGTTGTACAGAAAAGACAAACTGTAACCAATTAAATTGTTATAACTTGTAAACCAGCCTTATACAGAAGATGTTGTAATCCTGTTATTTTTTTTGTTTGTTTAGGCAAAATCTTAACTTCAGATAACTGACCTCACTTCTCTGATGTCTGTGTTTTCCAGATGGCCATTCCCAGCTTTTCATGTGAATACACTCTTTAAAACTGGATTCTGATTTTTCTGATTATTTCAGTCCCCGCTCTGCTACTGGCCAGCTGGGTGATTTTGGTGAAGTTACAGAATCCACCAGAAGCACAATTTCCCTGTCTACAAAGTAGAAAATACAATTCCTGTCCTCCAATCCCACAGATTTCTAAGCATCAGTAATGGAGATGTTGTAGAATCGCATTGTTAATTCATGTGTTGCAGAGAGACAGTCCTTGATTTGTTATTTAAATATTGTAATTTTGTTTGATTGTTTACTGAAGTCATGTCTCTGAAATCTCCCATCTATAACTAATCTCTGACTCAATGAACTTTCATGACAATTTTTAAGAGAGAAAAAGAAAAAAAAAACATATATTCTGAATACCTACTAAAAGCTAGGTGATGTAAATTCATTTGTATTGCTTATCTCATTTTAGTCCCACAACAACCCTCTGAGGAAAATAGGATTCTCACTCCCCAAGAGGTAAGCAGCCCTTTTGAGTTTCTGACCTGAGTGACCACAGGCTTAGTGCTGCCAGTGACACACGAAGGAGGACACATGGGCTCTGAGCAGATCGTGGAGGGGATCATTGCTGATACACCCAGAGGGAGCTGTCCCAGAGGCAGGCAGAACTCAGGTCTGCACCTGGAAGGGGTCTTGGCTTAACCTGGACTCTTGTGGGTCATTCCTGAGGAGGAAAATGAGGCTGAGTGTGTAAGTGTGATCAGTCAGGGAAAATGCATAGACTAAAATATAGAGACCGCAATGGAGTACTTGGAGCTAACATTTTTAAAATGGACCCAAAAAGAGAATGAGATGGAGAAGATTGAGGAGCTGCTAGAGAAGCAGCAGGAGTATGGCAGTGCAGAAAGACCTTACTTATTGTTGTGAGTAAGCTTTTGGAAACGGCAACTCTAAACAAAACAATCTGTGACAAACCAATTTTACCATAGGCTAATTGATATTAACAAGACTCAAGCTTCTACTGTATAGCCTGGTCAGAAAAACATCATCATACTTCATTTATTTATTTATTTATTTGAGACAGATCTTCTCTCTGTTGCCAGGCTGGAGTGCAGTGGCACACTCTCAGCTCACTACAACCTCCACCTCCAAGGTTCAAGCCATTCTTCTGCCTCAGCCTCCTGGGTAGCTGGGACTACAGGCATGTACCATCAGACCCAGCTAGTTTTTGTATTTGTAGTAGAAATAGGGTTTCACCATGTGGACCAGGATGGTTTCAGACTCTTAACCCTCTTAATCTGCCTGTCATGGTTTCCCAAAGTACTGGGATTACAGCTATGAGCCACCGCTCCTGGTCACATCATTATACTTCTAAATAGAAACCCCAAACACTTTTTTTTAAACGTTTTTTTTTCTTAAACGTTATAATTAAACAATGTTGAATTAAACAACATTATTTGAGAAACTGCTGTATGCTGCTGCAGATTTCAGAAGAGGAATTTCAAGTAGAAGGAAGAGTTTGACGATGCTTACAATTGTTTGGTGTTTATAATGCAAAGATTAAAAAGTGTCCAGTGAATTTGGCAGTTAGTTCTTCATTAACCACAGGGAGGCCATCTTCAGTGGAGTCATGATGGCAGAGGAAGGTTGCATAACTGCAGTTTAAGGAATGGCTGGGAAGTGAGGAACATACAGAGAGAATTAGTTGACAACCCCGTGAGAAAGTACAGGCTGGTGAGTGATAACGGAGAGACGATGAAGGCTCCAGGGAGAGGTTTGTGCATGCTAAATAACTGATGAACTTGTAGAAACCCAGCAGTTGTTTGCAGAGGAATGGTGAGTCTGGAGTCCTGTCATCTTGTGCACTACCCAGAGATATCTGAAGAAATATGGTTCCAGTAGCCCAAAGCCGAAATGAAATATTGGTAAGTTAGAGCACACCCAGCAAAAGTGATGAGCATAAGAAAGCAGTTCAACATTTCCAATGATGCATATACACATAATACACACAAGACATATATACAACCTATGCATCACACACACTGAACACACAACACACAAAACACAACATGCAAACACATATACAACACACAACACATGCATATTACACACATACACACAATATGCATAAACCATGTATACAATGCATCATATCTACATCAGACACACATACACACAACACATCCAATACAGTAAACCACCATGTACAATATGTATGCATCCACTAGACAACACACATTGTATATATGTGACACACATGTACATATATGTACCAAATGCTTGTATGCACAAAACATCCACATACACACACACACACACACACACACACACATGTGCACACACACACACAGTCTAGAGTTGCCTAGCAAGCCAAGGATGTATATACCATAATCCCAGTAAGAAGCATGGGAGGAAGGGAAGACTCTGATGTGTACTAGCCTTTGAAGGGCTACAAGCTCACATGTTTAACCAAGCAAAGAGAAGAGAAGGCAATCAAGAAAAAAGGGCATGAGAACAAGATGTGATCACCTTCAGTCTCTGCCAATGCAAGTCACAGTACCATTGTGGGAGAAGGAACTATAATCCTCTGAGCATACCCTTGGGTGTCCAGCAATGAATCTGAGTGAGCTACAATTCCTTTACAAAAAAGAATAAACACTCATTCTCCCCCCACCCTTTTTTTTTATTTGCAATGAATGAGTGGTCTGTTGAAAACTCTTGCATGTCTACTTCAAATGTGCTACAGGAAAGCTGAATATACATCATCATACTATAAACACACACACACACATATGTTTATTATAGCACTATTTACAATAGCAAAGACAGGGAACCAACCCAAATGCCCATTAATGATAAACTGGATAAAGAAAATGTGTTACATATACAACATAGAATACTATCTAGCCATAAAAAAGAATGAGATCACATCCTTTGCAGGGACATGGATAAAACTGGAAGCCATCATCCTCAGCAAACTAACACATGAACAGGAAACCAAACACCCCATGTTCTCACTCGTAAGTGGGAGTTGAACAATGAGAACACGTGGATGCAAGGAGGGGAACAAAACACACTGGGGCCTGTTGCGGGTAGGGGGTGAGGGATGGGAATCTGGAGGATAGGTCAATAGGTGCAGCAAACCACCATGGTACATGTGTGCCTATGTAACAAACCTACATGTTCTGTACATATATGCCAGAACTTAAAAAGAAGGACGAAGAAAGAAAGAAAGAAAGAAAGAAAGAAACAAAGAAAGAAAGACAGGCTGAAAGAATGGGAAGACCATACATATAGTGGCCACAGACTCTAATTACTGTTCATAGAAAAAAGAGACTTAGACAAAGGGCATCGGGGCCAAACCTAAGGTAAAAAGAAAAAAGGTTTCCTGCCATTGACGGGCATTGTCATTTCACACTAAGGCCACCCCTCCATGACGAGTCTTGCAGAGTGTTTTTGTTTTATCTAAGTTCTTTTTTTTTTTTTTTTTTTTTACATAGGAAGATCCCAGACAAATATGAAAATTTATTCCTTTCCTTATTGCCTCTAGGGAAAAGAGATGGAATGAGGGAGAAATTTATCATTTACTTTTTTTCAAAAAAGTTTTTTCCTGTTTTATTATTCACTCCTAAGTAGAAAACTCTGGAAATCGTCTCCAGGCTTTCAACAATGATATTCTGTTTCCATTTCTTACTGCATTTCCTTTCTTTCCCAGGTCTCTTTTGACAGTGCCAAGTTGCACGCTGAGCTGTCATAGAACGTTCTGAAGTCGTGTAAAAGGAACTGGCACAAAGGAAAAAAAAAGTTCTTTTTCTCCTATTCTGCTTAAATTAGTCATTGTCTCCAGCAGCGATATCCATTTCCTCTTACTTTCCTTGTCTGGCTTCTTTTTCTTCTTTTATTTTTTTTCCTGCAGATATTCTGATTTGAACTCAGTGCACACACTCACCCCAGAAGTTCCCGGGATGCCAAGAAAGATCTTTGCCAACAGACCTTATCATGTTCTTCTTGAGATGGTTTTGTCATTCTTTGGATGAGTGTGGAACATCTAGTCTCATACATGCCTGCCTCTTACTGGGTTTCTACACAGTATGACCCTGTAATGTACAATGGTAGAGGTGTGCCAGCTGATACAGAGTCAAAATGCCTTTCATTGTCAATTGCTGCCTAGCTCGGAGGCTGTTTCAAGATTTGCCATGAGTTCAAAGAATTGACCCAAGGTGCATTTATCTTTGAAAATACATGTTCTACACAGTGCTTCTTCCTTTTGCCTGGTAAAGTCCTGGTTTGTGTCTCTCATCCGGGAGTAATCACTTTTAACACCCACTCCATTCTCACAAGTGTCTTGGTTTGCACAGCCAGCAAGGATACACTACACATTGCAGACATAAACATACAAAAGACAGTATCCTTGCCTTAGAGAACCTCAGTCTTTGCAGAAAGATAGGCAAGTAGATGATTATAATGTAAGAGCTAAGACAAAGATATGCATAGAGTTATATGACTTTGTTCAATGTCCCTTCTGTCCAGCACACTGTCCAGAACACAGAGGTATGTGGTAATTTTATTGTTGCTATTTTTGTTTTAACCAATCACAGTGTTCTTTCTACAGATAGAATGTTCCCAATAATGGTCCATGCTCCCTTCCTTCTGCCCCATCTTTCCTTGCTCCATCCTTTTCTTCCATAACTCTTGAGTCTCCTGGACATATAACCTTAAAAAAAAAAAAAAAAAAAGTCAAGAGCATGGAGGAAAAACACAAGGGTAACAAACTTACATTCTAGCTCTGAGTCTCTCTTCAATCTTTGCAGAAAAATCACAGGAACTGCTGTTGCTGCCCCTCCCCACATGTTCTGTAGCTCTGAGTGCCAAGTTATATCTGCTCCTGATGGCCCCAATTTGTAGCTTTTTCCTGCTGTTTCTGCTTCTGCTGCCTTGGCTACTGGTAATACAGGCAGGTCTTGCTAATAGTACTTATGATCAATACTGATGTTTTATCCAAATACGGTCAAGCAAAAGCTGGGATTTGACCTAATGCTCCTACTACCGCTAAGGAAGGAAGAATCACCACCAAAATCATGGACCTTGCTCTTTTGTGGCCATGCATAGGGTGCTCCTCTACCCCAGCTATAACTCTTCTTCTCTGAAAAGGATGACTTCATTTATCATTTACTCATAAGATTTTCTTTGCAAGCAACTCTTCTGTACAACTCCCACAAATGAATTGGTCAAGCTGGGAGGTTCCATCTGACTAAAAACGCAGCCTCCATCTACAAATATTAAATGTTCCTGGGTTTATTTTCTGTGTTTAATTTTATCAACTTTTAAATTAAAATGTCATTACAAATGTAAGACAGAAGGAAAAGGTAGGCGAGAGGCCAGGGTGGGAGAAGCGTGTTAGAATGTATTGAGCTGTGTAAGCTGTTTCTTCTTTTCTTTACTCTAAAGAGTTCTGAATTTCTGACATTTTGTTATTTTTAGTAGCTTCAAATCCTGAAGTTTATGAGTAGAAAATTGTGAGGCACTGGCTTGCCAAGTGGCAAAGATCTAAAAACAAAAATGAAAACTAGAAAAGTTAAGTGAACAACTGCAATTCTATGAGATAAAGGTTAAAGCTGAGATGAGAACAGAGATTTCTGAGGGCACAGAGGCAGGTGTCTAAATGGAAGATGGAGGGACACAAAAACATAGGATGTTATTGTCTCTCAGTTTTTCTTGGGTTGTTCCCTAAGGCATCTTGTCTCCTAAGATTGTCAAGTTCTTCCATGAGAAGGACAGTATTTTATTTCTCTGCCTTATTTGCCCATATTACTTTGTAGTGCTTAGCACAGTGGAGAAGCTTCAAACACAGGTGATTGCTTGCTTGATTGGTTGATTGAAATTTTTTAAAAAGAGAGGAAATGAGATAATCTAGAAAAGTCCAAGAGCAGTCGACTATTGCTCTCAAATCTGCCAGTAATTCTCTGTGTGACCTTGAACAACCATTCACTTCTTAGTGTTTTCAACTGTAAAGTAAGTATGACCAGATAATCACCAAGCTCCAGACTAGTTTTAAAACTTCATGAGCCTTTCATTGTGACTGTTAGATCAAGTTAAAGGAGAAATTGTAGGGCTTGATAACTCATACACAGAAGCCATTTTAAGGGCTGAACTTGGACCTTGATTTCTCTATTATAAATCAAGGACATTAAAGTAGATAATCTTTTCTATTGCCTCTTCCAAAAAACAAGAAATGCCTGAACCAAAATGCTAGTCTTTAACTCAAAAATTAAATTCCAGTGACACAGTATCAGTCTTCAATAAGGAAAAGTAACAGACTTTATTCACATATAATTCACTGGCCCATGGATAAGAAACCTGTATTTTTAGTGGTTTCATTTTTATCTAAGTAATAAAATCTCAATTCTATCTCAAACATAGTATGTTCCCATTCAATATAAGAGACAATTCATTTTACTGTTACTTGAAACTAAAGGAATCCAATAAACTGGATTGGAGCCAAAGAAGACCATGACAACAAAATGATTGATCCTTTTATAATGCTATTCTAAGATTGGAGAAATTCAATATAGACAATATTCATTTATACCACCAACCAGTATTCATCTCTGTAATAGAATGTAATATTCTTTTGCATTTATTAACTACCTGTCACCACTAGAAATACAAAGTAAAAGGGCTTCACTGTTAATTTTCAGGCATGATCAAATATTAGTTGTTATGCCCCCACTGACATGAACAATCTAAATGGGAACTTGAGGCAAAAATGTCAGTTCTATTGCATAGTGAGAATGATAAAAGTGGTGTGTCTAGGATTCATTGGTGAAAGCAGAAATTAAGTAAGCAGAGAGTATTTGAAAATAAAGACAAAAAAGGATATTTTAAGCAATGGGAGCTGCCCAAAAATGGAGGCTGGCAAAGGTTGTTAACACCAGAGATGAGGCTCTGGACTGGTTGTATTCCATGCCTCCTTGGTCAATCTTTGCAGCATCCATCTGAGACAAATCTTACTTTCCATCACACAGATGAAAAAGCAGAACCTCAAGAGAGTTAAGCTCTTCTCCTTAATCACGTGACAACTACTGAGCTGTTACGTGATTAAGCCAAAACTTGAAATAAATTTTGACTGATCCTAAAGTCCATGTATTTTCATTATGACACAGTGCATTCACGAAGTAGTTTCATTTCATCACCTAATGTTCTCAAAGAAAGACCAGCTGATAAAAACAATAGGAATAGCAAATATTTTTTGAGTTCTTAATGTCTGCCATCTTGGTTGAGAATAGTCTTGGACTATTTCAGGAACATCTCCCTCTCAAGTATTCAGTACTAAGCCAGTGGGTCAGGTATCATAACTGAGAATTGTCACAGGATTTTATGGATCCTGAGGATAGCAAAGCTTAACATGGAAGGTTTCCTGAAGGAACAAAGAGGTAGAGGAATGTCTAGTCCTTCTATCGTGAGCTGACCACTCTCTGATGCCTTCCTCAGACTCATTAAGATTCTGTGATTTTCAAGTTTCTCCAAGCCACCTACCAAGACAATGCTGGGGAAACTTCTCTGAGCTCACCACAGTTGTCATGTCACTCTTGAATCCATGTAGTTACAGATGACTGATCACCTCCCCAAAACCATGCTCACTAAATTTTGACCTATGATGTGCTGACTCATTTCAACTTTGTACATCTCTAACTCCTAGAAAAATTTCTATATATTCAGCTGAGTTTTTATAATTTCAAACCACTTATCTTCTTTGTCATTTGGAGTCAAACAAAAAGAAAAAATAGCATGAGCCTTTAAAGTACTTCAGAAAAAATATATACCTTCCCAAGAGTGTGATGGTGATGGTGAAGGTGTCAACCAGACACAAGTTCACTCTTAGTTTGCTTCTCGCTTGTGCTATGAGCACTTGATAATGGGTAGGTTATTTTGACTGACAAACCCCTCTACACAAGGCCATAGATTGCTTCTCTGAAAAATGAGTGGGTTGGATGTGATGAATTTCTGAATCTTCACCCATGAAGTATTCTAGGTGAGTCTCTTTGATCCCTCAGAATAAACAGAGCTAGTTAATCATGCTCTGCTCTTGCTAGTTTTCCAGAATTTTTACTGTGAAAAGGAATTTAGTCCTTGTACTCTTTTTGCCATGTAACCTAAGGGTCCTCCCGTAAGACACTTTCTGTCTTGTTCTCACCACCTAATCTCAAAGATCCAAAGCAATAAAAACTGTCTCATCCTCTTCTCCCACAAAAATAGAGCATTGCATTTCAAATGTGCTTAACTCTAAATACACACTATTACCATCACTATTAGCAACCAAGGCCTGAAACTTTTATTAATATTTCCTAATATTCTGCTATCAGAATTTTTTTTATGTTTTAACAGCTTTGTTGAAATATAATTGATATATGTAAATAAAAATCACACTGCTAATATACTCAATGGTGAAAATATGAAAGCTTTTTCTCCAAAATAAAGAGCAAGTTGAAGATATCCACTTTCATCAGTTCTATTTAACATGTACTAGAAATCCTAGCCAGAACAATAGGACAAGAAAAAGAAATAAACATCACCAGAATTGGAAAGAAAGAAGGAAAATTTTTCTGTTTGCAGATGACATGATCTTACATCTAAAAAGTCCTAAAAACTTCACAAAAGAACAGTTGGAACTAATTAATCAATTCAATAAACTTCAGGACCCCAAATCAATATATAGAAATCACTTGTGTTCCTAAACATTAAGAATGAACTACCTAAAAATGAATTTTAACTAAATCCCATTTATAAAAGCTTCATAAAGCATAAAATACTTAGAAATAAACTTAACCAAGAAGATAAAAGTCTTGTAAACTAAAAACTACAAAACACTGATGAGGAAAACAAAGAAGACACAGGTAAATGGAAAGACATCTTGTGTTAAATGAATAAAACACCTAACATTCTTAAAATGTTTATACCACCCTAATTTACAGTCAATGCTATTCCTTTGAAAATACTTTAAAAAATAAACCCTTGAAGTAAGGTTTATATCTTGAAATACCTTTTATCACAAAATGCATTTTAAGTAATAATTCTTAATTTCTTGATTACTGCTTGTGTTAATCAATGATACATGTCATCCAACTTTGAAAATTCTGATCTTTGGGAAGGTTACCTGCACAAGGAAACTATTGTAATTCCAACAATAGGAAGCAGCAATTATTACGTGCAAAGACTGTATTGACTTTGAGGCTGGCCAACATCTGATTTCTGTTTAATGGTTTATATGTTTATGTTTAATAATGCTTTAATGGTGAATATGTTTAATGGTTTGTAAGCCCTCACTGACCACTTTACTAATGCTCAGCGGCTGAAGACAACAGATGGGGAGCTTGTGTTCAAAGCCTACCATGCCCTACCCTGAGCTCTAAACTTAGGACAACCTTGTGTTGTAAAGACTTGAGCTTAAACTACTAAGGGAAATTACAGGTAGGTGTAGGAAAGGGTAGGGAGTGACACCATCTGAGTCAATCACTTACCTTTGATAGATACAAACAAGGACAAAGCACTCAATGCAGTTTCTGCTCTGTCAAGTGGGTGACTCTTTGACGTCAAGTCAGGCAAAGATTGAGTTTGTCCTGATCACAAATACTGAAAGTTGATTTCATTCCCCTAAAAATTAAGGTTGAAGAGCTTGCAGTTGGAAAAGAGAACTGGTTTCCCTCAGCCCTGTACTGACCAAGTTCTGGAAGTAATTGCTTGATTCTTATTGCTCAAGGCACTTTATGACACTGTAAGGATCAGTGTGGTTTCCCCACACCCAGACTGCCAGGGGCTGTATTACCCAGAGAATCTCGCTCTTTAGAGCTGAGGAATTCTTACACTTCTCTTTGTCTTTCTTGTTTATTTGAAACAGAATTCCGCCTCCATTCACAATTGTGCTGACATTTTTAACTTTACTTTTCTTTTGTGCAACAAAAGAGACTTTTTTCCCCATCCATTGTGTGACGGCTGAAATGTTCCTGGGATTTGTTCTGGTAAAAATGCCTCAGATGACCCAATGCACCAAGAATTTGACTGAGAATGGAAGCTGAAGATTTTAAATTAAGTTTAACCAAATCTCCAGTGGTGGACATCTAATATTTTAGTCTAACCACCATCTAATTACTTCTTTTGTGACAGTTCTCTCTCCTTTTCTCTCTCCCCTCAAAAGATAAGCATCTGGCCCAAGATGGAGCAATGATAGAACCTCACTCCTCAGGTGACAAGAATTAGTTCACAGAGTGGAATGGCATTCCAAATTATATAAGTCAGTGACCTCTCATTATGTGTAATGTGTTTTCCTCTCAAGTGGTAAAGACCTGAGTGAGCACAGAAACTTCTAGAAGTTGTTATTCCAGCCTTCTGAAGAAAGGCAGTCTGCAAGAGGAAAGATTGAAGCCAGTTGCAGAGAAAAGGAAAGATGAGTTGAGGAAAGAGAGCTCTTCTGCATGGTCTTCTACAGTCAAATTCCTACCTTTCATCCTATGGGTATCAATTTCAACTAACTCAAGTTTGACTTATCAATCTTGCTACTAAAAGGTGTCATGAATAGACTAGTTATTTGGCAAGAGATATTCTTGATACAAAGCAAAGGGGAAAATTTGTTGACTGTGGCCTTATGCCCTCCTGCGGTCTACTCCTTCATGGTCTTTCCTGCTGTCTATACATCATCAAACCACTTAACTTCTCAGAATCACATTTCTCTCAACAGAAAAACATAAATAAATATGTACATATGTTAACCATGCCTTTTGTTTCCTATATTTTTGATGCTTTGACATCTTGAAGGCTTGCTGACTCTGGAGGGACTGCCTTTCCCAGGACTAGCTAATTCCTACAAATAAAGATTTGCCTGGGAGTCCTTCATTTGCAAACCAAACAATACAGAGCCCATGCTCTTGACCGTCTTCATTTATGAAGCCCTAACACTTCAGACCACTATTCCTCTGCCCTAATCACCCTAAGACCAGCACCAGGCAACTAGGGACGGCTCCTTTGCCCCAAAGCTGCTGAAATGATTCAAACTAGACAACCCTAAACTACTCACTCTTCCTCACCTGTTCCTTCCCAAGAAAGCAACAATAAAGGCTCCTACCCCAGTTTTCCTCTTGCTCTCTCTGTATCCTTATCAAACTTAGTACTTTCCTGTGCGGCCCTGTGGCATGGTGGGCTTCTTTTTTAGCCAGGGGTGGGGGACTGTAATACATGATCTTATCTGGAAATTTTCTCCTGGTCTGTTGGACATACCACACTTGAATATTAATAAAGCCTATATTTTAAAACACTACCTCCCAAGATTGAATGAGAGGAAAGCAACTTGAGTTATGCTAGGTGTGGTGGATTTTGAATATTTAGCTATTCCATAAATGTGAGGAAAATACTTATTAATGACTGTTAAGAACTGAAAAGAATTTGAGAGTGACAAAAGCTGTTGCACTTTGGATCATAGTAATTGGTACTTGAATTGTTTCCTTACAAATCTTCAGAGAAATATATTCTTCAATAAATGTATATGATAAGTTTTATCTCATTTACTCATGCTATGGATATATTTTAAGGACCTTTTTTGTGCTACAGCAACGAACCTATAAGATATTTTGCCCTGCCCTCGTGAAACTTAATCTTATGCTTTAAAGATGTTGAAAAGTGTAAAGCTACAAAAGTGATATATACTGTGGGCACTAAATAAACCCTGTAATAGATGACTGGGAACTCCCCTTCCTTTGCTTAAGGCAAAATAGAAAAAAATAATATTTAAGATTATTTTCTATACTTTAGTCCATTCTTCTATTTGTCGTATATTTTTCTATTAATTTTATAACTATTTTAATAATATAATTATTAAGTAACAATAACCTATATATAATCTAAATAATAATCTTCAAACGCATACAGTGCTTTACAACTTATAACTTGCTAACTCACTCAAATGTACTAGCAACTATGCATGTCGAATATTAACTTACAAAGTATTTCACTCTGGCCCACCCCCTAAAATCTGTTTGTTCTTTGTTCATTTGTTTGTTTTTGAGACAGTCCCACTCTGTCACCCAGGCTGGAGTGCAATAGCATGTGCAGTCTCTGCTTCCCAGGTTCAAGTGATTCTCCTGCCTCAGCTTCCCGAGTATCTGGGATTCCAGACATGTTCCACTGTGCCCAGCTAATTTTTGTGTGTGTGTTTTTAGTAGAGATGTGGTTTCACATAATTTTGATGCTCAGATCTGAACAGAAAAAGCTAGCACTGGCTAGAATCAAAGCTCTGACTTCTTCCAATCACAAACAGAGAGTAATTAGGGTTTGGTGGAATGGTGCTATTGCCATGGCTGAATTAATACATAATAAATCACTGGGTCATAGTTTGGATGTCTCTGAAAAACAGACAGATAGGGCCTATGGTGTTCTCCTTGACATTCCCTGATCTTGGAGAAGTTACACATCACATTGCACCTACCAACATTTAAGTCTATAGAATGTATGGGGGGAGCACCACAAAGATCAAGGTCTCTCCAGCTGCGATGAGTAAGGATGAAAACTGTCTTATCTACATGCTCGAGTCATACTCTCTTTACTCAGCTGTGCTGTAGAAGGGAGGTGGACTGTCAAATCCATGTCTGCAGCTGCTGTCTCAAAGTTGTAAAAATTAGCATTTCAGAAGACAAGAGATACCCACTGTCCAAATCAGATTTCTTCACAGGTGAAAATAAGGAATTTGCTATTAGAAGCAACACTCTTGTGAAAAGCCAGTCAGAGCAGCAGGCTGAAGGGAAATATTAGCTGATTCTAAGCAGTCGGCACCATGCTTACCTCCTTGGCCTCAGAGACGCTCTCAGCCTGAAAGCAGCGCAGAATTGTACCACTGATTTGCAGGCAAGGAGTCTTGAATATTACCAACCAAACACCTGAAGCCACCCCTGGCCTCTGACCTGCCATCCTCGAGGTAGATCTTGGCTGCTCCAATTTTTTATCAAGAGAGTACATGCACAGCAAAAAGAAGGAGGCTGACCTTCTGCCAGAAGAACAGGGCCTAAGGGATCCCAATGCAGGAAACTCCTGAAGTCACTCAGAAGAGGAAAACCAAGACTTTGGAAAATGTTGGTAACTGACACACTTTCACATAGACAAAATTCATGCACGTCAAGCTCATAAGTTGTTTGGGAAAAAAAAGTGCTGATATCAAGCCACCTAAGCAATCCTTGATGGCACCACACTTGACGGAAGAATAAAATATGGTGCACCCCTGTGGGCACACTGTGCTGACTTCACAAAGCTGCTGCAGCTGAAAGCCCAGGGAGCCCTTTCAACTCAGTGATGGGTGAATCTCCTGAGGTTTAGAGTTCAAGTTCAGTTTGGGTAATGACTTAGCTACTTTTATGCTTCCTGAAGCTTAAGAGTCTGGGGGAGGAGGAGGGGTTGAAACAAGAGAATTGCTTTGAGCAGGGGATTGCAACTGCACAGATCAGAAAAACAGAAAGGATGGCTGGAGAGGCATGACCTTAGCCTAGAGATGGCACATGAGTGAGCATGCCAGGGCATTTGTCCTTGGCTACAGCAAAAGAAAATGGAGAAAGGAAAGGTGCCTGCTTTCTTGCTTCTTAGTAATTCTAAGGTTTTGAGTCAAGTTAAAAACATGAAGGTCCTATATACAGTTCCCTTAGATCCCACCTGAAATACAGCTAGAAATGTGCCTCATCATTCCTGCCTGCCCAGTGCTTCATCCATTCCTCTGGACTAGTGCTTATCCACAGTACTGTATCTTTCACCCACTCAGCAAATGTATTTTAGGGCCCATCACATGCTGTACAATGTTGTAATTGCTGGCTTCCAAGCCAAATTACCAAGGTTCAAACCCTGACTCTACCACTGATTTCTAAGTGAGCTTAGGCAGGTTATTTGACTTCCCTATGTCTCAGGTCCTTTCAGTAAAATGACCATCATAATTTATCTGCCTCATAGAGTCGGTGGAGAGGATTGCTGAGAAAATTAAATGAGTGAATATATGAAAAGTACCAAGAATAGTGCTGGGCACATAATCAGGCCTATATTAGTAAGGAAAGAGAACACTGATCAAATAATTGCCAAGAAAGTGAGAAATTATATCAATTGTAGTCTGTATTATAAAAGAAAAGCATGTAGGTCTATGGAAACACCTAAGGGAGACATGAATTAATCTGAGAGAGGGAGAATCAAAGAGCGTCACCCAGCAGTGGAGGCATTGGAAGTGGTCTGGTACACTTAATTCCAAGCTGGCCACAATAGTCTACTTTCCCTTAGACGAGTGGCTGGAAAATTACATCTGTAAAGGGCTTGCCATAAATACTTTAGGCTTTGCAGTGTGTAAGGTCTCTGCCGCGACTTCTCAGCTCTGCCACTGTAATCTGGAAGGGAACACAGGCAATGTGGATTGCTACCCCCGCACCAACTGTACTCCCAGGCCCCAGACCCCGTCTTTGTCATCTTTGTGTCCAGCCTGTGATACTGAGAAGGCTTTCTATAAATGTTTGTTGAAGAAATAAAAGATTAAGCAAGCAGTACAAGTACCTACTCAAGAGAATACCTTAATCCCACGTGTCTATTTGGAATATTGAAGGGTCAAGCTACACTATAACTTAACTCCTACCTGTCAGAGAATGTTTCTCTGATAAATCCACCCTCAATGCTCGTAACAATTACTATCATATTGTTGCTTCTATTTTCAGCACACTATCTCAATGAAGTCATGACAGTATTATCTTATTTCACATTTAATGTCAACCCAGGAGGTCAAAGAAGGGGTTATTAGCTCCTTTGAAATAGGGTAAAGAAAACCTAAAAAGAGATTGATATGGTTTATGTATGTGTCACCTCTAAATCTCAGGTTAAGTTGTAATCCTCATTGTTGGAAGTGAGGCCTGGGAGGTAGTAGTTTCATGGGGGCAGGTTTCTCATGAATGGGTTGGCACAGGCTGCTTGGTGCTGTCCTCGTGATAGTGAATGAGTTCTCTTGAGATTTGGCCATTTAGAAGTGTGTGGCACCTCGGCTTCCATTCTCTCTCTTGCTCCTGTTTCACCATGTGATGTACCTGCTTCTGCTTCACCTTTTGCTTGAGTAAAAACTCTCTGAGCCTTGATGGGAGCCAAGCAGATGCCAGTGCCATGCTTGTATAGCCTGCACAACCATGAGCCAATTAAACTTCTTTTCTTTACAAATTACCCAGGCTTGGGTCTTTCTTTACAGCAAGACACAAATGGCCTAGCAGAGATCCTGCTTTCTAATCCTGTACTCTTGGGCCAAATCCAGCATATGTTTCTGGCTAAGATTACCAGCTTTTGTTCAGAGACAACACGCTTTTCCTTCCATAGCTTTACATTGTTGCTGGGAAACAGCTGCTCAGCATAATGCTGTCCCCCTGCAACCCCCACCCTTGCATTTGAGATGATTTGACTAATTCTCACCAATAAAATGTGAACAAGAGAGATAACTCTTACTTCCAAGACAAGAAGCTAGAGATGTGTCATGCCTTGCTCACTCTCTGTCACCATATCCCGATGAAGGTGGAGGTTAACGCAAAGAGGAGGATGCAGCCACGAGATTCACTCACTACATAGAAAGCTCCACACTGGCCAGGAACACTCATGCATTATCAGAGTTCTTCAGAAAAACTGAGCCAATAGAGCACAGGTGCACACACACACACACACACACATACACACACACACACACGTGTTAGCTCACACGATTGTGGAGACTGAGAAGTCCCCTGATCTGCCTTCCACAAGCTGGAGACTTGGGAAAGCTTGTGGTATAGCTCAGAGGCCTGAGAGCCAGAGAGCCAATGCTGTGGATTCCAATCTGAGTCTGAAGGCCTGAGAACCAGGAGTGTCAGGACAGAAGATCCGTGGGACAGCTCAAGCAGTCAGGTGGAATGCAAATCCAACCCTGCTCCGCCTTTTTGTTCTGTTTGAGCTCTCAATGGATTGGCTGATGCCACTTACATTGGAGAGGAACATCTACTTTACTCAGTCTATCAATTTAAATGCTAATCTCTTCTGGAAACACTCTCACCAACACACCCAGGAATCATATTTTACTAGATATGTGGGCATCCTGTGGTTCGGTCAAGTTGACACATAAAATTAACCATCGCAACCCATATATGATTGACCTGAGTCAGAAATAAACTTGAAGTATGTTCAACCACTGTAATTCTGGTTTTCTTGTTGCTGTTATTATATCAACTAGTGTTACCTTAACTGATAAATTTTTTTACTGGAATTTGAAATCCAAGTTAAAATTCAAAACAGACTGTAAGCTCCATAAGGTCAAAGTTTGTGCCTTTTGTTCTCTGTGAGTACTTCTTATCCTATTGCCTGGAACCTAGAAGTGCTCAGGATATGACTTTGGGATAAAAGAACTGCTAATAAACTAAATTTAAAAGAAATTCAATAATCTGGAAACATCCCCAGCACTTCCCAGAAACCAATAGTGAAATCATGTCAGAAAAGGTCTAAGACAAATGAACAGAGAAGCCCTTGAACCACACAGTAGCCTGAGAAACCATGTGCTCTCTCCTTTCAATGAAGATATTGGTATTACTGGTACTATTAAGTCTACTACAATAAACTATGAGCAGTTATCAAAAGTTTAGCATATGGCTGTCACTGCTTGGTGTTCTACATGCTTATCTGTAGTAACCATAACCGCCTTTTGAAATTTGTGTTTTTATCTTGTATTAGCTTGCTGGAGCTTTCATAACAAAATTCCACAAACCAGATGGTATACACAACAGAAACTTATTTTTTTATATTTCTGGGGACTAGAAGTCCAAAGTCAAGGAAGCAACAGATTTGGTTTCTTCTCAGACCTCTTTCCTTGGCCTCTCAATGGCTGTCTTCTCACTGTGTCTTCACATGGTGTTCCCTCTGCACATGTCTATGTCCTAATATTCTCTTTTTATAAGGACACCAGCCAGATTAAGTTAGGATTCACCCTCATGGCTTTATTTCTGCTTAATCACTTCTTTAAAGGTTCTATCTTCAAATATAGTCACTTTCTGAGGTGCTAGGAGGTAGGGCCTTCCTGTGGTTTGGATACGGTTTGTTTCTCCTCACCAAAACTCATATTCAAATTTGATCCCCAATGGGGAAACATTGGGAGGTGGGGCCTGGTGGGAGATGTTTGATTCACACGGGTGGATCACTCATGAATGTCTTGGTGCAATTATCATTCTTTTGGTACTAAGTTTTCACTTTGGTGAGACTGGGTTAGTTCTAGTGAGACTGGATTTGTTCCCACAGGAATGGCTTACTTTCTGTGAGAGTTGGGTAGTTATAAAGCCAGAATACCCCTCAAGTTTAGCTCATTTACACTTGTCCACTTTCTCTCTGACTTTCTCCATTATATGATAGAGCCTGAAAGCCCTTTCCAGAAGCTAGTGCTGTGTCCTGAGCTTCCCAGCCTGCAGAGCTAAAGAAACCTCCTTTTTAAATAAATTAGCCAGTCTCAGGTATTTTGTTATTGCAACACTAAATGAGCTGAGAGAAGCTTCTACATATAAATTTTGAGAAGACACAATTCAACCCATAACATACTTATACCTAACAAGGAAAGAATTGAGATTATAGTCAAACTATATATTATAGCCTAGCTTTATGTTCAGGATCCTAATGAAAAAGCTCCTACTTGTTAATATGAAGGCACAGTAGCTCAGCCAGTGGGCATTCCCAAGAGTGGGCTCCATCCCTTCATCCCTGGCCCTCTGCACCAGCACTCACAGCCCCCAGTTGCTTCTCCACTCCTGCTGCCTGTAAGCCTCCTGGGAAGAACCTGCTGATCCAACCTTCCAGAGGCTCCTGCAGTTGAAGAGTCTTTTTGGAAATGGTGTTTCCATGCTAATGCTATTTTGCAAAAAATAAAATAAAAGATTCAGGTCTTCTAAGGGCTAGCCAGTTCATCTAGCTGTCTCAGCAGCAGGACCTCTAGAGAACAGCCTTTTGGAGGCTTTTAAGCAACTTACACAAAAAAATCTAAGGGTTTAATTTTTCTTTTTTCCTCAGTCACTTCAGAGTCATGTGTCTGCTACCCCTTAGCTCCCTCTTCGTGTATCTTGGAGCAGAGATCAGGGCCTCTCATTCTTCCTTATCCTTCATCTTGAGATGAACTGATACTATTACAATAATGTATGACAACTGTTCCTTTCTTCTCCATCACTGTGACCTCTGCTCTTATTAGGACCTTCAGCTTCCAGTGGCTTCCTAACTGATATCTCTCTCTTTGTGGTGTCTTCCCTTCAAATCCATCCTCCTCTCAGGCCACTGGAATAATTTCTTTGAAACCAGAATCTCTCCATGTAATTCCCAAGCTTAATAGTGCTCACTTCATCATGTTACTGGAGGAGGTGAGGGATAGTATGTCTTCACCAAGACCTCAACTCCTCCTTCCCCTATCTCACATTCCTGCCCTCCCACAGCATGGGGCTCCTCACAGTCATTGCTCCCACATGTTTGTTCTTTCCCTCCATATCTGTGCTTACCTTGCCCCTAACCCCAGCCTGTGTTGCTTTTGCCTGTCTTCTTACCCTTTACACTGTTAGGCATTGTTTCTGAAAAAAGTCTTTCCTGGTTCCTGGGTTAGGTCCCCTCTCTAGCAGCCTATTTCCTGCTACTACCTCTCTAGCCACTATTCAAGTCTCTAGTTGCAATCACTGCATTGCAACATATTTCTCTACTGTGTGCTCATCTTTCCCATGACTGAGTTTCTGCAGAATAGAAGCTGGATAACTCACTGTAAAAATCCTCGCTCTTAACAGTGTCCTGTAAAGAAAGTGGAACCTCACCCAGTTTGTTGCATAAGTAAAGGCGTGTCCAGGAGCTTGCTACACCGACTACTTCATTACACAGGCACCAAGCCTAGCATCCACCAGCGATTCTTCCTGATCTTCTCCCTCCTCCCACCCCTCACCCTCCAGTAGGCTCCAATGTGTCCTCCCCTCTATGTGTCCATGTGTTCTCATCATTCAACTCCTACTTATAAGTGAGAACATGTGGTATTTGGTTTCCTGTTTCTGTGCTGGTTTGCTAAGGAAAATAGCCTCCAGCTCTATCCATATCCTTGCAAAAGACATAATCTTGTTCTTTTGTTCTATTTTATGACTGCATAGTATTTCATGGTGTATACATGCCACATTTTCTTTATCCAGTCTATCTTTAATAGACATTTAGGTTGACTTCATCCTTGCCCACTTTTTAATGGGGTTGTTTGTTTTTTTCTTGTAAATTTGTTTCAGTTTCTTATAGATGCTGGATATCATACCTTTGTCAGATGTCTATTAGCAAAAGTCTCCCTTTCTGTAGGTTGTCTCTTTACTCTGTTGACCATTTCCTTTGCTGGGCAGGAGCTCTTTACTTGAGTTAGATCCCATTTGTCAATTTTTCCTTTTGTTGTAATTGCTTTTGGCATCTTTGCCATGAAATCCTTTCTTGTGCCTAGATTCTGAATGGTATTGCCTAGGTTGTCTTCCAGGGTTTTTATAGTTTCGTGTTTTACATTTAAGTCTTTAATTCATCTTCAGTTAATTTTTTTTACATGGTATGAGGAAGGGGTTCAGTTTCAATTTTCGCATATGGATAGAAAGTTATCCCAGCACCATTTATTGAATAGGAAATCCTTTCCCCAGGGCTTGTTTTGTCTGGTTTGACATATGGCTCTTTCTGCTTGCATTTTGCCTCCATTGGCACTTGCTATCCCAGAGAAGCCCTATGTCTCAGCCTACTTTTTGCCTAGATGTCACTCCTATTTCCTTATCCTGAGCATAGCCTCACCTGAGAAACAAAATAGAAATTGGCCAACAAAATGCAGACAGAGTCCTGGCTCTCCCACTTCCTGTGAAAAAGAAGGAAAGGCTAGCTTTTAGATAGAAATACCCTGTTAAAATGTGCCTCTGGTGAATGCATCCCAAATACGACTATAAAAGCATGGGGCCTACCTCTTTAAGCCAGTGCAACTCAGTTGTTCTGGGCACTGAGATTCTGGAATGGAAACATGGCCTCCTTGGGAAGCCCACTTCCATATTCAGTAAATAAGGGTTTTGACAGCAGAGAAATCATTTTGCTTCATAAGCACCATGTGCAAATGAGGGTTGCTTGTCTAAAAATAAAGAGCAAAGTCCTGAAATACCTGTAGCAAAGGTATCTCCATAAAAGATTCTAAATAGCAGAGGATTTTCTGGCTGCCTGGAGGCTCAGGAAAAGGCCTACGCAGCTTAGGTGTCTGTGTGCACATAGCATGGCAAAATCTCCTCTCTGTAGAGGGTACTAGCTCTCTAAGCTACATGCAGCCTCACACTTTAATAGCAGCAACTGCAGTCTTAGAACCAGGATATCAGTCTGGCTCAGGATCCCAGGTGTGACATCAACTTGGAGTGTGCCTTTGGGAAAGTCACTTTTTGGGTGGGACTTCATCTTCCTCACTTCTAAATAAGATATGCTCTATTCAACCTTTTATTACAGGAAATGGGGAAAGGTGCTATATTACATGCCCTTTTGAGATTCTGAGGAAAAACCCATAGACTCAAGAAAAATGCATCTTTTCGTACAATATCACTGAGAAACAGATTTCCTGAAGCCCATTCATCAATCCTGTATCTACCCCTAGAATTCAGGTACAGAATCTCTGGGATAGACTCCCATCTGGCAGTAAAATTCTATGACTCTAAGGGGAAATATGCAAAATTAAGCAATAAAATCAGCAGCAAAATCCTGGGAAGCCTGCAGAGCAATTCTATTTTTCAAAAGGTTTGGATTTCTGGGCAGGATAAGTAGCTTTAATTTGCATTTGATTTCCAAATGTACTTTATGGTACAAATTCTAAGTAATCTGATGAGTAGAAGTCTTCCCCCTGGCCACCTGTCCCTCTGAGTAGCCCACCTGTAATTCCCTGCAAGCCTCCTAGCGTCCCCTCCCTACCCTGAATACCATATCACATGGAAAACGTCCTCACCCTTAGGGAGTTTTACTTAGAGTGAGGAAGATAAAAAAAAAAAAAAAGAAACAATTAACGGGTGTGTGTATGCATGCGCATATCTGTGAGGTCAGTGATATTTTAAAAATCAAGAAAAATGAAGCAAGAGAAAGAGAGGGAAAGGAAGAGTTACCAAGCAGGCCTGCCCCATCTCTTCCATAAAACTCTCCAGATGTTTTTCACTCACCTCCCTTCATCTTTGTCGCCATTGCTACACCATGTTGGCTATGCTGATAGAGTTCCACTTTTTAATTTTATACATTTTACTTATTATTACCTCTTTTTCAAATATATTGAGGGTGACTTATAAAACAGAGAAAATTTTAAATACATTCTAAACATAGAAAAATAAACTTCAGACTATGGAAAGATGGAGAAGGGAGACATTTGAATCATAAGTGTTAATATCATAACTGTAATTCATTGCAGTCAAGAGTCAAAAGAAAATCTAACATGATTTTCTTTATAGGAAAAATAGAATCAGACACATTCCTCGTGGGACAGAATCACATTTTTAATTCTGCTGCTAAATTCTGAAAGTGATTTCTCATGTGAGCTCTTATGAAAATAACAGCATGGTATAATAAGCAATATTGTTGGAATATTAACAATTATATGCACACACATTTCCTGGATGTCTGTTGAGGGCCCAGCAAGCCACTGGTTCCTAGGGATATGAAGCAAAAACAAGACGTTCTAGACCTCAATTCCAGAACAGTAAGATAAGTGCAATGGGAAATGCAGAGAAGGAAAGTTGAGGACAGTCTTGCGGAGAATAGTACATTTCATTCAGTCATGTACACATTCAGTCAGCGAGTTATTACAGAACATGTCTTGTCTTCCCAGTGCCTGGACCAAGCAATGCTGAAGGCCCATAGGATGTTTCAGTGAACAAGATAAAAACATCCTCACCCTTGGGGAGCTTAACTTAAGAGTGAGGGAGTTAAAAAACGAAACAACACATGTGTGTATGCATGCGCATGTCTGTGAAGTCAGTGATGCTTTAAAAATCAAGAAAAATGAAGCAAGAGAAAGAGAGGGAAAGGAAGAGAAAAAACAGAGTTGCTAGTTTAACAATGATATTCAGCCAATTCCCATCAAAGAGGAATATTTGAGCAGAGGTCAGAATAAAAGGCAAAGCATATAAATATCTGAAGAATAAATGTTCCAGGAAAAGGGATCCAAAATCATAAAGGCCCTGTTATGGGCTGGGGCTTTTTCTTCTAAAATTTTATATGTTGAAGTGCTAAACACAAGTACCTTAGAATATGACTGTAGGAGGAAACAGGGCCTTTAAACAGGCGATTAAGTTAAATGAGGTCAGTAAGTCAGGCCCTAATCCAAGATGACTGGTGTCCTTGTAACAAGAGGAAATTAGGACACAGTCACACACAGAAGGAAGAACGTGTAAAGACACATGGAGAGCAGACATATCTGCATGCCAAGGAGAGGGGCCTCAGAGGAAACCAACCTTGTTGACATCTTGATCTGTATCTTCTGGCCTCCAGAACTAGGAAAGGATAAGCTGCAGTTGTTTACACCACGTAGCTTGTGGTATTTTGTTATGGTAGCCTACAGAAAATGAATATAGATTTAAATATAGAAGTTTGTTTGACATTTATGATAAGAGCCAGTTGCCACATCAGAGTAGTGGGTAGAAGGAGTGGAGGTCTTAGTGGAGGTCCTTGGAGGCTGTGAGGACACTGTGGCTATCCTGGCTCATAAATATTTTCCCCCAGTTCTGTTCATCTGTAGCTATAGGGGGACTCATCATCCATGCTGATAGAATCTCATCCTAAAAGCCTGCCTTCTCTCCATTGGCTGCCTGGCAGTTTTCTTCCACACTATGGAGAGATGTTGAATCCGGAGTCAGGTCAGGATTCATGTGCCAGAGGTTTAATGTTCCCTAGGGCAACCCTCCACCAATGAAGAAAGGACATGCGTGGATAAGTGCCCAGATTCATCAACCCTTGATGGCACAATTCTTAGCATGTTCTATGAGGTTCCTCAGAGTGCCAGGGAGTGGTGAAGTCCCAGTTCCCCACAATGATAAGCTGTTCATCAGGATAACCTTTCCTGGCTTTCTTTTCTTTGTTGTTGTTGCGTTTTGACAGAGTCCCATTCTGTCACCAGGCAGAAGTGCAGTGGCGCAATCTCAGTTCACTGTAACCTCTGCCTCCCAGGTTCAAGCAATTTCCCTGCCTCAGCCTCCCTAGTAGCTGGGACTACAGGTGCACACCACTATGCCAAGCTAATTTTTTATATTTTAGTAGAGATGGGGTTTCACCATGTAGGCCAGGATGGTCTTGATCTCCTGATCTCATGATCTGCCTGCCTCAGCCTTCCAAAGTGCTGGGATTACAGGCGTGAGTCACCAGGCCAGGCTCCTTTCCTGGCTTTCTTCCCTATCTCATTTGCATCCCAATATGCTATTTGAATGCAAGTCCTTGTTTCAGAGTCTGGCTCTGGGAATATCCCAAACTAAGATACTATTTTGGACTTTGTTCAAAAATTGTTGGTTTTGGAGAATTTAAACAAGAACTTAACATGACCTGATTTTTCATGATTTAAGAATGTTTTTGGCTACTCTTTGGAGAGATGAGCAGCTTTGGTTGGAACATAAACAATGCATTAGATTTTTAGGAATTTCAATTATAAGAATACAGCATGTTAAAAAAAAAAAAAAAAAAAAAAACAGATCAAAGTTGGGTACATCTGCAGGCAGATGAGAGCTAGCTCTAGTGAGTCTGCCTGAGAAAATCACATCTGAGTTTAGGTGACAATGTCATCTCCTCCTCTAAGAAATGCCTTCCCTTGTCTCTAGGAGGGCCATTTAGATCTGATATCTGGTACAAGATTCAGTCACCAAAAGTTAAAAGCAAGTAAACTAGCAGTTAGCCAAGAAAGCTGTTATTTATAATGTATAGTTCAAGAAACTGAGTCCCCATAAATAGAAGTAACTTACCCAAGGCCAATCACCACAAAGCCAGGCAAGTTTTGAGGAACTAAGCCATGACTTACCTTTCTTTCCATCTGGTCTAATACCTAACACAGGCACTTTACTGGGTGCTCCACAATATGGATTTATAAATAAGTGACTGAATGAGCAAGTTAAAAGCAACATTCATAGTTCACTCTCTATCTCTCGATGCCACACCAATGTCCACTAAAGTACCAAATATCTGTGTGCTACATTCTCTAATTCTTTTTTCTCTTATCCTGTATTGTAGCACTCGAACAATGACTATGTCTTATGGGTGGCTTCCTGAGCACAGCTTGGAAAGAGGCATAGAAGTGAATTAACATTTCATGAGAGCTGATTGGGGGTCTGGTATTATTCCCGTACTTTATATAGTTTCTTTGGTCCTCCACATTTTAGAGATAAGAAAACAGTGACCCAGAGATGTCAAGTAACTTGTACAATGACACAAAACACTTAGAATTGTAAACCAATGAGTCCAACCCCAAAGGTCAAACACAAAGGAAATAACAGACGCTGTGAAGAAAAAGTGCAGCTGAACATAGACTACAGTGTCTGTGTAAGACCAAAATAGTTTTCAAGAATCAAACAAAATAGAATAGGTGAGAAGGCAGGCCCATAGAGGACAGGGAACAGGACTGAGAGTGAGGCAACAAAAATTCCAGTCCAAATGTCACCAACTGGTGTATGATGTGGAAAAGTTACTTAAGTCTCTATGCCTTTGTTTCTTTATATATAATACGGAAACTTTAATACCTGCTTTAGCATAGAGTGAAGTTGCATTGATCTGCTTTGCTAATAATAAGGGATTATTTAAATAAGAAGATAAAGGCGAGCAAGATCATGTATTTCAATTTTGCCGTCTTCCCCAGCATACGCACACGTGTACCAGCACAGATGTATGGGGCTCCATTACAGAAAAAGTTATACACGGTTTTCAGCCATTGTGTTAAAGAACTTTTCCTTTCTGAAATTATTAATTTCACCCAGGAGTAGCTGTTTGGAAGGCCAGTTCATCTTCTTTTGATGTGGGCATCTCTCTTTGTCATCTACACACTGATTATTCTTATAGCTTAGACATAATTTGTGTATCACATTTGGGAAATGGCTTAGCCTTTCTTTTGTTTCCTCATCCATACAATGAGTATCTGCTTAGATATTCTGTAAGTGTTCTATGAGCTACAAATTCCATAGTTCTGTGTAAGGGAAAAAAAGGAGAGAAGTTTCCTTTGAATGACACTGCTATCCCCAGCCTAGTGTCTGGCATTAATCAGGATGATCAGACACAGTGGCTTCTATGGGCTAAAAGTCAGGTTCATTGTCAGTCTCCAGGCAATGGATTCCAACACTTGTTTGGAGGGGTTGCTCAGGGCCTTTGATATGATTGATGGAATTTCTGTTTCATGAAAGTCAGAAATAAACCGGAAACCAATTATAAACATTTTGAATGTGGTCTAGCCTAATCCCATCTTTTATCCTGCCAGTAACCTAAAATTGATAAGCAAAGGAGCTCTCAACCGCCCCAACATTGCAGGAAAACAGCACCAGAGTGAGAAAGAACACCCAGGATTCCTTTAACTCAATTGAATGTCTGACAAATAAGACACTAAATTCATCTCCCAGGATTTCAGTTTTTTCATTTGTAAAATGGGACCCTGATCCTGCCTAGCTACCACCTCACATAGCTGCCAGAAGAGTGATAATAATTGGCCCAGTTTACATTGTATTTTCCAACCTATGATACAAATGAAACAACCACTAACATGAATTGACTGCACCCGGGTCCATTAGGAGGAAGCTTTCCAAAGGTCCCTTTGGGCCCATGTTCAGTGGAAAATGACCTTAGTTAAATCAATGTGTAGGAGGGCTGGTAAGAAAGGGGAAGGATTGACAATTAAAATGTGCATCAGTCATTAGCACCTTAGTAAGAATAAGTTTCCAACCCTTCCCTAAGCAGGTTTGGAAAAGGGATATGTGAAGATGAGGTCATATTAGCCATAGAAAGCTCAAAGGAGGGGAGGCAAAAAGGAAAGTGGAGATAATATAGGGAACAGGACCCTCTTTCTCCAAGAAGCAGCCTAGAATCACAGCATTTTGGAGTTAGACTAAATCTCATCTGAGATGGCAGCTTCATTGTTGCAGAGTGTGCATTTAGTTCATAATGTAACCCCCGGAGCCTCAGCATCCTCATCTGTAAACAGGGCTGTACTGGGGGCTGTTGGAAAAATTTAAAAAGTCAATGCATGTGGAGGGCTGCCCAATGCTTGGCATGGAGAGATGCTGGTGCGTCATGACTCTAGGACTTCTTGCAGTGCTGCTTGGGGCTAACTGCACTGCAAGAAGTGGACTTGTTTCTACATTATGGGAAGATTGGAACCAGGAAAACACTTCAACACTGCATAATTCTGGCCCTGGGCTCAAGCATGCATCCTGGGCCCAGTTTTGCCCATAACTTGCTCAATGTGCTTTGGGTAATCCCAACCCTCTCTCTGAGGCTTCACTTTTCAATCTCTAAACACAAAAGCTGGATACTTCTCCCATTAAAATCCCTTTTACTTATAACTATCACATAAACTGTTGTGTGTATGTGTGCTAAGCATTGGCTTGTGAGAGCAAGCATTTACTTGGTGTTTACTGTGCCATGCCCCAGCACTTGACATGTTTAAGCTTTTTTAGTCCTCACTGCAGTCTATGAGACAGGCCCTTTTATCATCCCTGTTTCTCAGGAGAGGAAAAAGTAGGAAAGAATGATTAAACAACCATCTTGAGGTCAAGAAAATAAAGTTTTCCACATTAAAAACCAGGCAGTGTGGCTCCAGAGCTCAGACCCCCTTTTACACAAATACTCCTTTTGAAGTAAATGTTCATCTAGCCCCATTTTACAGATGGAAAAAACTGAGTCTCAGGCATTCTCCAGGAGCTTCAGACAAGTGGCAGACCCAAGACTCACAGCCAAGGCTTTCTGGTCCCAACACCTGCTCTCTTGAACACTGTAGGAGAAGATGTCCTTGCCAGGAATTCTGCTCCAGCTGGGATCCCACTGAGGTTTTCTCTGAATCCGGCATTTCATTTACTGGCTTAGTTCTGCCCTAACCAGGGCTCATGTTGTTCCATCGGGCTTCCTCCTCCACCCGACTTCTCAGCTAGCTGAGGGCGAGGGAGTCTGCAGGTGAATGAGCAGATGCCTTTATTTTAGATTTATGAGATTCCGGATCAAGTCCCCAAAGAAGCAGATTAATCACGAGAAGTTATTTTCCTTTTAATTAAAAAGTATTATCAACAGTGGCTCCAGCCCTGCTGATTCTCAGAGCAGACAATAAGGGTGAGCATAGCCAGTGAGCAATATTAATTTTCCCCAACTAATTTAAAGATAATATCCCTCACATGTGCCAGAGTCTCGTAAGTCTGTTTGTGCACCAGCCATCCTTTTCCCCTGGGGCTCTGTCGGGTTTCCTCTAACTTCTTGCTGACTATTGGAGGCATCCCTAAGGAATGAAACATGCAGAATATAAGGCAAGGGATGAGACTAGATACCAGCATCTGCGTTGGGAACAACAGTCACCTGGGAAGCCAAATGGACACACTTTGAGCTAAAACCTGAAAGAGCATGTATTTCACAGAGAAAAGCATGAGCTTCTGGGCTCAGTGCTGACATGATGTGACTTTGGGGTTACAGATTAACTTGTACCCTGCTCCCCCATTGGTATGTTGAAGCCCTTAATGTCCAGTACCTCAAAATGTGACTGCATTTGAAGACAGGGTATTTAAAGAGGTAATTAGCTTAAAACAGTCCATTAGTATGGACCTTGATCAAATATGACTCTTGACCTTGTGAGAAAAGGATATTAGGACATAGACACGTACAAACAGGGAACCGTGTGAAGACACAGGGAAAATGTGACCATCTGCAAGCTAAGGAGAGGGGCCTCAGAAGAAACCAACTATGCCGACACCTTGATTTCAAACTTCTGATCTCTATAACTATGAAGAAATACACTTCTATTGTCTAAGCCATTCAGTCTGTGGTACTTTTGTTATGGCAGCACTAACAAACTAATAAACTCAGTCAGACCTATCTCTGGGAAAGTCACATCTGCACAGTAGGAAGACTAATAAAATTGATCTCCAGGATCCGTTCTAGTCCTAGATTTCTTAGCTGGACTATCAGAGTGACATGAAGTTTGCCTGATTATCCTCTGACACCCTGCCAAGAATAACATAAAGATCTTTAAATACTTAGTAGACTTCAAAGCAGGACTACTTCAGTAAAAGGACAGCCCTTCCCTTCTGTTCTCCAGCAGGCTCAAAAATATATCCATCCTCAGGATCCATATCTAAGTGAAGCTTTCTTTGACTCCCCACTCCCCTTCCTTTCTGTCCCATGTTCATAAAGTATTCCTCCTCTGTACTCATAGCCCACTACATTTACCACACTATAATTACATTGCTTGCTTGGCACCTTTGATAGATGGATTGCATTAGTGACCACAAATAATTGTCCTTCTGTATCTCTGTACTTTGCAGCAAGATTCTGTAGCTTCTCCATCAAAACATAAAGTCTATTTCCCAAACTCTTAAATCTAGGCTGGTGTTATACCTTGCTTTGCCCAATAGAATGCAGCAGAAGTAACTTTTTCCCAATTCCAAGCCTATGCCTCAGCAGACATGCACAACTTCTCTTAGTCTCTTAGACTTCCATATCTGCTATTAAAACAAGCTAAGGCTGTCTTCCTAGTGAATAAGAGATCACATGGAGGACAGATCAGATTCTCCAACCAAGGTTATTCTAAACTTATCTTCAGGTAGTCTATCAAAACAAAGGAAAGAGCCTAGCCAGGATCAGCAAAACCACCTACCTTATGAAAGCTGGCCACTGACTCATAGGTGAGTATAATTGAAACCAGAAGAATGTACCAGCAAAGCCCAGCCTTAACTTCCAATGCACAGAAATATGAACCATAGGAACATTTGTTTTTAAGCCATCAAGTTTTGAAGTATTTTGTACACAGCACAAACTAATAAATCACTTTTCTTATCTCTTCTGCTAAAAAGTCAGCATCTCATAAGCAGATAGTGTAACTTGGTCGTTTGTGTAAAGTATGCATTAGAGTAGATATGTGAAGAAAATGTGTTGAAGAAATGAATTGTTTTCATATACTCATCTGTTACCACATGATTATGGGAGATTATAGTTTTTAAATTGGAAGCAATGGTGTTTCCCATTTCAAATATTTTTTTGTAATAAAACTTTGCCTCATTCCCATCAGAAGTTGCAGTTCATTCTCCAACCTCTCAGATGAGAAAGGTCTCTATAATGGCTTTGATTAACAAAATATAGCAGAAGTGACACTGTGAAAGTTCTAAGCACAGCCTTTAACTCACTTGGTGCTCTTGAAAGCCAGCAGCAGTAGAAGAAGAGCTACTGCTATGTAGATAAGCCTAAGTAACATGGAGAAAGCTTGGAGGAGAAATGACATGTGAAGGGAGGGGGGAGGCAAAAAGGACCACCAAGGCACAAAGCACAGAAGTAAACACGTCACGTGGAAGTGGATCCTCCATCCTTAACTCTCCTAGCTGGTGCTATGTAGACCAGAAACAAGTTGCTAAGTCTAGTCCTTACCAATAGATTGACCCACAAAACTGTGAGAAAAAAAATGTTGCTTTAAACTACTAAATTTTGTGATTATTATATGGCAAAAAAATAAATGAACATGGATAGCAATAATGTGCTGATTGGAAGTTCACTTAAATGTTCTCATTCTCGGTGTTCTCATATATATAATAGGGATGCATTCACTCACTCAGTAAAACTCCCTGGAGAGCTTGGAGGCAGCACAGTGAATAAGCCTCAGGTTCTGCCTTCAGGGAGTTTACATACTGTAGAAACAAGTCAAGAGCCAAAACTCAAAGATCAGGAATGTCAGTCCTTCTGTTGCACTAAGTACACACTAAGTACCCACCCCATGGTAGGGGTGGGAAGAGCATTGGATTCACTCCTGGAGCTGGTAGAAGAAGTGATAGGTAGAATAGAATCTAGACTGGGACCAATAATGCAAGGACTTACAAAAGGGAAGGAGAAAGAGTGAGGTCAGAAAGAGGATATTTAGAAGGAAGAACAAGCATGCTAAGAGTTCAGAGATAGGAAAAAGCATGAGGTCTTAGAGAAGAAAGACCCTACTGAATTGGGAATTGATGAATATATGAGTTATACATACCCATCTCAGGTTCATTATTGCAGATTTTTCTTACCTAATAGAACATAAAATGAACATACTGGACGTAGATTATGTGGTCATTCCTAACCATTAGGAAGGACATGACTTGAGTGTACCATGGAAAGAGGTTATTTTAATCACTACTGAGAGAGGGAAAAAAAACGGATTTCAGAAGAGAAAATGGTTTCACAATTCAGGAAATAATTAGGGGGGTGCAGCAGAGAATGTATAAGATGATTTAGAAATACAAACTTTTGTGTTTTTTTTTTTTTAAATAGAAAAATTAGGACTCAGAGTGCTACGAAGAATGAATCCCTTCTAAGTTGGAAACTGTAGCTCCCTGGAACAATTATCAAGGAGAATGAATGTTATTTCATGGTGTTTCAAGCTCTGTGAAAATTACACTAGCTTCTGGAGTATATCTATTTAATACAGGGACAGGGAATAGAACAGTTAAACAATCACTGAATTGGGGTAACAGGGTTACAGTGAAAAGTTCCAAGCACAAGAAGTATGATGCCCGACCCGAGGGGAAGAAAAATGTCCACACATGCTGTGGGCTTGTGTCCACAATGTCCACACCCTTACTTAGAGGCTTTGGGTCAGACAGTAAGATGAGTTTATCAGCCTGTCATTCAACAGAGCAATCCTGGAGAAGTTGCCTGGGCCTTTGCCTTGGATCAGCTATAAACCTCTCAGGAGGAGAAAATGTCAGGAAGGTAAACATTGCAAGTACATGACCTTAACAAAGTGAGAAATCAGTGTTACTTTTCTGGGCATGGGGGTGTCCTGTCTGCAAACTCCCTTCTAGACCACATTCTGGATTCTAGGAACCTAAAATTTCATTCCCAGTTGGCCCTAAGCCTGCTTCCAGAGTCTGCACAGGCCTCTTGCTTAGGTCTGTCCTAATAAAAATTAATCAGGAATGAACTCAAAGTGCTTCACACACAGTTATGTGTTAACCTCAGATCCTCTGCAATTGTATCATATTCAGATATAAGTCAATGCCTAAGAAAAAGAAAATGCAGAGAATTTCCCCTGACTTCCACATACCCCAACTATCTGGCCTGGTGTCAGAGTAATTGTGTAGGTGTTGTGCTCTTAAGTGTTAAGTGAGAGGAGCTGCTTAATGCAGAAGACACATGCATAGAACCACTAAAGCCTGTCAAAATGAAGAAACAAAGAGCAATATGCAAGTATATTTTTCATGAATATGTGAAGAGTAAGGACAAGAGCAAATATTTGCAAAGTGCGTTGTGCACAGAGACACACGGGAAACAAACTAACTTACCCTGCACAAAGGAGCAACGGTTATGTCACCTTCCAAATGTTCAGGTCACCCTCTGAGGATTAAATCAGGGAAACTGCAATGGATGAGGCCATCTCTAAAAGTAACCAGGTATTAACAGACAAGTTTCCCAGGAGATTCTGGAAGTCTTAAATAGAGATTTGGAGAAACATGACTGGAATGTGATTATCCCTTTAAAATTTGAGCTTCACAAAGTGAAAAAAAAAAAAAACTTTTTTGAATTGCAAATAGCCAACAGAGAAATGATATTTAGCACAAAAGCAGGAAGTAGATGGGAGGGAGAATTCACGCTGATAAAGTACCTATCATGTTCTGGGCGTTTAGCATAATCACTCAATCATTCAGTGAGGTGAGTGATTCCCATTTTATAGGAGTTAGAAGCTTAAAAACTTAAGTCACTAGGCTAATACCACAAACCTCCTCATTAGTAGAATTAGGATTTTAATCCGATGACACAAAATAAGAGTTAGACAGAGATGTCTTGTCTGGGAAGAAAAACACCTGGATAAAGCATTTGACGATTAGGTACTCATGACTGGCATCATCTGTCTCTCATTTTTGAGGTTTTATTATCATTCACCAAATAACAACCTGAATATCATTTGGATTCCCATGTAGACTAGCCAGTAGGGAAAGAACTGGCTGCTCAGTGAAACCACGTATAGCAGACATACTTGAAGGTGACCTCCAAGTCATGCCCTTGTCTGTCTTCTCCCCTTGGATGTGAGTGGAACCTATAACTTACTTATCATCAGTGGACTACAGCAAAAATAATGGTTGTCATTTCTGTGGTTAAATTTGTTACATAAGACTGCCTCAGCAGACTAGAGTTACAAAGCTTCCTCTAACAGCTGCTAGACAAAGTTTAGCCTAAAGCTGCCTCCTTACATATTTTAAGTTCAGCCTACATGTTTCTTTGTACACAGTAAACTATAACCTAAATGGAGATGTAAACAGAGTATAACCTGCTCTGGTGTCAATCACCAAGTTTTGGCCAATCAAAAGAAGTCAACTGTTCAAAACATGTTCGAATATGTTAAACACAGAGCTATAATCAATTCAGATGTTTCTTAACCTCACTTTCATTTTCTCTACACAACTTTTTTTCCTGTCTATAAATATCCTTCTACCATGTGGCTGCATTGATGTCTATCTGTGCCTACTCTGGCTCAAGAGGCCACCTGACTCACAAATCATTCTTTGCTCAATTAAATTCTGTTAAATTTAATTTGATGCAGTTTTTTTTTCATGGTCTTGACCAATATACTTGATGCACATCAATGCAAAAACCCTCAACATGATATTGGCAAACTGAATCCAACAGCCTATCAAAAAGCTTATCCACCACAATCAAGTAAACTTCATCCTTGGGGTGCAAGGTTGGTATAATAGGCACGAATCAATAAATGTGACTCATCAAATGAACAAAACAGAAGACAGAAACCTCATTATTATCTCAATAGGTGCAGAAAAGGCCTTTGATAAAATTCAACATCCCTTTGTGTTAAAAAAAACTCTCAGTAAACTAGGTATTGAAGGAACATACCTCAAAATAACAAGAGCTGTCTATGACAAAGCCACAGCCAACATCAGAGTAAATGGGCAAAAGCTGGAAGCACTTCCCTTGAAAACGGGCACAACACAAATATGCCTTCTCTCACCCCTCCTATTCAACAAAATCAGGCAAAAGAAAGAAAGAAAGTGCATCCATATAAGAAGGCAGAAAGTCAAACTATCCCTGTTTTCAGATGACATGATCTTTTATCTAGAAAAACCCATAGGTCTCCGCCCAAAGGCTTCTTAAACTGATAAACAACTTCAGCAAAGTCTCAAGATATAATATCAATGTTCAAAAATCACTAGCATTCCTATACACCAACAAAAGCCAAGCCAAGAGCAAAATCATGCACAAACTCAAATTCACAATTGCCATAAAAAAAAACAAAATATGTAGGAATACAGCTAACCAGGGAGGCGAAAGATCTCTACAAAAAAACTACAAACCACTGCTCAAATAAATCAGAGATGATATAAAAAAATGAAAAAAACATTCCATGCTCATGGATAGGAAGAACCAATACTGTTAAAATGGCTATACTGTGCAAAGCAATTTATAGGTTCAATGTGATTCTTATTAAAATACCATTGATATTGTTCACAGAACTAGAAAAAAAAACTTTTTAAAATTCAGATGGAACCAGAAAAGAGCTGAAGAGCCAAGGCAATCTTAAGGAAAAAGAGCAAAGCTGGAGGCATCACCCTACCTGACTTCAAGCTACAGGGCTATAGTAACCAAAACAGCATGGTACTAGCACAAAACAGGCATGGAGACCAATGAAACAGAAAAGAGAACCCAGAAATAAGACTGCACACCTACAACTATCTGGTCTTTGACAAACCTGACAAAACAAGAAATGGAGAAAGGATTTCCTATTCAATAAATGGTACTGGGATAACTGGCTAGCCATATGCAGAAGATTAAAACTGGACCCCCTCCATAGACCATATACAAAAATTAACTCAAGATGGATTAAAGATTTAAATGTAAAATGCAAAACTATAAAAACCCTGGAAGACAGACTAATATCATTCAGGACATAGGCACAGGCAAAGACATTATGACAAAGATGCTAAAAGCAATTGCAACAAAAGCAAATATTGACAAATGGGATCTAATTAAACTAAAGAGCTTCCGCACAGCAAAAGAAACCATCGAAGAGTAAACAGACAACCTGCAAAATGGGGGAGAAAATGTTTAAAAATATGCATCTAACAATGGTCTAATATTCAGCATCTATGAGGAATTTAAAAAAATTTACAAGGAAAAAAATCACATTGAAAAGTGGGCAAAGGACATGAACAGACTCTTCTCATAAGAACACATACACATGGCCAAAAATCATATGAAAAAATGCTAGGTGTTACTGATGATTAGAGAAATGCAAATCAAAACCACAATGAGATACCATCTAACACCAGTCACAATGGCTATGACTAAAAGCCAAAAATAACAGACGCTGGCAAAGTTGTGGAGAAAAGAGCATACTTACATGCTGTTGGTGGTAGTGTAAATTAGTCCAGCCATTGTGAAAAACAGTGTGGCAATTCTTCAAGGACTTAAAGACAGAAATAGCATTCTGCCCAACAATCATATTACTGACTATATACCCAAAGGAATATAAATCATTCTGTTATAAAGACACATGCACATGAAGGTTCATTGCAGCAGTATCCGCAATAGTAAACACGTGGAATCAACCTAAACACCAGTCAAGAATAGACTGGATAAAGAAAATATGGTACATATACACCATGGAATACTATGTACCCATAAAAAAGAACAAGACAATGTCCTTTGCAGAAACTTGGAGGGAGCTAGAGGGCATTATCTTTAGTAAACTAACACAGAAACAGAAAACCAAATTCTGCATGTTCTCGTAAGCGGGAGCTAAATGATGAGAAAATATAGACATATAAGGGGGATCAACACACACTACAGCTTTTCAAAGGGTGGAGGGTGTGAGAGGAGGAAGAGGATCAGAAAAAATAAATAATGGGTACTAGGCTTAATACCTGGGTGATAAAATAATCTGTATAACAAACTCCAGTGACACAAGTTTACCTATATAACAAACCTGCACTTGTAACACTGAACTTAAAAGTTAAATAAACAAACAAACAAACAAACAAAAACATGGCCATGAAGAAGCAAACGGCCATTTAGTGAACTGCCTGTGGAGAGAGCCATATGGCAGTGAAGGAAATTAAAATATTTTCTGCTGGGCACAGTGGCTCAGGCCGGTAATCCCAACACTTTGGGAGGCTGAGGAGGTCAGGTCACCTGAGGTTGGGAGATGGAGAGCAGCTTGACCAACAATAGAGATGAGAAACCCCATCTCTATTAAAAACACAAAAAATTATCTGGGCTTCATGGTACATGCCTGTAATTCCAGCTACTCAGGTGGCTGAGGCAAGAGAATCACTTGAACTGGAAAGGCAGAAGTTGCAGTGAGCCGAGATCATGCCATTGCACTCCAGCCTTGGCAACAAGAGTGAAACTCCATCTCAAAATAAATATTTTCCCAAAAACTATATTTCTTTGGCATATTTTGAAACAGCTGCTACTTGGCTAGCAAACAGAAGTGTCATTGCAAAGCCATGCCTCCTCCCCTTTCTCAATCTGAGAGAGATTGAGAGTTTGACACTTTTAAAAGTCTGAAAAGAAACGGTTATCTTCTATTCTGAGAGAGACTTCATCCACATAACAAGGCCACCTTTGCAAGGCAAGCTTCTTCCCTTTGCTCTCTCTCTTAACCTGTCTTGCCACTAAACCTGGTTTACCTAGTTAATCTATTTCTGGCCATGCTCTGAGTCTGAATTCTTTACTGTGGCCTCAAGATGATATATACATGTTTCTGTAATTCATTGGGAAGTTGGGTCTTCATTCTGAAGCCTCCCATGTATATGCATCAAATAAATTTATATGCCTTTTCTCCTGATAATCAATCTGCCTATGACTCCCACAGCTGGGAACTGTGGGCAACTCATAGGAAGAATCTGGGGCCTTTAATCAGACAGCCTCAAGGAAATTAACTCACCAACAACCTCAGTGAGCTTGGAAGTAGATGCTTCCCCAGTCAAGCATCCAAATGGAAAGCCAGACTGCATTGACATCTTGATTGCAGGCTAATGAGACCATTGGGCAGGCCCAGTTCAACCATGCCTGGACTCCTGATCCACAAAAACTGAGATAATATATATGCGTTGTTTTAAGCTGCTAAGTTTGGGGTAATTTATTATGCAGTACTATAAAACAAATATAGCTCTACTAGTCACAGCAAAGAGAAGGAGGGATATGGTCTCTGTATACTCATAGCAATTGATTAGTGTAGTGTGTGTGTATGTGTTGACAGCTTTGCACACAGTCACAGACTAAATCATGGCCTAGTACTTAGAGTAGCTGAGAGAATCAGGGAATGTCTGTCAAGGAAAACGTAAGATCAATGAAGGGAAGCACTTGACATTCATGATTCTAAGATGCTTCCACTCTGATACTGTATGCATTTTAGAGCAATGCTTAAGACCTGACTTCTCGAGTCAGAAGATCTGGTTGAATTCTTATTCTCCTGTGTAACTTTAGGATAATTGCTTAAATTCTATGTCTCAGGTTTCTGGTCTATAAAATGAGAATAATCGTAGTACCCAACTCATCAAGTTGGCATGTGCATTACATGAGCTAATATAAGTTAAGTGCTTAGAAGCAGGCCTGGTACAAAATGAACCCTAAATGAACATTGCTATTGTAAAGCCATAGCTAAAAATTAAAGTGTTGCTTATGCATCCTGGAATTCTCAGATTCAGCCTCTATGTCACTGTACTTATAAAAAGACTCATGAAGAGGCCAACAAGTTTCACCATCATGGATGAAAACCTGTGTCCTTTGACTAGGCACAAACCACACATTTATTACCATTGAGATCTGTTTTCTAACTGTCTACTGTGTGCTCACTAAGAGCAAATAAAAAACAAAAGTAACATAAGCGTAAAACAACTCTGTCTCCTGTGCATAATGAATGGTAATAAATCATGAATAAATCGTTCATCAGAAGAAAAGCAAGAGAGTGGTCACGCATTTCAGCAAATCAATCACCCACAATGTTGCTGGAAACTGAAATGAGAAACATCTGCAGGGAATCTAGCAAGCCTACCAAGATAAAGAAGTCAGACACAACATGATTCTGAATTAAAGTCTCCTTGATTTTAGGGTAAAGTTCACCTTCTGGCTGACAACTTCAACCTTACAAGTGACTGTATAACTTGATCTTGTCTTACTAAAATCAGAGCACAAATAATCTATTTCCTGGAAAGTAGGAGGAATTTATTCGTATGAAAAAGCAAACTTCCTTGTCATCAGCTAGGAAATAATATTTCCAAATCCATTTGGACTAGAGAGATACTCCTGACATATTTTAGATATAATTTGAGGGTCAATTTAATTCTGTCAAACTAAACACTATTTTAAGGATGAAATCTCTTGTTCTAATGGAAAGAATTACCTATCAAAGAAATCATAAAATTCTAAACCTGAAACAAACCTTAAGAAATTGATGAGTTAAGCATAAGTGCAAGAAGATTAAGTGGTTTTTTTTTTTTGTTTTGTTTTGTTTTCCCAAGATCACAAAGCAAATGTGTGTCAAAGTTGAGAATAGGGTCCAAGTCTCTAGCTTCCCAGCCCTGGCTGGGAAGGGAAAAAAAAAAATATATATATATATATATATATATATATATATATATATATATATATATATTAGGAAAAAAATATATTTCCTATGTTCCTGGATATAGGAAAAGGACATTCCATAAACAGTAAGGAAAATGAAGCTCAGAGGAGGTAAGCAAGTTGCCCAACATCAAACTGTAAATAAAGGGAAGATTTAAAACTTGTTGTTAACTCTTTTTAACCCTAATATTCTTGCTCTTAGTCTATTCGATACTCTTATCACCAATGCGAGAGTAAACATGATGGCTTATAGCATGCATTCAACATACAGTACCTAATATTAAAGTTATTATTAAATTGAGGAAGTAGAAACATTGTATTGATTTTGTTATATTTTTAGTACCTTAGAATCAGTCTTGATATTAGCCAATTTCCTGAAAAAAAATTAAAATATAGTGATATTACAGAATCTATGCTTCATATTACACACTATACAAAGTGCCTCATTTATTGCAAGTTTGTCAAATTTTCTAGAAAAGATTAGAGTTGAGGCCAACTCAAGAATGCACTGCTCAAACTCACTAATCCAGAGGATTATCCTCCAGACGAGGCTCCCTGCCTCATCTCCTATTAAGTCTGCCTTCACTTGTGAGACAAGGTTTCACTTAGCTTTTCCCAGAATTATCCTCAGATGGTGACTGAGAAAAGTCGTGGTATTATAAGGACCTCACCATTTCTACAAATATGGGACTTCTTTGCATCTTTACATCTTTCCCCTGGAACTCCCTGTTGGGCTGACATAGTCCTTGTCTGTCATCTGTCTTCCCTTGTCCAGTCCTGTTTCCTCCCCTTTTGCTATTATAGGTGTTACTTCCAAATAAACTTTTTTGTACACTGAACCCCATTTATTTTGGTGCTTGCTTTTCAGAGAACCCATCTTGCAATAGTTGGACCAGGAGAGGTCTAAGAAAGTAGGTGATGGAATAAGTTTTTGTCCCTGACCACTTACTGCCCAGCTGATAAATGCTCCAACCCATGTGTAAGGGTATGGTGGTGTAAGGGTACAAGGTAGTGACCCATTACTAAATATTTCACAGTGAGCTGGAGGGGCTTGCCAATAGAGGTGGATGCATTGGTCTGTACAAACATTCAGGTGTATAACATATATTTGTGAAATGATGGATAAAAGAAAAATAAAATCGATGAATGTTACTAGGTTGCATTGCTACCATAGAGAAAAATAATTAAAAGCTAAGGGCAATTAACAAAAATTGGAAACTATGTATGTGAGTCAGTGACATCACTTTGGTAGCTTATCAAGAAGTCCTCATCTCATGGAATGGATATAAAGAAAAGCCTAAAGAGCAAGCCCAGGTCTGAATAGTCAAAATGGCTCATTGTCAATGAGTACTGGATGCTCTGCCTGGGAAGATGTGATATGCAAAGTCAGGGCCTTAGCTGGGAAACTGGAACACTGCCACATGTGATAAGGACATCATTGTAGATGTCCCCAAAGACTCTGACTCTTCACACCTCTCTGAACTGTCTGAGTCTAAATAAGTGCCCAATCACTTCTCTTTAAAGCTAGCACTCTGCTCTAGAAGTAAGACATATAGAGGTCTCTCCCCCACAAGATAAGATATTCCCCTTTCAGTAGCTGCTTCATATCCTCTTCTGGACATCGAGTCCATAAGTAGGACCAGATAAGGAAGAAAAAGAACTATATCCAAAAGTAGCTGCAAAGCCCAGCCTTCATGAACCAGCAAAGGCTGGAGAAACATATATGAAACTGTATTTCAAGGATGCTTGATTAAGGGTCAATGGAAAATAGGACAGAATGGGATTGAGTTTACATGACTGGAACACATTCTCAGCACTCTGGTAAGAACCCCAAGAGATGACACAAAATTACTTTTGGGGTAGCTCTTAGAAGCCTAAAGAAAGCAATAACTCAAACTGAGTGAGTTTGAAATACCTGAATTTTCAGAAGAAAGGATTCAAAAATATCAGGAAGTGGATATACTAAAATAGATACATTGCAGGGGAACAGAACATCTTTCAGAGGATTATATTCTGAGATAGGTACTAAAAGTTGCTGATAACAAGAGTTTGATGGGGCCCAAAATAGAGGTCAGGTAGCATCACTTAATAGCCGGAAGCCAGGGGTCATACTTAAAAAAACCAATAAGGTTGGAATGTCCCAGAACCCATAGACAGTTATGGAGATAGTAAATAAAATAGTGTTCCTAAGGGCAAAATCTGTGGTCAACCTACAAGAGCAATGTTTAATATATGTAACCATAGAAGTGCAAGAATGGATGATTAGGAGCCTGTAGGAGGTGTCTTAATAAAATGTCACGATCCCTTACTTGATTTCCAGTCCTTAGTCAGTTTCCAGACACAGAACCAATTGACTGAAAGGAAAGGCTGATCCCTAGGAGAAAGGAGCCTGCAAAACTGCAAGTGTGTACTGGAAAAATTTCACCAGGTCCTTCCCCCAAGGAACTTACGGCCTTTCATTCAAGTGGTAATATACTAGGGAAATAGAAACACCCAGATGTCTCAAGGACTGAGTTGACATTGAGACCAGAGATCCAAAGCATCATCCCAGCCCAGCTGTTAGAGTACAAACATACAGAATTCAGCAAATAAATGAAATCTTTTTTTTTTTTTTTTTTTTGAGATGGTGTCTTACTCTGTTGCCCAGGCTAGAGTGCAATGGTATGGTCTCAGCTCACTGCAACCTCCACCTCCTGGGTTCAAGTGATTCTCCTGCCTCAGCCCCCTGACTAGCGGGGATTACAGGCACACACCACCACGTCCTGCTAATTTTTGTATTTTTTAATAGAGATGGGATTTCACCACATTGGCCTCACTGGTCTCAAACTCCTGACCTTGTGATCCACCCGCCTTGTGTAATCCCACCAAAGTACTGGGATTACAGGCATAAGCCACCACACCCAGCCAAAATAAATGAAATATTTAACAAAGTTCAGTTTACACTGGGTGTGCTGCATTTGTGAACCTAGCTGGAGACCATTTTTCTAGTGCCCATGTGAATAACTGTGACTCATATACTTAGGTCCTTGCACTGTACAGTAAGAGCTATCATTGTGAGGAAAGCTGAGTAGAAGCTTCAGACACTGTCTTCTACCCTAGCAAAGATGGTCAATGAATTACATACATCTCAGAATGGCAGAAATGAGTCAATGTTTTAAAGATCTAAGGGATACAGCTGGTGATCTCTTTTTTATCTCCATTTAATTCAACAGCCTGACACCTGCAGAAATGAGATTAATCACTAAGAATAACTACAGACTATGGCAAACTTAACCAGGGAGTAGCTCTAATTACAACAGCAAGAAGTGGTAGAGCAGTTTAATTTAGCTTCAGGTCTTTGGTGTATTGCCAGTGACTTGGGACATTTTTTTTCTATTTCTTACAGGAAAAAAAAATGAGAAACCATTTGAAATATGATACTTGGTGGTCCTCTTTGGTTCAGAGGAGACACCTTCCACACCTACGACAACACTATAACCTATACACTGGATGCTGTGGAAGAATGCCATCTTAGAGCAGAGCATAGATCAAGAAAGGATGTTTCATCAGGTTCAAGCTGCCATGCAAACAGCCCTGCCAATTGGGCCATACAGCCTGGTAGATCCTATGATGGTGGAGATCCAGTGCTGGAAGATGTGCAATGTGATGTTTATAGCAAGCACCAGTGAGAAAATCACAATAAAGACCCCTGAGTTCCCATGCAAGTCATACCACCCATAGGAAAGGATTGCACATAATTTTTATAAATAGTTCCTAGTGTGCTGCTGGGTGTTGATAGAAATAAAACTCTTGACCATGAGGCTCAAAGTGACTTTAAATCTTGAAGTGAACATGAGTTATGATTTATTGGCCATGAAAAGTCATGGGGTTTGGAGGGCTCAGCAGCAGTTCATCATGAGATAAAAATGGCACATCCAGAACAAAGCGTAAGTGATAATGAGAGCATAATCAAGCTGTATGTGCAAGTAGCCCAGACCCCCATGCAACTCATCATCTTGGCATCAGTGCCCCTCCCCTTTCACACATCCAAAGCCATATAAGGGAGAAGGAGAAAGTCTTGTAGGAGCAGCTGAAGACATATGAAAATTGGCTGAGCTTGGTTTACAGATGGGCTATCCCGGAATACAGAGTCAGGCCTAAAATGGAATATGGCAGCATTACGTCTTCACTCAGGAATGTCTTTGAGAAACAATAGTGAAGGAAGTTCTTCCCATTCAGTGGAGCTTGTAGACCAAAACTGGTTATCTACTTTGTGTGCAAGAAGAATTTTCCAGAGTCAGAAAATGACTTAGTTACCTTGTCAGGGACCAAATACGAAAACAATTAGAGGGTTGGGTACCATAAATTATGAAATAGAGGTCTGTGAATGACAAATGGGAATGTATCCATCATAGAAGAATCCCTGAGTGACCACGTAGACAAAATGATGTATCGTCATTAGCAGCCTTTGTCAGTGGCCATCTCAGTACTGGCGTGATGACTTGACCACACAAACCAAGAAGACGAAGTGGCAGAGACAGAGGCTATGCATGAATCCAGAAACAAGAACTCCCTTCCACATTTCAAAACTGATTTAGCTACTGCTACCTATGACTGACTTGACAACAGCAGAGACCAAGAGTGAGTCCCTGGAACAGCACTATTCTTTGAAGTGAGTATGTGGCAGTCATTCAATGACACTGTGGCCTTTCCATTCAAAAAGGACCATTAATTTATCCTACAGGAACAGATACCTGTTCAAGGTGTAGAATTTTTCTGCCTGCAGAGACTCAGCCCATATCAATATTCATGGGCTCACAGAGTGCCTGATTCACAGACACAGAAACCCACACATGTGGCATCTATCCAGAAAATTCACTATATCTTTTTACAGAGAAAAGGGCCTGGGAGAGGGTCCAGGACCATGGGATCTACTGGTTATATTATCTGGAAGTTGATGGCCTTATAGAGAGCTGTAATAGTGTGCTAAAGGCACAGCCAATGAGTCAGCTCAGAGACAACACCCTGTGAGGACAAAAGGGCACTCCCCTGTTTTTAGTACACACATTGAATCTGAGACTTTTCATGTGGCTCTGTGTCCCCATAGGAAAAAATACATAGTTACAGAATAAACAAGGAGTGGAAGCAGGAGTAGTCCCACTTATGATAATCCCAATGATCCACTGGGAGAATCTATGCTTTCTTGACTTACATCTTTGGGATCCACAAGACTAGGGGTCCTCTTCCCCAAAGAAATGCGAGAATCCCAGTGAACTCCAAGCTACAACTGTCACTGCCACACTTTGTGTTCCTTGTGCTGTGGGTCGTCAGACAAAAAGTTGTCACCATCTTGTCACATGCAAGTGACTGATCAGCAGGAGGAGGTAGGGCTGCTGCTACACATTAGGGTCAGAGAGGGACAATTGCCCATCTTGGATGGTCTACTTGGGATCCCAAGTAGGAAATGGTTTTCCAGATCTGAGATCTTTACTCAGAAACCAGGGTTTGAGTCAGACACAGATAAGCCACAGAACAGAAGAGGTAAATACTGAGCGTGAGAGAAATTTAGAATGATAGTGAAAGAGAGAGATAGATGATGGATATCATTCGTGGACTCACAAACATCTGCAGCACAAGGGTCTGCAGTTCATCCCACTAACCTTGGAAAGAGAGGTTTATCCTCAAAAGGAGAGGACAATCAGACCCCTTTAAATGTTAGGCTCCATACATGGCACAAGAAGTGTGAATGATGCAAGGGGTGGATTCTGGCAGACACAGAAGTGGGCCCACCAGGTCCCCTTTCAAGAATGAATGTGATGCTCAGATACTCCCAGCCATTAGCTCTTCAACAGCCTCCTCTGCTGAGGTCACACTCTTGTTGGGGTCAGCTAATACATTGCTAGCTGATTAGCTACTAAGTTGTTAGCTAATAAACTAACAACTGAGCAGGACAGTGGTACTAGGGCCTGTCCATGTACATCAAATGCAGAGTTCCTCTGACAAGCAATCTACTGAGTTCTCCTTTGGGCTGGTAGAAGCTTTGCCGGGTCTGTGTTAACCTGACAGCTTTTCCTGCCCAACTTGCCTTCCTCCCCTTCTTGCACAGCAAAAGCCTTTTGCACTCCTAACTCCATCTCAGGGCCTACTTATCAGGGGACCCAATTTAAGACTCCTAACTACTTACCAAAAAAGAGTTGAGACTTCCCTTTCAACCATATTTGCAAGTCTATCACCAGTATAAATTCTGCCTCTGTCCTCCATGAACCCATTTCACTCGTGTCTAAATGTGCATTCATTCCTGAGCGTAACCTATCTTCTCTCATGTGCTTTAAGTTCTTGGGAAGGTTAGAAATGATCCTTATTACTCAGAGTTTGTGCAGAGAGTCAAAATTTCCACATTTATATAAGTCACATTTATAAACATACACGTTTGATCTATAGGAAGTATTTATATTCTCATATATTTGAGAATCCTGTAGAAATAGAACATTTAATCAATAATTTCTATTATAAAATGATCTAAATAAAGTGAGTGATGGCTTCATTTCAAATAGACAAATATTTCATAAAAACTTGGTATGTGTTAGGCTCTAGGCTGGTCAATGGAAAGACTGTGATAATAAGACAGAGTCTATAACTGAAATACCTCTCAAGCCAGGATAAAGAAGCATGCTAATAGGCCATTTCCATATACTAAGCAGCTCATTTTTTGTTTGGAATTATTAGGGTGTGTAGAGATTCCAATTTATTTTCACTCACACCTTTTTCTGGGCTTATACTCCCATTATGCCTGAACAAATGTAAGAGGTAGAAAAATCTGAGCGCTGAGTTTGAGTTAAAAACTTTGATGTCAGGCAACAACTCTTAGAGAATAAATAGAAAATCTATTACTATTCTATTCCAGTGGAATTTCCAGGAAAGATTCACAAATACAAACATTTCTTTAACTTCCGAGGAAATTTTACATTATGCAGGGAAACGTTTTAAAAGAAAGTGATGTCACCATTTTCTTTTAAAGGATACTTCACAATTTTAACATAAAAACGATTATCTTTCCCAATGCCTGGGCTGAATTAGACCTGAAGAAAACATTGGGGGCAGCTAACATTGCAAAGAAGGGATGTTATCAGATTATAATTTATTATGTTTCCTTATAAGCCAAATGTAAAGTCGATTATAACAGAAAGGCTTAGTTTTAGATTAGCTCTTACTGCAGAATTTATGAATACCATTTTAATCGCTCTAATAGAAAAGTAAATTATTTTCCAATAGCCATGTGGTCCATGAGCAGGCACAGCCCTCTAAACCAATCTGCTGGTAGGTTTTAGAGACTCCAAGAAGAATTACTCCAAGTCTAATCTGTGCCCACTCTCCTTGAATCTAGTAGCATCTCAGTAAAGACCAAGAGATAAATAAAATCTCTCTGACCTTCTCAAAATTAAAGATGTGAAAACATACAAAGCTGAGTAACTGTTTAAATGAAGAAGGTAAAATGGTGGCTGTATTAGTCTGTTTTTACTGCTAAAATAACTCTCTGAGACAGGGTCATTTATAAAGACAAGGGGCTTAATTGACTCACAGTTCCACATCAGTGGGGAGGCACTGGGAATCTTAAAATCATGGTGGAAAGCAAAGGGGAAGCAAGCACATCTTACCATGGTGGCAGGAAAGAGAGAGTGCAAGGATGAATGAAGCATTATATTTTTAAACAACCAGATCTTGTGAGAATTCCATCACAAGACAATGCTAGGAGGATGGTGCTGAGCCATTAGAAACTGCCCCCATGATCCAATCACCTCCCACCAGAACCCTCCTTCAACATGTGGGGATTACAATTTGACATGAAATTTGGGTGGGAACACAGAGCCAAACCATATCAGCAACCAAAAGAAATGACAAAGACATTCTTATAATGTGAGCACCTACCATGTAACAGCACTATTATAAGTATTTTTACATTGTGGAACTAAAGAAAGCCCATCCAAATAAAAACAGACAAAGGCTATTTATTCAGTTTCTGGCAGCAGGACAGTTAACCACTGTCACTTGCATTTTTTGGCAGAGATTCAAAGGCAAACAGAGGCATTGGAAAGCTTTACAGTGAAAAGAAGAGAAGTCTTCAGGTATGCACTGATTAGAGGCAGTTGGCCAGGAGAAGCCATAGTGGGACTAACCAGGAGCAGCGTAACCTGTACGAGTGGTCAGTGGGGTACATATTTGGCTTTCTCCTGTTTGTAGAAACTTGGAAATTTGGATATAAATTAATAAAGCTGTCATTTATTAATCAAGCCCAGGCCATTTAGAATTCATTGTTAGAGAAGTTGTTGTTTGACTTCCTAGACTGCCAATATTTCTAGTGATCTGGTTTCCTAGAAGTGTCACTTACAGCAGCCTGTCTTCCATGGCTGGTTACTACAGATATGGGTTGGATTCCTGGGCTAGTTACTGATGATATGGGTTGTACTCTTTGGCTGGCTACTGTAGATATGGGCTGAACTCCTGAGCTGGTTACTATAGATATGGGTTGGATTCCTGGGCTAGTTACTGTAGATATGGGTGGGACTCCTGGGCTGATTACTGTAGATATGGGTTGGATTTCTAGGCTGGCTACTGTAGAGATGGGCTGGACTCCTAAGCTGGTTACTGTAGATATAGGTTGGATACCTGAGCTGGATACTGTAGATTCCTGGGCTAATACTGTAGATATGTGTTGAACTCCTGGGCTGGTTACTGTAGATACGGATTGGACTCCTGGTCTGGTTGCTGTAGATACTGGGTTGGATTCCTGGGCTGGTTACTGTAGGTATGAATTAGATTTGTAGACTGGTTACTATAGATACGGGCTGCATTGCTGGGCTGGTTACTGTAGATGTGGGCTTAATTCCTGGGTATGTTACTATATATATGGCTGGATTCCTGGGCTAGGTGCTACGGGTTCAGGATTTTATTTCATGTGATCTGGCCACTCTGTCTGCTTGTATATTCAGCTTCTCTATATAGATCGGCTCATTTTATTCTTAACTCCACTCTGTGAATTAAGGATTATCTTCCCATTTCATTACAAAGTAAACTGAACCTCAGAAGCTGACAGAACCATGTTTTAATAACTCAGCTCTCCATTTCTGATTCACAAATTTAATTCAGGTTTTTCACCATATTACTCTGTATAGACATGGAGACCTTAGGCTGATCCACTGTTTTAAATCTTGGATGATCAAGAAACACATGCTTTCTTACTGAATGAGAGTGCTTAGGGAAATGTTCCCACAAGAAACCCTCAGAGCCAGTATACCATATCCTAACTCAGGTGTCCCCAAATTATGGCCCATGGGCAGCATGCAGTCCCCTGAGGCTATTTATCTGGCCCCCCACCGTACTTCAGGAAGGGGCACCTCTTTCATTGGTGGTCAGTGAGAGGAGCACAGTATGTGGCGGCCCTCCAACGGTCTGAGGGACAGTGAACTGGCCCCCTGTGTAAAAAGTTTGGGGAAGCCTGTTAACTGCTTCCAAAGAAGCTTCTAGATTCAAAAATAAGTCTAACCAATGTTGAATTTCTCTTCCCATTACTGTGTGGCTGTCCATAGTTCATCCTTCCTTCCTCAATTTATCAGTCTAGTATGGCAAATGCTAATGCAGTATTTAAGTGCTGGGATACAGCCAAATGAATTAATTCAGAATTACACCTATGATTATTGCACATCCTATTGGATTAGAGAGATATTTAAAGATATTATGATAATAAGCTGAGTACCATGTGAGAAATAGGCTATGGCATTCATTTCAAGAGCTCCCAGTCAATGCATATCACTCAACAAGGGGATGAGGTTAGGGTTCAGGAAAGCTTAGACGCCAAAGATGGGCACCTGTTGGAGAGAAGTCATGTACCTTTGTCCTCTGCTGTTTTCCCTCAGGGCTACTTCCCACCTGTTGCTTAAGTAACTCACCCTTTCCTAGGGCTAAGCCATTCCTTGCATGGTTTGACATCTTCCTTTGCTAGTATATGTTTCCAGGCCTGGACTAATATTCCTGTGTGACCTTGTATGGCTAACAATAGCTGATAATAGGCAAGGTTTGGAGTAGAGCTTTGGGGCTCCAATGCCATCAATCTCCCCACTTTCAGGTTGTTCTGCCACAGCAGGTATGTCCTTAAGCCTATAGTAGCAAAGCCAATATCACTTTTCCTTAGAGACAGGCAAGTATTTAATAATTAAAATTTGCTGCATGGTTCCTCCAGTAAGTGGAAACCCAAATTCAAGATTTGCTAGGGCTGCCATAACAAAGTAGCACAGACTGGGTGGCTCGAACGACAGAAATGTATTTCTTAATAGTTCTGGATGGTAGAAGTTTAAAATTAAGGTGCCGGCATGGCTGGTTTCTCCTGAGACCTCTCTCCTTTAACTGTGAAAGGCATTTTCTTATGTCTTCAAGTGGTCTTTTCTGTGTCTGTGTCCAGGGACACCAGCCATATTGAATTATGGCAAACTCTGACCTTCATTTTAGCTTAATTATCTCTTTAAAGTCTGTATCTCTAAATACAGTCAATTCTGAGGTACTGGGGATCAAGACCTCAACAAATGAATTTTGGGGGATACAATTCATCTTGCAACACAAGGCTGCAGCTTACATACCAAATGGGACTCCTAGAAGCGCCGTCTCTGCATCTCAATGGTTGGGTCTGCTTGACCAACACTGAGTCCTCTGAGACAGCCCCAGCCACTTGGACCAGGAATTGGCACAGAGAACCCTGAAAGTATTCAGATCAACCTTATCTAAGAAGCTAAGAGCTTACCCAGTATAAATATTCCCAGGAAGTCAAAACGAGGAGCAATGTCCTGCCCAGTAGTAATGGTAAATACAATAAATATCCAGTTCTGAGCAATCTGATGAGCAACTTCGCCCTCATGAAGGTAGTGTTGGAGGCTAAACGTGGGCTGGGGAAAGGAGGAAAAACTGAAGTAGAGGTTCTCTCTTCTTTGGTTAGAGGCTAAATCAAGGTAGCCTCTAATCTTCTCCCAGAAACTAGTACTGCTCTGCTCTTGGTCCCAGCCATCACATATGGGCCCCAAGAGCATCCACATTCTCCATCCATCTGCTCCTCGACTTCCCAGCCCCAGCACCTGCCAGAGCCCAGCCACTCTTGCTCATTGCCCAGCACGACATCCTCTGTCTCAAGATTTAGGAGCAAAGCATCCTTATCAACTCCTCAAGATCAAAGTTCTGCCAGAAACTCTCTCTCCATGAAATGTATAGATCAAAACCCTGAGGATTTTGACATTTATGTTTTTAATAGATTTTTCTTTTCGTTCTGAAAACACCCACAGGCTGTGACTGAAGTGGAAATGTGTTTGCTTTTAATTGCAGTGCATGCTTCATCTGCTCTGAGGCTGCGAATCCTCCCTCTCCTCAGAAGCTTAGTGTTTGTGTCAAACAGAGCTGGGAATGTGGAGAGGAACAAAAGGTCTGAAATGCCACACAATAAGAAAATTCTTTTAAAACTCTTCAATAACAGGAATCCAGAGAGAGTTTAATTCATAGATGAAGAAGATTTAGAGGACAAGGCCACTGCAAACCTTTTAATAATTGTTTCTTACAACCTCAATCCTCCATTTAGAAACTGGCTGCATTTCTCTTTATTTAAAAGGTAAATATTTCCAAGTCTGTGAAAACATCTTTCTATAGGAAGCATTCATTGGGTGCCTCATAGGTTCTTTGGAGCACACAAAGATAAACGAGGTGTAGCTCTTGCTTCAGGTTGCTTAGAACTCAGTATTTTCAAAGTGGTCCTCCAGTATCCTAGATATACCAGAGAGATGAAACTGGAAACCCTTTCCCATCCAAGTCCGGGTGGTCTTGCACCTGAAGTTCTCCTAAAGGTTTTGCTTAAAACATTTTCAAGCTACCGGTTCACATGTCTGAATCTAATATTCTCTTCTGTGTTCTGAATTGGGATTAGTTACAAATATTAAGAATCCTGCTTCCTTGAATAAGTGGATTATAAGCATTCTTTAGAGGTCTCAGAGTTCAATTACTAACTTCTCTGCAGCATAATAAGTATTATTCCTTCAACAGCAATATTTTCATTAGAATGAGCAAGGCTGAGTTGCTCGCTCTAACAACTACCCTAGAGATATTACAGATATCTAGTTTCAAACACATGCATCTAAACTAACAGACTCTGGGAATCACCTTTGAAACAAAGATAAACTTGACTCCCTGTAAAGGAGTCAAGTGCATGCAAGAGATCTTCCGCATACCTGTCCCTCCCTCCCAGTTTCTGACCTTAGTGTTTCTTCCCCTTTCCTGCATGATAATAATAAACTAGAACATCTCAATATAAGATAAGTCTGAGTATATACATTGTTTTGGGTTTTTACACTAAACCCACCTTGAATTCAGTCTGGCCAAGCCCTAAGCTAAAATAATACAACTGTCTTAGGTGTGTAAGAGTTGTCATTTATTTTTAGGCAAGGCATACTGATCTGGCACCTAATGTGCATGAAAGCCTGTACTGATTCCACCTCAGATACAGATTATGGAAAACAAGATGTCTCTTCTGTTATGGCATCCTGATACTACTGTCATACAATATACCATGTCACAGAGACATCGGTCCTCTGCTGCAGCTGGTTCTTTTCTTCCCATAACTCAACATTTGCTCTCTCTTCTCCTCCAGTTATCTACCTAATCTTCACCATCTGGAGCAGCAGGTGTGCTTTACTAAGACTGTAAGATAGATCATACGTATAAACATATTATTTCCATTTTAGAGATAGGAAAACTGAGGATTAGAGAATGTAAGTGACTTATACGTAGTACTCACATTCACGATGAGTGGTTGAAATAAGTTTAGTTATTCTAAACACAAAGCTCATGGTCTTTTATCAGTATAAAGAATTGATGGTGAAATTATATCTTGCAATTTAGAGCTTTGTGGGAAATACATATATTTAGGAATATTATCTCATTTTGCTGTTACCACAACTCTATGGGAAAGGTATCATAACATCATGCATAGATTTCAAACTACCCCTGAATAACTGAGAAAATTTGAACAATCTTTTATAATATCACAGACTCACTTTCCTCATCTGAAAAGGATAGAGTGAAATAACCCTCTCTTGAAACGCTGGCAAACAGAATGAGTTAGAATGGAAGTTAAAACATCTTTTCTGGCACTTTCTACTGGCCCACTTGAGTTCAGTCTAGATTGAATCAGATAATCTCTAAAGTTCCTTTCCAGGCTTAAAATTTTATTTAAACATACCTAGCCATTTCTTATTCCCTTCCTTCTTATAGCCACATGACTATGCTATTTTTTTTTTCACAGCCAAATTATGCAGAGAATTTGAAAAAGATTGATAGGGTGGTCTTTTAATCCAAGCATGCATCCATGGGCTATAACTGTGCTGATTCAAGATGAGTCTAAGTGACATCAGAGGGAAGTTTCCTTTCCCCCTTTCCCTCTACCTCTCAGACTATCATTATTAACATCAACCAGAGGCAAGGAATGATAAGTACAAACAACAGACACAGTAAATGAATTATCTCAAACAGTTTATTCTTGGCAGTGAGGCAAGCAACCCAGCATTTCACCTGAGTACAACTCCAAGTTTTTCCAAATCAGTTGGCATGGTGTCTTCACTGGCTTGCATATTCTACCTAGTTTGTATTTTTTTAAAGGGAATTCTGATAAAAGTATTTTTTCTCCTTCTTTCTTTCTATTAAAAAAATAAGTACTTTCTAATTCCAGTATTTTTTCTCCTTTCTTTCCATTAAAAAAATAAGTACTTTCTAATTCCAGAGACTAATTAAAGAGTATACAGAAAGCCTGACAGGAAATAAAGAGAATTTGAAGTTAAAATCAGGGCCTGTAGTAGACCTGCTTTAACATATTGATGCCAGAGTCACCCAAGGTTATTTGAAGTTTAATAGTTGGTGATTGAGCAGTTCAGCTCCCCACAATCTGGAGATTAATTCTTCTTCTGTGCAAAGAACTTCATCATTTAGTCAGGGTTCCACTCTACTGGGCTTGTTTTCTCTCTTTTCATTTAATCTAATTTGATGAAGTTAATCCTTTGCACAAGACCACCTCCATCGCCCAGATCGCCAAACCCACGGAGGTGGCGGGGAGGGAAGAAACGATAGTTGAAAAGCACATCTAATCAACCAGAAGTAAATGCATTTCTAATTTGAGATTATGAATATGGGTCACCCTTTAGAACAAGCAAACACAAGTCAAGCATCATTCTTCTTGATTTGTTCCAGGTTGTTGTTCTCCTCTGCCTGGCTGCAGAACACTAATGGATCATCTTGATAAAAATTCATTTTTTCATTCATCTCTTATATTGCACTTTTAATGTCAATTTCCCCTAATGTATCTTGATTTTACCCCAGCCCCAGCTGCAAACACATTACGTTTTATTAGAATAAAGCCTCATGTCTCTAAATGAAGAAGTAGCTGCAAGACCATTTCTCCCCTTGCATTTGCAGTTTTAAGTTTCAACATATGTTACATAATGCTTTCATTCAATACCGTTTCCAAAGACAGTGGCCCTTCTGAATCAATTTCTTAGATGCAGCATCAGGTCAAATCAAATAAGCAGTTTATGCACATAGAACAGAGGTATCTGACGGCAACAAATATCAAAGACAAAAAGAAGAGAACATTTTATTTGGGAAACAATTCTTAAAGCATAATAAGTTTTCTTCTATCCTAATCAAATGAGAAAATAGAAGGGGTAAAAACCCTCTAATTTTTTCTGTAGCCATCTGAAATAAAACTAAGACTGATTAAATTTTTAAAGTAAGAAATGTGCGCACAGTTCACTTCCTAAGCTCATATATAAATTATAAAGTTACATACATGGAGTGGGAAGATGCTTCTAAGCTAACCCACACCTCAGCAGCCCTTCTCTGGCTGTAACTCCAGGTATCAGAGCAAGACCAGGTGAAACTTAGCAAATGAGAGACAATACTGTGACTGAAAATGAGGACACATGGCCATATAATAGGAGAGGCAGGACAGATAAAGTCAGGTGCCAGTTACAGAGGAAGAAACTGAAACATGAATAATTGTAATGATTTGCCCAATATTAACATTTGCAACAAAAACAACAACAGCAAAACTCAGACTATTGGACTTGAGTCATAACTTGTAGACCTTGGGATACCTTGGAAGTGTCTTAAGGGAGCACATAATAGAGTCTGTAATACAGCAGTGTTTTAGGAAACTGAGTGAATATAATGCATTGGTTCTTCAGTCCACTGGGTCATATCTACTCAGGGACTTAGAACAGTCTATTCCCCCTGAGCTTTGCACAGCCAGCTCCTTCTCATTTGTTTCTATCAGATGCTTCCTCCTCAAATTGACCTGCCCCAACCACCCTATGTAAAATACCTCTCCTAATCAGTTTCTATTCATTCTGGCATTTTGGAGACCCCAAAGATAATTATTGTCCTGTTGCTTCCTGGAATAGACTCATTACTGCTTCCTATGGTCTAAAAAACCTATGAGATTTGAGGCATTTCCTGACTTCTCTGCAGACCCTACCCTTCCTCCCATGTGGCTCCCCCAACACTAGCCTCGTCACCACCACAGTACTTTGATTCTAGCTATTCCATTAACCTGAGAAGCTTTTCCCCCTGAGCTTGGCACAGCCAGCTCCTTCTCATTTGTTTCTATCAGATGTTTCCTCCTCAAATTGACCTGCCCCAACCACCCTATGTAAAATACCTCTCCTAATCACTCTTACGATAGTAATTCTTTGCATTAGGATTAACGCTGTTTGATATTTCCTTGTTTGTTTGCCTACTAAGTCTTGTTCCACACAGAACACACTTATAATGCAACATTCTATAGCAGAAAATGTATCACCAATGCCTGGCACGTAATGGAGTCTTGACAAATGTTTGAATAAGTGTAGCATAACCCCAGACAAACAGATTGGAAAGCAAAACTCCCTTCAGTGTTGGTATGCATCCTGATTGGAAAAAAAAAAAAAAAGGTGGGTGGTGGGGTATAAAAAAAATATTTCTTCCATTTCTTCCTTCCTGGCATTGTTTTATTACTATTCCCCACTTCTATTAAGGCCCTCTCGCCTAATGTAGCCAGTATTCATCTTTTTATTTGTATGTCCTTGCAAGGCAGTAGCTTTATTATATATTTAAATTTGCCTAAATGATTTTTATATATATAAAAATTCTGTTTCTTTGTTCATTCAGCAATATATTCTTAGACATATTCTTGATCATAATTTCATAGGTATCATTATTTATAGCAGCCACATGCTTTTCTATACCTTACATTTCCTTTCCCTGTGCTGAGTAACTCCTTGCCGCTATGAAAAGCACTGTGACAAATCTGCTTCTTTATGTCCCATTATGAATGTGAATGGAGATTTCTCTAGGATGTCTATCCAAGAATGGAATTTTGGGGTCACAGGGCATTTGCATGCCCCAATTTTACTAAGTTCACCATGGAAATCTGCAGTTCCTTGGATTTCTAAATGCCAAATTGCCTAATACTTTCTAATTTTTGTGAATCTGATCAGTTTAAACTGAAAAATTTTTATCCTATTTTTTAAAAATTTGCTTACCATAAGTTTGAGAACTGTGTTATATACCGTATATATACATATGTGTGTGTATACACCCATATTTATATGCTGTATATTTTTATATTTTTTCTATTCATTTTGTTACTTTTTCTAGGCTGTTGACCACATTATCTACAAAGAATGACATTCACCTCTTCTCCTGAAATGCTAATTCCTCTGGTATATTTTCTTATAATTTAATGCAAGGCATCTAGTGCACATGAACAGTCATTGTGATAACTTGTTTTGAGTTTAGAGGAAATACATCTAACTGCTAAGCTCTTTAGTTTTCAAACTAGCTTATTTGTTATTGCTCTTTCTTGTTTTCTGATAAATGTATTTAAAGTTATAATAAAACAATTACATATGCTTTAGCTGCATCCCACAACTTTTGATATGTGCTGTTTTCATGGCTTATTGTTCATTTTTGTTTGTCTGTCTGTTTCTTAACACAGAGTCTCACTCTTTTGGCCAGGCTGTAGTGCAGTGGCATGATCCTAGCTCATTGCCACCTCTGCCTCTTGAGTTCAAGTGATTCCCGAGTAGCTGGGATTACAGGCATGCACCACCACCACTGGCTAATTTTTGTGTTTTTAGTAGAGAAGGAGTTTCACCATGCTGGCCAGGCTGGTCTCAAACTCCTGGCCTCAAGTGATCCACTCATCTTGGCCTCCCATAGTGCTGGGATAACAGTTATAAATCACCACATCAGGCCCCGTTGTTTTAAATATTTCATAATTAAGACCTTCTTTGTAATTCAAAATTATTTAGTAATATGCTACTTATTTTGTATACTTATAGAATTTGAAGACTATATTTAAATAACTTATTTCTAATTTGACTGCATTGTGAACCATAGAACATATTCTGTATAATATCGAGATTTAATTAGCAGGCTAGCACTTGGCCAATTTTTGTAAATGTTCCGCATATGTTTGAGAATAAGATGCATTTTCTGAACATGGAGAATTTATTTAGATTTCTGTAATTTTTCTTTATCTGTCAAACTCTAAATGAAGTGTGTTAAATTATGTAACTGTAAATATTGAGTTTTCTATTTCTTCTGCCATTTTGCTTCTGTTTATATAATTGTTTATATTAGTAGTGCATATATATTCATGATAGTTATAATTTCTAGTGCTTTGGGTTTATTTTTTAATTTTCGTAAAATATCTTATGGTCCCATAGGAATTCTTCTCAAATTCAATTTTTTAGATTATGGTTGCCGCTTAAGCCCCTTTTGATGCTGTTGTTTACAATCGCCTGATAGTTTTCAACCTTCCTTTTCCCCACACATTCTATGTCTGTCTGTATTAAGAATGCCTTTTGTTGGAAAACATGTTCCTAGATCTTGTTTCTGCTTTGCATTTGGTAAGTTTAACTCATTTACATTTATTGTAATTTTTAAATTATGCATCATATTTTATATTTTAAGTTACTATATTTTCATTTTATTTTTCTTATTTTCTATTTTTAATTGACACATCAAATTTATATTCAGTGATTTAAATTTATACATTCTTATCTTATTATGATAGATTACCTTAAAGTGATGGCACCTACTAATATTTAATTACTTCCATTGATTTTTCTAAGATTACAATTACCTACTATTTTCCTAAAATAATACAAGTAACTTACTTTGTATTTTTGTCCCTATGTTTACTTTTTTGATATTGCTAATAATTCTAGATTGTTATAAACATCCTTCTCTTCTTTAATTTTCTTTGATCCTTGGTCTTTTAAAATTGAATGAACTTTACTAAATGTTTTCATCATCTTTACTGTAACTCTTGTGACATCCCTCTGGAGTTATTTCTAGTATTTGAGTACTTCCTGTAAAAGAGTTTCAGTATATACAATATATTCATTCAATTTACAAAATTTTAAAGACTTTGTAAGCTGGAGTATCTATTTATTGGATCCACAAATTTTAATGACAGCATGATTCAACACACATCTCTAGATGTAGAGGCTTTTTTCCTCATCCTTCAAATATATTACTTCATCATCTTCATGCATCAAATAATGTGATTTACAAATCTGTCAATTAAATTATACTTTTTCTTTGTAAGAGAGCTATTCTTTCAAGAAGGCTTAACATTTTTTATCTGTTATGTTCTTAAATTTTACTGTAACATATATATTAGTGGGTGAATTATTTAAGATGATTAGCTATGGTGTGGTAACCCCCAAACATCAGTAACTTGATACAATAAAGGTTTCTTTATCACACAAATTTCAATGTAGATTTCTGTAGTCACTTCTCCACCCAGTAACTCAAACATCCAGGTTCCTTCCATCTTGACAGGTTCTCATCTCAACAGATGACCTCCTTGGTTGCAATGAAAGAAAGAGAGTGATTAGATAATTGCATGGGATATTGTCCATGACTAATTCTAGAAGTGACTTACATCAATTCTACCTACAAAAATATTGTAATCTAATTATAAGAAAGGCAGAAATATTATTTTGCTTTGTGTCCAAATAGAATACTCCTAAACTGCATCCCATCACAGAATCTAGCTCAAAGCCTAGAGTCTCCAGGTAATGTTCAGTAATTTCTCTCAGGACCATATGTTAAGCCTCCTGATTATATAAACCAAAACTACAGATAATCCTTTTAAAGCCACATAGAGGGTGGCAAATGAAGAGGAGAATGGCAATAAATAATCTTATGTGTATAGTAAAATAATAAAATACACAGTAAGTAGCCAGTGGTCCAAAACAATTTTGAAATCCAACTGAGTAGACTTAGGAATACACTTACACCAAAGGTGATAAAAATTTATTGGTTTCAACCTATGACCAATTATATAGATTTTAGTTTAGTTTAGAGCTGCAACACACTTTCCATATTAGTCAGAACAAGACATACTTGGAGTTGAAACAAATTAACTTGTCTCAGTGACTTACCAGAAAAAAATAAATTTCCTATTTATATCAGCAACAGCTCTTCTCTGTCTGATATCTCAAAGACCTAGGCTTTTTCTATCTTGTGTCACTGCAATATAAACAAATTATATTAAAAAATAGTCCTATTGTCCATTCTATTTCTTAAAATCTACACTTACTTTGCCTCTGAATTATTTCTTACCACCAAGCAAACCACAGAACTTTTGTTAACATTATCTCTAGGGAACAGTGTTAATAATTTGGATCTAAGTCAATTCAGGTCTTTAGTATGGATACTTCATTACAGAATTATGTCTAGGATAATTTCATATGTTGCACAAAACATTTCCATTCATTTCTTTGTTATGGGTTTTCCCTAATCTCTTGATTCTTTCAAACACTCTAATTTTTACAAATGTCCCGTATTGTATTTGACATCTCTTATTAGACTAAACTATCCTTATGTTCTATTCTACTGTGGATCAGAACCATTTCCTCATAAACAAGGTTTGATGGCCACAAAATCTCTCTGTCCTGTTTTTGTTATTGTTGCTATTTTAGTCTTGACCTTTATCTACTTCCCGTTCCTATCATAGCTATTAGATAGAAAATTCTGTGAGAAACGTCTATAAGTTAAGTTAATATACCTACAGTAAGTATATTAACTTAGCTTACATTGCTTAAAGTTAACAAACATGAAAAAATGCTCATCACTGATCATTAGAGAACTGCAAATCAAAACCACATTGGGATGCCATCTCACACCAGTTAGAATGGCGATCATTAAAAAATCTGGAGACAACAGATGCTAAAGAGGATGTGGAGAAATAGGAACACTTTTACACTGTTGGTGGGAGTGCAAATTAGTTCAACCATTGTGGAAGACAGTGTGGCGATTCCTTAAGAACCTAGAAATAGAAATTCCATTTGACTCAGCAATCCCATTACTGGGTATATACCCGAAGAATTATAATTTTTTTCTATTATAAAGACACATGCACACATATGTTCATTGTGGCACTGTTTTTAATAGCAAAGACCTTGAGCCAATCCAAATGCCCATCAATGATAGACTGGACAAAGAAAATGCGGCACATACACACCATGGAATACTGCACAGCCATAAAAAACAATGAGTTCATGTCCTTCATAGGGACATGGATGAATCTGGAAATCATCATTCTCAGCAAACTGACAGAAGAATAGAAAACCAAGCACCATATGTTATCACTCATAGTTGGGTATTGAACAATTAGAACACATGGACACACGGAGGGGAGTATCACACACTGTGGTCAGTAGTGGGGGGCTAGGGGAAGGACAGCTGGGTGCAGAGGGTGGGAAGGGATAATGAGGAGAGAAATGGCAGATATAGGTGATAGGGGGATGAAGACAGCAAACCACCTTGTCATGTATGTACCTATGCAACAATCCTGCATGATCTGCAAATGTACCCCAGAACCTAAATTACAATAAAATATTGAGTTCTTATGTACTCCTTTTTATTTCAAGTCATTACAGACCATAAACATGATTTCTTGATCAGATAGTCTTATCTCTCCTAGCAACCTCTCCACTTATTATATGATATGTAAGTTGTAACATTATATAACTTCATTTATGGGAGGTTAGCAAAGGAATATTATTACAGAGTTAAATATTAATGTATTAAATCATGTACTCAAACAGTGTATTATTGAGAATATACTGGTCCTGGCCTTATGCTTTGTAGTGAGAATTTAAGGAGGAATAAGTTACAGTAAGAAGTTGCTCTTAATCTAGAAAGAAAAGACCCACACATAGCCAATGATTTTTTTAAATGAGTCCAACGATAGATGTATGCATTGAGGGCTGTGAGATGGTAAATGAGGGCACCTAATCCATAAGGAAATAAGTGACCAAAATGAATCTTAAAGGTAGATTTATTAGATAAGTCCATGCTAAAGAGCAAAAAGAGCATGAGCAAAGCCACAGGTATGAGAAACAGTGAAGGAAGGAGTGCTGGAAAATGGAGCCAGAGATGTTACACAGTCCAAAATCAGCAGAGTCCTTCAGTGCCATGCTGAGGCTCTTCTACTTCCACTCAAAGGGACTATGAAGCCCTTAAACAAAATTAAGCGGATGAAGAGCATAGATAATCCCTTTGTGCTTCACTCGCCTTGCTACATGTGTGCAGAATATTTCAGAATATTTCCAGAAATTGTCCTATTTAGAAATCAATTTCTCAGCACACCATTGTGTTAAGCATCTGTATTTGGTCGTTCTTGCATTGCAATGAAAAAATACCTAAGACTGGGTAATTTATAAAGCAAAGAGATTTAGTTTGTTCACAGTTCTGTGGGTTTTACATGAAGCTCATACTGACATCTTCTTTGCTTCTGAGGAGGCTTCAGGAAGCTTACAATAGTTGCAGAAGGTGAAAGAGAAGCAGGTGTCTCATATGGCGAGAGCAGGAGCAAAAGAGAGAGTGTCAGGGCACAGGAGTGGAGGTGCTACACACTTAAATGAACATATTTACAAGAATTCACTATCATGAAGATAGCACTAAGCCATTAGGGATCCATTTCCATAATCCAATTACCTCCTGCAAGGCCCCACCTCCAGCACTAGGGATTACAATTCAACATGAGATTAGGGTGAGAAGAAATATCCGGATTATATCAGCATCATCTTCTCACCTTCATCAGCCAAACAATCTAAGTAAACAGGCAGCCTGTGCATCTGACCACAAAAAGACTATCTGGAGCTCCTTCTTATACCCGTAGCACATCAGTCAGGGCAAACCTTTGAAACAGAACAAGAGCAGAGCTCCTCTTTATCATACTGCTCATGGTGAATCCACTCAAGATTCAGAGCAAGTGTATCATATTTATCCCCAGTAAAGTCAGGTTCTAGGATATTCACCACGTTTCCACATTTAAATATGTTCTGAGTTTCTCATTTATTCACCCCACAAGTATTTGCTAAGTTCCTACTACGCCAGTGAAAACCAAGATGAATTTTAAAAGCCAAGCATTGTGAATTTTTCCAGGAGCAGATTCTGAGACAGGATTCCTGTGTATGTGGTTCTTAAGGAAGTGCTCCCAGGAAAATTTCATGAAGGAGTAGAAGAAAGAGAGGAGGAAATAGGATAAAGTCAAGCAAGGGTTATTTCAGGCATGGTCCCAAAAAAGAGAGTTGCAGCATGATCCTGCATAACACTGGGGTGTAAGTTAAATTCCAGAGCTTACTACACTTCAGAGCGAGAGAGCTGGACTTGCATAATCCCACACAACTCAGGATTGTTGAATGAATTGTTGAATGTCATTGATGAAGCCCTCCCTGAGGGAGTGTACCATCCCAGGAACCTCAGGATCTCTTTGCTGCTTACAAACAAGCTCTAATAACCTAGAGTCTCAGTTTCCTAGGTTATTGAAACAAAGAAACACCAAAGCTGAGGCATACATACTAAGAAAGGTTAAGAATGATCTGAATGTATCTGAGCAGAATAGCAATGAGTTCTAGGGCCACCAAGAAACTCATGGTTTAATGGGGAAAACAGAAATGTGATCAGAAAGATATACTCATAAATTTTAGATACTCTAAATAATACAGATATATGACGCCATTCAATAAATTATACTGAAGTGACTAGGTCTCCTGGCCATATGAACAAAGTCTTCACCAAGGTGAATGGGCTGGCTTTCTCTTGGTGCCACAGTGTTTTATCTTAACACCTTCCAGCACTATGAGAACTTTATCATTTTATTGACTACTTCTAGTTTACAATCAGCTGCACTACAAAGGAACTCTTGGACTTTGTGTGATCTGTGATTAATGTGACTAGCAGGTGTTAATTATCTGTCTCCTTTCTTCACTTGATAATGCCTTCTTGGCACCAACAACCGTCTCATATTGCAAGTTAAAATTGGTCATAAACATTCAAGTTTATCTACAGGGCTACCTTGAATACTGCTATGACCAGTGAGGATTTCATTTCTTTCTTTCTTTCTTTTTTTTTTTTTTTTTTTTGACTGACAAATTATAATTATACATATCTGTGGTATACATAATGATATTTCAACACATGTATAGTGAACAGATTAGGATAATTAGCATATCCACCAACTCAAATATTTATATCTTTGTATCAAATATTTATCATTATCCTCCTTCTAGCTATTTAAAACCATATATTTTCAACTATAGTCATCCTAGAATGTCATGAAACACTAGAATTTATTCCAAGTAGCTGAAATTTATTTTTTAACAAATCTCTCCCTATATTCTCTTCCCTCTACCTTTCCCAGCCTCTAGTATCTTCTGTCCCACTTTCTTTTTCTTTTTCTTTTCTTTTTTTTAATAGAGATGGGATCTCACTATGTTGCTCAGGCTGGTCTTCAACTCCTAGTCTTGAACCATCTCCTGACCTTGGATTGTCAAAGATCTGGGATTACAGGTGTGAGCCACCATGACTGGCCATATTCTACTTTTTATTTCCATGATATAATCTGTGTTTTGCTTCCACATATGGGTGAGAACATGTAGTGTTAACTTTATATTCCTGGCTTATTTCACTTAACATAATGTCCTCCAGTTTCATCCATGTTGCTTCAAATGACAGGATTTCATTTTTTATGACTGAATAGTATTCCAGTGTGTATGTATATTTCTAAACTCTCACCTTTCACCAAAACGAGAATCTCTTTGTTTTATATGTTTATCAATGTCAAATTGCAGGTCACAAATAAAATAATTTTTGTTGATTTTCACTACTTTTGGGACTGCTTTCAAGCTTGTCCAGAGTTTCTTACCATCAGTGTATAACTCATGCCTAAAGGTGAAATGCCTGTTTACGTGTTTAACATGAACATCACAGTAAGGTTATTTTCTTTCCTAATTAATTGATTATGTTTCAGATAAAACCTGACTAGAATAAATTACTTTCCCCAAACTGCTCTTTATTTTCATTGTATATATTTTGACTTGAAAATTGTCTCATCTCTGGAGGACATAAAATTGTATTGCAGTCATTTTTGAGAGCACAAGAAATTGGAGTCCTTCAGAATCCACAATGAGCTATCATCTCATGCCAGTTAGTATGACAATCATTAAAAAGTCAGAAATAACAGATGCTGGAGAGGATGTGGAGAAATAGGAATGCTTTTACACTGTTGGTGGGAATATAAATCAGTTCAAACGTTGTGGAAAACATTGTGGTGATTCCTCAAGGATCTGAAACTAGAAATACCATTTGACCCAGCAATCCCATTACTGGGTATATACCCAAAATATTATAAATCTTTCTACTATAAAGACAGATGCACACACATGTTCTTTGCAGCACTATTCACAATAACAAAGACTTGAAACCAACCCAAATGCCCACCAATGGCAGACCGGATAAAAGAAATGTGGCACATATACACCATGAAATAATATGCAGCCATAAAAAAGGATGAGTTCATGTCCTTTGTAGGGACATAGACGAAGCTGGAAACCATCATTCTCAGCAAACTAACACAGAAACAGAAAACCAAACACTGCATGTCCTCACTCATAAGTGGGAGTTGAAGAATGAGAACACATGGACACAGGGAGGGTAGCATCACACACCATGGCCTGTTGGTAGGTTGGGGGCAACAGGAGGAATAGCATTAGGAGGAATACCTAATGTAGGTGTTGGATTGATGAGTGCAGCAAACCACCATGGCACATGTAACAAACCTGCACGTTCTGCATTTATATCCCAGAATTTAAGTATAATGATTTTAAAAAAAAGAAGATTGGTGTAAGAAATTTACACTTAATATTTGTTACAATGAAGATGATATATTTCTGGAAAATATTATTTCTTCGCAGGATGACTTCTCATGTGTTCAAATAAACACTAGTTGTTTGATTATCTTTATTGCCACAAATTTCCAGAGGGGTCTTGGGATAACTTATATCTTAAGAGCTGACATGATTAAAAACATTAAATGTAGAAATAAAGAATGTCGGCAAACAAGGGCATGGACAAGGAACAAGTTAAACCATGAGAAAACGTCTTATAGTGGCCTACAGAAGTACTGGGATAAAACTAGCAATAAAACATTCATGGCCGGGCGCGGTGGCTCACGCTTATAATCCCAGCACTTTGGGAGGCCGAGGCGGGTGGATCACAATGTCAAGAGATCGAGACCATCCTGGTCAACATGGTGAAACCCCGTCTCTACTAAAAATACAAAAAATTAGCTGGGCATGGTGGCGCGTGCCTGTAATCCCAGCTACTCAGGAGGCTGAGGCAGGAGAATTGCCTGAACCCAGGAGGCGGAGGTTGCGGTGAGCCGAGATCGCGCCATTGCACTCCAGCCTGGGTAACAAGAGCGAAACTCCATCTCAAAAAAAAAAAAAAAAAAAAAAAAACATTCATTGCGCAAGTTAGAATAGTCTTATGATATGAGGGCAAACAGACTTGCTGCAAAAGCAATAAAAGTAAAAACCAGTGTCTATTAGATGTAAGAGAACATTAACTTCTGATTGTACAGTTTTTAGCAAGTATAGCATGGCTTCCACACACTTGGAAGAATATTAAATTCTATTACAGTTAATGTTGAGTTAGGATCAGCTGAGAACTCCAAAGCACTTCTCATTTTAAAAAGATATGAACATTTAAAAAAATTGAAATGGGCAGTTTTGTGGAACCTCATGAGGTGGCATAAATTATCCTAAAGAAAGCTAAATGAAGCCACAAGAGGGATCTAAAAGGAGGGGTTTGAGATTGGAAACAAATCTGCATATCTTAACATGGGTGTGTGAGCTGTTTGGAGTTAAAGAATTGGTTATTCATAGAAGCATATATAACATCCTCTTTATAATGAGTTAGCTCAGTTGCATAGAAAAAGGAGGAGCAACCTTCTACTAGACTGGATGAATTGATGCTATAAGTAAAATGTACTGTGAGTTAATTACAAATTTAGCTCTAAGCTTCCTAGCAAGCAACATAAAAACAGACAACTTTTACCTTAAAAGATTTGAAATATCCATGAAATAAAAATAAGACAATGGCTGAGAAGAATTACAACTTTCCTTGATACTAAGATCCTATAGAAATTTATCACAATGGTTGTTATAAAAGAGAGAGCAAGAACGTTTGTGATATGATGAATACAATGACCTACACAACATCCTTTATATAAACCTCATGAAGGTTTTTATAAGGGTATTTCTTACAACGTCAAAATAGGCTGAATAGATATTACAACAAAATGAAATTCAGTTTAAAAATATCCTTCAAGGCAAAGTCTTGAATAAAATTATCGTGTTGTTTTATGTGATACATGGGCATATTCAAGGCTATCTGAAGAGGAGATAGGCGGATGTATCTCAAGCAATCCTCCCCAAATACCACTCCCCTTACCTGATCTTCATGCAAATGTGGAATAGTGGTGGGCTTGGCATTGTCTCTCCCTGTGAAATGCCTAGAGTTTGGCACACCTGTGATTTCTGTTTCATGCAGACCTGGGGGCTGGGAAATCAGCTAGCTAAGCTTAGGGGAAATAAGCTTTTGTGAGAACTGAAAGCCAGATTATAACAAGTGCCTGGATGCTAGCCTGCCCATCTCCACCCAGACGTGTGATTAGGAAGAGCTTTCCTGGGGTGGGATTGACTCAGAAGATTGTTTTTAATCTGCTCATTAAAAGCACATGACTCACTAATTAAGGCTTCCAAATCCTTCTGTATATGATTGTCGAAAAAAAGACAAGGCTAAATAGATACTCATGTAGTATAAAAACAAACTTATTTTTAAAAACACTTTGGTAAGTCACCTGCCAAGTGTCTATATTAGGGCTATCCTACTTACTAAAGGATCCTCCAAGGTAAACTATTTGGGAGACGTATGATCTCATAAGACAACTTATTAAATAGAATTATATAATTATAAGCAATGTAGAGTGAACACCTAGAATTCCCCAATTTACAACTCCTCCATCAGTGTATAAAAGTGTCTAGCTAATCATGACCCTTGGATGTATACATTTAAAGGGCAATTGCACTATATTTTACCAAAAGGAAACTTTTTTGTTTACCCAATAATTTTATTTCTAGAAATGTATCCTACACATGTACAAGTAAATGTATGAAAAACTGAACCAACTAGACTGTCTGCTCCAGCAAGAAGCTGGAACCTATTTTAATGCCTGTCTGTAGAGGACTGATTAAAGGTGAGGAATTCTGTACTGCCATCAGAGGTGATAAATCTATTACATATTGGCTGATGGAGAAATAATACAAATATATTTCTTAAATGTCAAATGACTAAAGCAAAGTGCACAAATGTTAATGGTATAACTTTTGTGCATGTGTGTGTGTGTGTGTGTGTGTGTGTGTGTGTGTATTGAAAAACTATTACAGCAAACTGTAAATACAGGGAGGGACGTAGGTAAATGGCAAACCACATTTAAACAGCCCACCTAAGCCTCTCAACGCCAAAATCTAAGCTCTTGGCACCACATGAAAGAGTAAACACTTTTTACTTCATATCCAAATAACACACACAGCTATTAAATGACGCATGGGTCTTCATCAGATAGCAAAGCCCATGCACACTGTTTCCTTCTGCACATTACTTTCTATAATCATTCAGTTTTCTTAGAGTGTTTTTTTTTTAATTGGCATAGAAATATACATCATAAGAGCCAAACCCGTCTCAACCTCTTTCAACCCATGTTTTTTCTGGCAAAGGGTCTCATTTGTGGTTTTTATTGCCTCAGTTCTTGATTTATCACCACACCCTGGGATGTCCTGTTGGGTGAATGGTCTGGCTTTTGATTTCAGTATAAACATCCTATGACTGCCCTTGTCCATCTTCAGCAACTGCTTTATTTTCTCAGGATTATCATTCAGCAACACAGACAAGCACTCACACAAACACCTAATTTGTCTGTATATTCACATTGATCTTACATTTAATAAACCTTTGCTCATAATGTCAAACTTGTGCACTCTGTACAAAGCTTTAGAGAGTTGTTGACTTATCACATAAGGCTTTGCTTTTATAGGGGTTTTGTATCAAAATCACTGAATAAGGTAAAAATCAGATATGGCTGCAAGCAAACTTGAACAAGCACAAGATAAAGTAGTTGGCTTACTTAAGGGACGTGTTTAACCAAAATAATGATAATCTTAGAATCATGGTTGTCATAGTAGTTACTCACCCTATAAAAAGAACAAGGGAAATAAAACTGATGGAAGGATGAGCAAATTCAGTTAGGACACAGGAAAATTTGCAAAAGTTCTCCAAAACTAGAACATTTCTAAAATTCAGTTGATGGTGGGGAACAAAAAGCAAAACACACACTGTGATGCTGAACTCTTTTTTGTATTCAACATCAGATTCATCCCCAAAATAAAGCTGTAGTCTATTTATTCTCAATGTAATATTTAATCTTTTTGTAACTTGTGCCAATCATTGCTTCTGTTTTTACTGGTAGAACATTTAAGCTTATTTGGATGCAATTATGATGATGCATGCCCAAAGACAATGCTGTATTTGTAGTTGATCCATAGATCTCTTACTTCCCAAAAACATGGCATATGCCAAAATGCTACAGATGTTCCATCGATATTTGTCTTTGGATTATAACCACAAACATAAATTTTCCACACTGTTTAAATTTTAATTGTATTTACAGTGGTATTAATACTAATGTCAGATGCATGTCTTTGACAGAACAAAACTCCCCAAGATTTCCCCTGATTGTATTTAACAAATGATAAGAACAATTAAACAATTATTGGAATTATTCTTTTTTTTTTCTTTTAATTTGAAAAATGAGAAACTCTCAGATGTCTGTAAAGGTCTTTCTTTTTTTCTCATGGAGCCAATGCATTCATGGCTATGCATTTATATTTTAATTTACTCATTTTTGGTACATGCACAAGAAAAATTGAATTAAAAATGAGGAAAATAAATTTAAAATAATTCTTATTTGATTCAAATAAAAAGCCATGTTTCACACTTTCTGTAATTGGGAATGTTAATTTGTCATGTATTAGCAGAGGCTCCAATCAGTTATATTACTATGGCCCTCATGGTGGATACTTAAATGACAACAAATATTTTAGGCAAGTTCCACAATTATCATCAGCTTTCTAGAGGAATGAAAAACTAAATCTAAATGTTTTATTAAACATGGACTTTTGTTTTTTGATTCATCATTGTCAAAAAGAAAAAAAAAAGCTTATTGCAGAAAAAAAAAGAAACTATCTAAAATAAAATAGTGTTAATGATTTACGCCACCATGTAATGGCAAGGCTACTGCAGCAAGGAAAGGGAGTCAAATTACTCTCTAGACACTCTGGCAGTGATCTTCAGTCACTGCAGCCCAGGTATTTTAGGAACACGCTGACCCTACTGACTGGTGGACCCAAGTGTCTGAAACGTAAAGCAGCAGAAAGTACTTATCCTGCATCCACTAGAGAGCACAACAAATTAGCTGTCCCTACCAACATTCACACCCAAATATTACATTTCACTAGTAAGTGCCATGCATGACATCTTTAAAAAGGAGGTCTTATTTTGTTACTGGAAGGAGCAAGAAAAGAGAGACAGATTAACCCTGGTTATCATTCAAAAATCTGTTAAGGAGCTAGCTCTGTTAACTGTATACTATTAGACATTAGGGCAACGTGTAATTTTTTACATAAATCCAGCATGATTATCTGGGGAGTCACAGAGTATCTGGTAAACTGGAGTGTGACCTCTCTTTGGACCAAAGAACCCACTCACATGGGATGCAGCAGTGAGCACATGATCCACTGGTCCTTTCATAGAAGATGCTAGCCTGATGAAATGATGGTATAGCTTCCTTAAACACCAACCTAACGTGCCAACCTTGAGATGATACCCTGAATAAAACTCCACATATGGCTTAAATCAGCACTATATAGGTTTGTTTTCTCCAATAGGTAAATTACAAAAGTCCAGAAACCTAAGTATGTAAGTGGCCTTGCCATCATTCTCAGTGACCCTGTTGGATAATTTATGCTTCTTGTCCTGACAAATCTTAGCTCAAAAGTGTAGAGTTTCTGGTTTTCAGGAAGGGAAACATTTTCACAGGGTAGAAAAGAATTCTACCACTAATTTAAGCCTCTTGTTACCTTGGGCTTTTCATGCCTTTACACAGCAGGCAAAGAAAGGAATTTCCATCTTGGCAGATGTAATGGACTCTAAACATTCTAAGGAGATGAAATGGCTGCTATAGAGAGGAATAAGAGACAAAAATATTAGGAGATCCACTGGTATCTTCATGCCCAGTTTTACTGGGCGAATAGAGGAAACAGGACTACAGACTGAAAGCAAGGTCAAGGTCAAGATAGGAATGGATAATAGTGAACTAGTCACTATCTATCACAGCAAGTTATACAAATAAAATAATCATGTGCTCTGGATTGGACCAAACTTCCTCTAGGTTCTACTTTGGGCTTTTAATTACTTTCCATCATCATTAATAGATGCCTTACTAGAAGCATTAATTTTCCATTTATCCTCTCATAATACTAGAAAAATGCCAAATAAAGCTGCCCAGGCTCAACATAACATTGTAGAAGCAGATCAGAATGCTGCACAGATTATTATTTTTTATAGAACTGCTTTCAAGACAAATTGGATTTCGTTGCCTGAAATGAATTTTTATGTTTTTCCAGGGAGGGGACAAATGGATGTCAGCCATTACAAAGTACATGGCAATGACATAATTGGAAGAAATCAAACAGAGTTTTTATACATGAAATTTACTGCTATCTTTGAATGAGCTTTAAGAGGTTTGTGTTAAGGTCCAAACACATGATTCATCACTGCAGAGTACAAGTGACAAAATTAAGATTGCTGTGTTTCAATGTAAAGAGACCAATTCTCACAATCACAGCTATTTTTCAAACCCAAATATCAAGACAGAGGAAGCCAAAGGTAATGAGAGGTCTCCAACAATGATTCCACCCTGAAATCCAGATGTGATCAACAATATCGCTTATTATGAATATTGAACAGGGTTTCTTTAAAAACCTGAAGGTTGCTGAAGATGTAAGACATGGTAAATAAGAAGTGTCTTTGTCTTTTCACTGTGGAGGCTGACCAAGCCTGTGTTATGCTGTGTTAATTCTACCCAAGATGTATCCTTCCACAGCTGGAGGGCCCCCACAGCTGATCGGATGCTTCTAATTAGACAAACCAGACTGTCTCAGCCTGATTGGTGTTGTACTGGGGGAGGTTTTTTATGGGTAATTTAAAAACAAGAATTGAATATTTCTCCCAGGTTTTTAGCTTAAGCTACTAACTGGATAATGATATCATTTGCTGGAATAAAGGGAGCTGGGAAAGAGAAAGTATCATAAATCCACCACATGTATATCTGCTTACTTATTACTCTGAGCTAAAAGCTTTGCTTTTTTGTTAGGTTTGCACGATGGACTATTACAAAGATAAATATTTGCCTTTCTCTTTTGTAATTTTCATATTGAGACTGTCCTTCTGAAACATTCCAGATGGTGATTCTCCAATTTGTTCTCTCCCTTCTCTGGATTCAGTAGGGTCTCTCCAATCACTTTTCTAATTTTTGAAAAAAAAAATATTCTAAGGAACTTGTGGTAATGTCTCTAACTGCAACTAACTTCTCTCAAACTAAAGTGGATTCATGAATTTGCAATATGATGTTTCAAAGGCCATACTTACTGATGGGAAACAAAAGGCAAAAACAGATTTCTTTTCATACAAGAACAAAGAGAAGTGATATATGCAGTACCAGAAGGGGTAACGGTTCTGTCAAGGCATTATTTATAATCAAAAGGAAGATGTTCTCTCTTCATTGAGGCAAAAGCCTCCAGAGAGTTGCAATTATAAATGAGACTTAGGGTTTAATCTAGTCAAATATTTTGCCCAACACACGAATCCTACCTACCTGTCTCATAAGAAGTTCTTTGGCTCCTGCTAAGTACTTGTAATGAATATAAGATCACCTCACCGGGACACCTCTCAGGCCTGCATTAAGTAGCACTAGTTATTAAAAACCTTTACTTTGAAGACAAACTTCCTTCTCTGTAACTTTTCCTTACATCTGTCCTCCAGAGCCAAAGCTGCACAAAACTGCATTGTAAGTATCTACTTATTTAATGGATAAACATTGTTCTTCATGACTTTATCTTCTTGCCTGCCTTCCTTTGACCTCATCACCATCAACTCTTATTTTCATTTAGTATATCAAACATTATAGTCCTCAAACATGCCATCTTCCTGATCCATCTCTATGCTTGCTTTCTACCCATTTCAAGGAAGAAAAATGCCGAGATTATAATTACACAGGGAATGGTGGAAGGGAACTCACTCAATTATCACTAGAAGCAGCACAGGACTGAATAGCCCTAGCTGAGAAATTATGATTGACTAAAGAGAAGCTGAGTTAGAGAGTAATGACAACAACTTGGAAAAGAAGCTCTATTCCTTCCAGAATCTTCATTTTAACAGGACATTAAGTTAATTACGAATGGTTTCCAACAGGCATATTGTAAGAATACAATGACCTGTCAAATATAACAGACACAGAACAGTATCTAGCATAAAGAAATCTCAAATACGTGTCAGGAGAACATAGTGAGAGAGAAATTGGAGACACATTCCAGCAACAGGGAGTGTAGAGTGTCTGTCTGGATTTAGCTACATTGGTCTTCCCTGTCCTTTATAGAAACTCACTCTGCCAACTAATGCAAAAACTGTGGACTGAATATTTACATTATTTTCTGTTTATTAAACCTCTTTCTCTAGCACTAGACTGTCTGGCCCTTCATCTCATTTCTTCTTCTTTTCTTGCATAAATATGCATTCAGTACCAACCATACACCAAGTATTATATAGGGTCATGATAGGGTTTGGAAGGATCTAAGTTTTGGACAACGAAATTCTAAAAAGTTAGAGAGATCATGAGAGAGTGAATACTCAAGAGTGGTGTATGAAAAACAGGAAGGAGTTTCTTCTTTACCTGACACATGATAAATCAAACTCTACCAGATAGCAGAAAGAGCATTCTTTATTTCTGAGTGAATGTTTCATTGTCAGAGTTCATACTTTTTAAAGCATAAAGGGAGGGTTGTGCATGTGTGTTATATACAGTTATGAGAATTTCTGATAGTCAATTTATTGGTACAAATACTTGACAAATTATCTGAAAATTGTAAAGACTTAAAATATTTATTATCTCACAGGTCTGGAGTCAGGAACCCAACTGTGGCTTAGCTGCGTCCTCTGGCTCAAGGTCTCTCACAGGCTCTAATCAAGGTGATGGGCAGAGGAGCACTCACCCCAAGGTTCAACTTGGGGAGAGTTTGCTTCCAAGCTTACTCACATTGCTAATCACAGGAGGGAGTTTCTCGTGGTTTCTGAGACCAGGAGCCTCAGTTCCCTACTGGCTGTTGGGTATAGGCTACCTTAGTTCCTTACCCTGCAATTCACAATATGGCAACAGGCTTTCTCAGAGCAAGAACGCAAGAGAGTTCTAGTAAGTTGGAAGTCACAGTCTTTGCCATATACTTTCTGTTAGAAACACATAATTCATCCCTCACTTAAGAGGAGGGGACTATGTAAAGACTTAAGTACTAGGAGTTGGGAATTTTTCAAAGCCATCCTAGAAAGTTGTCCATTGAGCATTACATGACAGCAAGCCCTCAGCACATCACCATGTCAAAATAGTGCCTAATGGCATCCCCAACTTGAGATTCATAGTAACTTCTATGTTTTCTTTTCCATCTCATAGTCTTACTCTCATCGACTTCATGTTTGTTGAGTAGTGATGGTAAAGAGGCTGGGAGATTTTAAAAAATAGGTTTAAATATTTGACATCTCTAATCAGAAATGCATTTCGTTTCGTGGCTTATACCTTAGAGCAGGCGTCCCCAAACTTTTTACACAGAGGGCCAGTTCACTGTCCCTCAGACCGTTGGAGGGCCACTACATACTGTGCTCTTCTCACTGACCACCAATGAAAGAGGTGCCCCTTTCTGAAGTGCAGCGGTGGGGGCTGGATAAATGGCCTCAGGGGGCCGCATGCGGCCCGTGGGCCATAGTTTGGGGACGCCTGCCTTAGAGGGTTGGATCACAGATATATGCATGGGGGTTTAACTAGAAATTCCAGTTTTTTTCTAGTTTCTGTCTTCTGAAATTGTCATAGGATTTAGAAACGCTATGTATTGATAAGGAGCAGCAGAAGCAGTCAAAAATCATGACATCCCCTCACACATACATGCACACACACAGTCAAGAAGATACATGAGAGGTAGACACAGATCATATTCATAAAAATGATATAGATAATATACAGATATGTGATGGTAGTGGTGGTGATGGTGATAAAGAATTGATACAAATTAGTAGCAAACAAAAAATATTTTTTCGTTTACTACTAATCATTTCATTTTAGAAGAAAATCATTTTTCTTCCTCCTTGGCTTTTTAAAGATCAGGGAGTTGGACATTTTAAGAGATCTCAAAAAAGCATAATTTAAGAACTAATATGCCTTCAGATAGTTTGAATTAGAGGGAATATAAAATAAAATAAAGTGAAACATGAGTACAAAGATTTAGCAACCATTGACTGCCATGTAAAGAAATTTGGAATTTATTTAGATGACAGGAAGGTATAATTGCAGGGTTTGTGCCTTTATGAAAATAATGAAAAGGTAGAGAGGTAAATGAGTGAGACTAGAGGCAGAGACTAATCAGGAGGCTTTGGCTTTAATTAGGACCAGAACGAAAGAGAGCCTATGCTATGTGGCACTGTAAAGCTTTCTTGCATATTGATTCACTTAACTTGAAATAATCCTATCAGGCAGATTTTGTTCATATAGTCTTCCCATTTTACAGATGAGAAAACAAAGCACCAAAAAGTTGATTAGCTTGCTCAAGTAACAGGACTAGAAATAGTAGATCTGGAATTCCAACCCAGGCAGCCTAACTCCAGAAACCATACTCTGAACCACTAACCCATGTTAACTTCTAGTAGTGATGATGAAAATCAGAACACATGGACACAGGGAGGGGAGCACTACACACTGGGGTCCATTGGGGGGAAACGGGGGAGGGATGGGGGGTGGGGAGTTGGGAAGAGATAGCATGGGGCGAAATGACAGATACAGGTGAGGGGAAGGAAGGCAGCAAACCACACTGCCATGTGTGTACCTATGCAACAATCTTGCATGTTCTTCACGTGTACCCCCAAACCTAAAATGTAATTAAAAAAAAGAAGAAGAAAGAAAGAAAATGAGACAGAACTTATAGACTGGCTAAGATAGTGAGGAAAAGAAAGGGAATCTTGGTTAAATTCTATGTTTCTTTGTTAAATGTCCTGGAGAATTATAGTGTCATTAGGTGAGAGACTATCATGATGGCAAAGATGTTGTAAGAGGCAGGAAAAGAAAATATACTTAGTTTTGAAAATTGAGTATTCTGTAAGACATCCAAGTAGAGATGCAGAAAAACAAGATTTGCATACAGAGCTAGAGGTCTGGAAGGATAACAGCTACAAATAATCATTTGTGATCAGGCAAGAAATGGACTGCTACTCAAAAACCCTGTTCTTTCTTCTTAGACACACTCTAGACTATCTTTCCAAGCCTCCTTTGCACTCAGATGTGGCTGTGTGACTAAATTCTAGCCAATGGAATATGACTCGAAGTGACGGATACCACTCCAGAGCTGATGCATAAAAAATCTCCCTTGTGCAATTCTCCAGACATTTTATTGATGCCCTTAAAGGCACTATGTTGAAGATTGTAAAAACACAAAATGGGAGATGACTGTATGTGAGTAAGAAATAAACTTCTTTATAAGATTTGGAGTTAGTTTGTTGCTTCAACTAACGCTAACCTAATTAGTAAAGAGCATCATCAGGGGATACTTGGGTGGAGAAGAAGCATAGTCTCAGTATGGAAATGAGTAAACATATCTGGTCCCCTGATGAGATAAATAATGCACAGTGAGCATTATTTTGTTCAATATGGGACTGAATTCCAAGAAAGTCTGCAAAGAGCTGCAGAAGTATCAAGTGCAAAAGGCCAGACAGCTTTCTAGACAAGTCCACACCAGGGGCAGTACCCTACTTAATTCACCACAGTCTGACCTTCATATACACAAGCTCAAATTATTGATTTGTCAGCTCCCAGAACTGGGATCATATTAACCAACCTAGTGAAGCCAATGTATCAACCTGATGCCCATTTGTTATCTTTCAGTGAGAAATGTAACCTTCAAGTAGAGCAAACTCAGGTAGGCTGATCAGCACTTTCTCTCCCTGTAGACTTGCCATGTGGGAAGCTAAATTATACTCAAAAGACTGCTTAGTAAGCATAGATTTCCAACAAAAATAATTATTCATAAGATTTGAGAATAGTAAGGCACCAGACTAAGGGGCTCTATCAGGCTCTGGAGTTTAAAAGATCTCACTGGAATTTCAATTCTGACACATACTAGGCATGTCAAAGCGGGGAAGTCATCCCAGTTTCCTTTGGTGGCAATACTAAATGTATCTAGTATCTAGCAATACTAAATGTATCTAGTAGATCTGCAGTAAGAATAAACTAAGATACTATATATAAAAACACTCAGCTAAAGTCTTAGAAAAACTATTGATAAATGTATACTGCTCATTATTATAATAATGATTAATATAATTAGTATTCATCTGCAAAAGGACATCAATAGGCCATATTGTTCTATCCCCAAAACCAGGCTCCAGTGAGATCTTCTAAACATGCCTATGTCTCCTTTCTGATGAATATAGCTCTCCATAGATATACTGAGAATCTGAGTCAAAGTCAAATGAATAAGATATGAAATACCCTGTAGCAATAAAAAATAATACAAATGTATATTTACTAGTTCAAAATAACATATTTTGTCCATTTGAAAAAACAGCTTTCACACTTACTTATGATATGGAATGTTCTCTAATCTTTCCGAATAAACCAGTAGTAAGTCTGTAATCAAAATTAAGGAGAAAAATCTAACTCTAAGCTTTATTTATTGGAACATGAGGAACAGAGCTTTTTAAAAGCTCTGAATTTACCTCATGAATTTACCCGCCTTTTTAAAAGCTCTGTGCATGAATGACCAGGTAAAGTTGTAAACAATCACTTTAACTGAAAACTATTTAGAGGAAACAAGTATTAAACGATACTTTCCACAGTTGAATGTAAGGTCTCTTTGTGACAATTCTTTGATTTCCATACTATTATTAGAAAATCTCACTTTTATGAATGGTGAAACTGAAGCTTAGAGAGGTTGAGTAACTTGTCCACAAATACACACCTCACAATTGGCAACCACTATCTCAGATCAGTACTCACCATGGCCCCCATACTAAGTGGCTTCTTAAAAATAAATGTACAAAACCAAAAAGTATAAAATATTGGCAGATACACTGCAAATTTAAAACTGTCTTCATCTTTCTTCTCAAATTTCTTAAGCCTGATTTTATCTTTGGAATGGACATTTATAGCTTTGGAGTTGGAAAAAGAGAAGAGAAGGGAGTGATAAAGAAAAAATAAAAGAATATGAGGAAAGACATCCTTCAGATCTGTCTGTGATATTTCAGAAGAAGAGGAGCTAAAGAAAAGTCATCCTTCCCTCTCTAGCAGTCTTATTACTTTCTTACTGTCAATAAGATACATCTGCAAAATTTCACAGCCTTATAAAACAAATAAATCAAAGGCTAACATTTTCAGAATTGAGAACTGTCATGAATAGATGAAGTAATGTTCCTAGTTGAAACCTCCAAAACAATTTTTAATTCAGTTGTTCATTAAATATTTGTAAGGCTCTGGATCAACACAGGAGATAGAAAGAGACATACCTTTGGGGGGCTCATAGCCCCACAGATGAATCCCAAAATCACTATGGAATATAGACAGTAACAGAAGTTTATACAAAGTAAAAATAGAAAAGGAAGGATAATTCTGATTTGGACATGAGGAGAGTCAAGAAAGTCCTTATGGAAGAGAGTGACATCCACAGAACCTAGGATATTACCAAGAGGGATAGATTTTTACTCCAGGGAGAAGGAACAGCCAATGCTAAAGACTGAACTGTTGAAGGTCAATTTAAGCTGCATACCAAGAAGAGAGAAGGTTGGTGTGGCACAGACCCAAATACTCTTACCTTGAGTGGTGACTGTGTATTCTAGAATGAATCACTTGATCTTTCAAAAAATTATGTTCATCATTAGTAAAACAAGAAAAATAATTTGTGTCTTATAAGCTTATTATGGAGATTAAATGTGCACATGGGCAATGGCCACTAAATTACAGCCGTTATGATTATTATATATTTCTCACACAATATACACCAGACAAGCCATCTGGCTGTGCCTCACAACATGTCCACAATATCAGGACCACAGGTGGCATGAAGGATGCTGAAATGGCCTTTCAAAGAAGCTGATCTTTGGATTCCCAGGTAAGAAGCTAATGAGAGCTGCAGAAGTTCAGAAAGGTGTGATGTGGAGCTTTCACACCCTCAACATGCTTAGAGCAACAAATCTACCCCTTCCATTCCAACACTGATCGTCTTTAACTTTAGGAGCCTGGTGGCTTTGTTTTTCACTCCCAAATCAGTTTACCTTCTGCACATGGTAATAAGTTACTGATTTCTTGATATGTGGCCACCTTTGATGTTCTTTCAGGCAGCAGGGACACTGGTCTGGAAGAGAAAAGGCATCCATGGGAGAAATTCTCAGGAATGATATAGAAAGAGAGCTTTTAAAAAATGAGACCTCCAGAGTCCCAGCTTTCACCTCTAGGAAGGAAATTCCAGCAACCTTAGCCTAGTCCAGTCTGGACCTTGAAATCTTCCTTAGCCTGGTTTTGTCTGAGACTTGCAATCTCTCAGGTCTGTCTTCTCCTTTCTTCTTTCACATTATCCTTTTGAAATCACTTTTGGATCCTTGTACATTGACTTCTAGTCTCCACCTCTAAATGTTTGTACTTGGCATGTGCTTGGGATGGAATACCTCCCTCTGCTCAACCTTCCAAGAATCCTTCTAAAAGACACTCAGCTCCAACTTCATCCTTCTGCAGGAAATTTCCTTGACCACTCCCATTCCATTTAGATTCTGATGCCCTACCTCTGAGCTTCATATTCACTCAACAAATATGGAGCAGTCACCCACTGGCTAATAAGCTCTGCATTCTCATGGCTCTCTGTGGATGTTAAGTATTAAATAGTAACATACTGTTTTATAATCATGTGTTTATCTACCTTTCTCACTTTAATAATGTATGTTCCTTAATGCAGGAATTATGTTCCATTCATCTCTGTTTCCTCAGTGCAAAGTGTGGGCCAAAAATAAAATTCTAAGCCCCATAACTGACTGATGGATCCCTCTCCCAGCCAAGGACAGTCCAAAGTAAACCTGAAAATCTAGTTCAGCCATAATGGGAGTAGGGGTCAGATATGCTTCATTATGTTCTCCTCTCTAATGCTGGTCGGAATTCAGGCACAATCGACCAGCATTAACATTAAAACAAAGATCTAGAGACCTTAAGAATGACAAAACCGTTTTTTTTTTTTTTTTTTTTTTTTTTTTTTTTTTTTTTGTCACAACAAGACACCAAATTTCAGCCTGACTCTGGCATAGTATCACATGACAGATAGCAGGCCCTGAAAGAAATTGAAGTATTTTTCCCCACAATATATTTCTTTGACGTATATTGAAATGGACCTGCAAAGCTGTCTTTTGTGGGGAAAATCTACATTCTGTAGAGAATGCCCTTTCTTTTCTGGGTCTTTCCTCTGACTTAAGAGAGAATTAACTATGAGAGTCTGGCACTTTTTTAGTGATAAGAGCTCTGAAGCTGGCTACCTGGAAGCTTCATCTGCAGAATAAAACTTTTCAACCAATTTCCAATCAGAAAATCTTTGAATCCAACTATGACCTGAAAGCCACCCTTCCCACACCCCAGCTTTGACTTCCAGTTGTTGTGCCCTTCCAGACTGAACAAGTGTACATCTTTCATATGTTGACTGATGTCTTATGTCTCCCTATAATGTATAAAACCAAGCTGTAGCCCAGCCACCTTGGGCACACATTCTCAGGAACTCCTGGGGCTGCCTCATGAGCTGTTGGTCACTCATATTTGGCTCAGAATAAATCTTTTTAAATATTTTACAGAGTTTGACTCTTTTTGTCAACACTAGAGTAAGACATTCTATATATTTTTTGCTGAATAGTTGATGGAAAGAAGTAGGAATGAAGGAATAAGAAAGAAAGATGGAAGGAGAAGAAAGGGAATGAGGTAAGGAGGTATGGAGGGCAGGACAGAGAAACAAAGAAAGGAAAAAGGAAAGAAAAATGAAGGATAAACCTGTCTTTCAAATCTCCCTTCCCTGCCACCATGTACCACCACAGTGGACAGATGTAATTTCGCAGCCTGTCTCTTCTTATTGAAGTGATCTACATCTAGCCTATTGGTGCCACTTCACTGAAGCTTTCTCAAGCCTATAATTTGCTCTAAACAAGCACCTCTGTAGACACCTTCTGATATATATTGCAGACACAGCATGTGTTTTGGACTTCTCCAGACATCTGTTTAATCTCTCCCTGCTACTTAAAATCTCTCTGATGTTGATAAAGTTATATAATATCTTTGCCTCATTTTCCTCATCTTTAAAAACTGTATTTATTATACCCACCATGAAAGTAAGAGTAAAAGGACACAAGGAATGTTTGAGTTGCGGAGAGTTTTATTAGGGCCTAAAGCCGTCAACAGGGGATCTCTCAACTCTTGGAGTTATTACTAGGTTTTTGTCAATTTCATTCCTTTTTTGAAAACCCAGGGAACTTTGATAAGTAAACATTGTAAAAATGTCTCCTTCTGCTTCTTGCAATCACACACCTAGTATGCTAATAAAATTAGACCTGCACTTTTCTCAACTTATGACTCCCTCAGCTTTAATATTTCCTGCTAAATGGAGCTTTTAAAAGTCCTTGGGAAAAATATTTGCATTAAATATGCCAAGAAAATAAATACACACCTTCTGCATAGCAAGAGTAAATTCAAATTAGTGAGAAAAACATCAACTTAACTATAAAAAAAATAGGTAATGCAGATTCAATTTATGCAAGAGGACGGGTGATCAGCAGTGAGGTCCAACAGATCCCTCTTCCTGGGTGGGCATCATCTCCCCTCACTCTCTGACCTTACGAAAATTATTCCATTTCTCTCAGTATCAGTTTTCCTATCCATAAAACAGATTCAATAATAATACATTCATAACAGAGTTAGGGTAAGGATTAAAGGAGAATTCATACTAAACACATGACCAGATGTTTCATTTCCATGAAAAATAGAAAGCTACAATTTATGGAGCATTTCCTACAATCTAGAGAGTTGGTCATAGCAAATGCCCAATAAACTTTTAGCCTTTTGTTTTCATTGAAATGATAAACCTCCCTTGTATGTGAAGAGACTATGGCTGTTAATTTTAGATTTCAACTTGAGGGGCTACTAAATGTCCAGATAGATCTAAAACATTATTTCTGGGTATGTCTATGAGAGTGTTTCCAGAAGAGCTAGCATTTGAATCAGTAGACTGATAAAAGAAGATTTGCTTCTTGCCAATGTGGCCAAATCCAATCCCTGAGGGGCCCAAACAGAACAAAAAGGCAGAGGAAAGGTGAATGAACTCTCCGTCTTTTAGAGCCGGACATTCATCTTCCTTCTTATTCTGCCCTTGGACATTGGAGCTCCTGGTTCTTGGATCTTCAGGGTAGGACTGAATTATATCACTATCTTCCTGGTCCTCCCATTTGCAGATACCATGTGAGACTTTTCAGACTCATGACTTTTATTTCACATGTCCACAAATGTTTGCACAGTATACAGCAGCTACATCTAAGTTTGAGCATTTTTTATAGCACAAAAAGACAAAAAGGTTAATGACACACTTAACTGTGTTACAGTGACTTTGGGTAGATCCCTAAAGACAGCACAGCCTCCAGCGTGAGGGCTGAGTGTTGTTCACACTCAGGTCCTGAATCGATGTTGTAAGGTACGGAGACACACTGAAACTAACTGGGAAATGGGGTCCCCGCACAGTGGTCCCCCCGCAGGACGGTGACAGAATATGCCAGGAATTGTCTCGGGCATGGGCTCCGTCACTACAATCAGAAGACTTATTTAAAACAAACAAAAACCCTTGATGACAACATACCAAAGCTGTTCCAATTTGTAAAAAATTGTTGTTATTACAATGCAATGAAACCTGACTCTTTACCAAACCTTAGGCCAATGTTTTACTTGGATAGTGCTTACATTATAAATACTGGGTCTTTCCCTTAGAGCTACCATAAAAGAAATCAGTTCCTTGTATATTCAGTAACAGAGCTTGGACCAGCCAATGCTATCTGTCCACTCATCGCTATGATGCAGCCTACAGAATCTTCACCATGGAATGTTTTATAAACCTGTTCACATTCCAGAGAGACAGACTCAAAACTACAGGTTTTAATCTCAAGAGCCAATTTTCATAATAAATCTCCTCTTTATATCTACATATTCTGTTGGTTCTGTTTCTCTGGAGAACCCTAGCTAATACAGATAACTACATTAAAATGATAGTGAGATGCCATTGATGCCCACTTCGTTAACATAATTCATTAGAGTGGTACTACCCAGTGTAGTTGGTAATCTGGTCTGCTTATAGTTTTCTGAAAGCAGGGAAAAAGAATTCAATTCTTTAAAAAAAAAAAATACACAGATCAAGAGTCATATAGAGAATTCAAGAAATAATTTTTAGGTTTTCATTCAAAATTCTACTCCCCTCCCCATACTTATTTATCCTAAAGCAGGAATTTCCAGCTTTCCTGAGGAACTATGTGATTACCACTCAGAGGTGGATGATCAATGAACTTAATTTTTGCCCTTTATACATAAATTGTAAATCTATGCAGCATTTTCTTGGGGGAAAAGAAACTTTTCTTCCCACTCGAAAGTTATTCTTTTAGAAACAAGTGTTCAAAGGCAAGAATCTAAAAGAATAAAGAATTATAAATACCACAAAGTTTAATTAAGCAATAACTTACATAAGATTGAAAAAATGTAAATGGCCTAAATATCCAACGAAGTGTAATGATTTTTAAAAATGGATTGTTCACTTTATAATATCTTTGAAATACAATTATTCTAACACAACATTGGAGACACATGGAGGAGGAGAATTAAAAAGAAAGCCAGTGTTTGAACATATACTGCTAATTATATGTCAAATACTGAACTGAGCACTTACATCAAACAGAAAGTACTGTGGTAGCTATTATTTCAAAGAAACAGAGTTCAATACACTGTATATCCATCATCATTATAACTTTAACCAATTCTTTATATTCAGAGTCTAGGACTATAAGAGAATTGGGGGAAAAAACAATCTTGATTTTCTGAGATGGAGAGGTGAATTTTTTTTTCTTTCATCTGTTTCTTTTTTGTTTATTCGATATCGGTTTTGCAATAAAAGGAAATTACACACTACTCTGAAAATAAATTTGTAATAAAAAATTATAATTTCCAGTCTAAAAGAGTACAACCGAAGGGCTTCCCAGTTTCCAAAAATGCCTCATAGGCAGATTGTTGAAAATAAACTAATTTATATTAAACATGCTCTCTGTTTTTTTTTTTTTAAGTTAATAGAAATGCACCAATTTCAAGACTCCAAATAGAAACTGAGAATAGCAACAACCTACCAGCTTCCAAGCTTATCCTTCTTCAATTGATTCCACTCAATAGCCAGAGTGATCTTTACAAAACATAAATCAGATTGTCCCACTCTCCTGAAAAAAAAATTTCCAAAGCCTTCTCATTGCACATGTAAAATAATCCAGGCTTTTTATGGTAGTTCATGGTACCCTCTTTTCCCATCCCTCTTACTGGACACCTGTCTTACCATCCTTTCTTGGGTTTGTTATGTTCTCATTCTTCTTTCTCAAACGTGCTTTATGATTCCACCTCAGGGCCTTGCACTTGCTCTTTCATGGCCTTAAACATGTCTCCCCTTCATATTTTCTCGGAACCGAGTCCTTCTCATTTTTCAGGGTCCAGAAAGAGAAGGTGGGTGAATTAGAAGTCCTTGTCGACAAATCTTCATTGAACTGCCCAACCCTTAGCAGGTACCAGGCTTTGTGTTCAGTGCTAGTTGTGAGTCCTAGAATTCAAAGAGCTCAAGATTTAGTGGCGTGCTAAGGAAGTAAACAGGCAAAAATAGTTTCCTGTGATATGTGTTTTGGTGCTGGGACAAAAGGGAGATCAGTGTTGAGAAGCTGGAATTACAGAACCAAGACTTGCGGGATTAGGGGAAAAAATTCCAGAGGAGGCAATATTTAAACTTAAGGATGGGCAAGCATCAGCTGGAGGAGAGATAAGACAAACGGCTCCAGCCGCAGGAAATCAGAGTGTGTCTCCTTCTGGGGCCTGCAAATGGTTTGCTTTAGTCACTAGAGTCTGCTGGGTTCATCCAGAACTCTGCATTAACAGATAGAGGAGCAGCAAGTCATCTGATTTAAGAGGCAGGAATTTGGAGAGCTTGAAAAAGGGTGCTGCACACATACAAGCGCCAACTGCAAATAAAGTTATGTGCTGCTTCCTTCATAGCTGCACAGACACCCAATGCTGACTTTATTTTCATCTCGTCCAGTTTTTTCAGAAAAATGATCATGAATCCTAAGGCCTCTGAATGAGATGCTAACAAAGCTCCCTTTTCCTTCTAGACCAATCAAGAGTGTCTGGGGTGGTCTACTCACCCAACCTGCCCAGGTAGGAGAAGGGTCAGAAGCCCCAAGGGGCTGTTATGTTGAATAGCTAGGACACCACAAGCGAGAGGGCAAAGGCAAGACCGTGGGCTTTGAAAGGCCCTGCATTCCACAAATGTCAGGTGCAGCTTCTGAGTGGCATGGGGAGAGGTGGATTATATACACAATAACTGGATGTGTTTTCTTAGTTTCTATAGGCTAATCCTAAAATGAGGGGCAGTTGCGGTGGAGTGAAGAGCAGAAACAACTCCCCTCCCCTCCCCTGCCCTCCCTTCCCCAACAACAAGCAGATTCTGGGAGAACACTGAGATGCCATGAAACCTTGTCCCCAACCTCCCGTCTTGAAAATTTCCTCTGTTCTCTTCTCTCTTCTTTCCACAGTCTCCTATATGCAACAACAACAGCTACTTAGAGTTACAAAGTACTGTGTGCCAGATATTAAGTTTGATGCATATTAATGCTTTTCTTTATTAACTACTTTTTCCTGAAATTTCTTATTTTTTATTGACAAAAATCGTTTGGGAATATGTATACACTGTAAAATTGAACTAATTACCATGTGTATGACTTCACATCTTATTTGGGGGGAGAACACAAACTCCACTCTTTCAGCAATTTTCAAGAACATAATATATTGTTACTAATTGTAGACATTATGTTGTACAATAGGTCTTTTGAACTTATTCCTTCTAAGTAAAATTTTGTACCCTTTGACCAAATCTCTCCAGAACCCCCCTCCCACCTCACCTCCACCAGTCTACTCTTGCTTCTATGAGTTCATCTTTCTAAGATTCCATATGTTAGTGTTATCTTGTGGCATTTTTCTTTCTGTGTGTGGCTTACTTCACTTATCACGATAGCCTCCAGATTCACCCACGTTGTTGCAAATAATATTTCCTTCTTATATGGCTGAATAATAGTCCACTGTGTATGTCTAACACATTTTTTTCCATTCATTCATTGATGGACACTTAGGCTAATTCCATGTCTTGGCTACTGTGAATAGCGTTGCAGTAAACAGAGGAGTACAGCTGTCTCTTCAACATACTGATTTTATTTGCTTTGGATAAATACACAGTATGAAATTGCTGAACAATATGGTAGGTCTATTTTTAATTTTATGAGGAACCTCCATACTGTTTTCCATAATTGCTGTAATAATTTATATTCCCACCAACAGTGTAAGAGTGTTTCGTTTTCTCCACATCCTCATCAGCACTTGTTACCTTTAATCTTGTTGATAACAGCTATTATGAAGGGTGTGAAGTGTTATCTAATTGTGGTTTTAACTTGGATTTTTCTGACTACGAACATTTGAATTTTTCATATTGAGTATTTTTATATACTTATTGGCCATTAGTATGTCTTCTTTTCAGAAATTTTGATTTAGGTACTTTGCTCATTTTTATTTTATTTTAATTAAATAATTAATTGTGTTGATGCCCTTCTAATCTGAGTGACTGTGAATATAGACTCAGGAGGCTGTGCCTCAGCCACCAGAGTAGCTGGGATTATAGGCACCCACCACCATGCCTGGCTAATTTTTGTATTTTTAGTAGAGACAGAGTTTCTTCAGGTTGGCCAGGCTGGTCTCGAGCTCCCGACCTCGTGATCAACCCACCTCAGCCTCCCAAGGTGGTGGGATTACAGATGTGAGCTACCATGCCTGGCCTTATTTACTCATTTATTTTGAGATGGGGGTCTTACCATGTCACCCAGGCTGGAGTGCAATGGTGTCATCTCTCTCACTGCAACCTCAGCCTTCCAGAATCAAGTGATCCTCCTACCTCAGCCTCCTGAATAGCTGAGACCACAGGCATACACCACCATGCCCAGCTAAATTTCTGTATTTTTGGTATAGGCAGGGTTTACTATGCTACCCAGCTTGTCTAAAACTCCTGAGCTCAAGCCATTACCCGCACTGGCCTCCCAAAGTGCTAGGATTTCATTCATGAGCCCTTTCCTCATTTTTAAATCGAATTGCTGGCTTTCTCATTATTGGGTTGTTTGAGTTGCTTAGATATATTCAGTATTAACTCCTTATAAGATATATAAATTGCAAATATTATTTTCTCTCATTTTGTAGGTTGTTTCTTCATTCAATTCATTGTTTCCAGACTTCAAAATGTATTACAAATCAAAATGTATGATACTGACATAAAAACATAGATCAGCAGGACAAAATAGAGAGCCCAGAAATAAATCTGTGCATTTATGATTTTCAACAAAGATGCCAAGAACACAGTAGGGAAAGGACACTACACTCACTAAACAGTGTTGAGACAGGTGAATATCCACATGCAGAAGAAAATTGGAACCTTATCACATACCACATGCAAAAATCAACTCAAAATAGATTAAACACTTAAACCTAAGACCTGAAACTAAAGTCTCTAGAAGAAAACTAAGGGGAAAGCTTCCTGATGATAGGCTGAGTAATGATCCCAAAAGCATAGGCAACAACAGTAAAAACAGACAGATGTGATAAGATCAAAGTAAAAATCTTTTGCACAGCCAAGGAAACAATCAACAGAGTGAATAAACAACATATTAACTCCTTTATTCTTCAGGCAACCCAAAGAGGTAGACATCATTATTATCCCAGTTTTAGAGATCAGAGTATCGAGACACAGAGAGGCTAAGCAACTCATACAAAATCAACCAAATAATCCCACCAGGGAAGGAATTCTAAACATGCAAGGAACACTGAGTTTGAGAGACCCAGCATGAAATGAGGAGGGCAAGGCTGCCTGGGGAAAGGCAGTGAGCATGGCTATGACAATTGGAATTCACAAAACACACACTCAGTGCTTAGTAGACAGGTATTAAATGACTGAAACATCCGTGACAAGATCCAGACTCTACAGTTAAGTTCCTTTAGGACGTCCATGTTCCACACGCCAAAAATAATTTTCTACTCACCTTATTTTTAAAATACCTGAAAACAGAAACCTATTAATAAAATAGATAAGGAAAAAGACAGGTCCACTTGAAGTTAACTTCCATGGAAGGTATATGCTTATTTATTCGACTTTTAAGAGGCTGAACCCACATTTGTGGAAAGGAAATTTGGTGGCAGTAGTCCGGGGAATTATTGCTGTTTTCTGAAACGTGGTAATTGGAAAAGGAGCATTTTGTGAATGCTGCTCTAAGCAGGACTGTCAAGGGTGCAGCCCCTGCAATTAGGGCTAGTGTAGATAAAGGATGCATATTCAAAGATGTGATCGTGAAAATTCAGATGAAAGGGTAGAGTTAGTGAAATAATGGAAGTTAATTTCTGTTTTCCTCTGTCTGAGTGAATGATGCATATAATTAAATCAAATCACCTTCACCCACTTACACGTATGCCAAGCATGTGCGCATGTGCGCGCGCGCACACACACACACACACACATACACACACACACACACACACACACACACACACAGCCTCCTGAATGTATATTCACAGCCACTCAGGTTAGAAGGGCATCAATGCAAAAAAAAAAAAAATAAAATAAATAACAATGGATTCTACATGGAAAGAACTAGACTTTCTTTCATTTCACACCCACCCCCATTTCATGGTATTCGTTAGCTGCTTTACTAGGAACCTATTTTTTGCTACCTTACGGCAGGTAATTTAGATAGATGTGGATGCCAGTGTGGGGTATATCAAAAGAGGCTGTGCTTACCCTGATCCTAAATTCCCTCACCATACAGTTGGAATGACAGCATGGAAAGTGGCAGCAATTTCAGCATTGCAACTACTCTTACCTTAATAATGGAGACTTTCTCAATGAAGCACCTAAAAGCTGTTGTAAGGAAAGAGACCATATCTTTTCACTGTGAAACTGCCCAGGCTAGAACACCTGCCCCCAGAGAAGACTTCCTTCTGGATTGTACATTTGTTCAGCTGGACATGCAGCCTTAGTACATTCCAGAGTCAAATCATCTGACAAACCTGCCAAATCCTGAGCCTTGAGGGGCTGATGAAGACCAAGAGCTCTAGCATGGGCAACTCACGCTCTGTATTTCTCAGGGCCAGGGTCAGGGAAAGTCGAGTGGGGTGCCTTGAGAGGAACATTAAGGAGGTAGCTACTTGCCCTCAGGTTATGTGGGTGCCCCTTCCTTACATCTTATACTTTGGGTGCCTCATGCATCTTACCCTAGTCCCAGCCTGGTATTTCTCCAGGTTTTGAAAGTTCCAGTCCTAGAGTCATATCTCTTACTGCAGCATTCCTTACTGCTTTGAGGGAAGCTGCTGGTACGCCATTTTCCTTATACAGCATCTCTCCTCCTCACCAAAATGTTCACCTAAGCTTTCAGCAGTTTAATCCACTTCTTAAGCAAAGTTCCCTTTCTTCTCTTAAGCTATCAGGGGATGCCACTATTTACTGGATAGAAGTGTCTTTCTGTCCTTTGGTTTCAGACTTCAGAACTTTCTGGGGGAAAAGGTGAAATATCTACTTGTGGTCCCAGGAGGTTATACAGCAGAGTCAAGATTAGTACGAGGGCAGTTTCTTTTCATCTTTTTTTTTTTTTTTTTTTTGTCATCATCACAACCATCTAGGCGATATCCCATAGAAGCTTTATAGACTTCGTTTTTGTTTCACCTGATCCATTAAATTTTAATTCTATAGACATAATATATATCTGTTTATGCTGTCAGGTAGAGTTGGGCTTTGGAACACTAAAAACTATGATAATGCTTAAGATAATTTTTACTCTCATCCCCGAGGAGTCACTTTTAGGGGTGATTTTGCCACTATCCAGATTGCATATGTTTGGGAGCTGGCCCAGGAAGATGGTAGCCAGACTCTCTCTATGTGCTGTGGATCTCCTCCCGCAAAGGAGACAGATTCACTCTTGGTTGACCACAGGCTCAGGGGTTAAGTTAATAAGTTAAGAGAACTGAAACATCAGGAAAGTGTCAGGAGGAGAACCGGCATTCACTTTCTTCCACTGACCCCAGTCTCACAGTTCCATGTGGGTATTTCCCTGCTTTATCTCCCCGCAGGTCAAAGCGGGTGCTTAGCCACCAGTCCACATTTCTTTCTTGGTGTAGCTAGTCCACTAAGAATTTGCAAGCCTTGGGGATTCAGTCTCTCATTTTGTTTCTTCCCAGCTCTGTCATGAGGTGATAATTCCACTCACTTGTGTCTGCCAAATGGACCTAAACTTCAGTCCAACTGGAATGGCTTTAAATGTATATTCAAGGAAGAGGATATTAACATGCTTATTTGGCTGTAGCTCTAAAGCCATTAGCCAATCGTTTGCCAGCAGTAAAAGTGATAATTTGATCTCTATCTTTGCCATGCTTTATTTTCTCATATACTTTTAAATCCAGGAGTGGAAAAAGAGGATGTCATTTCTAGGAGCCCTAACACTCACATAGGGTTTTTGCACAGGTTGGAGGTCTCTGAAAGAACACACCATTTGTCCTAAAACTTAGTAAAATACATTGCAAATAGTAAATTTTGTTGAATATTTGATGAATGATTGACAGAAAGCTTAATGAATCAAATATTTCTTCAGCATGCCATTTAAACCTTTTTATTCCAGTCTTGACTCTGGGATAAATTAGCTGTGTGCTCTTGAATAGGTCATTTCCTCTTCCTGAGTTCTTGGTTTTTCCATGTGAAAGATAAAGGGTAGCTTTGTCCATGTATTCTGAAGATCCTTTCAGCTCTGTCATTCTAGGATGCTGGAACTCAGATACATAGATGTAGTGCTACTGAAACATTTAAAGGGATGGTGTAGCAGGCCAGGAAAGAAATCTCCTGATTTATCCTTGGACCTGAACCATAATTTCTCACTGGAGCAATATTGCTTCTTCTCAGTTTCTCGGGATCTGGGTGACAGCTGTTCAACCTTTTCCGAGAATCCTGTAGCAACTAAAAGAAGAAAACAAGGTAGGAGGGAAAGGATGAATAAGAGAGGGAGGGGAAGCAAATGAGGCAATAAACACAGAGATGGTCAGAGACAGAGACAGGAAGAGAGGGTCATAGGGAGTCAGGGAGAGACATAGAAAGAAATGGAGGAGAGAGACAGAGAGTGAAACATGAACACAGAATCACAGAGAGTCTGGGAGACATAAACAAAAGAGAAACATGCACAGAAACAGGGGCAAGGAAAAGGAAAAGGAGAGACAGAAAAAGAGAGCTAAAATAAAATAGAAGCAAAATATAGCCACAGAAAGAATCAGAAATAGACACAGGCAAAGAAATTCAGAGATAGAGACAAACAAAAGGAGAGAAGGTCTTGGGGGCTGATGACAAGACGCAGAGACAGAGATATCCAGGGTGCAAAAGGACAAAAAAGAGGTATTTTTATCACTTCAAACAATCACCATTACCAGATCGTTCCCCTCCCAGATAGCATGGTTGGGGTGGGAATCTTGGGCCCCTCCTGTCTCTCTCCTCCTCTAATGCTCTGCTTACGCACAAAAGACAAAGTTATTTGAATCCTGGGTGTCATTAAATGCTCTCTTGCCTTCATTTACAATGTGCTAGAACATGATGTTCCTCGGGAGATTTCGTGTAGGAGAGAGTCCCCGCAGCCAAGAATAGCAGGGGCTGCCAGCCGGCCTCCTGAAACCATAGCCCAGCCCAGAGTGGGAGCATGCTCACACTTCAACTTCATGAGTTTGCAACTTCAGTTTAACAGGCTCAGGAGGGCCAGCACCAAACAAATCCACGCCTGGCCCAGAAGCAACCCCACCCCCAGCTGAGCTCCTAAGAAAGCACTTGCTTAAAATGTGATGCGAAGCCTGGTGAAGACTCCACACACTGCGGATATTTGTTGATTCTTGGATTTCCTTCAGGGAGCCTGTGAGCTCCTTGAGAACAGAGGAATTTATTTATTCATCTCAGCTTTTTTGGACGTCAGGCTCTTACGACTTGAATGCTACCTTCAGTCAATTGCCTCAAGTTGTGGCTCAGCATCCATATCAGTCCACACATTGCCATGCTTTTTTTGTTTGCTTTTTTATCCCATATCCTTTCCCAAAATTCCTTTTCCCCTCAGTCACTCAGGCATCCATTCTCATTTCTGTTTCATGCTTGTCTTTTCCAAACCACCCTCCACACGCTGAATTTCAGACACGTGGCTCCAGGAACATGGGCTATACTGCTCCGCATGTACCATCTCTTTCCTCCCTCGGTGATGTTGCAGTCTACCTTTCATGCTATGAGTACTCATTGCATTTCTGTCTTAAAAGCACCTTGCATGGTGCTTGCCACTTAGTAGGTGCTCCACAAGCATTTTGATATAATAATAATTCCTACATCTATTTATCACTCTTCCTCACGAGATTATATGACTACTGTGTATGGTTTACACAGAAGGCTTCAGTGCTTTCTACAAATGGGAAGGCATAAACTTCACTTTTTACTTTCTGAGCTTACCCAAAGTAGGCTTGAATCAACCTGAGAACCTGCAAGGTAAAGTGGAATGACCACTGGAATAGGAATCTCAAGATCTGAGTCAGAATTCTCAAGTCTACACATTTGTTACTTGAGAGATCTCAATTTCATTATTTTTAAAATATGGGCAGCAAAATCTACCTTGCTTACCTCTCATGGTGGTCAAAGGAGCTAAAAGTTGGAAAGGTTTTGGTAAATGGCAAGAACTTAACCCTCTACCCTTATATAAGGTTATTTATACTGTCATTAACTTAGAAATCAACAAAAATGAGTTCATTTTAAGCTCCCTGGGGAAATAGTGTCTGGCCTCATAGTAGGAACTTAATCTTTATTGAATAGAGAAATAATCTTGCTCCCCTTTCTGAACTATCTCTTATTTACTTTCTACATTCTAATATCTCACTTCTTACTGTTCAGGCCAGACTCATGTCCTTGACGTAGAAGACCGAAGACTTGCCATCTTTCTCATGACCTACCTTGCTCCATTGGACATGGGAGGTACTTCACCTCTGATTGCATGAGTATCACTGTCTCCAGAATTCAAATTCTTTGGATGATTTTGAACACAATATCTTCCTTAATACACACCCACGTTTTTATGTCAAATCAATGGAATGGCAAAAAACAAACAAAAAAACAAAAACAAAAAAAAAAACAGGTCATGAGAGAGGAAGAACTGGCACCAGAGATTTAAAAGGCAGTACTCTGGCCTGAAGTCTTGGAGAGGTGGGAGAAGGAGGTGTTACAGCCCTAGCACCAAAAGGAAGTGATACAGTTGAAGCCACTAGACCAATTTTCATCCCACCTAAATAGTCCCTTCCGGTACTTTTGACCTCATGCCTGGGGTTCAGGGGTCAATCCCTTACAATATCAAAGGAGACCAGCGATGTCCCATCCAGGAGAATGAAAAAGCTTACTTTGTATCTTCAAAATTCCTGAGGAGAAGCAGCTCTGCTTTTTTTTCTCTAAGCACTTCCCCTGAAATACCCTGCAAATAAAAACAGCTTTGACATTCAGGCTCCGTTTAAGTTTAACTTTCCAAACCTTTGCTGGTAATCCTTTTTTAATTGACATGGAATGTATCCTCAATTATTAATAGAAAGTGTATTTTTTTGGAGTCTAATTAAATGCCTTAATCACATTCCTACCCATTAAAAATGGTTTTAGATTTTGTTGGTTTTTGTCTTTTAATGAGCTATTTACTCTGCTGATAACTACAGTGTGGCTGAAAGGGGAGATTCAAAAACTGCTCCACATACTCAAAAAGAAATAGCTTTGTTATTGATAAAAATAATAACCTCACGTACAGCAGGGGGTGGTAAGAAAGCCTAAATTTATGGCTGCTGTGTTGAATGTGCAAATGTCACTTCCTTAAAGAGGGAAAATTAGTTTTTAAGCCCGGTTTAGCAGCTAGAATCTCTGGCGGTCTGCATAATATTGGATTTTTCAAAGCTTCTGTGATGCCCTGGGGTGGGCTGTTTTGCATTCAAATTGCAAATTATGTAATGTTGAAGATGTTATTTAAGGAAAAAAATGACGACCGAGCTCTCATTCTTTTTTTATTCATTTTCCTTTTCAACTTTCTTGTCCTTCAATTTTAGCTGACATTTATTGAGTACCTACTGTGTCTTAGGTGCTTTTATATCATTTGAAACTCATGACAGTCAGGTCTCTGAGTAAGGCCTGAATGTGCCCTTTCAACAAGTTCCCAGGTAATGCTGATACAGCTTGTCAGGGGGCCACACACTGAAAATCACTGCTTTACAACACACTACCTTTTCCTCCAACTCTTAGGCCTTAGAGCTGGAAAAGATTCCAAGAGGTCATTTGATCTGTGTCCCTGCTCTCAGATAGATAAGATATTAATTATGCCTATTTTATAGATGACTCATTAGAGAATTGTTATGGGCAGCAAAGGGAGGAAATGTCCTGCCCAGAGTCAGTCAGGTGGTAACTTCTGGGCTACTCTCATTCATCATTAGGATGACATTTAGCAGATAGGACACTTTTAAAGTAAGAACTCATCTTGTAAGCTAATTTCCCAGTCAACCTGCTGCCCTGCAGGCCAAGCCTCAACTGGAAGCAAGTTAGCTGATTGGAGCCAGTCCCTTTCAGTTACCAGGATCACTGTCCATCCCTCACAATGAGGGTGAGGGGAGTGGAAGAGGAGGGCATGGAAGGCAAGACCCATCCCTCAGTCTAAGCCTAGGCTTCAACTTTGCCAAGGCTTCACCTTTCCTCTTCCACTCAAGAGGAAGTTGTTCAGGTGACTCACAAAGTTATAGTGAAGGTCTGGAGTAGAAGGAAGACATTCATCATTTCATTTTACACTTGTATCTTATATTCCCTGTAATACCCTGTTTTAGTAATTTAGTAAGTTATTATCTTTCTTTGTATTTTTGCACCAGTAAAAAGCTTAATTGAAAAAGACAGGCTTAAATGTTTCAACATAAACATTTAAAATAAAATATGATTTCTTTAAGCCTGTTGTCATATTTCTTCACTTTTTCAAATTAAAATGAGTGTCAAAAGAGTGGCTTAGGTTTCTCTCTCCACCTATGAGAGATGCTGACCAGGGTACCCATGGCTGTATAGAAGCAAAACTGCAGAAAGCAGCATTTATCAAGGGATAAATGAGAGAATTGCAGAGAACTCCTGGATATGTGTTCAAGCCTGCACATCTCTGGCAAATCCCCATTCTGTTTTGGAGAAGTTGAAGGAACAGAGCCTCCATACAATGCCTGATTATGAAATCAGAGAAACCTCCATTCACAGAGAAACCTCCAATCAGCCCCCATCCCAGCCCCCAATCTTCTTAAACCTGTGCTCCACGCTGCACCAGCATCTTTGCAGGAAGGCTTAGATCTGAGCATTTCATGCCCCTTGTTGGATCTTCCACAGGAACAATTGCTCTAGGATAAAGCCCATATCCCTGGTCATAGATTACAAGACCAGGCACACCCGCAGGCAAGAGCTGAGGCCAGCTAATTCTAATTGTCACAGATTAATGGCATTGGTTTTGTTTGCATGCCATCTCCAGGTTTGTGTTTAAAAAAAAATTGTGTATAAATTTCCAATCAAGAAACAATAACATTACCATGTAGGAGTTTACATCCATTGTTTGGATATGATTGCAAGGAAGATGGGGGAAGTTCCAATCTAATTGCTATGGAAACATAAGTACTTTTCATCTTATTTTTTAATAAAGTCTCAGTACTTCTCCCTACATTTTCATTCAATTTGAACTTGTACATTTAAATATCAGCACATCTCTAGAACTGAGCATCCTGAATCTAGAGACAAAAGCAATCTGAAATCAGAGGAGCAGAGGCATTTTATCAGAAAACATGCAGGTGGAAAAACAAAAGACTGGGATCTGCCCCAGGCTCCTTTTGTTTCCAAGTCTGTGCTCTCAACTGCCTGGCCACATATGTGTATGAGGTGGGGCAGAGGACAGGTAGGATGAGATGTCTCCTGAGAGCCAGGTCTGTGACAAGCCTACCACCATGCACAATAAGGCTGCCAGGCTGAACTTACCGTATGAACCTGGCCAATTTCTTTATCCAATTTGAGCTTTAAGTTTCTTTTCCCTTAGTGTCCTTACCACTCTGAAATCCTGATTCAATAAAAACATTTATTTCTATTCATCTTTACAGACTTCATAGTTAAGGGATAAATAAAATGTATTGATTGTTTAAAAACTTCTTGCAGATCTAAATTAGAAGTTAATTCCTCCTACTTTCTGCTTTTCTGTCCCTCTCTTGTTCTCCATCCTCGTCTTTCTCGACCTTTTCTTATTTTTTCTCTCTGTTTTTTCATTCTTTCCCTTTTGCATTCTGTAAACAGCCTGCCATCTTCCACACCTCGCTACCCCCCAGATTGCTAAGTGAGCAGGACTACTTGGGCAAAGATCACAAGTATGCTGGGTAATTATATTAATCAGCTTGGCCTGCCATAGCAAAATACCACAGGCTGAGTGGCTTAAACAGCAGAAATTTATTTTCTCACAATTCTCCAGGCTGAAAGTTCAAGATCAAGGTGCCAGCAGGTTTGGTTTCTGGTGAGGCCTCTCTTGCTTGCTTGCAAACAGCCACCTTCTCCCTTCTCCCTGTGTCTTCACATGGCCTTTTCTTTGTGTACTGAGAGATACAAAGAGAAAGAGAGAGAGAGAGAGAGAGAGAGAGAGAGAGAGGGCGCTTTGATGTCTCTTCCACTTTTATAAGGACACCACTCTGATCAGATAAGGATCTCATTCTTATTATTATCTCACTTAACCTATATTATCTCTTTATAGACCCTCTGTCAAAATACAGTCAGTCACTCTGGGGATTAAGGATTCCACATATGAATTTGGGGGAGGTCATAATTTGCCCATAATGATGATCTAGAATAAACATGAACCTTTTTGCATCTCTCATCCTCATCTATAAAATGGGAATTTGGGGCCAAGTGATCTCTTAGATCCTATATAACACATTGGGATATTCTTCTCTCACTAGGAACCAGAAGAACCACTGATGGCACCTCTGTGTCCTGGCCACCTTCCTCAATGTCACCTTCTCTTTTGTCTTACATACGACTGCATAAAAGATGTGAGGTTTCCCGGAACTGCGGAGGGTCCCTGTTCCACCCGGGAGGAGGGGAGATGAAGGTCTCAGACACTTCCTGGCAAGCAATCAGCCTGCTAAATGGTGCCAACAGTGACTGATGAGCAAGTTCTGATTCAGCAACCAGGGGAGCTTAAGGGCACTTCAATAGCTCTTAGGCACTAGACCCTAGAGCAATGAGCAATATGAATCTATTAATGGCAAATAACGTCACAAAAAATGGATCCACCTTGGCATGAGCTTTGTAAATGAGGGCATGAGAGGACCAGAGGGGCTTTGATGTTGTGGACCTGAGGGACGCTTCCAGCCACAGCCTGGTGAAATCATGGGATTGACAGGCAGTTTAAAGGACAATGAAGTGACAGATGGAAATGTAGGTGTGTAAATAAATTATCCAGAAGCTCAGAAGCATGGCATATGTAAGCCTTTTTTACTGTTTTCATATTGAATAGTTCTTGGCAACCATGTTTCCTGTCCTCAGTGCCTTGGGTTTGAGTTTATTCATTCGGAGGATGTGACCATTCTGGGGTCAGGGTACAATCTTTGCTCAGCAACAATTTTAATTATAGTGGAAAAGTGGATTCAACAGTGGTTCTAGATCCTTATTGATAGAATGTGAAATGTGATGCTTCAGGTCACAAAATGAACCCTTCTTTATCTGGCCCTTGTTTGCTCCTCAGACCTTGTCTACTGACTCAGTCATTCCAGCTGAAATGCTTTTCACTGGTTGCTAAATAGTCACAGCCTGTGTTCCTAGAGTACCCTCCCCCTACCACTCAACCTCATCTAAGGCTTAGGGTTCACTTAACTGGTACTTTCCTTAAAACTCCTCAGCATTTCCCAAGACTCATTAACTAGTGATGCCTGGCCCTACCAGGCATGCTCTGTTCTTGTTGGTTAGAGTTTGTGGCAGACAGAGAAGGTCGACCCAGATCCTCCTTCAATGAAGCACTTATCATTTCATTGCCAGGAATCCAGTCACCAGACACTATCCAATATTGAGTTTGGCTGTAGAGACCTGGGGCCATGCTCCTCTTCGAACAATCATATCAAATAAATGAGCAGGATGAGGGCTAAGAGCCTGGCCATTTTCATCTCAGTGGGGGAATCCCCCCATAAGCAGGAATTTCTCAGAACTGCCTTTGATTGGCCAAAGCTTTGCTGGGACGGGATCTTGGAGAAACATAGGCCCCTGCCCAATCTTCCTCCCTCTTCCTGCCACAAGTCAACACCTAATAAACTTTTTGGAGAGCTAATTCTGCCCCAGCATATGCTTTCAGAGGACCTGGCCTGCAACAGTGCAGGTTTAATGAGTTGCTAAATGTTTTTACTGTCAGTCCTCCTTATATAAACTGAATTGCTTTTAATTCCCAAGACACCCCCTATTCACTCAGGTTTTCAAACTTTAGCACCTGCTGTTCTTTCATCTTGATATTTCCTCTGTGCCATCACTCTTTATCTGGATTATTCTCATTCTTTTAAAACCCATCCTAATAGTCAAAATCTTTGAGTCCTGAGAAGCCCCTCATGATAGTATTAAAGTTCTATAGCCATGCAACAAACTACTGCAAAATGTAAAAAAAGACAAATGAACTATCTCAGAGTTTCATATGGGCATGGGCTAGCTGTGTCCTCTGCTCAGGGATTCATCAGGCTGAAATCAAGGTGCTAGCCAGGGCTGCAACCTCATCTAAGACTTACGGTTCTCTTCCAAGCCCATTTGTGTTTTTGGACTGAAATCAATTTCTTGTAATAATGTAATTGATGTCCCATTATGTTGCTGTTTGTTTTCTTTCTTCTAGGAAAGCAGAAGCGTATCTCTTTGACACTTCATCTTCTTTTAAAGGGCTCACCTGATTGGGTCAGTCCCACGCAAGCTAACCTCCCGTTTGATTGCCTCAAAGCTGATTGATTAATAACCCAACCACAGGAGTGATATCCAATCATATAAAAATCATACAGATTCTAATCACATAGAAAGAGCATAGGCTCTATCTATCCACAGCATAACCAGGCACCCTGGCAGAGGAAGAAGAGTTTCGTACTGACAATTAAGTTCTCTGGTGTAGAAGTGACACCACACACTTTAGCTCAAAACTCATTGACCAAATCTAAATACATGGCCCATCCAACCACAAGTGGCCAGGAAGAGCCTTGCGGGTGGATAACTGGAAATATTATGACAATTATCACAGACTATAACACAGGGTAAAGATTGTGTCTTTCATTTCCAGATCCTTGGGGCTTATTCGGTGACTGAAAGACTGACAACAAATGTGGACATCAAGAAAGAACATTCCCATAAAAATTTAAAAATAAATTTTCAAGGTATCTTACAGATCTTCTTTTCTTCCCTTCTACCACCTTGAACCCTAGAAAATAAAATTTTTTTCAACTGTGTTTTCATGACTGTTGTATATTTATTATTGGCTTCACAGAAATACTGTTAGTAGTGTTTTTCTAAAATTCACATTTCTGAAGCCAGAGAGCATAAAAACATTTCAATGCTTCAGATTTACGTGAAACCATGGATCTCTAGTATCCATGATTGTGATCCTCATCATATATTTTAGGCTTTAGTGGTCTTCAGGGGACTCACTATCTTTTTACCCATGTGCTTTGGGTAGCTACTCTTTCTGCAACCCTAAAAAAAGAGATATTAAAATAGACTTAAAATTAGGCATGGTGTGAATTGAACATTCATGGCAATCATTTTTATTACCTTTGTAAGAAAATGCCCTTGAAGAAGCAAACTTAGAACATTCCTTACATTGTAGTGTTTTTAAATCTTGTTGTCAGTATGACACAGATAAACTTCAGAGCAGTGGTGCACAAACAGTTCATTTAAGCAGCCAGAGCATTGGAAAGTATGCATTTGGGAGGAACAATGAGCAGATTAAGGCTGTATCAGCCTTTTCCCAGACCTCTGATTTTAAATAGAACATTGCAGTTACTCCAACATTTTGTCCACTTAAACCATCTCTAAAGAATCCTCACCAGTGGTTCTTCTTGTACATTAGTAAATTTTAGGCTTCATTATCAAATTAATGAATTTTAATATCCCATAGAAATGGGCAAAGTGGAATAATAGAGAAGTAAATGTGGAAAAGGTAGTCTCTTTTAGTACTGATACCAAAGACTCCCACTGTCATCAGACAAGTCCCTTGTTCTGTAAAAGCAATACTGGGCATGAGGTTGGAAACCAGGGTTAAGGGGCTGCTAAGAAAATCTGACTGGCTAGTGCCACTCTCTCAGTACTGAGGCTAGAGAAGACAGTGTCATTATTCGAAATTCCAGAGGATACCAGAGCAAAGAAGCCTCAAGTATTCAGATTCTAAGATGCAGAGATCTCAGATCTAGGCTAAGACATCCAGGGAGAGATGAGTTGAGTCAGTGAGAAGTAAGACATGTAGGAGTTCAGGTGAGCAACACAAATCCAGACCTGTGCACACACTCCATGCAGAAGGTCTAGGGTAGATGCTTCCTTAACACATCGTGTGGTGAGGCCAGACCATATGTGGCTGTGGCATGCTAGAGCATCAGACTTGGTAGACAGGGGAAGAATAAGACAGATCATGAGAGCAAGAATAAAACAATATGAGACCAAGGCTCACAACTTGACAAAAAAAAAAACAACAGGGAAAGCAATCAATAGCTAAATGGAGAAAGAATAGGAACAGAAATGTCATAAAGATCCAGAGTTAATGCCAAGAGAAATGATAAACAGGTATGCCATAGAAACTAGGATCCAGGTGGAAGGAAGTTGAGATCAATTTCCTGAAATAACACATTAGTATCCAGGGATTCTTTTGCCCTTTTGTGCCCCAAAGCTTAACAGCAGTTTCTAAAACTTTGCATAAACAAATGAACAAGTATAAACACGAGTAGGTCTGAGGCTAGACCACTGTAGCCACACAGAGAACAAGTGAGCATAAATATGGGTTATAACAAGTTGGAAGAATGAGGATCCTATGGGAGCTCTTTTGAGTGATGCCAGCATTCCATGAATGCATAAAGCAGGTACTTTATATATATATTTGTCATATATATATATATATACATATATATATATATATATGACAAAAGCATAGCCAGTCTTCCCTGGAGGAGCTCACAGGCCAGCAGAACATACAACAGCATGACTATGTAGCATTAGCTGTTAGCTCCAACATTTCAATGAAGTTCTCTCTGCTTCCCTGGTAAGAGTCAGGAACCACTTGATAACTGTCAGCAAGATGTGTAACCCTGTTGTAATGATGGGAAGATTTTTGACTGAGGCAAAATTCTTAACGTAGGGCAGACTCAGTCAGTGTGATGTTAAAGGACCTCTTGAGGAGATGCCTGAGACTGCGCATCCTACAGAAGGTTACTCTGTTCTCAACACTGCTGGATTCCACAAGTGAGGAAACGCCTAGAGCACAGGCAACCACTGGATTCAAAAGAAGGATGGAAGCACTGTGGTCCTACAGGAATTTGAGCAGGCAGTCAAATGGCTATACTGTTGTAGTGGTTGTTTGGCAGAAGGTTACTTTTGGAGAAAGATACCCATGATCAAAAGAGGAAAGGATCTTCTTCTACTCTTCTTCCTTTTGAAAGAAGTGTAATTGTTACCCAAAACAGGCTATGCAAACTTTGTTGTTCCCAGTTACCATAGGTCTCAAGGGCATTGAGTAGAGGCTTGTCAACCATTAAAATTGATAGGAGAGTTCACACTACCATCTGATATTGGCCCTTTAGCCCTAAATTCAGGTGATCTCCACTTTACTGAGTAGTTGAGACTATTGTTAGAGTGCTAAGCCATATGACCTGATGTGTCTGGGCAATAAAAAGGAATGAGCTGAAGTCCAGTACAAGAGTGTTTGGGTGATAGAAAAGCCAGTCACTAAAAGCATCAAGTCCTAGAGAGGCAAAGCAATCTCCAGTCCCATCTAAACCAGTGTTGGTACCTTAGGGGAATTATCTGAAAGTGAAGTCTGGGGTGAAGGAAGAATACTTTTATCAACTGTGGCTCTCAACACGGAAAGTGATGGATCAGTCAGTAAGCTGTTACTCACTACTCAACAATGAATACTCATATTTAAACTCATGTTTTTAAGGAGTGATGCAGGTAAAAAAAATTAGACTTAAACAAGCACAAGAGTTAGGACAGCAATATTTTCTTGAATTCCCATGATAGTCCCATTCAATGTCTCATTAAAACCTGGGACGTGAAAGACCTTTTCCAAACGTGGTTACAGCCAAGTAGAAAAGGAGTAGTGGTGATTATTCCTTTGTAGACTCTAATTCTTGTCTGAGGAATTCAAATCTAAGGAAGGTTGGACTACACATGTCCCTTGTGTGGTAATGCCCTTAACCTACAGTTATCACCTCTTCTCCAGGCATTTGAGTACCTGACTTCTGCTCCAGCCATAATGAACTACTGCTTGACGAGTAAACCATCTTCCCTCACTGCATTTCCTTGGCTGAAACTGCCCTTGATCTTTCAATCTTTCTTCCTGGATTACTCCTGAGTGCCTTTAAAACTCAGCCTGCGAGTTTTCTTTTCTAGTACACTTCTCTGGTCCTCCAGAATGCTGATGCATCCCTTCCAGAGCACCTTGGACTTAGCCCTCCCTCTGCTCATATTTTCCATCCTCAATTATTGACATTTACTTGTCTGTCCCATCAGACTCTCTGCCCAATCTGTTTACTTGAGCAGCTGTCAGTTACTCAAGGGCCTGGACTATAAGACCACATCAAACCACAGTGTCAAAAATAATGTCTGATGCCTTAGTAAGCGTTGAATAAATATTAATGACAAAAACCACAATTACTTTTGCACCAACTTATTATCTGTTGATCCTCTGAATGAAAGAATCCATGAAATGTTACTCAGGCTGAGTTTCTAAAATCCTTCATCTTAACACTGTAGGGATGGATTCCAAACACCTTTAGGATTAGTGTGGTTATTATGTCTTGTCTTTCAGAATGAATGCAGTTTATCAATGTTGCCGTCACTGACATAAGGCCTCAGTTTCTCAATCAACTGGAAGAACTATGCTGATTTAGAGGTTTGTGTTTATTAAAACCAGTTTTATTATTTAGATTCACACCTTCTTCTCTGTGAGTTTGTTGTGTTTCAACTACTATAAAACTAGTAAATAGAATCCTAGGTCTTCAAAATTATAGAATCAGAGGTCAGAAAAGGTGGATCCCAATAAGCAAAAGAAAAATATTCCAGGGTCAAGGACATTTCCCTAAAGGATAAATGTATCTCATCAGTATTTTTGTGTTGTTTTATACTTCGAACTTTCTAAAGTGATGTATAAGTAACATAGTGGGGAAAAGTGGTTTGAATACCATTCTGTATATAACTTCTATAAAGGTCTTTCAAACATTTCTTCATCAAAGAGTCCATTTCTTTTTGGGTCTAGCCAATCTTGCAGACTCCCCAGGAGACCTACGTTTCATCATGGAATCAGTCAATAATATGTCCCAGGTTCAGAACCTCAATATATACCCAAGTTCCCAAGAACAATTTCTTGTGACTCCCATGACTTCCATTTACTTGTGACTTGGGAATCAGAGAAACAAGTTTGAGCTCTTTCTAAACTTATGCTTTCAGAATGTTTCTCTGACACCTAGATCCAAAGCCCAAATGCTTTTCTTAAAATAAATTTTTCTTTTAAATGTCACGTTTTGAAACTTGAAAAGTTATTTCCTAATTAGTTACATTATTAGAAGAATATAGCTGAGAAAACAACATAAAATGACAGAAAACCCTCAAATAACTTTTTAATTTCCTACCAAGCAACCTACATATTTATGTTTGGCTAACACATGGACATAACTTTGTACTTTATGACTGTATGATATTCTAGGGCAGGAGAGTGGGAAAGAGGTGCTAAACTACAGTCATAAAAGTAATGATGATGCAGTATATATAAGTAGGCTTCAGAATTCATAGCATGCTTTCACATTTTCATTTCCTTTAAGTCTCACAACGGTTCTATAAGAGTTGGCTGGGTGGGCAAGCAAGATCATTTACTAAAAAGAGCAAAGGTTTTAAATTAGACAGCTTAGCATCCAATTCGAACAGTGTCATTTATTAACTCTGTAATCTTTACCTAGTGTCACGACCCATGCCAGCATCAATTTCTTTTTTTTTAAATCTGTAAACAACAGTTTATTTATTTATTTAATTGTACTTTAGGTTCTGGGGTGCACGTGCACATCTTGCAGGACTGTTACATAGGTACATACATGAAAAGGTGTTTTACCACATTCATCCCTCTATCACCTATATGTGGTATTTCTGCCCACGTTATCCTTCCTCACCCTCCCCACCCACTGCTGTCCCTCCCTTATTTTGTCAAACCTTTTTTCAAGGTTCTTAGTTTCTTTGCATCAGATTAGCACGTGTTCCTTTAACTCAGAGAAGTTTGTTATTACCCACCTTTTGAAGCCTGCTTCTGTCAGTTCATCAAATTAATTCTCCATCCTGCTTTATTCCCTTGCTGGTGAGGATTTTTGATCTTGTGGTGGAGGAGAGACATTCTGGTTTTTGATAATTCCATCCTTCTTGTGCTGGTTTCTTCCCAACTTGTTGAATTTATGTATGTTTGATCTCAGGTAGCTGCTTGGGGAGGTGGCCTTTCCTTTGCCTGCCTTCAGAGGTGCTGCTGGGCTGCCACGGATTCAGTGGAGCTGCTGCGTATTTTTCCTGCATCTTATATTTGCTCAGGAATATCAGGCCAGCTTCTGCAGTGGTGGCTGCCCTTCGTCTGTGTCGAGCACGTTCATTCCTGGTCACTGTCTAACTGATGTTGTGGGTGCAAAACTCTGAAATGAGAGTTTTTTAGCCTGCTAGGCTTTGTGGAAAGAGACTCGTCCTGCCTTATGGCCTGTTTACCTGCATTCAGGTCCCCTTCTTTCTAGGGGGCAGGTATCTTCATCCTACAGGCTTTTGGCTTTCTTGGCATCAGCCAGTGCTTCCACCTAGATCTATGCTGACAGTCCCAGTGCCAGCTGAAGTTGCTGTTCTGCCCTGTTCAGGCAGCTCACTAAGGCTTTTCAGCCAAGTGAAGATCTCCTGTTCTGTGTGGGAGATCCCCAGTCCTCCAGTCAGTTGCACATACCAGGGGCAGTGCCCCACCTTGCCTCAACTTGTCCTATTTGGTTTATATCCACTGTCCAACCAACCCACAAAATGAACCTGGTACCTCATTTGGAATTGTGGAGACCACTCGGCTTCTGCATCTCTCTCACTTGGAGCTGCAATTCAGAGCTGCCTTTTATTCAGCCATCTTGGAACTTTCTCTCTCTCTCTCTCTCTCTCTCTCTCTCCTTTTTAAAGAATAGATGGAGTCTCTCTATGTTGCCCAGGCTGGTCTCAAACTCCTGGGATCAGACAACCAATCCTCCCACCTCAGCCTCCCAAAGTGCTAGGATTACAGGCATGAGCCACAGCTCCCAACAACCTCAACAATTTCTTTATAATTAAGGTAGTAATAATACCAATTTATGCCTGTATCATTCATTTAAGAGACACTTACTGAGCATCTATCATGTTCCAGGTCCTGTATAGGTTGAGGAGACAATGATGAAAAATATATATTCACATAAATTAATATAAAGACTAAGTGGGTTAATCTAAAAGAAGTGCCTAGCATGACAGATGCTTACTAAATGTGATAATTTCCTAGAATTCTATTTTACAGGTGAAGATATTAAATTCAGAATAGTTATATGATTTGTCCTTGGTTGCTTACTTAGGAAATGACAAAAAGCAGCATTTTGAACTTATCAGTCAAGGTCCTAGCAGAAACTGAAACATCAGCTGGAATTTTAGAAGAGATTTTTTAAAACTGTAACTATTTACAGAAGTGTTAGTCAAGTTAAAGAAATCAGAAAGAAATGTTGAGGCATCCAGAGACCAATAGCAATCCATAAATTGGTGCAAAAGTAATTGCAGTTTTTGCTATTACCTTTACTGGCAAAAATCACAATAACTTTTGCACCAACCTAATAGTAGTCCCCAATTCTGAAAAGAGATAGGGTCGGAGGGTGGGGGTTATAAAACAGAAGGTCCACCCAAGGTAGCCACACAACCTCTGCCAAATCCACTCTGAAGCAGTAAGGGAGCAAAATAAATAAATAAATAAAGTCTCAGACTTGCTCTCTTCCCACCCTGTAATCTCCTACTGGAACTGCCCTTTGAACAAACTTAAAGAAAGCCAGAGGACTAAGGAGCCCTGATGCTGCTATCTGTAGAGCTCAGCCTCTTGAAGCAGAGAGATGTACAGAGAAAAGCAGAATCTAGCCTTTTGCCCCAGTAATTCACACCTATTGTGGTATAAACTACTTATCTTTTCTCCAGGCTGTCCCCCAAATCCCATCAGTCAGGCCATCTGGCTTGAAATCCATGGTTCATCTTCTGTATCAAGTCCAGGTATGAATGAGGTTGTTTTCCCGCAATCCTTTACATGAGGGTCTTCTTGAGCCAAAGAAGTACAAACTAGTAAGACAAGTTATCTGTTCCCAAAACACCCAACATGCAATGGTGAGATGAGGACAAAATCATTAAAATAGACATATTCAAAAGGAGAGGAACAGAGGTGCGTAGCATTCACTGGTCCATAGCAATTCTGAAATCCAGCTGAGCACATGTCAAGTTCTTTGTTTTTGAATCAGGAAATTTTCCTTGATTGGGACTGAGTTTTGCAATCCAAAAGTGATTCCCTAGTCTACTGGTCTTTTCAACTCTTGGCTCTGTGGTTTTCAATGGGTGAAAATGAAAGTAGCTTATCTCACTTTAACTCATAATGAACCAGTAAAAATTGTGTCTTCCTGTACCACCACTTTGAGCTCAGCTGGTTTAGACCTCTCAGTTCTCAAGGGATAATGTCTCCCCAAGAGATCACAACTATAACACCACTAAACAGGAAGTTGAGCCCAGCACCTGGCCCCTTTGAATTCCTCACACCACTGAAACTATAGGCAAAAAATGGGGCTGCTGAACAGATGAGGGTGACGGATTCTATCAAAGAATGTTAGCTAACAACAACCCAAGGGTCAGAAGGAGTGGGCCTAGAATACAGAAACCTCTCTAGTACTCCCATGTCCTGTGATAAAAGTTAATAGAAAACTGCAATAATCAAATATAGATAGAATGGCAAATAGTATAAGACCTTCAGGAAAAAGGGTTTGAACATATAGGCAGAAAACATGACCACTTGAGGTACTTACTGAGGGCAAAAGTAATATAAAATAGGATAATAGAAGAAACTTTAAATAGCAGCTACAACCATGTGATCACAGTATGAAGACTGTGTAGTTTCGTCTTTGCTTTTAAATAAATATATTTACTTGCCTGTGTAGTATTTTCCCTATCCTACTACCCTATTTAATACAAAAAGTTTTGAGAGTTGTTAACTTTATATCTTAATATTTAAATTATCAGATACCAAAGGGAGACTGTGATTGAGTTTGACAGATGGGCATTATCAAAAGGACAAAGTGACATGTGAGATCTTGTGCATTCTATTGAAATAATTGTATCATATAGAGTTGAAACATATTTTACCATTACTTAAGTTCCAAGTTCAATATTAAAAACATACAATAGAGTTGTGTAAATGCAAAGTTGACAAGGGATAGACTGTGCTACATTTTGGTCCATCAACCAAGCTGGAAGCTATGTTTCTTTAAATTATCTTTCCTGGGTGGTACTAGATTAGAATTGGCCAAAAGTGGTACCTGTATGAGATTTAGAATAAGATTAAGTGAAACTGCTTGTGGTCAGATACAGTTTCTGGCCCAACTGACAGTCAGCATTGATTGCCACATAGTTAAGGTCATCTTAAACCTTCCAGTGATTGTTCTTTCTTGCATGACCTCAGGTGAGTCCAAAAAATCAATTACTTGTAAGAGTGCAAACCCATGAGATTGAGAGCAAATAAAAATAGTCATTGTTTTAATATAGAAACCACTAACTTTTGGAATGGTTTTTTATGAAGCAGTAGATAAATAATATGCTTGTTTTTAATAGAGGCAGATACTAGTAAATAGATATTTCAAATAGATAAAATCAATATTTAAATACCTTTGACCCTGGGACAACACAGGTATGTGAATTCACTTATATGCAGATTTTATTTCAATAAAAACTACATCAAGTACTTTGAAAGCACTAGGGCTAACAGTGCAGCTTTTCTAGATTATTCAAGACTCTAGCAGACATGTTTTAAGGAATTTGTCCCCTGTCTTTATCCAGTGGTGAGACTGAGGAGATTGGAGCAGAGGAATGACATGACCAGAACTTGGCTTCTGCATTCCTCATTCCCCTTTTACATCTTTTTGTTGTTGTTTGTTTGTTTGTTTCTGCTGATGTTTTTTCCAATCAAATTTATCTAAAAGACTCATGTTATAGTCTTATTAGAAGTCTCACCTTTCAGATGAACAGGCTGCAGCACAGAGGGACAGGGTAGTGAAACTAAGACTTTTCCCTAACAACAAATGCTTTGGAGAGAATATGCCACCATCTCTTCAGCACATGCATCTAAGTCTTGGCTTTGGTTGTCTCAAACCTCCTGAGGCAGGGAAAAGAAAAAAAGAGAAACAAATTTTGGCAGGCCTTTTTCATGTAAGGCACATTTCACATGTGTATATATATTCTTATCTGATACTCACACAGCATTAATATGAATGAACTTTCCTTGGTTGTGAAGCCAAGAGGCTCCCAGGCTTGTGGTGATAAAGGGAAAAAGTGTACCTGCATTTAAAGTATACCAGCATTTCCTGCCTCCCCTTCCAACTCCTCTACCTCTTTACCTCTGCCACCCTGAGACAGCAAGCCCATCCCCTCCTCTTCCTCCTTCCCCTCAGCATACTCAACATGAAGATGAGAAGGATGAAGACCTTTATGATAATCCATTTCCACTTAAAATAACAAATATAGTTTTCCTTTTTTATAATTTTCTTAGTAACATTGTATTTTCTCTAGCTTACTACATTATAAAAATACAGTATATAATGCATATAATATACAAAACATATTTTAATTGAATGCTTATGTTATTCACAAGGCTTCTCATCAACAGGAGGCTGTTAGTTAAATTTGGGGGCAGTCAATAGTTACATGGCAAATTTTCAACTACACAGGCGATTGGTACCACTAACACTTGCATTGTTCAAGGGCATACATATTTTAAACACTGTACTTCTGAGCTATTGACATAAATTACTAGATATATTAATGGGCACTATAAACCTTAAGAGATATTTTTTTCACCAGCTCAAAGATGGCTCAGATTTAGCAGTATGTGAGTATGTGTGGGGGTCAGGTGGGGGGCAGAGGTGTGTCTGTTGGTCAATTTCCAACACATATCACAAAGTCCAGCATACACCAAGCAGTCAATAAATTTTTTGAATTGACTTGAATTGAACTGATTGCTTGAAAACATTTTGAACCTCATGGAATAGTGGAAAATTCATGATCTTTGGATTTAGAATAGTCCATGGTGCATCTATGCCAACTGTTAAATTAATGACAAATATAATATAGTGATTAAACAAGTGTACTCTAGAGCCCAATTATTTAGGTCTAATTCCCAGCTCATACATTTACTGCTTATTTCACATTGGGCAAGTTTCTTATACTTTTCTGTACCCTTTTTTTGCCTATGAGAATTGAGGGGTTTAGACCCAAAGAATGCTTAGAATAATGCCTGACATTTGCTAAGTTTTCAATAATTGTGAATTGTGTGCATGTTAAGTTATATGACAATCTTCAGCCTTAATTTCTTCATCTATAAAATGATCATTACATTAACCTCCCAGGGCTGTGAAAATTTCAGAGAAAATATGTGCCAAAGGTCTTAGCACAAAGTTCATCTCAAAAGAGACTTTGTTTTTACCTCCTTGTTTTCCTCTCTTCTCCAACTTCTTCCCTCATCAGTGCAAGTCTGGGAGCCTCTTGGTCTCACGACCAAGAAAACTCCATTTGTATTAATGTTATGTGAGTATCAGATATAAATATAAATATATATGTATATGTATGTATGTGTGTATATATATATATATATATATATATATGTGTGTGTGTGAAATGTTCTTTACATGAAAAAGACTTGCCAATATTTGCTTCTCTTCTTTTCTTTCCCCTGCCTTAAGAGATTTGAGACAACCAAGGCAGATACTTAGATGCATGTGCTAAAGAGATACTGCCACATTCTCTCCAAAGCATTTGTTATGAGGAAAAAGGCTTACTTTCACTACCCTATCCCTCTGTGCCAGTTTGTTCATCTGCAAAGTGAGAGTTCTAATAAGACCTGCAACATAGGTCTTTGGGCTGGATTTGATTGGAAAAACAATGCCTCCCGCTACAAAAGCGGACAAGGGGAACTGCAGAAGCCAAGTCATCTTATTCCTCTGCTCCAATCTCCTCAGTCTTCCCACTGGGTAAAGGCGGAGGACATACTCCTTAAAGCCTGTCTGCTAGAGTCTTGAACAATCTAGAAAAGCTGCACCGTTAGCCCTAGTTCTTTCAAAATATGATATTCGTCATTAGCATCAAAATACCTGCTATTCTCTGAATATGTTCTGGACTTCCAGCTTCCAGGTCTTGGTTCATACCTTGCTTTATTCCCTAGACTCTTACCTGAAATTTTTCCCTAAGAAAATCTCCTATTTAAAGTCCTCCCAACTCCACAGTTAAATTGTTGTAGCTCCCTCCTACTTAATTCCATTGCACTTGGCTTGTGACACCATGCAAACAATAATTTTACTCTATTTTGGATTAAGATGCAAGGGACACTTCTCCCTCATCCTGCCCAAATGCAAAAGATTCTTCTCTTCCATTTGTCTATCAATTATTTGAGAGCAAAGGTAATATCATTCATTTTTGAATTCCCTATTTTGATTAGCATATTGCCTTACACATTTTATAGGTTTAATAAATATCTCTTTCATAAATTCATAAATCAATAAGTGGGTTTGAAAAAATATTCCACATTTCTTAATAGTTTTGTTTGGGGGTGAAAACTTGAAGTCATAAATTAAGCAATTTCAAAGTTGTTTTAAAAAAGCTGAGGTCTAGAAGCTGCACCAAATCTACCTAAAGAATAATGAATGCAACTGACAAATAATAAATGATAAAACAAGGATTTTAATTTTCTTTTTAGATTGTCTGGTTGCAACTTGACCATTATAGACAAATAAACAATTACTGTCAGCCTTGGTAAGGTGTAAATGCTAACTAAATATAGCAATTTGAATGAGATTGCACTACCTAAATAGTATTGATTTTTTTCTTGTTTGCATTAGAGTAAATCACCATTAGAAAATAGCCTTCCAAGTCAATGGTTCTAATTTAAAACCTAATTATTTTAATTATTCCCCAAAGCAATCCCATTTTATTCTATTCGTATATCCCAGGAAATTATACTGAGCTTACATATAGACACATTGCACCAGAATCCCAGTTAAAATTTGCAGCTCATCACTCTTATTTGTATGAACCTTGCTCAGGTCAAATCCCATCTTTTTAAATCTTTTTTTTTTTTTTTTGAGACAGGCTTTCATTTTGTCGCCCAGGCTGGAGTGCAGTGGTGTGATCACAGCTCCCTGCAATCTCCTCTTCCCAGGCTCAAGCGATCCTCCCACAATAGCCTCCCTAGTTGCTGGGATCTTTGGTAGAGAAAGAGTTTTGCCATGTTTCCCAGGCTGATGAAAATCTCCTGAGGTCAAAGGATCCACCTGCTTTGACCTCCCAATGTGCTGGGATTACAGGCATGAGCCACTGTGCCTGTCAAAAACTATCTTCTTATGGAAGCACCCTTTTGTTCATGCCTACATAAGTGTTCTTGAGGAACACTTCCTGTCACTACTGCAGATTCACCCCAACACGTACATTTGCATCATCATTTTTTTCATGGTAATTCATTCCTGATTCAGCATCAAGGTGAGATAATGTGAAGGCGACAAGGCCTACAAAGCTTTTCCTGTGTACTGGGGGTCCCACCTTGAGTTCAGACACGTTAGATATGTTTGAGCAGGTGGTTGAGTGTATTCGTCTGTTCTCCTACTGTGACTAAACACACATACAAGACTGGGTAATTTATAAAGAAAAGAGGTTTAATCTACTCATAGTTCCACATGGTTAAGGAGACCTCACAACCATGGTGGAAGGTGAATGAAGAGCAAAGTCACAAATAACATGGTAACAGGAAAGAAAATTTGTGCAGGGGATCTCCCATTTATAAAATCTGCAAATCTCTTGAGACTTATTCACTACCATAAGAACAGTATAAGGGAAGCCACTCCCATGATTCAATTATTTTCACCTGGTCCTGTCCTTAACATGTGGGGATTATTACAATTCAAGATGAGATTTGGGTCAGGAAACACCAAATCACATTGTTCTGCCCCTGTCCCCTCCCAAATCTCGTGTCACTTTCCCACTTCAAAACACAATCATGCCTTCCCAATAGTCCCCCAAAGTCTTAACTCATTCCAGCATTAACCCAAAAGTCCAATCCAAAGTCTCATCTGAGACAAGGCAAGTCCCTTCCACCTACAAGCCTGTAAAATCAAAAGAAAGATAGTTACTTCCTAGATACAATGAAGGGACAGGCATTGGGTAAATATACCTGTTACAAATGGAAAAAACTGGCCAAAACAAAGGAGCTACAGGCCCCATGCAACTCAAAATCCTGTATGTGGGAGGAGACTGTCAAATCTTAAAGCTCCAAAATGATCTTCTTTTACTCCATGTCTCACATCCAGGTCACACTGATGCAAGAGGTGGGTTCCCAAGGTCTTGAGGAGCTCCATTGCTGTGGCTTTGCAGGGTACAGCCTCCCTCCCTCCTGCTTTCATGGGTTGGCATTGAGTGTCTGCCACTTTTCCAGGTGCACAGTGCAAGCTATTGGTGGGTCTACCCATCCCCTGGACTCTGGGGGATTGTGGGCCTTTCCTCACAGCCCCACTAGGTAGTGCCCAAGTAGGGGCTGTGTGTGTGGGATCCCACCCCACATTGCCCTTTCACATTGCCCTAGCAGAGGTACCCCATAAGGACCCCACCCTATAGCAAATTTCTACCTGGGCATCCAGCTATTTCCACACATCTTGTGAGATCCAGGCAGCAATTTCGAAACCTCAATTCTTGACTTTTGTCCACCCGCAGGCTCAACACCACATGGAAGCTGCCGAGGCTTGGGGATTCCACCCTCTGAAGCCATGACCTGATCTGTACTTTGTTCTCTTTTAGCCACAGCTGGAGTGGCTGGGATACAGAGCACTAAGTCCCCAGGCTGTACAGAGCAGGGAGGCCATGGGCCCAGCCCATGAAACCATTTCTTCCTCCTTGACCTCCAGGCCTATGATGGGAGGGGCTGCTGCAAATCTCTCTGGCATGCCTTGAGGACATTTTCTGCATTCTCTTGATGATTAACATTTGGCTCCTCATTACTTATGCAAATTTCTGTAGCAGACTTGAATTTTTCCTCAGAAAATGGGTTTTTCTTTTCTATTGCATTGTCAGGCTGCAAATTTTCTAAACTTTTATGCTCTGCTTCCCTTTTAAATATAAGTTCCAATTCCAAATCATATCTTTGTGAATACATAAAACTGAATGCTTTTAATAGCACCAAGTCACCTTTTGAATGCTTTGCTCTTTAGAAATTTCTTCCATTAGATGCCCTAATCATGTCTCTCAGGTTCAAAGTTCCACAGATCTATAGGGCACGAGTAAAATGCTGCCAGTCTTTTTGTTAAAGCATGACAAGAGTCACCTTCGCTCCAATCCCCAAGTTCCTCATCTCCATTGAGACCACCTCAATCTGTACTTCATTTTCCATATCACTATCAGCATTTTGGTCAAAACCATTCAACAAGTGTCTAGGAAATTCCAAACTTACCCCGATTTTCTGGTCTCCTGATCCCTCTAAGTCTGTAAAAAGTTGCAAACTTTCCCACATTTTCCTGTTTTCTGAGTCCTCCAAACTGTTCCAACTTCTGCCTGTTACCCAGTTTCATAATTGCTTTCACATTTTTGGGTATCTTTACAGCAGATTCCCACTCTACTGGTACCAATTACTCTATGAGTCTGTTCTCACACTGCTAATAAAGACATACCCAAGACTGGGTAATTTATAAAAGAAAGGGGTTTAATTGGCTCACAGTTCCACATGGCTGAAGAGAGCTTACAATCATGTCGGAAGATGAAAGAGGAGCAAAGTCATATATTAAACAGGCAAGAGAGCTTGTGCAGGGAAACTTCCAATTATAAAACCATCAGATTTCATGAGACTTTTCACTATCATGAGAACAGTATGGGGGAAGCCACCCCTATGATTCCATGATCTCCACCTGGCCCCACCCTTAACATATGGGGATTATTACAATTCGAGATGAGATTCGGGGGGGAACACAGAAAGTAACCTCACGCACAGAACAAGGAAATTATTTTTCCATATGCTTTTGAGGGCAGGGGCAGGATGGACTGTCCTCCTGCAAGAGGGCCTGTTCTTTGCTGTCATTCATCCTCCAGCCCCATAGACTTGTTGTGTCAGTCCTGAAAAGAAACAAACTGCCTCAATTTACCCCTGAGACATAGGGACACAACATCATCACTTAGGTGCTCAGTGGAGACAATAGGAGAAGGTGGGGCCTTCAGGTGGAGTTTAAGGAGCTCTCCTGCCCTAAGGTAGCTGCTGGCTGTTCCCAATGCCCACAGCTCTGAAGAGGCAGCAGCTTGTATGAAGACATCAGAGTTCTATACCCCGCTGTAGCAGGATAACTTGCTTTCCCTATAATGGGTATCAACAAGAATGAACTCGAGCAGATGAATGAGAAAGGAAGAGCTTAGGAGTTCAAAACTCGGAGGCTCCAAGAATGCAGGGGTAGGAGTGATCCAGGGAATGGTCATGATCAGAACTTCAGCTTTATTTATACAGACCCAGACAGAATGATGAATCCTAGAGAAATTCTTCACATAAGGAGCAGTTGAAAAAACCATTGTCTTGGAGAAGACAAAAGGGGACTCTATCATCTCAAAGCCCATTTGGATTAGAAGAGTTGAAGTGGTAAGCAATTGTAGGGAAGACAGTGGGTGCATGTTACAAGGAAACTCTACTCAGCTAGGCTGAAGGAAGAATATCTAATTATCAGATTCACCAACAAACAGAGAAGCAGCCTCAGGCAGTAGTGAGCTCACACTCACTGGAAGTAAGCAAAGAGACTTGATCTCATCAATGATGTTTAATCCTTTGGCTGGGTAGAAGACTAGCTGTTGTATGAAAGTAAAAGTGGCTAATATTATATGATTCCAGAAAGAAGAAATAAGGTTGGATGGATGAAACCTACAAGTAAACCGATTTTAGCTCATTAGAATGAGCTTATTGTCAACAAAGCAGGCAGTCACGTAAGTTGGCGAAATAGCCCTTTATCACCAGGCATGTTCAAGCAGAGCTTAGCTGACTATATAAAAATGTTTTGTTTTTTTTTTTTTTTGGTTCTGGATAAAATTAGAAAAATACCAGTGTGTGTGAGAGAGATTGTTTAAGTAGGCTCTTAACAGCAAAACCCTCTCATCAAGTGAACTGATGTATGAAATTTTAGTGATGATGCTATACATGCTATTAGTCATAGCAGAAAAAAAGGTATATGGCACTTGCTATATGCCATTCATTGTTCTAAGTAATTTAAATGTACTAACTCATTTAATTCTCACACATCCTTGTGAGGTAAGTAGTGTGATTATTATTCTCATTATATAAATGAGGACTTTGGACACAGAGAGTTTAAGTAACATGCCCTGGCTCTGACAGCTAACAACCAGCTTATAGCAGTGAGCCTAGCTCTATTCTCCATGCACTGAACTGCCTATAATATCACCTAAAGTAGGACTGACTGGAGGACTCAGAGACTCCCTCACTTAACCGTGACAACCTTGTGGTACCTCCAAAACTTCAACTCACCTTGGAGCACACTGACCAAAAGAGACTGCACACTTCCTTCTGACTCTAATTTCCACATGAAAAAAAATTCACAAATGCAAAACTCAGAGGACTTGGGCTCTACTGAGAAAAATGAATTAGTTCTCCTCTTTACCTGGACGGCATGCCCAGGAGGGGCTACCCTCAGCTGAGAGCAGGCTCTGGCCTGGTTACAAAGAGAACCCATGTTGCCTGTGGCCTCTCTTCTTTACATAGCTTTCCAATAAATAGAAATTTGTCTCATAGAAAAATCTCTATTCATCTTAGGGGTCATAAGTTACCCCCCAGGGAACTCATTAGCAAAAAAGGAAAGGAGGGAGGGAAGAAGGAGAGAGAGGGAGGAAGGGAAGAAGGAAGAGGGAGAAGGTAGGAGAACAGATTCAAACCAAGATAGAGAGGCACAAAGACAAACACAAAGAAAGAAAACAAAACAAAACAAAACAAACAAACAAGCAAACAAAACATGATTCAAGCTTCCAAATGCTAAATGTCGGCTTCCTCAGTGGAGAAAAGCAGCCTTCACTTACATAATACCTCTAACTAGACTGGTCTTCTCACTCTCTTTTCTGTCATTTGCTAGAACTAGGAAAATGCACAAGCCAAGGATTTTAAAAAGAATTCAAACTTTATTCCAAAGCCACCATATGCTAGGCTTAAAACCAAACTCTCTAACATATGTGCCCAGCAGAACTGAATTCGAACAATTACGCTGAAACATCATGTGCAGAAGGGCTTGGTGTATTTGTCTTCAGGAATTCCCAGAGCCTTTCAAAGCTCTGCAAATCCTGGCAGCTTGCATTCATCCTCTTTCGGGCACTTCTAGTTCATAGACCCTGAGGCTAAAATGCTTTAAACTCTCTAGGCATTCCTTATAAATAAATACAACACACCCACTAAATCAACATTAAACAAACATATTACAGAGAAAAGCGCAGAATATGAGTACTGAAAGAGAGGGAGTTCAGAGACCATCAAATACAACAGCCTAATTTTTCAGATAAGGATATTAAGCCCCCAGGATAATAACTCAAGACTAGAATTTGAATTTCGGGTTTGTAATTCAGCATTTGAGTTATTTGGAGAGTTTTCCCTGCTCATTATTCCAGATAACACAGAAGTCTTTCCAGAACATTGGATGTCTCCTACTTCTTTCAATCCCTCCCTTGAAGTCTCACAAAAAATTCAGTCAATGTTGCTGACTAGCCCTATGTTAAAATGTAAATAGATATGTTGAAATAAGACAAAATATCTAAGAGTTCTATTTGGTCAGAGATAAATTTCATTACAGAATAATGCTCGATTATTTCATTTTTAAAAATGTAACCAAGTTTCCTAAAAATATAAGTGCTCTTTCTCAAGATAAATAGGTAATTTCTCATTCTGCCTACTCAGGAATAGCGTAACAGGTTGCTGGTGCCTGCGTCTACTCAGGAAGCAGTTCTAGAAAGAGCTACTCTGTTATCTCTCCTACCTGGTTTCATGCAGCCCTTTCTCTCTCTCTCTCTCTCTCTCTCTCTCTCTCTCTCTCTCTCTCTCTCTCTCACACACACACACACACACACACACACACACACACACACATTTTTATGTTCTATCTCCATATCCACATGAGAACTCAACATGCTGATATAAATATAATTATTTCAATTCATGTTGGAGGGGAAGGCTGAGGTCTTGAGCTTAGTCTGCACCTCCACTCCTCTTTCCCAGTGCAAGTTCAAATACAGCCAAGGCCACTGTGGAGTGTGAATGCTACTTGTACATAATAAATAATGGTAGTGTGTTGGATTTTAACCCGTACAATTGCACAAATACACTCTATAGATATTATTAAATGAAATAAAATAAATATGCAAATCAAGAAGAAGAGGCTATAGAACTCCAATTAATAAATACAGAAGGAAAGGAAGAATCTAGAATCTCTGTAGGCAAATGCCACAAGAATAAATGATACAGACATGATCCACAAATTAAAGTATGGGAGTTAGAAAAGAAATGAGATTTGCATAATCTTTAAGTATCTCACGTAAGATATTTATCAACATCAAAGGGAAAGACACTAACTTTACAATGAAGAAACTTGGCAGACACAGCATAATCAAGTGACCGAGGTAAGCATCACCTAAGAAATGAAGCCCTAGATATCATATACCGAGAAGGATGCCACCAAATTATTTCTGTGGCATTCTTGGAAAAAAAAAATACATAGCCTTATTTCAAAAATAAGAAAATATTGCCCAAACCGAAATCTTGGGGTATTCTACAAAATAACTTATCATTACTCTTTAGAAGTGTCAAAGTCATGAAAGACAAGGAAAGATTGAGGAACTGTTATAGACTGAAGATGACTAGGGAGAAATAACAATGAAATGCAATGTAGGATCTTGAATTGGAATATTTAAAAAAAAATTACTAGGAACAGTGGCTTGTACCTGTAATCCCAGCTACTCCAGTGGCTGAAGCAAGAAGATTGATTGAGCCCAGGAGTTTGAAACTAAAGTGAGCTATAATCATGCCACTACATTCCAGCCTGTTCAACAGAACAAGAGCTTGTCTTGAAGAGGAACAGGAAGAAGAAGGAGAAGGAGGAAGAGGAGGAGGAGGAGGAGGAGGTGAAGGAGAAGGAGAATTGGTGAATTTTGAAAAAAACTATAGTTTAGTTAATAGTATGTACCAATGTAAATTTCCTGGTTTTGATAATGGCACTACAGTCAGTAAGATGTTAATATTGTTGACTTTAGAGGAAATGGGACACGGGATATAAAATAACAGTTTATATTCTTTTTATAATTTTTCTCTAAGTCCTAAATTAGTTTAAAATAGAATAGTCATTTAAAAAAAAAGAAAGAAAAGAAAGTGCTACTATGATTTCCCTCCCACTCTTGTACCTTGCCTGTGTTTTCCAGAAGTATGATGTACCTGGTCACGGTACTAATAAAATAACAAGGCTGATTTCTTGGAGAATTCATAACAAAAATAAACAGTAAAGAGTGTCAAAAGAATCACTCAAATTTTCTACCCAAACTAGTATTAATAAATGCCATGCAACATAGTGAAGTTCCATCTCTACAAAATTAAAAAATTAGCCAGGGATGATGACACATAAAAAATTAGCCAGGGATCGGCCTATATTCCCAGCTACTCAGGAGGCTGAGGCAGGAGGGCAGCTTGAGCCCATAAGTTCGAGGTATCAGTGAGCTATGACCATGCTACTGTACTCCAGCCTGAGCAACAGAACAAGACCATGTCTCTCTAAAGATAATAAATAAATGAAATAAATGAATTAATTAAAATGTCATGAAGGGAAATGAAATATGAAATGCAGCTTACACTTTACCTCTCTAAGCCTGGTTCCTCATCAATATAATTGTGATAACAGCACTGTCTATAGTAAAAGAAAAAAAGCAAGATTTTAATCTTGATGAATAAGCTGTGTTTTGAACTTAAATGTCCTTTATAACATTTATTTGCTTTTTAAAAATACCTATAATGTCATTTTAATTGTCTACTCATAAACCCACATATTTTATTATATCTTGATTTCACTAGCAACAATAGTTACCAATGATATTTCTCATGAATATGATCCTTGTAGCTGGCAAAGTTATCATTTCCAAAAAGATGGAGTAACACATGCAGTTAGGCTGCTTCTATGATGAGACACATCAAGGACCACTTTGTACAAAGAGGTTTTCATGTCTGTTTAATGGGACGTGAACTGCCATTTCTTGGAAAGGCGTCCCAGAATGTCCTGTAAGGACAGAGTACTTTATGATAACTACTGTTTAGTGAGTGTCTACTGGATCCCAGAGCATGCTTGATACTTGAAATACATTATCATAGTTGATCTCATATCAGACCTTCAAACTGTTATCATTATATCTGTTTTAAAAAATTAGAAAGTTGCTTGGGCACAGTGGCTCATGCCTGTAATCCCAGCACTTTAGGAGGCTGAGGCAAGTGGATTACCTGAGGTCAGGAGTTCGAGACCAGCGTGGCCAACCTGGTGAAACATCATCTCTACTAAAATTACAAAAATTAACTGGGGATGATGGTGGGTGCTGTAATCCCAGTTACTTGGGAGGCTGAGGTAGGAGAATCACTTGAACCTGAGAGGCGGAGGTTGCAGTGAGCTGAGATGGCACCATTGCACTCCAGCCTGGGCAGCAAAGCGAGACTCTGTCTCAAAAAATAATAATAATAATAATAATGAGAAGTGAAATTTAGTTTTCTTTCAGGTAGTACAACAGGTAGTACAAACCAAAAGCCAAGCCCTGGCTCTTTTTCTGCAAACAGCACACATCTGTTCCTTGCAATACAAAGTCCAAAACAACAAGAGTTTAATATTCTTATATATAAGATCAAGACAATTTGGCCAAGTGAACACCTTAAACTATCCAAAGACCTTTTTTCTGAGCGTACCAATGCTGTTGTTTGTCCTGGCTGTGCCTGATTATCTGAGTACTTGCTTATCTCTAGCTGGTGTGCCAGGGATAGTCTTGCTTCCAGTCTGAGAAATCTCAAGGGATCAATCAGCCTTCCTTGGGTGCCAGCAGCCCCCTTCCAGAGGATGTGACATTTCAGCATAGTGTTGAGAGATGACTTAAACAGCCAGATGTTTTCATGGGAGAGAAAACAGCATGGACAAAAGTACAGAGGCATGAACTGGGAGAAACTGAAAATAAAAAAGTATGAGCTGGAGGTGGTGGCTCACACGTGTAATCTCAGCGCTTTGGGAGGCCACGGTGGGAGGGTCACTTGAGCCCAGGAATTCAAGGCCAGTGTGGCAAAATGGCAAGTCTTGAAACAAAACAAAACAAAACAAACAGCAACAACAACAACAACAAACACAGTATGGTTAGGTAAAAAGACACCTTACATAGTACATAGGAACAATATGCATGTGAAAAACAAAGAAAATTCTAATCACAATTTGTACCTCTGTACAGTATGCAATTTAGCCAAGGAATCTTACACACACAAAACTGTTGAGTTTTGAAATGATTAGAAAGCCAGGTGTGGTAGCTCACACCTGCAACTCCAGCACTTTGAGAGGCTGAGGTGGGAGAATCAATTAAGGTCAGGAGTTCGAGACCAGACTGGCCAACATGGTGAAATGCCGTCTCTACCAAAAATACAAAAATTATCTGGGTGTGGTGGTGGGCATCTGTAATTGCAGCTACTCGGGAGGCTGAGGCACGAGAATCACTTGAACCTGGGAGATGGAGGATGCAGTGAGCTGAGATCACACCACTGCATTCCAGCCTAGGCCACAGAGTGAGACTCTATTTCAAAAAAAAAAAAAAAAAAGAAAATTAATAGCAGAACTCATCTCTTGGTACACCGTAAAATGCCTTTCAAGCAGCTCACCTCCTCCTGTCCTTTATCCGCTCTCTTCCACTTCTATAGCACTAGTCAAGTCATTTTGAAAAAGTAAAAAGGAAAGAAAAAAAGTTTTGCCTACTTCTCAATATTTTTTAGGTTGAGAACACAAAGGTAGATTATATATTTTTTAGTGAAGGTAGCATATAAAACTCTTATTTTTGCCAGTTGAGTCCCTTAAAATAGAAGCCTGAATCTGAGGAGCAGATTTGCCAATTTTTCTCTGAAGAAAAAGTACTAGGGCACCGTACGTATGACTTACGCCACCTTACAACCAAGCAGTGGGAAATATGACTGCGATCTATCATCAACTACTGTGTCTCAGGTACCGAACATAATAATGGTGAACATTAACTGAAGGTTCTCTCTGAGTCAGACACAGAGCTAAACTGCTTAACAGAGATCTTCTTGTTTAATCTTTACAACCTTCCATTTCCAAGAATAAGGTTCTAGAATTATTATCCTCAAATTGGAAGAAGAAGCTGAGACGTAGAATGGTTAAATAATCTGGCCTAGAAATAAGTAGCCAAACCAAGAATTTATCCCAACCGTGCCCAATGCATTAGAGTCTCATGCAATCTATTTGAAAGCCCGACAGTGTAGTCAATCATTTTCCTCGGGCAGAAATGTGACTCTTAACTTCCCAGACCTCATCAATTATAGGCAAAATTAAGAATTTCTATTACAAATGTGCTCTACTTCAGTCTCCATCTGATTTTATTCTAAGTAAGTAGTAAACGTGATCAGTTAGAAACAGCCATGCGTAACTTGAGCTTTCAAAAAAAAAAAAAAAAAAAAAAAGACAAGACAAGACTCTGTGCTCTGGCAGCACAACTTTCCCAAGTGAAGAGACCAGAAGAATATATCTGGTGGCAATAGCCCTCACAGACTCAGACATCTGCTTGCTGGTAAAGAAGGCTAGATCACATGCCTTCCAGAGATATCTCAAGAGGCACGATGTAGGGAAGCAAACTGAATGTAGGGCAAAAAAAACATTTCAAGAAAAATACCTTAATTCTGTTTATCTTCCACTGAATGTCCAGCCTGCATACTCCTACACTTCCATTCCTGCACTCCCATGGTGTTGCCTATGATGTGAAGAGTTTGAGTAACTTGTTCAGGATACACTGTTGGTAGGTAAGTAGAAGAGCAAGTACCCCAAAAGCTTTGTATTTCCTTGTCTGTTGTTCTAATGCCTGTGTTGTGCTGTCCCTTAACTGAAGCTGCCAACCTCATGGAAAAGAAGGGAGGGTTGCTTAGGAGCCACCCTGCTAAGAACAAGTCCCATTATGCCTCAAACTTCAGTTTAGATTCCCTCTCCGTGATCAGTAACAAGAACATAATAATCTTGCCCTCTAAAGGCTTGCAAAGATTAAATAAGGTAATTGTGCATTAGCATGGTAAATAATGTAGAACACATTCATAGCAAAAGAGGCTCAAATTGATGTTAGACTCCAGGAGATCCAAATATCTCTCATTTTTCTTCTACTGGAGAAAGTTAAAAAGAAAACGATAATAAAAAGAAAAGGAGACAGTAGCTGGTGGGGAAAATAGCAAGAGAAAAGGAAGGAGAAAAAGTCAGTGCACTGGCTAGGGAAATCCTGACCAGCTGAAGTTCTTTTACAACTGTCATTCTCCTTCTCCATATTCATTAGGCTTTCCTCTCCTTCCCGGAGTGAACCTAAAACCAGCCCCTTAGGAGTTCTAAGAATCATGTATCAGGCAATTGCATGAAATTGTTCAATAAAACGTGGTGGAGATGATGGGTTAGCAAAAGCATGAAAATACGGTTCACACAATCTATGGTTTTAAGAAAAAGGAATGGGTAGGAACCAGGGTTACTTGAAGACAGTCTACATAGCAACACTGTGGCTGCTTTGCATACAGTGCTGGTGAAATGTTGTGTCTGTCAGAATTCTCAGCTACAAAGAACAGAACCTGATTCTGGGGCATTAAAGTAGAAGATTAATTTATGAAAAGGTTTTTGAGATTATAGTATCACTAGGAGGCTGGATAACCAGAGTTTGAAAATAGACAGGAACAAAAGATGGCAGACCTCATCATGGCCATTAGAAGTTTGATAAGAGCCCTTTTGCCCAGGAAACCACATGGGCTTAGCAAGGTAGATTTAGAGATCAGCAAAGATAATACTGAGTTCAGACCTGTCTCCAGCCTCATCTCCTTTGGCTCAGTTTGGAACCAAAAATGGCAGCTACCATTGATGTAAGCCCTTCTGTTCTCTAAAACACAAAATACAATGCTCTAGTTGTGGAGTCAGAAGTCTTGAGTTCTAGGAGCATCTTTGTCACTAATTTGTGGGGTTGGGAATCACTAAACCTCCTGCCAAGTTCTGCATTTGCCAGTTGGAGGTAGTCACCCCCAACCTGATCCTGCCCAGGGCTGCTAGGAGAAGCAAGCAGAAAGGGATATAAGTGGTTTCAAAACTCTTATATCCCTGCAAAGTGCTAAGAACCTTTTTCATGACCATTAATTTTTAATTATTACTGGAAGGTGATATAGCACATATAGAAAGTGGGGATATATATCCAAAGATATATCACTCTAGGATCAAACACTGGCTCTACTTCTTACCACCTTTGTGGTCTTTGAAACGCTTTGTTGACTGTATCAGCCAGTTTTTTGTATTTTCTAGATGGGAATAAGGTTGTCTGTCTCAAAGAATTAGTGTAAAAATCAGAGGAGATATCATATGCAATGCAGAATTCTTGGAACTCAAAGAAGTGGTAGCTAGAAATAATCAAAATAAGCACTAGTAATAATAAGAGTCGTAGATCACACCTCCTATTCCCCTAACTAACCTTCCCATCATCTATAACAATTAATGATGCATGATTTGATAACCCCTCTTAAATTATTATTTGGAACTGAGTATTAAAATTTTATTTACATTTTATCTCTGTTGTTGTTGTTCATTTGCCATCTCTAGAGGTCTATTTAATTGAACTTATTTTAACACCAGCCAATAAAGCTAAAAGTCCTTCAAAAATTCCTGCCTTTCTATGTGTCATTTTCAGCAAGGAAGGGGTTACTGGGCACTCTGAGCACTTGCTGAAGCACGAGGCATCTGACCTTGTCAGGAGCCCTCGGGCTTTTGCCAGCACTCAGCTTTTGTCCGCACAGAGCCCTCAGTGGAAAAATACTGCCCAGACTCTGTGAATTATTAATCTCACCATGACATCAAATACCCACTAGATACAAAGAACAAGTGGCCCCACAATGAGGATCTTAGGGAAAACCAGAGGCTGAAGACAGTTGACCACAATCAGAATTTTTCCTGTTTCCCTCTGAGGTGGGAGAAAATCTCATTCATTCTCCGCACCCCATACACAGAACTCTCAAGAGGCATCAGTTTAAAATGTTTCTGTTTGGAGGGGCTCGGGGAGCTGATAGAGAAGAAAAGCCTTTAAATTACTCTCAACTTCCAGCTGATGATGCCACACTCACTTTAAATGAGTTTGTATTTTGAGTGCATGAGAACTGGAGTACAAGAAGGAGTTCAGGGTCTTTCCATTCTCTGTTTTCCCTTCATGGACCAGGCAAGGAATCTGGCAAGATCAAAATCTACTGGAGGGTCGGAAATTATTGACACATGGAAAATTCCAGTAGTAAAAGATCTATAGGAAATACATCTGTCATATCCTACATTACTTGGCAAGGCTTTGAACCAAATTTTTAGTAAAGCTAACCTCTGAAAGAATAGATTTATTTTTAAGTCAGAGAAAGAAAATGACAGGATAGAAAGATCATTGCTCAAGAGATTTGAGCTCTGGAGCTTTGAGTTTCATTCAAAAGCACTTACTGAACACAGGTGTGCTGGAGTATACACACATACCCACCAGTGAAAAACCATCTACTATTTCTGCAATACCTTAGTATCTGTCAGGCACTCTGCCACGTGGTTTATTCATCACATCTAATTTACCCTCACTACAACCAAAGGATATATAGTTTTATGTCCCTTTTGCTTCTTTTGACTTTGATGGACATCAATAATGTATACATTGATTAAAGCCACAAGAGTTGAAATCCAAACCCAGATTTGTCTGGATTTAAATCCCTGAAGAAACATGTAATTGAGCAGCAGAGCACAATGAGCAAACAGCTAATGTCAATATAACGCACATGTGGCAAAACAAAACTAAATCTGTAGTAGCCAGAGCGTATCTTTAGCCAAAACATGTAGAAAAGTAACGGGGTGAAAACCGGCTTGTCCAGGACAGAAGGATTTCTCAGGGTGCAAACATTTTAATGCTAATACCAGGGCAAACTGGGACAGTTAGTCACCCCACAGGTAAATGAGGGGCAGGTCCTGAAAGATAATTTGTGTGAAGGTGGGTTTGACCTTCATCCTAGGAAGAAAAAGACGACTGATCTAGACAGATGATTGTTCTAGAAAGGAGAAGATGTTAGGGAGAGAACTCTGACTGCTAGGTGAATAGTGGATTAGGTAATGAAAATAATGGCTAGGAGGCTTGGAATGAAGGAGAAAGACTACAAAAGTAGACTAAAGAAGAATGAAGTAAAATGAATTATACATTTCCCAATTGACATCTAATCATGATAGAAGTTTGTATTTTACACTGACTAAATAGACTGAAACATTTTAGCATATAGTTTAGTGTCTACCTCGTATAAGTTAAATTGTGTCTGTACCCATCACCCACAATAAAAATATGCAGTCCTAATCCCCCGTACCTCAGATGCAACCATTTTTGGAAATCAGGCTGTTGCAGATATAATAAGTAAGATAAGGTCATGCCTAGTGCCCTTATAAGAAGATGGCCATGTGAAGACAGAGACACATGAGGAGATCTCCACGTGACAACGAGAGCAGAGATTGGAGTTAAGTAGCTGCAAACCCAGGAATCCCAAAGATTGCTGGCAAACCACCAGAAGCTAAAAAGAGGTAAGGAAAAGCTCTCCTACAAGTTTCAGAGGGAGCGTGACCCTGCCAATGCCTTGATTTAGGACCTCTGGCCTTGAGAACTGTGAGACATTTCATTTTTGTTGTCTTATGCCCACTTTATGGTACTTTGTTACAGCTGCCTCAGGAAACTAACACACTAGCCAAACTCTATCCAGACTTGGTTTTATCACAAAGGGACAGGATGGAGCTAGAGCATAATATGAACACTCTGCTGAGAAACTAGGAAGCAGGCAGCAAGCTGAGTGCTTTCTTACGACTTTTTCGGTGGGCAGTCTGCATGGTCCTCTCATAACCCAGGTCATCCGTAAGAAATGGAGACTCAGAAAGAGGCTGCAGCTTATCCACAGCTACCCATGTAGGAAGGGGCAACCCAGGGCTGAGACTCCTGTTTCTCAGACTTCAGAAACAGATTATTCATTTCTCCTCCCTTAAATTTCCTAAAAGGAGAGGCAAGGCAGCCAAGGCAGAAGGCCAGATAAGACTGAAAAGCCTGGCAGAGCTCTGAGCAATTCACAAACATGAGAAAACACAACCTTCAGGGCTCCAGGGTTGGGGTGGTGAGAGGACAGGTAGAAGGAAGGCTTCTTGCCGCACAGCTCTGAGTCACCCAAATGTGATCCGCATCCTTATCAGCAGGACGTGCTTCTCATCTTCCCTCCGGGCTCTGCAGCTCAGGGGGGAGGCAAAGATCAAGCAATGCTCAGGGAGAGTTGAGAGTAAGGAAATCTTTTCAGAAGCCTCTAGGGCCTTTACTTTCCTAAAGTTAATTACTTTCTGGATGAACATCTGATTAGAAATATCATTTGCAAGCCCCACCTGCTGCGGATGTCTCCTGTTCTGAAAGTGGATATTCAAAGCATGTTAAAATCCTAATATATATCTTCATCTCCCGTGGAAAACAGAACAGTGATTATTTTGAGCCTCAGGAAGTTGGGATCCAGTCACGGAATTCATCATTACCCTTATGCAATCTAGGAGATGGGGAACAGATCGGGTGAGAAATCTCAAAGGAAAACATGCCTCCTGCAAAATTAGCCTAAGTCATTGATCCAAGTGAGAGGCTGTGTTTAAATCAGGAATAATTCTTTAAATTTCAACCCATGACCCTGACAATGAGGTTGTTGTCTTTGGAAATGAACCAGTATGTTTCATCTGCGTGTGGCAGATGCTCTTGCCGAAATATTCATGATACAGTGGAAAGGCGCAGGGTCGGCAGCCAGAAAACCAGGTTCTGGTCTCTCTTGTGTGATTTACACAAGTCACATTCCTTTCTTAGTCTCAGTTTCCTCATCAATGAAATAGACTTTTTTTTATTCTGATGTGATTATCTCTTCCTGGTTGCTTCCTCTCTGTTCCTCCCTCCCGCATCCCATTTCTCTTTCTTCTAAACTCCCAACTTCATAATGATAATGAAGGAATACAAGCTGAGTTGATGCTTGGGCTTGGACAAGACCGTGGACGGGCCTTTGCAATGTGAAGCGGAGCTCCATGTGAATAAATGAAGGAAAAGACAAGGAGGTTGAAATTTTGTTACTGCAAATGTATTCATTCACGTATCCAGTCATTCATTTCACTAGAAACCCATTAAGTATCTCAGTCAAGCACGAGACCTTGAGGCTAAGAGAGTAAAGTATCATTCCTGGCCACTAGGAACACATAGTCCCAGTAAGAAGAGAGAGAAATAAATGGTTAATAATAATTAAATATTATATACCAGAAAACACTCAAGGTACAATGGAAGCAGGTATTAGAGGAATTTATCCAGTCATTTTATGTGGTAGAAAGCTTCCGAAAGAAAGTGAATCTGGAGAGGAGAGTAGGACAGATAATATTCTAGAAAGGAGGAACCCAGGACACAGGCAGAATTTCAGGTAGTTAAGTATATCTGTAATTCAAAGCTCTAAGACACGTGGCAGAGGCAGCAAATAGCATCAAATGACAGAGAGACTCATGAGAGTTGTTTGTGTGTGTATGTGTGTTTGTTTTCAGTTTTTTGAGACAGGATCTCACTCTATCATTCATGCTGGAGTGCAGAGGCACAAACACGGCTTACGACAGCCTCAACCTCCTGGACTCAAGGAATTCCCCCCGCCTCATCTTCCAAAGCAGCTGGGACCACCAGCGCACACCATCACACCTGACTAGATTTTTCTTTTTTAGAGATGGGGTCTTACTATGCTGCCCATGCTGGTCTCAAACTTCTGAGCTCAAGCAATCCTCCCATCTCAACCTCCCAAAGAGCGGGGAGGCATGAGCCACTACGCATGCCTCATAGGCCTTGTTAAGGAAAACAACTGACTTATCAGCTATGGTCTGTGTGAAGACAGCCATAACCTCTTTCCTGATGCTAGCATACCTGACAGTGAGCCCATCACTCTCATATCCCCATCCCTGAAAGGCATCACTTGTAATAGTAATGAGAACCATTGTGTGAAGCTCCAGAGAACTTGAACAAAATGGTAAAAACTACAAAAAAAAAAACCAGAAACTTTTAATAGCCAGTGCTGTTCAATTTGAAGCAACAATGAATTCTCCATGAATGACTGTTCTGCCACTCTCTAGAAAGAATAGTTGGACAACTTAAGCTTAATTTGTATTCACGGTAAACCTTAATCTATGTTCACTCTTCCTCCCAGTGGACATTAGTTGAGTCATCAAGAAAAGAGCACCATGGGCCAAATCTTGTGAAGATTTCTCTCTACTAGACAAGTTATACTCATCAAATAATAATTGTTTAACTTTACATTTGAGTTGTACAAACCAAACAGTGCTGTGATTTAACTAGACATTTCTGAATATTGAAAACAGCTGGAAGTCAACTATTTGGGGACTTAAGATTGGAAACATCCAGAGAAAATAATCTCCAAGGCCTCCTGCAGCAAAGAGAGTCTGTGACTTTAGAGATTAGAAAGATGAAAAACAAAGAGTGATTGTTTCCTTGAAAGATTTTGAAGACATGCTCTGAGTAGAGAAAGCAAAGGTGAACAGAAATCTCAGGGAGAAGAAAAAGCCTTTGAAAGGGAAGTAGTTGAAAACAGTCTGGAATTGAAGAGATGCACAGAATCAGGTGGGCGAAGCTTAGGATGCATGCGCAGGTCTGGCTGAGAAACAGACTTTGATTATGGACATGTGCTTTAGCACGCTCAGACTCCTTTCCTCTTCTGTGTGTTAGATGAATGACCCTCTGCTTTAAAGCATTGTTGCAACAATTAAGTGAAATATTTTATGTAAAGCCACTAGCTATGCTTTGCACACAGTAGGTTTGCAAAGAACAGTAGTAATCATAAGAATGACAATGATGTTTTAATCAAGATGTTCAGATACCAGGAGCACTTTAATTTGTTTACCATGCAAAAAGATGCAAGTCTTTATTGCTCTAGTGACAGTTAGATGACTTTAGAAGCAGCCTAGGGATAGTGTGTCATTGTCATTGTAGATAATAAAAGCAGAATTGAGAGGAGAATTAATGAGGAAAGCAGACAAATCCAAAATGCTAGGCCATCATCCGTCTGGACTGCATCAATGCGGGGAATAAAGGGATGACGTAAGTGTTTATTTCTAACTCTCTCTCTCTCTCAGAATGCTGAGTGTTTTCAGTCTGGCTTTTGCTTTTAGAGCTCCCAACACACCTGGACTCCAAACAGCATTTTTAAAAAACCTGTTGTTGGCCTGGATTCCTAAAGCAACTGTGTGTATGAAATCATGTTTTTGTTACACGGGTAGGAAGGTAATAGTGATATTCACCCCAAGTAGTAAGAAATTGTACCACAAAGAGTTAAACTAGAAAATTAGTACAGCTAGAATGAGATAAGCAAAGTCACCTCCCAGAAAAAGAGTGGGCCCCAGGCCAGCAGGATGAAGGCCAACCTCAATGAAGACATTAAGGTATCTAGAAAAAAATAAATAAATACCTTGGCCAGAAGGAAGCTGACCAGCATGAAAATATAAAAAAGAGAACCACACAACTGCTGGGTATGGTCTGATCCAAGCCCTCTCCAAGGTCATGCAAATGATCAAATACTCTGGAATCTGTACAAGCTGCCTATCACCTTGAGGACAACTCTCCCCGCCGCTCCTCACATGGCCCATGAAACCGTATGTGATTAAGCCCCAACAGTTTTCTCGCCCACCTCTCTCCAACTCACGCAATTCTACTCTAGTCCTGGCCTTCTTTCTGTTTTTACAATGACTAGTCTCTTGGCCTGGGATTCTCTTTTCCCAAATTTTGAATGACTCCTTCCCTCATTTCGTTGTTTAAATTTAGTTCAGTCTTCCCTAACCACCTTATCTAAAATCCGTCCAACAGAGAGTCAAAGCCAGGCAGCGTGTTTGCAACTTGTGAAACAGTTGGACATTTTTCTGAGATCTATGAAAAAAATCAGACACACACACACACACACACACACACACACACACACACACACAGACGCATGCATGCAAAAGCCAACAAATACCATGCCAGAAAAAGCTGGTTTAAAAAGCTGCAAGGGAGGTACACTCTGCACAACACAAGGCTGGTGAAATATTTGGTCTCGGCAGATTGCAATGCTGCAGTAATATTTCCTGAACAAGGAAGACAGCCATCCAGGAGAAGCTTATTTATTGGAGCAGGGTTTCATAGCCATGAATCTGGCTTATAAAGCAAGTGAAACCTTTTAGAATACTTATCCATTCTGTCTTTTAAATGTATTTGGTAAAATTTTTAAGTTGTTTTTCCCCTAAAGTCTTCTATTCTGAGACTTTGATCTTACCAATTGAGGTTTATGAAATCACAGAACTTTAAGGAAGGAAAGCAATAACACTGTTTAATTCTCATTTGGCGAAAGCATCCCAAATGGAAGATGGAGATATCAGACTGTCCCATGATGTCACTATACTCCCAAATCCAATAAATGGCTTTTGCTCTGATTTTATTCCCACCAGGCAAGGTTCTGATTATAATTTGGCTTTTTATGTAGGTCTGCTAGGAAAAAAAAGAACTAGAAATATGAACCTGAACTTTCTGTCTCTCTGTGTCAATTGTATGTCTTGCTGTTTACCAATATATAGCACGAATGACTATTAACTTGAGCTTTCCTGTATATGTGTGTCTTTAGTACTGTAGCAAGAGGCTTCCTTGAGGGACTTCCTGGGACTGGGAGGGAAGAGTCTCTGTCTTTTTTTTCCAAAACTTTTGTTTTAAGTTCAGGAATACAAGTACAGATTTGTTACATAGGTAAAGTAAACTTGTGTCATGGGGCTTTGTTGTACAGATTATTTCATAACCCAGGTATTAAGCCTAGTACCCATAAGTTATTTTTCCAGATCCTCCCACCTCCCACCTCCCCACCCTTCAGCAGGCCCCAGTGCATGTTGTTCCCCTCTATGTGTCAATCTCTGTGTTCTATGTGAACATAGAACAGATAAATATTCTCAGCATTTAGCTCTCACTTATAACTTAGAACATGTGGTATTTGGTTTTCTGTTCCTGCGTTAGTTTGCTAACGATCATGGCCTCTAGCACCGTCCCTGTCCCTGAAAAAGACATGATCTCATTTTTTATGCCTACGGAGTATTCCATGGTGTCTACGTACCACCTTTTCTTTATTCAGTATATCATTGACGGACATTTAGGTTAATTCCATCCGTGTCTTTGTTATTGTGAACAGTGCTGTTATCTGTAAGGAACTCAAACAAATTACGAGAAACAAAAACAACCCAACAAAAAATGGGCAAAACCCTCCAGGTCTTTACATCATAGAAGGATGAAAGGAGAGAGTAAGATAAGAGCCTTTTGGTTACCAACTTCTAGGCCCTTCCTAATAACTATCTAGTGCTAATGTGGGAGAAACATGAAGCATGTAGTGTGTGCATGTGTGTGTGTGTGTGTGTGTGTGTGTGTGTGTGTGTGTGTGTTGCTGTTCCAGCATTTTCTTTGTTAAGCCAGAAGTGAGGGAATAAATGTGGTTGGGTTTCTAGAGCATCTCTTGCGATCCGGTGAAAGAAAAGGGCAGTCCCTGTGCCAGCATGGTGCCTTTAAAGGAGGGAGATTTTGGAGAAGAATGGCCCTCTGAGAGCCAGAGGCTTAGGAGCCAAAGTCCAGGACACATGTGGTCAAACTTGGCATAGGGTTACAAAACTATCCTCCTTTAAAGAACCATAAGAGTCTGAACAGGGAACTGGATAAGAAAAAGCATCTAGAGGGAGAAGCTGTAGTCAATTGTAATAATTTAAAGATCAAAAATGGGTGGTGACATAAGCATCATGAGAATTCAGGGACCTTTACACCTGCTACAAAAGAACTGAAATCTCATGTACCCTTCACTGACCTCACTCAGCATGCAGACAAACCAGGATCTGATTCTGCCTGGTGCAAGACCAACACCGCGAGGTCATTTTGCTAACTGCTGCCCAGCCTCTGGGAATAACACTCAACCACTCTGAAGTCTCTTCTTTGAAACTTCAAACGAACTAAAGACAGGGGCCAGTCTTAGAACTTACACAAATAAATACAGTTTCTAGGAGTATCTCCCAAAATGTGCTCCCTATTTCCTTTGAACATGTTTTTGTTAAGGAAAAAAAAAATCTAATGCAAAAAAAAAAAAAAAAAATACAAAACAAACAAAACAACTGTGAGGCAGGTGTTATTGACCTCACTTTATAAGTGAGCAAACTAAGGCTCAGAACATTTAAGGAAAGCATCCACCACCACTTGGCCAGCGGGCGACAGATCTGAAACTGAAACCTGAGTCTCTGAGTCTAAAGCTGTTTCAACAAGACCCAGTCACTTTGCCGTCATAAAAGAACTTGACAATTATACAAAGACATACCCCATTGACTACTTCAAGTAAACACCCACTGTGTGCAAGAAATCATGTTAGGTCCTGGTGATTGAGGTTCCAGTCCTGAAGAATGCAGTTGTCTGTAGGTGGGGAACAGCACCTGCTCCAGAGTTTCTCATGAAGGTCCTTATAGATTCTTCTAGGAGACTGGGAAAGGCAGGAGGTGGAGGAAAGCTTCATCAAGAGAAGAATATTTCTGCATTCCAAGCACAAACATTCAAAGCAGAGAGAGAAAAAAGGGATGTAGAGGTTTGAACAGGCTGTGTGCAAGGTCAAAGAAAAGCAAACTGCTTATTCCACTTCAAGAAGAAATGGAATTCCTTATGGGAGGAATGGGTAAAAGAAAATTATGTACATTTTAGAAGTAAAAACAGAATGTTGAGTTCTTGAGACTTCCAGGAACATCCAGAAACATGATAGAATCTAACAACCAATAACCAAATGCTAAAATTCTAGAACCCTGGTTGTTTCCTCAATGTTGCCACTTTCACTATGTTCGTTGCTTTAAAACTCTTAATTCAAAAAAGATCTTGCAGGTTCCACCTCCGCAGCAAAAACACAGGGAGCTGAATAGACTTTTAACTGGTGCGCAAAGAAAGCAAACGGGTGTGTGGCAGCCATTTTGAAGATTAGGAAGAAACAAAATCTCTGGCTGGTGACAAGAAACCACAATGAGCACAGGAAGCAGATTTGGCTTGAGAGGGAGCCCTGAGGAGGAACAGGACATAGGCCCAGGGGCTCCTGGATAATAAAAATGACTCCCGCCAAGTCCACCTCCTAGGGTTCAAAGGAGATGCACGAGTGGGATCACGACCCGGTTAGTTCTGATGATGATCTTTCCTAGGCTTTTAACGGGATACTAGGGAATCCTGCCATTCAACTCTTATCTCTGAAGGCTCCTGCTTTGCTTTTTAATCCAGCATTCCTAAAGCCTTTCATCTGCGTTTCTGGACTCAGCCTATTGCTGCAGCAGAGCCTCGTTGGCTGTTTAATGATAGTCTAATGAGGTCTCAGAGTGTCCTGGAGGAACGCTTCTGGCCAGCCGCTTTCCCTTTAAGAAGGGGGCCTTTGAATCTAGGTCTGCATTCAGTATGAATCAAGCTTTCCGTCTGTGTCTGTTGCACACACGAGTGAAATCCACCTCTGCATCACCCGTTCCTGGAGGGGATTTTCTTTCTGTATTACACCTGCCGAACGCCATCCTCTTTTCTCTGGCAAGCCTGGATACATGATTAATATTTTAAGCCTCCCAGGTTCCGCTTTCCCTAGTTTCAAAAGTGCCTGAATATTGGACTTTTAAAAAATGTATTTATCTCCCCATCCAGGCTGCTGAGGAGAAACTGCAAGTAGAAGGCACAGCCACGGGGGCCTAAACAAATCAGGGCAAATCTTTAAGTTGCTTCTGCAGTCATTGGGTTTTTTTTTTTTTTTTTCATAAGCATCTCGGATGCTACGTCTCTCCTGCTGACCTTCATTTTGGAGCGGAAGGAAGAACAGTTTTAAGAGGGCGTTCTATCTTTTCCTTTGGAAACAGAGACTTGAACTGTATGGCTAGTGTTAGCTCAGTTCAGAGAGAAATGTGTCTGATTTCCTGTCTTCTCCAGGCACTACCATCTTTTCAGCTTCAGTCCAGAAAGACTCTTCTGATTTTTCTCTCCTGAGCTCCGTCCTTCTGCCTAGGAGGCACCGCAGAAACATCCCCCACAAGGCTTCTGGCATTCCCCTCACGGAGGGCTGCAGGCACCTGGTTATCTCCCCATTCGCCTTGTCCTTACAGCAAGGTTCCTTTACCCAAGAAGCAGAAAAAGCCTTGGATATGGAGGCAGGAAGGGCTGGCTACTCACCCCTGAATCTACAATCAGACTGTTTATGTTTAAAGTCATTTTTGACACTAATTTTTAACTGATTCCAGTCCTGGGAGAGTTGGGCAAGTCCCCTAATTACTTTAAGCTTTAATTTCTTTACCTGCAAAACCAGGGATGGTAATAATAGTCACAGAATAATAAAGAGTCAATAAATAATAAATGAGAGTACAAATAGGACTCACACGTTGCAAACATGTATAATATATTACAAAGATCTACTATATGCATTTATTATACAGATGACTGGAGTTTGGGAATCCCTGTCTGCAAAGATACTAAGTTCTCATCTACTTCTAAATCCCTAAGCATCAATCCCTATAATAGATAAATATTGAACAATCATAAGAATGAGGAGCAGTGTTTGTTTTTGTGGTGTTGGTGTCTAGTGAGTCACACAGACCCACAGACAACCACAAGAGAAGCACCAGTCACTGACTTTCACTTAGCCCAGTAGCCAGGACAACGAAAGGGCTTTCTTCTTTGGGTGAAGTATACTTACTCCTTCTCAGAAATGTTTAATGTCTGCAGCCAGCAGATTCCCCTCTATCATACCATGTGTTTCTGCTCCCAAAAGCCTTTGATGGAACACGACTTCTCCTGATTGGATTGAATCCGAGATCTCTATGAACTGGCAATGCATTATGATGTCTTGGAATGGTGAAAGCAGATGTAAAGTATGAGGGGTGCCTGCCTTCGAAGAGCAGTATTGCAGAGCAGAACAATTACAGGACTTGAGAGTGGAGAACCCAGTGCAAGGCATGGTCCTTCTTGGTTCTATGGATTTGGGCAATACACTTGACTTACTTGTAAAGACAGAGATAATTCTATCTACCTGTTGACAGTAATGTAGGAAATAAATTCGATGATGTACATGAAAATATTTTTTGGATTATAAATCTTCTTATAATCTTAGTTTTACAGCCTAGCATAAAGAAAAGGCTACACACTTTTCACAATAGGAAAATCACAGAATCATCCTAAATGCTGGTCAATGGTAGATTAGACAAATAAAATGTGGTGCATGTACAACATAGAATACTATGCAGCCATAAAAAAGAATGAGATCATGTTCTTGCAGCAACACGTATGCAGCTGTAGACCATTATTCTTAGCAAACTAACGCAAGGTCAGAAAAACAAATACTGCATGTTCTGACCTAAAAGTGAGATAAAAGCAATGAAAATATATGGATACAAAAAGGAGAACAATAGGCCCTTGGGCCTACTTGAGGATGGATGGTGCAGGAGGGAGAGAATTAGAAAAAATACCTATTTGGTACTATGCTTAGTACCTAGATGATGAAATAATCTGTACAACAAATTTCCGTGACATGAGTTTACCCAAACAGCAAACTTGCACGTGTACCCCGAACCAAAAACAAAAGTTAAAAGAAAAAAAAAGAGAAGAGGCTACAGAAAATTCATGTAAGGCATAAGGAAAAGACATGAGAGAGGAAAGGAACAAAAGAAGAAACAAGATACACAGATGGCATTTTTTAAACTATGAAATAGGAAAATATTGGTCAAGGGTTAAGAGCCTATAGGAATTCAGAGGAAGAAGAAATTGCGTAGAAGTAATACAACTAAGTTTGCATTTTGTATATACGTATTTTTGCTTTTGCTTTTTCATTTTTAATGAAAAGAAACAGGTAATTTTGTAAAAGTCAGAAAACACCAGTATCCTTGTGATCTAATCCCAGGTTTTTCTGTCAGCCAGACGCACTCTAATTGATAAAGGATGCATTTCTGACCCCATTCCAAATACGTGAAATTAGAAGATGCGATTGTATATATAATAATAAAAGCACAATTATCATATTATCATACCAGGTATTATCATACCAGGAACACAGAGTTGTTTCTTCTTGACCTGGAGCAAATATGAAGAGAAAGTCAATATACTTACAAACGACATTTAATAATGTTCACAAGAACAGAGTTTGCCCACAGATGAGAAATTATGCATTGCCTTGTTTCAAAAAGTTACCAATGTAGTGCTTGAAACATCCAGCAGGTAAGCAGCAGGCCTAATAGAGTCTGTTTCTGGAACTGTCTGCTAGCAAATGAGCATGCTCAGTCCAGAAAGCCATTTTTCACGAGAGGAATGGAGAGAGGGAGAGAAAGGCAATATTTACATCTCATTCTGCATAGCTCAGTACAGCCTCATCTTCTTGACCTTTTCATAATGACAGTCATAAGTGGCCTTCTGCTTGCCAGGATGCTTGCAGTTAGGAGGGGACCTCTCAGCCTCTGGCTTCTCTAGGTGGCCTACTCTCAACACTCTGGTTTTGAGTTCTTCTGTGTTTCTCTATATGGGCACGTTGAGCTCCTCATGATAAAATCTGTTGTGCTACATGTAATTCATAGCCATGTTGGTAGGTATGAAGGATAGCTCACTGCCTTTTTTTCTTCTGCTGCTCTGCCAGCAGATGGGCCTTGGCATCCTCTATGGAAATATTTTTTATTCCAGCATTGTTGCCGAGGTCTAACTCGGGAATGCCACTCAGCATCTGGTTGGAAAACATCTCCTTGGTCTTCTTTGCTGAGGCAATGTGGATGTTTTCTGGAAGTTCATAAATTCCTGCATTCCTTGGCTTGACTTTCTGTTCCTCATGTTCCATGATCCCTTTCCTATTCTTTAGCTCTGTCTCAGTGTACTTTATGGTGGCTGCATCCTTATTCCTTCAGTTGGTTTCTGCAGAAAATGATGTCCCCAAGTGAAAGTCTTCCTCTTCTCTGATTTTATCTTTGCCCTTTTTCTTCAGTTTCTTCATATCCACCATACCAGCTGTCTTCATCTGAAAGGGATCTTTCACTAGAGTGTTCTCTTCTTGTATCTTCTTTCCCAGCAGCCAGGCCATAGCGCCCATTGAACTTATTCCTCACATTATGTACCTCTCTGGCCTATTCCAGTTTTAATTGAACCTCCTCTGAGTCCTCATCTTCCTCTGACTTTGAGTCATCCCAGTGCCAACAGAAAGTCTTTCCAGTGACAAGCATGGTGGCACCAGCCCCATGGTTCAGCCACAGTGCCACTGTGCCTTGAGGTTTGCATTTTAGTGTAAATTTATGATAAAACAGCTTCTAGTAGCTCTAAGTGAGGTAGACTTGTGAGGCCGATACTAGAGATAAGAAAAATAGTTTAAAAACAGCTTCAGTGGTCAAAAATAATAAACAGGCAATGTCAACTAGGATGGACAAAATATATTGGAACAAGAATAAGGAAGAAAACATTCCAAGAAATGGGGAGGGCGGGGGGTGATATAGTCTGTGTATTTATCACCACCCAAATCTCATGTTGAATTGTAAACCCCAGTGCTGGAGGTGGGGCCTGGTGGGAGATCTTTGGATCACGGAGGCAGGTCTCTCATGGCTTGGTGCTATCTTTGTGATAGTGAGTTCTTGCAAGACCTGGTCATTTAAAAGTGTGTGGCAGCCCCCCGACCCCTGCAACCTTTGCTTGCTCCTTACTTTTGCCCTGAGACATATCTGCTCCCCCTTTGCCTTCCACCATGATTGTAAGCCTCCTGAAGCCTCCCCAGAAGCCAATCAAATGTCAGCATCATGCTTCCTGTACAGCCCGCAGAATTGTGAGTCAATTAAATCCCTTTTCTTTATTATAAATTACCCAGTCTCAGGTATTTTTTTATAGCCGTGCAAGCACAGACTAACACAGCAGGTTTTTGAAATAACTTTCAGGTTCCCCACTGGGGCAACTGGCTGGTTGAGGGTATCGTTTGACTATGGCAGGGAATATTTGAGGAAAAGAAGGTTTGGAGAAAAAGGAGTAAATTCAGTTGTGAATATGTTGAGTTAAAGCTTAAATAGGGAAGCAGATAAAGACAGCAGCAGGTAACTGGATACAGAAGTATGAATCTGAAAAACATAAACGTGGGAGTCGATGCAGAGGAAATAACAGATCAGTCCCCCAGTAAGTGTGTAAGGAGAGAATAATAAAAGAACTCAAGATAGATCCCTGAAGAGCGCCAATATTTTTACATGTCTCTATGAAATTGTCAGAAAAGGTAGACAATTCATGTGCAATTGCCAATGATAGTTTTTAGTATGAAATCCTGAGTCAGGTTTTCTCTTCCCAGGTCCAGTACTTACCAACATGGGCATGTCAATTCAATTCCTTGAGCCTCAGTTTCTCCCTGTATAACCTGGGAATACAATAGGACACATTTGCTGCGAAAACTCAACGGAATAATGTTGGTAGAGTGTTGATCCCAATACCTAATATATGCACACATAAATATTTAATAAGTATTAGATATTTTAAGTGGTTTTGGGGAAAAGGACTTCATATGCTTGTGTTTTAAGATTTCTTCAATTATCCAAAGGTGGGCTGTTCCCAGGCTACCAGTGTAGGAGAAGACCATTAACAGATTCTTTTTCAAATTCTCCTAGGTGCATCACTGAGCAGCCCCCAGCAATCCTTTATGTTTTCCCCTCTCTTGACAGCTTCCTGCTCCACCTTGGGGATCATCCCATGTTCTCCTCACTAGGCAAAAATAGAGTTATCAACCAAACACATAAATAAAACTGTAAGATAATTTCAAATAGTGCTATAGACTGACTGTTTATGTCCCTCCAAAATTCATATGTTAAAACATAATCCCAAATGTGAGGGACATAATATAGATGTGATAGTATTTGGGGTGGGTAAAATAAGCCCCAGAGAGCTCCCTTCCCCTTTTGCCATGTGAGGTTACAGCAAGGAGATAGCCCTCTGTGAATCAGAAGGCTGTCCTGAGGGAAATGGACCCTCCCAGGCACTGATTTTGCATTTACCTTGATCTTGGACTTCTCAGACTTCCAAACCATAATCAATGCATTTCTGTTTTTTATAAGCCCCATTCTATGGTAATTTGTTATAGCAGCCCAAATGAAGTAAAACAAATAGAAATAAAATAATGAAAAATAAGCAGAAAGCAGTGATAGGATACGTCCAAGGTGGAGCTTTCCATCAGTGACACTTAGCAGAAACTTAGACCCTAAGTATGTGAGTGAATGTGTGCAGAGGTATGGCTGGATACTATAGTTTCTTATTTAAGCAATTATTAAAGCCAGGCACGAGGCTGGATGTGTTCCTAGATTTGCATTTCTCATTTGCAACTTTCTTTTTCCCTCTTGAATTAAGCAAACCCAACAAAAGAAGTGCTCTCCACTCCCTTTCCAGTAAGCTACAAAGAAGACGATGCTTTGAATTAGATGATAGATTTTTCTGTTTCTGCCACTCTAGGCACCTCCACACTTTAAGGTGTTTGATGAGTGAGAACATAAGGTTCAAAGATTCTACCACGTAAAGCATGAACTGGTAGAATTTCTCTCCACTAAACTAAAATCCACAGTAGCACTGCCTAGTTAGAAATAATATAACAACCTCTCAAATCTGCACAGGGACTGACAGTTTGAAAACTGTTTTTGTGGACTTGATTATATTTAAGACCCACAGCCACCATATGAAACAGTATTTTCTCCAATTCATAGATGAGGAAACTGAGGCTCAGAGGTGATATGACTTTCCAAATATGCTACTTAGTGTTGAAACTAATATTTGAAGTCATTGCTCATCCGTCTCTGGGTTCACTTTCTACCACTGTTATCTCAGGGCTCCTGAAATAGCCTTGGGTCAATATATAACACTGGGTCTGTCCGAAATTGCTAGCACTGGCTCTCAGTCAGCCATAACATGTTGCCTATGTTTACTGTAGTTTCCCCAGCCTACGGGTGAAAAAAGACATCACTGTTTCTCTGGCTCGCTCATCATGCTGAAAGATAAGACTTGACTAAATGTGTATCCCCTACCCTCTGGGCAGTCCCAAGAAGGTTTCTAATGTCAACTTGCTCAGGCTGCCCCTATGCAATGCCTCTGCTGTCCTTGAAGATCCCTTGGACACTTTCCCATGCCCATGGCTGCCTCCATCTGCCCCTTCCCCTGTTGGCTCAGAGAATAAAACTGCTGCTCAAGGCCCTGGTATTGGTACTTGTACTATTTCTGTTAAGCATCTTATTCCATGCCCACCTCAGGCACTATGGTGTCAATGCAAGTTACCCTGGAGTGGAGGAAATTCTGCTACTTTTTATGTCACTTCATTTAGGCCTCCCATAAGCATCCTGACATGGTCTTAGTCTGAGCATCTCTGTGTTACACATGAAGAAGCAGATGTAATCACCCAACAGGCTCTTCTTAACTACTACACGGACAAAATCAATTCACTGTGACTGTTGCATTGCAGTAAAGAAAGAGTTTAATTAATGTGAGGCCAGCCACATGGAACAACCAGAGTTATAATTCAAATCAGTCTCACTAAAGGCTCAGAGGTTAGGGTTTTTCAAGGACAGTTTGGTGGGCAGGATAGTAGGGGATGGGTGCTGCTGATTGGTTGGGGGTGGAATCACAGAGGTATGGGAAACAGTCCTCATGTACTGAGTCTGATTCTGGGTTGGGGAACCACAAGATGAGTTCCATCATGAGTCACAAATCTAGGTGCGGTCAGCAGTTGCCATAATACAAAAGTCTGAAAAATACCTCAAAGATCAATCTTAGGTTCCTTAAAAGTGATGCTATCTATAGTAACAACTGAAGAAGTCACAATTCTTGTGACCTGTGGCCACATAACTCTGGTCAGTAAGGGATTATGGAAACTATGACTACATTTTAGCAGGATTCAAGCTCCTCCCATTATCTTATCTAGTGACGTTCTGTTAATCTTACAGAGGTGGTTTCAGCCCCCCAAAGAAGGAGGGGATCAGTTTTAGGGAGGTGCTGCTATTATTCTTGCTTCAAAGTTAAATCATAAACTAAATTTCTCCTGTGGTTAGCTTGCCCTATGCCCAGCAATGAGTGACGCCAGCCACGCTGTAAGGCTAGAGGCAAAATGGAGTCAGCCATGCTGGATTTCTCCCACCGTTGAGATCTTTGTAAAGGCAGTTTCACAGAGACTCAAAGAAGTAAAGCCATTTGTTCAAATCCAAATAGGTAGTAAATGGGGGATTTAAAACCCAGGCATGTCTGATCAGCGAGTCCATGTGCTTAACCTCAATACTCCATGGGATATTGTGATTTATAAAGAGGAGTATGTATTTGGTCTTCATCCAGTTCCTGGTACACAGCTCCTAAAACCCTTGGAGTTTCCTAGGTGAGCTGAGCAGTAAAAGTGAGAGGAGAGTCCATTGTTATTCATTACAAACTCCTTTCATCCACACCTGAGCTTTTGCAAATGAGGTGACTACTGGCTTTCCAGACGACTACATGATGGGGTCTGGTTACCAGGGGAACCAACGGCATGATTACAGGGTTGGAACTTCCAGCCCCACCTTCTGACCTCTGGAGAGGGAAGATAGGCTGAAGGTTGAATTGACTGCTAATAGACAATGATTTAATCAATCAAGCCTATGTAATGCAGCCCACAAAAAAGAGACAAAAGAAAGAGGTTCACAGAATGTCCATTTAGTGACCACGCAGAGGCCCAGGAGGATGACCTTGCTCTGCGAGGGCATAGAAACTCCACACAATTTCCCTATCCCTTGCCATGCACATCTCCTCCATTTGGCTGTTCCTGAGTTATATTTCTTGGTAAATAAACTGGTAATCCAATACCTTGTGTTTTCATGAGTTCTGTGAGCTGTTCTAGCACGTGATAGAACATGAGGAGGGTGTCATGGGAACCTCTGATTGGGAGCTCTGGGGGTCAAGAGAAACCTTCCCCTTTGCTCTTTGAAGATTCACTGAAAGTCAACTGACAGTAAATCAAAAATAAAATTCTAAGGCCCCCAAGTGAACAGACTCCCTATTGGCCAAAAGGACTCCAAAGAAACATTAAAAAATTGAGTTACTGGCCGTAAAGGGAAGGGAGGTGGACATGTCTCGTTGTACCTCTTTCTTTTTGGAGTTTAGACACAGCAACTGACCAGCATTGATGTTAAAACAGAGATCATAAGGCTAACAAAAAGACTCTTTGTGACAATAAGATACCAAATTATAAACAAGTCCTAAGGCCACACAAGGCAAGGGTTAAGTCACACCCACAGGCCATCAACCTTGCTACATAAATCCTTATCTTAAGACATTCCTTTCTACTGACTCCAAGTTTTAGACAGAGGCTTACTCCTTTAACCAACTGCAAAAGAACTTATAAGATGTAAGCCCCATTTCAAGATATTCTATCTTCTTGGGTGAACCAATACATATCCTTCTTATGTATTTTCCTGTGACTCTCACCTCCCTAAAATGTATAAAACCACATTGTAAACCAACAGCCTTGGGCACAGTTTCTCAGTACTCCCTGAGCCTGAGCACCCACTTCCCAGGCTTGCGGTCATTCTTATTGTCTCGGAATTAACATTTAAAAAAATTTTTACAGAATTTTGTGTTTTTCATTAACATGACAAAGGCAGATTAATAGGAAGAATGGCATACAAACTTATTAACATTCTGTAACAGTGCGTAACTCCCCAATGGGTAAGAGAGGCATATCTACCATTTCAAGATTACAGAAAGAATGGAGGCTTGGAGAATCATCAAAAACAGGTTATGGTGGTAAACTGAGTAATAATGACAATATAGGCTATGGGCGGGAGAAAAGAGAGGCCTGGCTAGCAAAGGGGTCTTGTTATGTAGATGAAACCTCACAGGTAGCAACCCTTCAAGAGAGTAGATGGAAAATGTTTCCTAGGGACTTTTAAATGTGTCAGACTCTGGGTTAATCTTTTCTAGACCTGGAAAAGGGAGGACCTCAAAGAAAGCCTGGCAGCATCAATGCAGTTATTCTCTCCAGATGCTCCACCATGAAAGACAGCTTTTTCAGAGATCCTTCAGTTTGCAGACACTCTGAAAAGCCATCTGAAAATATGTCAAAGCAGTGTATTTTGGGGTGCAGTATTTTAGCTCCATTCATAGCCAAGTTAAACAGAAGCTATGGATAACCCGGGGCTCCACTACTGGAGCCTGGCATCTGAAATGGGGTGCAGTCTTGTGAAGCTTAACTGTTTTGGTAGAATCTATCTAGAGACAGCATCAGAATTGAGTTAAATTAGGACAGAGTCGGTGCCCATTGAGAAGAAGAGAATTCCTTAGTGTGAGGGAGAAAAAAACCTACACATTTTGGTGACCAGAAGTAAAGTGTAGTGAGTAAAGAAAAGAGACAGTGTTTGTTTACTTTTTGACTCCCCTATTCCCCTAAGGGAAAGCACTCAGCTCCAGGGAAGGGAGATAGGCACACAGGCTTTGTCCAAGCAACAACATCTCTGCTGCCTAACACGGTGCATCACTCAGATGTGTTCCTTGATCATCCTCACAGGCTCATGTCCAAATGCCTGAGATCAAGAGGTTGCAGGTAAACAATTCAAGAAAAGAAGCAAACAGCGCTCAGTCATCAAAACATGAGGGAGCTGTCTTACACACACACACAGTCACAAACAAACACACAGTGTCTGTGGGACATTTGGAGTGTAAGACAATGGCATTTTAGTAACCTGCTCAACCCTGCCTAACCAATCTGAGACTGTGTCTAGAAGACCAGCCTATCTCCAGCCCCTAGCACAGCATGTGATGTACAGTGGGCACTCAAAATACTATTTTCAGTGAATAAATAGAAGGCTGGAGTATCCGGATATTAATGTCTTACTATTGAAGTTTTTGAACTGATTTTTAATCACTCGTTTTCTAAAAAGGAGCAGTAAGTTTTAAAGATGAGAACCAAGTTTAACATATGCCTGGGTTTAAATGGAACCTTTCACAAGCTATTGGGTTTTCTGAATTTCAATTTACCAAACTGCAGTAAAGAGCTGGTCCCAGAAGAGCAGGCAGAGGATACACACTCATTCGTCCTCCTTCTTTTTTGGTAACTTTAATCCTCAGTGACCTCTTTTTATCTGACCCTTCAAGGTGCAAACAACGGGAAATAATCTTAGGAGTCAGCACACCTGATCTTAGCACTAAATCTTTTGGCAGTCAGTTAAATCATTCAGGACAGCCACCTCTCACATGCCTAATCAATAACATAAGACAGGAAGAGACATCTTAGCAGGTATTTGTAGAAAGGAAATTAGACTCTACCTTCAGCAGAAAACATAACAAATTCCACTTTTCAGCCTTGCTGTGGGAGTAGCCTGTGTGTTGTAGAATGTTTAGAACCATCTTGGGTTCTGAACATTCTGCAATGTTTAGAACCTTTTTCTAAACATTCGACAATGTTTTTTGTGTTAGACAAAGATATTTTACATCTTCTGTCCCTATCCTTCACTTACAACCAAATGTATACCCTGTTTAGAATAAGAATTAAAAACAAAACACAATCCTGGGTACAAATTTGAGTTCTCACCACATTTTCATCTTTTGCCATCTGAAGAGAGGCAGGAATCCATCTCCCTCTTACTCTCATGCCAGCCAAGGCCTTAGGCTCTTTTCATAGCTTCTGGAGACTACTCCATAGTAAGGACCTACTGCCTCCCTAATCCTTCCTTACTACCATTTAAAACCTTGTTGCAGCCAGCGTGGTGGCTCATGTCTGTAATTCCAGCACTTTGGGAGTCTGTGGTGGGTGGAGCCTTTCAGCTTAGGAGTCTGAGACCAGCCTGGCCAAAATGGCACAACCCCATCTCTACTGAAAATACAAAAATTAGCCAGGGATGGTGGCGTGTGCCTGTATTCCCAGCTATTCGGGAGGCTGCGGCACAAGAATCAGTTGAACTGAGGAGGCAGAGGTTTCAGTAAGCTGAGATCATGCCACTGTACTCCAGCCTGGGTGACAGGGTGAGACTTTGTCTCAAAACAAACAACAAACGAACAAAAAAGAACACCTGGCACCTGATAGCTCATCCCCTGGGAAGGTAGCATATCCTTACTCTGCAGACCTGTAGATTTTTGGTCTCCAACTTCTACTTAATCTTCTTGGCAACATGAAGCTTTTTTTTTTTTTTTTTTTTTTTTGTCAAAATTGAGGGGCTTTGATCCAACAATTCAATTTCTGGGTACATATCCAAGATAATTGAAAGTAGGCTCTGAAGAGATATTTGTATACATATGTTCCCATGTTTCTAACAGTTATTTATAATGGCCCAAAGGTGGAAGCAACCCACATGTCCACTGATGGATGAGTGGATTAACAAAATGTGACATATTCACGCAATGTGATTTTATTCCACCTCTAATAAGAAGAAAATTCTGACACGTGCTACAACATGTGTGAACCTTGAGGACATTATGCTAAGTGAAATAAGGCAGTAACAAAAAAGCAAATACAGTATGATTACACTTAGAAGATCTACATAGAGTGGTCAAATTCACAGAGACATGATGGTTGCCAGGGATAAGAAAAATGAGGAATGGGAGTTAGTGTTTAAGAAACACAGAGTTTCAGTTTTGCAAAATGAAAAAGTTCTGGAGACGGATTGCACAACAGTGGAAATTACTTAATCCTAGTGGACGGTACACTTAAAAATAGTCAAGTTGCTACATTTTATATTATATGTATTTTACCACAGGTAAGAATAAAATTAAAATAAAAAACAAAATGAAGGGTCCTAGATCCTTTCTCCATCTCTGTAGCATAGGTTCCACAACCTACTCAACAGTTTTGTGTCTGCATTTTGCTTGTACTTGCTCTTGTTTCTTAATGTTCTGGAAGAATCTTTCTTCTTCTCTGCATGATCCTTCCTTGGGCATTAACATAGGAAGGTTTCTCCTCTCCTTGCCCTTCTTCCCACTTCTCACGAGGAGGTGAGGCTTGTCTTGCTAAGACAAGGCAACACATCTCTCCCTCTCTTCTTTCCCTCTCTTTTTCTGGAGCCCAAACTCCATCTGTGTCTTCTCTAATTCCCACCTTTATCTTCATCAGGGTTACACGTGAGCTATCTTCTGCATCCTGCCCCAGTGAGATCTGCTTTTTCCAGGTCCTACATTGGGCAATATGGTCCATTTCAGCCATGGTGCCAAGCTCAAATGTCCAACTCCAGCTTTGCCAGCAATCAAAAATGCCTTCCTTAGAATTATTATCTGGTTCCTGGGGCGATTTTGCACTTGATTCAGAACCCACAGAGGAGCAGTCATGATTAGTTATTGCTTTCTCTACCCACAGGTCCAGAAACAAAGCACTTTTTTTGTTTTGTTTTGTGTCAACCTTGAAAAACATGAGAAGTAGTGGACCAAATTATCACACAATTAATATAGTGTGCTCAACTCATTAGTCAACAATTATACCAGTAGTTGGCCACTATCTCAAAATAAATAAATAAATAACATATTGAGATGGAGTCTCACTCTGTCACTCAGGCTGGAGCGCAGTGGCATGATCTTGGCTCACAGCGACCTCCACCTCCCAGGTTCAAGCAATTCTCCTGCCTCCGCCTCCTGAATAGCTGTGATTACAGGTGCCTGCCACCATGCCAGGCAAATTTTTGTATTTTTAGTGGAGATGGGGTTTCACCATGTTGACCAGGCTGGTCTCGTACTCCTGGCCTCAAATGATCCACCTGCCTTAGCCTTCCAAAGTGTTGGGATTACAGGTGTGAACCACTGAGCCTGGTTTATATTAGCATGACTTAAAGAAGTTGTCACCTCACTGAGAACATCTTAGGTCCCCCTTTACAGCTTCAAGCTTTGTGTCAGGTGCAGAGTAAAGCTCATTTCTCTTCCTTGACTGACTGATGGTTATTAGGACAAAAAAGAGAAAATAATTCTCTAAGAATTGCCCTTTTTGGTCATTTCGACCTGGGTGTGGGCAGATGTCACCCTCAGTAGCTGGCAGCATGATAGAACAGAAAGCATGAGAAACTGGGAATAAGAAATGTCTCATCGAAGTGATTTAGATGAATCATTCATCTAAATTTGGTGAATTCAGGCATCAAGTTGTGTGGCAAATCACTCACCCTTCTGAGTCTCCATTTCATATTACAGTCTTTACATTGATGTCTAAACTCCCTTCTATTTTAAACATACTCTTAATCGTATGACTCAGTAGTACTTCCAGCTCTGTATTTAAGAGATTAAAGCAGAAATACCCACCCTTTTTCTCCCACTGCCTCTGGCCTGCAGAAGTGTCCAGCAAGCATTTTCCTTTTTGCAGGCATATGTAGGATCCAGCAGGCTGTTGAACCATGATATCAAACTACATTCAGATGATCCCCTACTGGGTTTTTAAATCAACATGGAATGGTTCTGACCCAGTGTGAGAGCGGCTGAAATTGACAATCCAAGTGTGTCTGTGGGAGGTAGCCCAAGGAGCACTCTTGATAATCAAAAGGAACAAAGATGTTCCTTTCATCAAACTATCAAAAACAAATCTAAGCCATGGGTTGTTTTTGAAGGAACACCACCCTACCCTTCTTATGCATCCCCGCATTCCGCAGTTCTTCCCTCCCTGGCTCAGCAGCTTGCCACACGGGAGTAAGCCGCCTTGGGTTATGAGCTGTCAGGCTCTGCATTTAAATATTACTCACCTAGCTCAGTTCAAGGTACAGGTCAGACCATAGTATTAAGTTAACTACATTGGGAAATACATTATCTTTTGGGTCACAGGGGTACAATTCAGTGAACAGCAACAGGATTTCCTGGTTGATAAATGGTTCCACAAGAGGTTATAGCTTGCCTGCCCTAGAAATAATAGCAATAATCCCCTACATTCATATTCTACTCTGGAGTCTGTAGAGGATTTTCACATCCATTATCTCTTAGGACTTTCTCAAGGGAGTCTGCCCAGCTCAGGAGAGAGGGCAGAGCACAGACATCAGCTCTCATGCCTGCTTCCCAGTACACCACGCTGTGACTGGGATAAGTTCCGTTGCCTCTGGGCACCTCAGTTCACTAACTATAATAAGGAAATGCCAATAATATCTGCCTTGTAGATGAACTAAGGAGACTAAATGAGTTTATGTTTGTATATATTAAAAATGATGTCATGGAAAAGAATCTATTAGAAGTGCTCTATAGAAGCAAAATTAAAAATCATAAAACTAAGCTTTAATTTAACTGCTAAAACCTTATAAAACTACAAAACCAGTAGAGCTAAAATCATTTTAAGATATTTCTATTTATTTTTAATTTTGGTTGGCATTCATTTATTGGATACCTTTACACAATACCTGTTAAAGCTAATTTCTGCCCTGTAGGAACTTGAGAAATGAAGATACATACAGATATAACTACTACTCTGTCTTAAGGTAGACACTAGAAATCAGGAAGCAAGGTCAGTCTAGTAAAAGTTGCAATGACTGCAACTGATATGATGCCATTAAAGGAATCCTGAAGAATGAGATTATGCTGGACTATGGCACTGAGATGAAAGAGCTATCCATTATCAATGTCCCATAAAGAGCTATCAGTTATCAATGTCCCATGATATGGCAGCTGCTAGACACACCTCTCTAATCCTGCCCATCACCCTGCAAGGTATTATTATTATTATTATTATTATTACTATTATCTCCATCATCCCCATTTTACAGAAGGGAGAGTTGAGACTATGGAAAGTTAAGTATCATGTCAGTGGATAAAACGTCTGAGCCTGGACTCACAATGACGTCTGTCTGAAGTCAATGCCTTTGTCTCCTTCCCTGTGCTATGCAGTTTTCCTTCTTAGAAATCAGAGAGAGGAAACCCCTGATATAAGATTTTTATTTTTTTTGCTGGGCCCTGAAAGACCCAGAGAGAGTAAGAGTATGAAGTAAGCCATTTCAGGAGAAGGTCACAGCATGAATAAATTACGGAAAAAAAATCTTTGGCGATATTGAAGTGTCCAATCTGGCTAAAGAGGTGTTTGGTAATGGGCTATTCATTACCAGAAATTCGAACTGACTTTTGAGTTCAGATCTTCTAAAGACGAAGTGAACAGATGACTTGCAATGATTCCCTCCTCAAAAAATGCCCAGGCCCCCTTGCCTCTGTAACCCTTCCTATAATCTCTACAATCACTCTGTTACTTCCACTTGCCCCCATCTGCTCCAGACCAATCCCTAATGCAGGTTTCATATTTATATTAAGTACTTGATTATTTACTAAATGGTGAATGACACAGTCCTTTGCTACACTAACCTGCTGGTCTGGTTTGATTTCCATCTCCACTTCTAGGTTAGAAATAGGAAGCTCAATAGCCAATACTGGCAGACCCTCGCCATGACGCCCCACTGAAAATGTCAAATCAAGAACGTGCTTCCAGGTTAACATACTGGAAACAAGCTGATTTTCCTTCTTCTATTTTTTTTTTTTGACATTGACATTTCTTCCTTTTTTATGTTGACATTGATTCCCAAAAGATAATTTAGTATGTAACATCTATGTGTGATAGGGTGAATTATGGAACATTCAACAGAGAAGAACAAATGAGGTAATGCATGACAGGGACAAGTGAGACAGAGGCTCTAACAAATAGTAGATACAGTTGATCCTTGAACAACATGGAGGTTGGGGCACTGATTCCAAAATGCAGCGCAGTCCAAAATCCACATGTAACTTTTGTCTCCCCAAAGACTTAACTACTAATAGCCTTCTATTGACCAGAAGTCTTGTCAATAACATAAACGTTTCATTAACACATATTTTTCTTTTTTCTTTTCTTTTTTTTTCTTTTCTTTTTATTTTTATTTTTTTGAGATGGAGTTTTGCTCTTGTTACCCAGGCTGGAGTGCAATGGTGCGATCTCGGCTCACCGCAACCTCCACCTCCTGGGTTCAGGCAATTCTCCTGCCTCAGCCTCCTGAGTAGCTGGGATTACAGGCACGCACCACCACGCCCAGCTAATTTTTTGTATTTTTAGTAAAGACGGGGTTTCACCATGTTGACCAGGATGGTCTCGATCTCTCGACCTCGTGATCCACCTGCCTCAGCCTCCCAAAGTGCTGGGATTACAGGCTTGAGCCACCGCGCCCGGCCTCATTAACACATATTTTTATGTTACATGTATTAATATACTATACCTTTATAATAAAGTAAACTAGAGAAGGGAAAATGTTAGTAAGAAAATTATAAAGAAAAAGTGTTTGTTATTTACTAAGTGGAAGTGGATCATCATAAAGGTCTTCATCCTCATCATCTTCATGTTGAATAGTCTGAGTAGGAGGAACAGGAGGGGTTGGTCTTTGCTGTCTTGGGGTGGCAGAGGCAGAAGAAAAATCTGCCTATACTTGGACCCACACAGCTCAAATCTGTGTTGCTCAAGGGTCAATTGTATAGGCAATACCTAAACTTCCTTTTCTACTTAAAAAAAAAAAAAAAAAAAAAAAAAAAAAAAAAAAAAAAAAAAAAAAGAAAAGAAAGAAAAGAAAAGAAAAAAACCCGCATCAATAAGAGGAGTCAACAGCATTCACCTGTATCAGTTTAGAGTATCCTGGCTGTAAAACAGGTGAAATAGACTGAAATAGACTCTGCCTAACTTAATGAAAACATTCCTGGAGTTCAGTGAATTAAAGAAAGATTTGAATAATCAGGCTTTAGACAATACATGAACAGGGATACTCTGAGCATTGGTTCATTCATTTATTTGTCCATTTCACAAGTATTTTTGAGTGCCTATGTTACCTGGAATTGCTCTAGGTGCTAAAAATGTGCCACATCCTGTGGAGATGGGTGTGGTTGCAAAAGCTAATGAGCACATTTTCAGAAAATAGCTGATGCATGTTCAAATTCCAGTGTCTGCCATCATTGCAAGGCTCTGCTCAAGTTTCCATTCTCGTGAAAGAGTCTGAACAAATTAATCTGGATCAGTGCCTACTTCCTTGGCTACTGTTGGCAGGGCTAGGCAGAGTTCTTGCAGCGATCCTGAATGAACACTTCCACCATGGAAACATCCAGAAACAATGAGGAAAAGGTACTTAGCCAGAGGAAAATTGTGATACTTAAAAAAAAAAAAAAAAAAGGAAAAGGGATACTGAGAAGATACAAACAACTCTTTTCTACTCTTCTATCTGAGAAGATAGCATAAATTCAGACATGTGAAGATGTTGGCACAGTCCCTGGCACAAAGTAAGCACTTGATGAATAAATAACCAAAAATCTGTCTACTATGTGATGAGACATCAGATCATGTGCAGTAATTATTTAGGCTATTGACTATTGCTTTACCTACAAATATGTAGTCAACATGTCAGCACTAAGATGTCAGATTTAAATTATTTGTGAAATTTGGAAGAGCATTAATAAAAGTCTCTGAAGCAAGGAAAGTGTTGGACCTGCTTTTCCTGGTGCTGGTCAGACTTGAATTTAATTGAACATTTAATTAAGCACATATTATATACTGAAGCCTTGGAGCAGTGTATACAGATTTTAAGAGATCTCGGCAAACATAATTCTAGAGTAAAAACAATCTGAAAACTATGACATGTGAAATGGTTGAAAAGATGAGAGCATTTGGCCTGAAGTCATAGTATTTATTATGCATGTCTAATTATATGCAATTCTAGTTGAGGAAGAGCCTTCCTCTGGGAAAGGAGAGATAGTTTCAGGCTAATATCTTGTGATTTAAAACAAGAGCAGGAGAGTAACTTAGGTATGGCAAGGACAAAGGTCTATGCACGCACACTCTGGTGCCTGGTGTACACGTGTGAGAAAAACAAAATCTCTAGAATGCTTGCCATTGCTGCTTGCAATATCCACCATACCTTTGATTTATCCCAAGAGTGTGGTAAATGAAGCTCAAATGAATTCTAGTTTTAAATGACTATTCAAAGGAGGAAACTTTTGAGAAGTGGGAAAAAAATTCTGAAATAAATATCATAAAATGGAGGTTCAAACCCTAGTTCTGTCACTTGGCCAATTGTGTAACTTTGACATCCAAAAAATGTTATCCCTAGCAGTCCACATCTTCCACTGTTTCTGAGCTTCCAAACATGTTTCTATTTTTTATTGTTGTGGAACAAACCACCCTAATCTCGCGGGCATCAAATAATAATCATTTCTTATCATCTCCTTATTAGAGGGTTTACTGGGCTCAGCTATGTGGTTCTCACTCAGGGTTTGTCAGACAGTTGCAGCACAACAGTGTCTGTGCTTGGAGTCATTAGGAAGGGTGGTTCACATGTCTCTTGGTTCATGCAAGCTGTTGGCTACGATTACTCCAGGAACTGTGGCCAAAACACATACTGGATCCTCTCCATGTGTCTTGGGCTTCCTCACAGCATGGCAGTTGGTTTCTGAAAGTAAGAAACCTAAGAGAGCCAGGCAGAGACTGCATAGCCTTTTATGACCTAATGTTGAAAATCTTGATGGGTCACTGCCACAACATTTTATATATTAGGGAGTCACTAAAGGCAGCCCATGTTCAAAGGGAGGAGAACTGGACTCCATTCCTTGATGAGAGAAATGCCAATGAATTTCCAGACCTGTTTTTAAAACCACTACACTTCATCCTCTAGCTGCACACATTTACATTCCTTACACATAGAAATAACCTTCCTATGCTTCTAAGACACCTCTGACCACCAAGAAGTTTCATTTATTATTACTACAGGCTCAAACTTTAAGTTCAAGATCTAATCATCAAATTTTTATAAAATGAAAATGACACTTTCCCCAACCATATCACATGACTACATCAAAGATCATGTTAAGTATAGGTGAGTATATACATTATATATATATATATATATATATATATACACACATTATATATATATACACACACACATACACACATATATGAATATACACACACAAAATTTATACACACATATAAAATCATGAAGCTTTTTTTAAAATAGGAACTGTCAGTTATGATGTAAACCATCTCCATTCATGCAATTTTTATGTCTTCTTCCAGATAATTAATTCTATGGAAATATAGAATCCTCCCCCAGCCTGCACCTCTCCTACACACACACTACCATCCTAGTACTCTGGGGAATATTGGGGAAACATTCTCAACACAAAATTATATTAAGAAGTTAAATTGACATTAAATATTGTATGATACATGCATCACACAGGAAATGTTTATGGACACTGATATGTTTAACATCATATGTTAAATAACCTCAGAATACTAATATGTTTAACATCAGTTATTGCCTCCTTGTTCTGAGATGGCATCTAAGATAAAGAGATGTGTCTTTTTCTGAATTTACTCTCAAGTGCTTCTGGAATTTCACTATTTTGCTGAGTTTGAGCAGTAGCCAGGAAAACATCTATGAGACAAAGATGGCTGGTTATTTCCCCAATATCTCTTCTCCCAGATGATGAATATTTTTGCTGAGCATCGGGCCATTCTGCCAAAGAGCTGGTTTCCGAATTTCCCTTGAAGCTGGGAGTAGACATGTGCCTATATTCTGGTCAATAGTATGGAGGAGAATTGATGAGTTGTAAATTCTGAGTCAGGCCCTTAGCATACAATAAGCCTATCTTCCCTTTCTCTTCTTGACTTCCTATTAGCTGCAATGTGGACTTGATAGTGGAGGCCATAGCTCTCACTACCTATGTTAGACCACGATCTATATTAAACTTCTATATTAGACCACAAGGTGAAAAATGCATGTTGACGTTGGCTGCACAATAAGAGCTTCCATATCAGCCTGACATGATATGCTTGGCTGCTTACATACTCTTAGTTACCTTAGAGAGAAAAAGCTTTTATCTGGCCTGACTGTATCATAGTAGGCACAGAGAATGTTACCTGGTGAACTCTTTCAGATTCTGGTCCACGGTCATCTCTCAGAGATGCCCAGCATTGGCCTGACCTCCATTCCTTCTGCCCCCCAGGAAGTCATGGGCTACCCAGGGACTGTTTCCTGTGTGCCTTGCATTCTGCCTTACCCACATCTGTCACTAAAGTGCTCAGATTCATCAGAGGGAAGGAGATTAAAAACTAGCTTTGTTGATTAACATGTTACTTCTAGTGTTCACATGTCTCAAACAGTTCTTCCAAGAACATGTTGGCAGGAACAACAGTGAAAATATTTACAATGAAAAGTTGCAGGAAATGAGCAATCAGAATGGGCCCCACTCAAAGCAACCACCTCTTCCACTGTCCTCGGTAGAAGCCCAGCCATCAGTGTGCACCTGCTGATTGCTACAGACAATCCTTCCTGCCTCTTGCCTAGCTTAGCTCTCCAACACCCACTCCTCTTCACAGAACACCACTATGGTAGAAATTTTTATCAATGAGAAAAAAAGAGACGTTAGAATTAGATAATGCATGTTGTCCCTAATTAAAAATCACAACACCTTAGGGAAGACTGTAAGACAGAATCTGTCTTCTGGGTTTTTGTATATACCTTTGGAGTCCCTGGACTCATTTTAGCATTTGTATATACTCAGATTTGTTGCAGACCACTGACTATAGGCCTTGACATCCTGGTTTTAAATTCTGGCTTGGTATACCACAAAACACACTGTGGCCACAGGCAGTCATGAAATTAACAAGATACTTCAACACTCAAGTGGGAAGACAGCATTTGCACAAATGAGGCACACTGGTTTGCCAAGCAGTAACTGTAAAAGCAAACCAGAGAGACCAGCCTTGTAAAAAATAGCTATTTCAGCGTCAATGACATGATAGCTGTTTTGAGCACCTCTATTTAATCAAACTAAAAATTCACTGAGTGCTTATCCCACACTAGACATTGACTCTACCAGGTGAAAGGGAGACAAAGATTACTATGATAAAGTCCCAACTCTCAAGTCAACAGATTGATAAACAAAAGACTCTGTAATTTGCAGAATTTTCATAATAGGAAATGTGTAGAAAGTGCCATAAGAGGGCCGGGCTCGGTGGCTCACGCCTGTAATCCCAGCACTTTGGGAGACTGAGGTGGGTGGATCACGAGGTCAAGAGATCGAGACCATTCTGGTCAACATGGTGAAACCCTGTCTCTACTAAGAATACAAAAAATTAGCTGGGCATGGTGGCGGGTGCCTGTAATCCCAGCTACTCAGGAGGCTGAGGCAGGAGAATTGCCTGAACCCAGGAGGCGGAGGTTGCGGTGACCCGAGATTGCACTCCAGCCTGAGTAATAAGAGCCAAACTCCATCTCAAAAGAAAAAAAAAAAAGAAAGTGCTATAGGAACACAGATGAGGCAGCAATCACCTCTGCCTGGCATCAGACTGCCAAGAAAGATTTTAAAAGGTAACGTGTGTGTCAGGTCATAAAAAATGAACCAGTACTCTCAGGTAGACAAAGAAGGAAGATGCACCAGGTAGACAGGATGAAGGCTACGCAGACAGGAAAAAGGCACAGTGTCTGGGGGAGGGCAGCAACCAGGGATGAAGCTGCAAGGTGTGGTTCTCAAACGCCAGTGCATAAGGAACCCCTGAGGGGCTTCTAGGAACTACTGTGCCAGCACCCATCAACAATATTAAATCAAGATTCTGGAGATGGAGATAGGCATCAGGACTTTGTAAAAACTCCCCCAGAAACACTAATATGCAGCCAAGGTTAAAACCAAGATCAGTGTATGTGTGTGTGTGTGTGTGTGTGTGTGTGCACATGTGCACAGTGAGAACACTTAAGTTCTGTTCTCTTAACAAATGTCAAATACGTGATCAGATATTATTACTATAATCACCATGCTGCCCATTAGATTTCCTTGACTTTCTCATCTTATAACTGAAACTTTGTACCCTTTAACCATCTCTCTATTCCCTCTCTCACACACCCTAGCAGATACCATTCTACTCTCTGCTTTTAGGAGTTCAAAGTTTTTAGATTCCCCATAGGAGAGAGTTTATATTTGCTTTCTGTTTCTGGTTTATTTCACTCAGCATCATGTCATGTAGCTTTGTGCCTGTTGTCCCAGGTGGGAACGATGTGAAGCAATAGATAACGTTAATTAGTTTGACTGTGGCATACATTTCACAATGTATAAATACAGCTTTGCACATTACATTGTACATCTTAAATGCCTACATTTTTATTTGTCAATTGTGTCTTCATAGAGCTGAGGAAATAATAAAAAAATTAAAACCAAGATCAAGAAAGGCTCCAAATGTTGCCCTGAAGAATGATGCTGTCTTCTGGGACATGGGAATCTTAGCCAGTCCTGTCCTCCTCATCTGCATATTTTAGGTGATAAATATCTCTATAAGGTTATGTAATGTCATGCTGTCTGGGAGCAGCAGATGAGTGACCAAGAAATTCATTTCCTGAAGAAAATCCAGGTATCAGAGTTAGGACAGAGCTAAGTTCCCCTCATCCTAGTCCCGTGAAACTGCCCTTATTCTAAAACAGTAAAGTTCATACACTTTAGACTGACTTCAAACATAAAAGAAAGAAAAAGAGAAAGTGGGGAGGAAGCAGAAGAGAGGGATATGCTGTGATGACTACTAACTTGACAAGAAACCCACTTCACTTTTTCAGCATGTGACATGAGGAAGTATCTCAGAATCTATGTGCTGGGACTGATTCCCAGGCAACGATGGTGGGCAGGTCTCTTGGGCTGTACCCTGCTACTGACAGAGCAAAGAAAGGAAGCTACATATGCGTCCATTGGGCTTAAGCTTCCTTTTGTTTAGAAAGCTGTTTTCACCCCACATCCACACCTTGGTCACAACCTGCAGCCACTCAGTCTTGCCCCATCTCAGGCCATTTGTGTTGTTATTCATATAAGGAAATACCTGAGACTGGATAATTCATAAGGAATGGAAGCTTATTTACCTCACTGTTTTGCAAGATGTACAGAAAGTACGATGCCAGCATCTCCTTCCAGCTAGAGCCTCAGGCTGCTTCCACTTGTGGTGGAGGGCAAAGGGGAGCTGGTGTGTGTAGAGAGCACATGGCCAGAAAGGAAGTCAGAGAGAGAGAGAGAGAGGTGTGGAAGGTGCCAGGCTCTTCCAAGTAACCAGTTCTCAGGGGAACTAACAAAATAAGAACTCACTCATTACCATGAGGATGGCACCAATATGTTCATGAGGAATCTGTCCCTCATGACCCAAACACTTCCTATTAGGCTCTGCCTTCAACTCTGGGGATTCAATTTCAACATGAGATTTAGAGGGGTCAAATATCCAAATCACACCCTTTGGCCTTTGGACAGTAAGCTGTCCCCCATTAGTCCTTCTTCTTGCCCCTCATATCAGGGTTGCCGAGAAAAACTATGGAAACTTGGGAGCGCACAGGAGGTCATCACGGTAATTCACTGGAAGGACTGACAAAACTCAGCAAAGCTCTGAGACTCAGCTATGGTTTATTACAGAGAAAAAATTACACATTAAATTTAGCAACAGGAGAAGGTACATACAGGAAGGTCTGAGGGAGTTCCAGATGCAAGAATCCAGTTGTTACCTCCCAGGAGGGTCACATGGACAACACACACTTCTTCCAGCAATGACATGTGGCAACACACACAGAGGACTGACAACAAAAGGAGCTTTCTTGAACCTTGGTTTCTAGGTTGGTTACATAGACCTGACTGCCTGCCCACATGGCTGACCTTAGCCTTCAGTCCCTCCAGAGGTCCCGCCAATACTGTGTGGCCCAAGGTTTCCATGATAAATCACATTATTGGCATATAAATGGGCCGCGTGTGGTGGCTCACGCCTGTAATACCAGCACTTTGGGAGGCCAAGGCAGGCAGATCACATGAAGTCAGGAGTTGGAGACCAGCCTGGCCAACAGGGTGAAACCTCGTCTCTACTAAAAATTAAAAAAAGTGTGGTGGTGCATGCCTGTAGTCCTAGCTACTCAGGAGGCTAAGGCAGGAGAATCACTTGAACCTAGGAGGTGGAGGTTGCAGTGAGCCAATATCACACCACTGGACTCCAATCTCAAAAAAAAAAGCAAAACTCCACCTCAAAAAAAAAAAAAAAGGAAAGAAAGAAAGAAAGAAAGAAAGACAAAAGAAATGAAATTATATTCTAGGTGCTTAGAGGTGATCTCCCAGGAGACAGTCAAGGCCCCAATTTTTCTTTGCCCAAGGTTAGTCCTTTACTCTCAGAACTGGTTGCATCTTGAAGTTCAGTAGAACAGGGCTGACATCTTTCTGCTCCCACTTCCTGGCTGAGTGGCCTTGGGAAGATCCTTCAAGCTTTCTAAGCCTACTTTGCTTCACTTGCCCCATTGAGATAATGTCTTAGTTGACTGTTCAGAGCAAGGATGAAGCAAGGATGTTATAAAAATGTAAATGTAGTGAAAATTAGTTACATCCTGACTCAATCCAAAATGAACCAGAGGTTATTTTGGGAGGAAGAGCATAGATTTGCAATACCTGAGGCCTGTGCATTTGCAGAGAAAAATATCATTTCTATAGGGGCACATCATTATTTCACTCAATAGGCATTTCTGCAGTGCCTACATAAGCCATATCCTGAAGAGGCAGAAATGAGAAAGGTACATTTCTGAGCAAGTTCCTGTGATTTGGAAAGCAGTGGATGTAAAGATACTAGTTGGCCTGCAGATTCGCTCTGGCCCAGTGAGTTGAGAAGCAATCTGCCTGTCTCAACTTCTCAAATGCTCAGAGTCAGCTCCTCTCACTAGGCACATCTCATGGTTGGGCTCCGTGTTCTGGAACCCTCTATAACAGCAGCCTCTAACCTTTTTGGGATCAGGGATCAATTTTGTGAAAGACAATTTTTCCATGGACTGTGGAGGGGGGCAGTTAAGGATGAAACTATTCCATCTCAGATCATTAGGCATTAGATTCTCATAAGGAGCTCACAACCACAGTCCCTCCCATCCTCAGTTCACAGTAGCATTCACACTTCTATGGGAATCCAAAGTCACCAATAATCTGACAGGAGGCAGAGCACAGGCAGTAATGCTCCCTCGCTCCCCAGCTCACCTTCTGCTGTGTGGCCCTGGTTCCTAGCAGGCCATGGACCGATACGGATCTGTTGACTGGGGGCTGGGGAAACCTGTTCTATAAGACACAATTGCTTTTTCTCCCCTTAACTACAACTTTTAAAAAATACCCTTTACAATGTAACAGCACACACACAGACACACACACAAACACACACACACTTCTCACATTCTTAGAATATTCTTCTCACTTTATACACAACACCTGGCATCAGACAGCTTGGAAGAGGTGTTTTAAATACACTGTGCCCCCTTGCAGATGTTTTGAAAGCTAGTGGATAACAAAATATTAAATTGGAAATTTTCCTTCTATGTTTTATATTTTATTGAACTCAAAAATCTCTAGTCTCCAGGTCTTAAGACATGTGATATAGATTGGATATGCATCCCTGCCCAAATCACATATTGAAATGGAATCCCCAATGTTGGAGGTAGGGCCTGGTAGGAAGTGATTGGCTCATAGGGGTGGGTTTCTCATGAACGGTTTAACACCATCCCCTTTGGTACTGTCCTCAAAATAGTGAGTTCTCATGAGATCTGGTCATGTAAAAGTGTGTAGCACCTCCCCACTTTCTCCCTTGCTCCTGCTTTCACTGACACCTGCCTGCTCCTTCCTTGCCTTCCCTTACGATTGGAAACTTCCTGAGGCCTCCCAGACACAGATGCTACTATGCTTTCTGCACAGCCTGCAGAACCATGAGCCAACTCAACTTCCCTTCTTAGAAATCACCCAGTCTCAAGTATTTCTTTACAGCATTGCAAGAATTTTTGTTGAATTGATGAACCTTTGGTATCACTCACTCATCAGTTCAACAAAATTTTTATTGAGCACCTACTATGTGCTATCAATACTGTAAGCAGTAGCAGGGAAAAAAAAAACACAAAGAAACAAACGGATGTTTAAAATCCCTGCTTTTGGAGCACTTACATTCTGATGGACTCTGACAGAATATTGGTTCTGGAAAGTTATGAGCTAAGCACAAATCACTTTTCAACTTTGAGACCCTGAGCACCTGACCAAATCCATCTGAACCTCTTTCATCATTTTGAAACAGACCTAAAAATACCAGCCTCCTAGGGTTATTGTGAAAATAAACAAAGCAAGCATAATAAAGTACCTAGAACAATGCTGGCTTATAGAAGCTGCTGGATGTCTATTAGATTTTCCTTCCCTTCTACCATTTATTTCCAGGACCCCATGCTATCCTGGTAACAAAGCCAAGGGAAGAGAAGGCATTATTAAGTAGCAGATTAATTAGAAGCAATACATGCTTGTCACTGGACAAACTCAGGTAAAACCTAGGTCTGGTGTCTTGACCTGCTTACCTACTACTCACGCCAACAAAGAAGACACTGGGAGGTACAAGGAAAGATTCCAGGGCATGGTCAGGAGACATGATTTAATTTTAGCTCCTCAAACAATAGCTATGTTTCTTTGTGAAACTCACTTTTCAGTCTCAGTACCCTGACCTGCAAGAAGAGTGGCAGTATTAGATCCATGTTCTCAAACAAGGCTGCCCACTAGAATCCTCTGGGGAGCTCCCACAACCTACAGATTCCCAGAAAATTACATAAGAATCCCTGGAGGAACTCTGTAAAAGCTTCCCTGATATGAAGCCAAGACAGAACTCTGGGCTGCCCTTCAGCTCTAATACCCTAGGACTACTGGGCTGGCCGACTAATATTAGTTTTAAGACAATTACCAGGTTTCCAGATTCTACTCATGTATTATCTTATTGAATTCTCAAAACAACCTCAAGATATAGGTATCATGATCCTCGAGATACAGGTTGGAAAAGGAGAGATTCTTTCACTTCCTTCAAGTCACACCCAGTAAGTTGTAGAGCTGAGATCTAAACATGAGTCTGTAGGATGGAAGCTCAAACTAAGGAAGTGTTACCCGCCCCCGCATATCTCCATTCTATGTTGCTACCAGGTCAGCTTCCATGAGCAACGTCGAAGCCTCTCAGACACATGAATAAGCAGGCACAGTATATAGCCAGGAGCCTAGAGGTGGGAGAGAGCCCAATGATCCCAGCCCACAGGACATGGTGTCACTCTGCTTTGGGATGCGCTGTCCTCCATGCATTTCGCCCGTGGAGGACACTTACCACCTCTCTTGCACCTCTCCTTAGTGACTCCAAACCCATCTGATTTTTTTTGGTCTTAGCACAGGATTTCTTAACATCAGCACCACTGACCTTTGGGACTGGGTTATTCTTTGTTGTGGGACTGCCCTGTGCATTGTGAAAGATGAGCAGCATCCCTGGCTTTTATATACTGGAGTGATGCACACCCATCCTCCTCCCTGTGTCTTAACCATCAACAATGTCTCCATTAATTTCCAAAAGTCCCCCAGGAAAGGTAAAATCACACAGAATAAGAACAACTTCCCAGGGTCTCCACATCCCTGATGGGTGTTTCCCCTACTTCCTGACCAAGCTTGATTTCACTCTGATGGTTCAGCCCTCCCTTCTCAGCATCCATTATTTCCTATGATTGTCTGTCTCAGCATTGTCCTTAGGAAGCTGGCCTCTCGACCTCCGAGACATAAGCTGTGCTCAGCCAAGGGGATAGCAACTCCGGGAGGAGTGTGTTCCTCTGCCTGGGACCAGCCTTACATTTTAACTGGTGCCCTCTGTCTAGTACTGGTGGGTAGGAACTCTGGTCCCTTTTTCGGGTCATTGGCACTCATGCATCTATGTTGGCCGTGTGGTGTCTAGTGATAGGAAGCCTGCACTTTACAATCACACAGACCTTGATTTCACTTTTGCTGTGTGTCTCCAGTAAAATCTCTTAACTTCTCAAAACTTTCATTTCTCCTCTATATACTGAAATAGTATGACAACTTAGGTTTTCTTGGGTGCCACTGAAAAGATGAAATAAGTTAATGTGTGCAATGTGTCTAGAAGTTTCTTCTTTGACTCATAGTTGCTGGGAGTGGAAGTGACGGTGCTGGTGTTAGAACAACATAGAAATAATGAGTGTGAGTTTCTTTACCCCTTTGGAAAGAGTTTACCCTAGATACCTGAATCTTTGCTGGCCCTGGAGAAATAGGCCAGCCTAAAAGGAGATTTACCTGTTAGCTCTCCTGGTTGAAATCAGAGTTTTCCTTTTGAGTCAGCCTTAAGTATCTGATTTCGTCTTTCTTCTTGCCTGAGAAGATGCTACTAAATCACAGGAAGTTCTCAAGAAGAAAGTACCTCAGACAGCACACAGAGAGTCCATCCAAAAGGCCCCATAATGATCCTAAACTGCCTTCCAAAATGATGTGTCTCTTTCTCTCTCTCTCCCTCTCTTTCACACACACACACACACACACACACACACACACACACACACACAAACACACACACACACACACAGAGTCAAATCAATCAATAAATATCTCTACTTTCTGACTCCTAGAAAGGATTTCTGCCTCTGCTTTCGGGTGGGAGAGGAGGTAGTTGTTCTATTCTGTTTGAATACTATCAACAAATATCATCAACATTGTTTTGTCTAAAAGCAAGAAATAAAACATTAATTGACAACCTACTACTGTCAGTGCTGTAACTGCCCAGTGGGTTCACCTTGCCAGCTGCCTAGACAGAGCGGATTTATCAAGACAGGGAAATTGCAAAGGTGAATGAGTAATTTAGGCAGAGCTGGCTGTGAGGGAGATCAGAGTTTTATTATTACTCAAATCAGTCTCCCCGAGCATTCTGGAATCAGAGTTTTTAAAGATAATTTGGCAAGTAGGGGCTCAGGAAGTGGGGAGTGCTGACTGGTCGGGCTGGAGACGGAATCAGAGGGGTTCGAACTTAGGTTTCCTTGCTGTCTTTTGTTCCCTGGTGGGATGGCAGAACTGATTGTGCCAGATTACCGGTCTGGGTAGTGTCAGCTGATCCATCGAGTGTAGGTTCTGCAAAATATGTCAAGAACTGATCTTAGGTTTTACAATAGTGATGTTATCCCCAGGAGCAATTTGGAGAGGTTCAGACTCTTGGAGCCAGAGGTTGCAATGACCCCTAAATTGTAATTTCTAATCTTGTAGCTAATTTGTTAGTCCTGCAAAGGCAGAGTGGTCCCCAGGCAAGAAGGGGATCTTTTTGAAAAGGGGCTGTTAGCCATTTTGTTTCAGAGTCAAACCATGAACTAAATTCCTTCCCAAAGTTAGTTCGGCCTATGTCTAGGAATAAACAATGTCAGCTTAAGGGTTAGAGGCAAGATAGAGTCGGTTAGGTCTAACTTCTTTAACTTTCATAATTTCCTCAGTTAGATTTTTGCAAAGATGGTTTCAGTACTGGCCAGTATACATTATTTACTGTATATTACATAATTCACATGAAAACCATGTGCAGTAAGGATTGTCATTATTCTCATTCCATTTCCATATTAAAGCATCTCAAGCTCAGGGCAACAAAGCAAATACTCCCTGGGGGCGTGTCAAAATGTTTATTCCAATCTCAGGTCTTAATTTAAAATCCACTATTTTTTCTGTGATAGCACACTGCTTCTCAGTCTCCTTTCTCTCAAAGCTCTTTCACATTGTTTTAACAGGATTTGAAAGTGGAGAACCCTGCATGGTACCGCAGGATGGAATTTGTTATGTGTTAGATAGAGAGTTTGATGCTAAGAATTGTGACACTTGCCCCAAAATAATTAGGGCTTCCAAAAGACATTGCAGGCACAGAGTTCACAAAAGAAAAACTAAAATAGATTAATTCCTAAGCAGATGATTTTTATTTTCTTGCCAAAATATTTCATTCCTTTGGCTGTACACGTCTCTTTTCCTCTCTTTTCAAGACCTGGCCAGCTTTAAGTTACGAGTGCTGTCAGATACCTGACTCTGACTGGTTGAAGTGCAAAGAAAATTTTTTGGCTCATATGACGAGGAAGCTCAGGAATGGATAGGTCCTAGAGTATGCCTTTCTCTTCTTACCTCAACCCTGATTGGTTTCATCTGACATATTTCCCCGAGAAGCCTACCTGCATCTCTAAACTCACATCTTTCCCATTCTTCAATGCGAATGGAAAAGGAATCCTACTGCCAAAGTCCACATATTAATTCCAAGAAAGACACTGGCTAAGCCTGCATGGGTTTTATAGAAACACGTGTAAGCCAGTCACTCTACCCAGATGGATGGGGTGCTCTGCCCAGTTAAGTTCACGTGCCCTCTCTTGAGCTAGGTGTAAGGACAGAACAATTAATTGCTGTACTCCATTAAGACTGTATGGATGGATGGAGGGATTCCCCAAAGGAATCAGAAGAAAAAGTGTTGGAAAGTATGTTGGATACACACACACACACACAAAATGTGACTAACACTAATATTACAATAAACGAGAACAATTTCAAGATCTTTATACCTTACTGAAGCCTCCTAAAACTCTCAAAGGTATTGCCACTGGTGAGACGTAGAAATGCGTTCTATCCAGTTCAAAGTTGTCCTGATGACTTTCTGGAGCCACTCTGCCCCTTCGCTACCTTTCCTGCCCCTACCAATCTTCCCAGCATTTGAAAACCTGGGAACACACACACATCCCTAATTCCTACAGTCCGTAAGCAAGAGGCTGACAGGTATTTAATCCCCTATTGTGTCTGTTCCATCCTGTTGCCCAATATCAATCTATATAGGATATGTATTTTATGAGATTCTACTGCTTACTCATGAAGATTCTATGCAAGGCTTTCTTCACAGTGAGACATAATAAAGCCTCTTTGCTGTGGCCCCTATTCCATTTTCTGATTTAAAACAATCACAGAAGATTAATCTGAAATCTTTTCCTCAAAATGAGTTGAATCAGAATGATAAACTGCAAAAGTTGCAAAAACATTGCTATATAAACCTCATTCATTTAGAGTTGCTTCTGGTGGAGATACACCAGCAAGAGTCATTTTAATACACATCACGATGAGCGGGATATGGAAATTGAAGTGAGGTGATGAAGAAGAAAGTCTAATTATTATGGACACCACTAGGGAGAGTTGGTCCTGTTTCAAGAAAGAAATGATGGTTATGAAAATTGTACAAGAGAACCATTCATTTCATTTCTATGAACCCAGAAAGAGCAGTATTTCAATTCAAGCTTTCCAGGTACTTTAAATCTGCCATTACTGAATATGATACCCAAGTAACGTGAAAGATGACATGAATGGGAGGTTTAATCACATAGTTACACTTGATCTGCTCCAACTTTGTTTTTCAAAACACATGTTGGAAATCCCACTGCCAGTGCCACTCTCCGTATTCAGTCCCAGCAACAGAAGAGTGTCTCCGAACCAGTTGCAGAACATTGAATAGTACACTTTCCCCCTTTTTCTTTTGGCTACCAGGGGGCCAAATTTTGTCCTCAATTCTTAAACTTTACATACAATTGTTTTTACATTTATTATCCCATCCTTCACCACAAACATAAGGTAAGTGCTCTTACACAGAATTATAGATGCAGAACTGAGACTCAGAGGGATGAAGATCAGATGGGGGCAGACCCACAGCTAGAATCTGGTCTGGGTGGCTCCAATTTCACTCTAATGTCAGTGTCCTTTTACTGAAATTTTCATTCTGAACCCCATTTGAATGTGATCTCTTCCCTAAACTCCCCAGATTGCAGGCTTGTACTAGCTACCACAGTGATGAATATCAAGGGACTACTACATTGTGCCAAGGCTTTTAAGAGTTTTTGAGTGTCGCTAATGTACTGAGCTTCTCAAGCACTAAGCAACTCTTCAAATGTTATAAGGTCTCCATGCCTCAAGACAATTCCATTTCCCACACATTTATTGCACCTGGGCAAATAAGCTGAACATGGATTTTCTGTAACATAGGTTTTATCCTATTAATTCTGCAGATGCAAAAATGTCTCCAAAATTAGTGCTAAGGAGAGGTCAAACAAATGACTGTTTGGACACTGTGCCAGTCGGATGCTCATTATTATACTAATGTTGCCCATGCAAGCCCTTCAGTGACATCCTCCAATATATGCAAATATGCATTAGAAAAAATGGAAATATATGTAAATGATTCAGAGGTTACATTGGCCTATTAACATCACAAATCCCCATTTACAGTCTACTTTTAATTTAAGTGATCTTTCTATTAGGAGAGCCATTTATGAAGTTAATCTGGAACAAAATCACAGCATGTCAATTAAAAGGGTGTGACAGTGAGACCACCATCAATTGGTACGTCTTAGCAGATGTCTTAATTAGGCCTCTCTGTGGCAGACTGACCAACCACACTCTGTGAAAGTCATTTTCAAGTTTGCATCTGAGGGCTCTCTTTTTCAAACTTTCTCCTTTCTTTCTTTGTGTTTAAATCCTAGCTATGATGAGGTTTTCCTTTGTACATTTTTTCCCCAAAGATTTTATTCTTTTTCTCTTTTCTTCTTACTGTAAGAGTATGCCAGAGAGAATATTTCACTACTAGGGGCTGGGGCACTGAAAGCCTTTATTTGAAGTATTTGTATTATCTCAAATATTTATTTGCAATTTGCATTCACCTCCTAAAATAGCCAGGCTTATTTTAATATAAAATTTTGTTTAAAATCATATACCACCTAGTAAAATTGAAGCCATGATATTCTATATTTTTGTCTGTCATTGGCTCATGATCTAAGTGGTAGGGGTAGGCCTTACATACCTCAGTTTGAAAAGCATGAGTTGAATGGAGAGAGCTTCAGAGCCATTCAAACCGAGCTCAAAACTTGATGCTGCTATTTATTAATGGTGTAACGTGGGGTAAATTATGCAATCCACACTGAATCCTTCAAGGCTAACGATCTTATTTTTCTACTTTCTTTTGACTTCATCACCAAGCTCAAGATCTGACACACAGTTAGTGCCTAGACTTTTTATTTTTTCAATAAATGCCATCTCTATGTCTAAATACTTTTTTTTCTAAAATGGTGATAACATCTTGACATCTACATCACAGTGTTTTGGTGAGTATCTATCTTAAATATGTTCCCTTCTTTTGGAAAGAATGATTTTCCTGTGGAAGTAAATAACTGTCTTGTGATGAAAAACATACTTAAGCATATTTAGATGCTACCGAATAAGACAAGTGTTTCATGGCTTTTCTTGGGAGAGAAAAAAATAAAATGCCATATATAGAACCTAATTAGAAATGTAAGAGTGAAGTATCTCCTGTTGTCATAGACCAGAGGCTAACAAACATGTGCTGAAAAGAGTCAGATAGGAAATAGTATCAGCTTTGCAGGCCATACTCTCTTTGTTGCAAATACTCAACTCTGCCGTGTACCACAAAAACAGTCACAGACAGTGCTAATCAAGTGGGTTAGGTAGCTGTATTCCAATACAATTCTATTTACTAAAATAAGTGGCAGGTTGGGTTTGAAAGGCCATACAGACTGCATAGTCCCCTCTACAGACTATTCAAATGTTATGTCCTGAAAATTGTACAGCTAGTGCTTGACTTATGACCACGATTGGTTCCGACAGACCGGTCGTAACACGATTTGGTCGTAAGTTCAGTAGGCTATATGTACAGTACTGTGAAATGATGTTATAAAAATCTTTAAGTCATATTTTATCATAATTTTCTTTCATTATTGTTATATATCATAATTTTCTTTGTTCATTTTATGCCATTTGTATCATCTCTACACCATTTTGTTTCTTATTTTTACATTCGTCAGGTTTAAGTAAAACACTGCATTACCAGTACAACTGGTTTAATATTTGCAAAACATACAAAATTACGAAATACAGGCACATACAAAAATACAAAATACAGGTGTAAAAAATACCATAGGAAACATTTTCCCAATTGCAAAACATACCAAAATATATAAACATGTACGAAACATTTTATTGGCCACTGGTGCTTGGCTGTGAATCGTTGATGTCGTCATCTGAGGCAGCAGTTGGGGTTACCGGAGTTGGTTTTTTCATAAACATGGTGAGGTTTGTCTGAATTGTATGTTTCTTTTTTTCTTCATAAATTTCATGATACAGATGAAACACATCGTGCACCATCCGTTCAATCCTTGCAAATCGTTCGATGTTTGGGTCCATTGCTTCGAAATATATAAGAAGTTTATTCAGTAAAGATAAACTGACTGATAATCCCTTAGTGGTGAACTTTATTTCTGGTTCCTCCTCTTCTTTCTCTGCTTCTCTTCTTTCTCCTTCCACCACTCTTTCTTCTTCCAGTTCGATTAGCTCTTCATTTGTAAGTTCATCAACATTGAATATCTGTTCTCCTAGATATCCCTCATCTGTAATTAATTCATCCAGACTATCAACAAACTTACATGCTCCTTCCTCATCCGCACTCGCTGCATCTCCAGTCACATGAACACTATGCATTTGGAATCTTTTTTTGAATCTCTGGAACCAGCCAGTGTTTGCTACAAATTCTTGACTGTAATCTTCTCCAGCACACTCCTTCAGAGTCTGAAATAGACTTCTCGCCTTCATCTGCACAGTAAAAAGACTTAATGGTGTCCATTTTTGAATTTGATCTTCCATCCAAATATATAGCAATTTCTCCATTTGGTGGATGGGCCCGCTTCATTGCTTTGTTACAACTGTTGACGGCATGGGTGCAGAACCTTTCACAGCTTCACAAATTCTTTATCTTTCACAATCATCGACACAGTCAAGTGTGATAACTTCGTATCACGTGCTATCACATTCACTTTCTTTCCTCCTTCGTACTGCTTAATTACCTTCATTTTCATGTCGATATCAATGGCCTTTCTTTCCTTCTTGGCGGCCGAGGTGTAGACAAAGACAATTTCCTCTTGGGAGACATCTTGGGAGGGGTTTGATGAAAAATATCCTAAGACACAAAACACAAATTGCTGTACCGAGTCTGTGATAACAGTTGAAATGGTGCACGCGGAGATGGTAGTGCTGCCAGAAGCTGGTCTGCACTGTCCTATGCCTAGCTGGGCAACATTTGCACTGCCAGATGCGGAGCAGTTGTGGTTAGCAATTGTGGTCGTAAAGTCAAATGGTCGTAAGTTGCATAGGTAATAAGTCGATCAATATCTGTATTAGATGTATTTAAATAGTTGGTTTTAATTTTTAAAATGAAGATAGAAGATGAAATTAATTTAAGCTTAAGATAAATGTAAACCATAAAGCACAATCTGAAACACAAGTAGATCATCTCCAGATATTGAAGACAAGTAAGACAACAATATTGTTCAAATGGAAGACCAGATATATATATACATTTTTTTTGACAGAGTCTTGCTCTTGTTGCTCAGGCTGGAGTGTAATGGCACGATCTCGGGTCACTGCAACCTCTGCCTCCTGGGTTCAAGCAATTCTCCTGACTCAGCCTCCTAAATAGTTGGGGTGGCAGCCACCTGTAATTTGACCAACCAGGCTGGTCTCAAACTCTTGACCTCAGGTGACCTGCCCATCTCAGCCTCTCGAAGAACTGCAATTACAGGTGTGAACCACTGCACCCGGCTCCTATTTTTATTTTTCATTTTTTGAGACAAGGTCTCACTGTCACTCAGTCAAGAGTGCAGTGGTAGAATTACAACTCATGGTAGTCTCAACCTGCCAGGTTCAAATGATTCTCCCGCTTCAGCCTCCCAAGTAGCTGGAAACACGGGTGTGTGCCACCATGCCCAGATAGTTTTTGTTTTTGTTTTTGCTTTTTGTCAACACAGAGTTTTGATACAGAAGTGCTGGGAAGGGAAAGGTGTGGTCCCTTTAAATGATATGGAAAGGGGCAGCAAAGTGCTGGGAAGAGGAGGGCATGGTCCTGGCTAGCGCTCCACCTCTGGGTCTGTGCCCATAGACCTAGGTGAGAACAGAATTTTTGTTTTCCTACTTAAATGTTGCATTTCCACCCTGGGCTGCCACACTCCCATCTTGTGCTATAAAGATTTCAAGACCCTAGCAGGCAGACAAACAAGCAGCTGGAGTTGAGAGAACATCAGCAGAAAAACACACAGGCAGCTGGATATTGAGAGGAACACACCAATAGGCACTAGCATGCTGGCAGGCCACCAACCAGCAGAACAATGCAGTTTGGCTGGAGCAGTCGGAAGAGAGTCCAGGCCACCGGGCAGCCTGACTCCAGGGGAAAACTATATCCCTCCTGGCTCCCCTATCTGCTGAGAGCTACTTCAACTCAATAAAACCTTGCACTCATTATCCAAGACCACATGTGATCTCATTCTTTCAGTACACCAAGGGCAAGAACCCTGGGATACAGAAATCTGTCTGTCCTTGCAAAAGGCAGGGGTCTAATTGAGCTGACTAACACAAACTGTCTACGGATGGCTAAACTGAAAGAGTGCACAGTGATACACACCCACTTGGGCTTCAGCTGTAAACATTCACCCCAGAGACTGCCGTGTGGTCAGAGGCCCACGACCTGCCCATCTGTATCTTGCTTTAGAGGTTTAAGCAGTGAAGCACTCAAGAAGAAGAGCACTGAAGAAGCGAGCCACTCCCCCACCACACACCCTGTGAGGACAAGGGAACATTTCCCATTTCAACTGGGGACTCATCTGGGATTTGAACTGCAGACCTCTCACCCCACATTGGGGACCATTTTTCCTTTGGATTCTGAGGGCCAAAGCAGTCCCAATGGTTCAAGATACACTCCAGAGGAGTATATTCTGGGGGTAATGAAGATAACTCGTTGCCCATTTGGAAAGTCAGGGAATAGAGGCAACTCTCATTCCCTTCCTTCTTTCAGCAAATACTCAGGGTGTGATGGAGAAAGTGAACGTCCTCCCTTCACTCTCCACCTCTTGTCCCTGAGCCTTGACGACCTTGGCAGATGCTGGCCATGGGCACCAATGTGGTATGTACCCATGAAGCAGGGAAAATGTGGAGAACAGAAATTAAGTGCCATCACCTATCATCCCTTACTCCTGCTTTTGGCAAACTTTGAATTCCCTGGGCCTGCTTATGCCATGATGCATGACCTCTTTATGTGGGGTGGGGTTCAGTCAGCAGAAATTGGTCCTGCCCATTTACATTGCGCGTGTTGCCTGGCTTTGGATTCCTCAGACCTGGTTTTTGTTTCTAGGGCCTCACCCTGAAGCTTGGAATCAAGTTTGGGACTGAAAGGCATTTCAGAAACTGTTTGTATCCATTAGTGTCTCAAGTAAGCCCTGCTGGAATTCGCAGTTACCAGTCAGTGGGGGCTGTTCCTCTGTTAACTTCCCTATCAGAAACAGAGTTGGGAGGGGGAGCCTTCTCATTTAGAAAAGGAAAACAGAGAAAAACAGTTTAAGGAGAAAAATGGGGGAGATTCTGGTGGAAGAACTCCTTGCTTAGTGCAGTTAGTTTCTCTAATTCTTATGTCTTTCCCTCGGTTCAGACTGGGTTGGATTCCTTGGCCAGGGGAGGAAAGGTTCCATTGGCATAGCAACTGAGAAGCACCCATCCATTGGCCCTTTGAGGTTGCAGCTACCACTATGGCTTTCTTCTGCCTCCACTCACGGCTGTTGGGCTTTGCCTCTGCCTGCTGCAGGCACACTCAGGTACCTGGGCTGGGAAAGGAAAAACTAAGGAGAGGTGCCCTGAGCTACACGTGCCTATAGCTGTTGAGGTGGAGGCATACATGGCACCTCTAGGAAAAATTGGTCTAATTCTCACCTTTGGCAGCTGAGCGAAACATTCATTTTACTTAGCAAAATTGCCACAGCATGTAGCAAAACTCTTAACATTATGAAAGAAGATATAAGAGCCATTTCAAACCATGTGACAGAGAGAAAAGAGATAAAAGAAAAACAGCCTCTTACCTGCATGAAAGAGAGAGAGGTGGCAGGGTTTTGGAAGAAATGCAGACCTGACAGTTTTGCATTTGTTCACACCAACCTTCCAAGATCCTGGACAAGCCCCCCCAGTTGAAACAGGAAAATTTCCATTGTCCCCCTCACAGGGTGTGTGGCAGGTGGAGTGGCTCACTTCTTCAGTGTTCCACTGCTCAAACCTCTAGGGGAGCACATAGATGGGCAGGCTGTGGGGCTCCCATCCCACGGCAGTGTCTAGGGGTGAATGTTTACAGCTGAAGCCCCAGTGGGCATGTGTTACAGGGTGGTGTTTCAGTCTAGCTGTCTGTAGATAGCTCATGTTAGTCAGCTCAATTAGACCCCTGCCTTAGGGCAAGAATAGAGGGTTTTCTGTATGCTAGGATTCTTGCCTTGGTGTACCAAAAGAATTGGATCACATGTGGGCTTAGAGAATGAGTGCAAGGTTTTATTGAGTGAAAGTAGCTCTCAGCAGATAGGGGAGCCAGAAGGGAGATGGTTTTTCCCTGGAGTCGGGCCACTCAGTGGCCTGGGCTATCCTCCAACTGCCCCAGCCAAACTCCATGTTGTTCTTCCAGTCAGTGCCCTGGCAGATACTGGTGCCTGTTGGTGTGTTCCTCTGCTGATGTGCTCCTCTCCACAACCAGCACTTGTGTGTCTGCCTGCTAGGGTCTTGTGGTTTTTCTAGACATAGGATGGAGGCATCATAGGCCAGGGTGGAAATGTAACATGTGGGCAGGAAAACAAAAATGCGTGTCCTCACCTAGGTTGGTAGGCACAGGCCCGGGGGGTGGCGCCCTAGCCAGGACCATGCCTTCCTCTATCAAGCACTTCTCTGCCCCTTCCATATTATTTAATGGGACTTTGCCCCTCCCTGCCCAGCACTTCCAAATTAGTTTCACCATGTTGCCCAGGCTACTCAAATTCCTGGGCTCAAATGATCCTTCCAACGTGGCCTCCCAAAGTCCTGGGATTATAGGCATGAGCCACCACTCACAGCCTAGCCTTCCCTCTTTAAATAAACTTTATTCCAAAACATTGTGCACTGACTTCGGCAATGACTAATGTGATGCAGCAGGGCAGTTTCTGCAGAGATTTGAAGCCTAATATAGCATAGGCTTCAGGGTGTAGTGTTGTCTAATGGCAAGGGGAAATAGACAGATCAGACAAATACTTGGCTCTCAGATGACCTTGGTTAAGTCACCAACCTATTGCTCCAAACAGAAGATGATAAAAATAATAGAATTAAAAACGTTTCTCTCGGGCCCTCAGAAAGCAAGGGTTGAAATGCCATGTCAGGAGAAAAACACAATAATCTTAATTATAAACCCCAGAGGACAGTTTGGTGGAATGGAAAAAGCATAAATATTTGGAGACAAAAATTGAAATTCAAATCTCAGCTTTGTCACTTATTTTATGAAGAAGAATGAAATTCTTTAATCCTTCTAAGCCTCAGTTTCTTCATTCATCTGTAAAGATGATAAAAATCTGCCCTTAAAGAATGTGGTTAGTTGAGAGGTTTCAGTGAGCTGGATGCATGAGCTAATACATGTTTGCAGCACGGTCAGTGATGCACAGTATGACCTCCATAAATGTTCATTTCTTTATTTTCCCATCTCCTTTCCCCAACTACACATAAAATAAGACCTTTCTACTGCTCTCAGTCAGACCATCCATTTCCCCTGCTAATAAATGAGAGTTTCATTACTCCTTCTCAGATGTCGAGTTATACTATGGGTATCACCTCTACTGTATCTTAATCCCTTTGCTAATGTACCATTTTACCTTGAATCGTTACATAGTGTTCTGCCCCGCCTACTCCTCTCTCGCCTTGCTGCAAAGTCATGAGTCAATTCTTTTCAAATATTATTGTTCTAATAATAGCAGTCTCTTGTAAGAACATCTCAATTGTCCTCACTCATTGTATTTCACTTTTTAAAGTCATCTAGCTGTTGACAATTGTTTCTTTCTTTTATCCAGTTGTTGCAGTCATCCATTCAAAACTTAGTGCTATATGTATGTACTTGTGCATAAGTGTACTTTATACTTATACACACTCACACACACACATATATATCCTTTTTCCTAATTTCTTGAGATTTTTTTTTTTACTAAATAAGTTCTTATTTGATAAATAAATAAATTGTTAGCAAACAAGATTTGAGAGAAATGCATTAATATAGTTACAATATTTAAGAAAATGCAGACTTCTCAGGCATGGTGGAAAGCACGCTTTAGTAACATTGCCTGCATCATTTTGACATTTAAAATTTCAATTGCTGCTTATCTATTCATTATAGAAGATCAAATGCAACTTGTTTTTAGCAAGTTTTGACTTTTCCACTTCATTTTCAGCAAATCATAAAAGCTCAATGTCTAAGGATTTCACCTTCAAGGTTGATATCATATACAAGCATAAATTTGAGCTCACTGGGCTGAAGGTCTGGTGTGCAAAAGAGAATCCCTCAGATGGAATATAAGATCAATTGACTGAACACTGAATATCTGGGAACTAATACAGGTGCTCAGAAATATGAGGGGTATGTGTCAGGAGTCAACTAAATTCTTAGAAATAATTATTATTCCAAGCAGGACTAAGAGACTAGAGATGAACTGACCTCAACAAAATAGCACCCGCAGGTCCCACTGCCCCTAATTCCAATCTCCTCACATGCATTCTTCTCACTGTGGTGGGAATTATCCTTATAAACTTCAAATCTAATCTTGAACAACAAACTTCAATGGCTCTCTATTCGAAGTAGCAAGACATTCAAACTCCTTGGGATGATTTTTAAAATTTCCTTATCACTGTCTAATGAGAATATGTCTCTACCCTCATTTCCTAAAAGTGCCTTATATAGAGGGTTTCTAGACTTAGCAAAGAAGAAAGAAAGCAAACTAGTTAATAATATTTCATATGTCCCATGCAATGTTTGGATATACTTATGCTAAAAACTTATCCCTGTTTATCTGAAATTTAAATTTAACTACACATTCTGTATTTTATCTGGCAAGCCTACTTACATGGATATCATTATCCAAAAAAACTGAACAGTTCTTGTAGTTTCTTAAATGTATTTTTCTACCTTGCTTAATTATTTTTGCAAGAGCAGGACCATGTAATCAATCCCAAATGCTTTGCACATTGTTGATACAGACAATAAGTAGTTGTTGACAGAAGAAAAGGAGGGAAGAAAGGGAAGCAGAAAGAATGAGGTAAGGGAAAAGAAAAATACCTTTAAATATGACAGAGGTTTATATCCTCCCTACAGTAAAATCCTTCATTTATAAAGGTCTCTGGAAACCCTTTCCTTGCCCCCTTGGTGGAGTTAAATGTTTCTTCATCTGACCTTCCATAGCATCATAATATATACCCCTAAAAGAATGTGTTGTTATATTTCTGCTATTATTATTTAGTTACCTTAATCTCCTACTAGACTGAATTTATCAATAGAAGATAGTAATTTTGCTTTTTATTGTTGCATTTTCCCATAGTGCCTGGGACATTGGAGGTATTCAATAAGTGTTTGGTTAAATATCTGGTTAAATGAAAATTGTGCTAAAATAACGAATAAAATCAGTTAATTTTTAAAATAGACCCAGGAAAATCTCATGCTATTTTTTTGAAAAGAACCAAGGATAATTGAGATACTCTGCTTAGAAAGATCCTTCAAAGTCAAAATGGAGCACTGCTAAAGCCTTTTTGTCCTATCCCATGAGGAAGCAGGTGCTTTTAGAGATCCATGCTAAGCAGTCTGGCAAAGCTACCGCTACTTTAAGGGATTCTCTGTAACAGAATCTATTCAAAGCCACCAGATACAGCTTTTACTGGATGCATTTGTGTCAACAACATCCAGATGTGCTTAATGGAATACAGCCAAGATGGCATGTAAGCTGCGCATGGAAGCTGCCATCTGGAAACACAGCTCAATGTTCCCAAGAGAGGCTTCCTCTACAAACACTTCTTTCTGAGTTCCTGAGGCCTTTTATCCTCTGGACACTTCTGGCACGTAAGTCTAGAACCCAACTAGAGTTCCAAGTCCAGTGTCCTCTGACTCAGCTAGCCTGAAGCTGAGGAATGAGTGAACTTCTTATATCCACATGTCTGTGATGTTTATATATGTGTGTGTATATATATATTTATATGTATATATATACATATGAATATAGGTTTTTGACCACAGTTTCTGACTTATAACCTCCATAGCCTTTGTTATAGACTTTTGTTACAATGTTGGGTGTTTTAGAACTCAGGGGCAGGCCTCTGAGTCCTAACACAATCTTTCTGACCTTCTCTTACCTTTCTTTCACCAGCTCCAAATCTCTCCTACCTTTCTGATTGTTAGTCTTAAGGCTCTCCCCAGAGAGGTTTCTGCCCTTTACCACTGAAGAAGGAATACTGATGAAGCTTCAGTAAAAATCCAAGAGGACTTGGTTTGGGGAGCTACCAGACAGCTGACCACATTGAGGTTCCTAAAGGGTGGTGTGCCCAGGGATGGCATGGAAACTCCACACCCCTCTCCCATACCTCCCCATATTCATCTCTTCATGTGCCCTTTGCAATATCCTTTACAGAAAAACAGTAAAGCAGGCATGTGTTTTCCCTGAGTTCTGTGAGCTACTCCAGCAAATTAACTGAACTCAAAGAGGAGGTCCTGGGAACCCCACCTTGAGGCCATTCAAACAGGAGTTCCACAGACCTGCACTTGCTACTGGTGTCTGGGGACATCGGAGGGCAGTCTTGGAGACTAAAGCCTCAACCTGGAATCTGAAATCTGGTACTATTTCCAGGTAGATAGTGCCAGAATTGAATTGAATGCCACGCAGCTGGTGTCTGCTGCCTCATGTGCAGGGAGAATTTCCCATCAGAGTTGTCCTGAACAAGTTACTCCCTCTGGATCTCTGTTTTCTCAGTTGTGAAGGAAGTATTGTTCAAATCTCAGGGCGACTGAGAATTTATAGAGACAATACAAGAAAACCTCTCAACACAGCAGCAGCAGCAGAGATAAGTCATTCAGCAAATATGAGGTCCCTTCTAACTTTTCGAAAATCCAAGCTGCTCTACTCCGCCTCCTGGTTGAGCCCGGGCCATCAATCCCAACCTGGCTCTGTCCAAAGTTCAACATGCCACTGTGAACCCAGAGAAGGAGCCTGCTGGTCACCCTATTTGGAAGCACACTCTGCAGCCTGCTGGGCTGCTATCCGATGCCATCAGACCTCTGGACATGGTTCCTGATACCTGTAGGCTTTTGTGAGCAATAGGACAGGCTGTGTGAAATCGCGTTACACCCTTTAAAGTACTGCTGCAAATATGAGGCACTAACTTTTTAATGTCAATTTTAAATTCTGCAGAAAAAAGCAAAGAGAGAAGAATTTCCCGTATGTCAGGGACCCCTCCCTACATAGTCACTGTGACATGCAGTTTTCCACACTTCATTTCCAATGACCTAGCCAGGCCAGTGTGACCATTCACATTTTTTAAATAGAGAAACTGTGGCCCAGATAATTTAATATCTGGGTTGATAAAGCAAACTTGCAATGAAGGAGAGTTTAAATCCAAATAGCTCTGATATTATAGATCATGACTTTTGAACTTCATCATGCTTCCCACAAAGACATGTTTAACAAACAAAAAATTATTCCAAGCCAATTTCACCAAATTGACCAAAATTAAGCAAAAAGCCCATCATATGAAACTTCTCTTTCAATAAAAAGTGATTTCTCTTTTATTTTATTTTTATATGGACAATTAAGGAAACTCATGAGAATGGAAACTCCTGGAAGAAGGTGCCATGTCTCATTTATCTGTCTAACCACAGAGATACTTTCACACAATAGGTTTTTAGAATTTTTGTTAAACGTATTCTTTATACCTAGAATTTTAAATTATTTCTCATAATTGGGTCTGGACATTATGAGACTGTGTCTCCACAAAAAACTCAAAAATTAGCTGAAGCAGTGGCACATGCATATAATCCTAGCTACTCTAGAGGCTAAATTGGGAGGATTGCTTGAGTCTGAGAAGTTGGGGGCTGCAGTGAGTCATGATCACACCACTGCACTCCAGCCTGAGTGACAGAATAAGACCCTGTATGAAAAGGAAAAACAAAAGTAAAGCTCTTTATAATATATGAAAAAGACCCCAAAACCAACTTTTATTATCCAGATTACTACTGTTAATATTTTAGAATACTTTTTTCTATCTGAATGATGTATATATTTTTCATTGCAATATTATGGTATGTTAAAATTAAATATAGCTATTTTTAATAGCTATATTTAATTTAATAGCTATATTTGTCCACTTTTCATTAAGCAGAGCAAATGTCTTTCTCCAGAAAATTTAAACAATAAAAAAACCACTAAGAATATATAAGACACAATTTAACTTTTTAAAAATTATGATCAATATAATTAATCATATATAATGAAGTATATAACTAATGATAGCCAGAAGTAACTACTTTTGTTTATGTCCTCCACTTTTTCTATGCATTTTGATGTGCTTGAAATAATAACATGCATACTGCTTTTAAGTGTAAAGAACTCAGACATGTTCATAGTTCCTAGATGAAAGATAAAATAGAGTGGCTTAATGACAGTTAATATCTGCCAGTGGGTGGTTTATTTCTTTCCAAAAGCTTGGGCTTTTCCTGAGTTTAATATAAATTTTAAAGATGAAGAAAATTATTATTCAAGTTTTGTGGCATTGAAAATGGTCATTTCCCACTCTCCGCAGCTCCGCTTTATAGACAAGAAGTGGGTTGTTTTGTTACTAATTTTCTCAGTGGTGTTTTAAACATTTCAGTAGTTTAGCAATCATTACCAAGTACTTGAACAGAATAGTAGGAATTATTGTTTAAAATGGGCGTCAATCTTGGGCATAACTTCTTTTTTTTTTTTTTTTTCAATTTTACTTAAAGTTCCAGGATACACGTACAGAGAGTGCAGGTTTGTTACATAAGTAAGCATGTGCCATGGCGGCTTGCTGCACCTATCAACACGTCACCTAGGCATTAAGCCCCACATGCTTCAGCCATTTGTAATCACCAACACATTTCCATATGAAAGGTGGAATAAAGGATTATGGAAACATTCCGTGGAAAGTTAGAGGAAGGGTGAAACCAATGAGGGTCTCACATCAAGGCCAAGCTTTGCCCTTGGGTACACAACTACAGCATAACTGAAATCCTGAAAGTGGAGTCCAATTTAAGTAAAGGGAGATCCACCAGGCTCTTTGAGCCCTGCCTTTCTCACTCTTGGACTCTTCATTTGTAATTAATTTTGCTATCATAGAATATGTCTTCAGATACTTTCCCCTCTCCCACTCAGCCTCAACCAGTAATCAGGAAATAAATGGTCTGAGTCTCAGTTTATCAGAGTGTGACTTTTTCACACAAAAGACTACTTGGAGGAGAGCACAATTCTTGGTGCACAATATTGCTTTTCCACTTAAAAATTCTGCAAACCCAATTGTATTTAAAGACACTCTGGCATTCAGTGCTGCTGAGGGAAATCCCAAAGCCTTCCTGATTTCTGCTCCTTTGTAAGTAACCAGTTTGAGGGTTTGGCTTTGTTTTGCTTGTTTCATCTTGTGCCTGTATGTATCCTTGCAGGATTCCTTTGTCTTCATATCTTGGTCAAACTTTTCACCAGAGTAATTTTACATCACAAAACATGTTCTCTAAATAGTCTAGCAAAAACTATTAAATAGTGTGCAAAGATAAGAGTATTCACAGTACCATTTTTACAGTTGAGAAATAAAAAGAAAATATTTATTGAGTTGGATAAATTACAGTGTATCTATACAAAAACTTTCTTCAACAATTTCAAATGTTAACTAGAGCCTCATGTCCTAACAAGAAGAAATATCTACAATAGATTGCTAAATAATAATTTTTAAAAGCTGGGTGCAGAACGTTTACTGTGATAATCTATTAACGTTTACTGTTCAAAAAACTGACAAATATTTGTAGGAGCCAGTATATGCAGAGTGAAGATCTGAAAGGCTTTTCAGCAAACTACTAACACCTTTACCTCTGGAGAACAGGAAATGAGAAGCAAAGGGAAGCTTTTATTATTTACATTATTCCCTTCTGACATGTTTGAATAGTTTATAATTTTTATAATTAAAAATAAAAAATGCAATTGCATATCTCAGTAATTTTTTTTGCTGTGTCACTAACATTAATTGTAACTTAAAGAACCAATTTTAACATTTATACATTGGTTTTTATAAGTAGGAACTTTTTTGAAAGTGTTTTTTATTTGTCTCTTCTCTCTCTAGTAGAAACACTTAATAATTCTTAAGTTAAAGTTATTGTCTCAGACTTTTTAAGCAAATACATGCCCCCTCCTCGTTTTCATCTCTGTCCTATACTTTCTAGGAGAGTTCTAACATTTGTCCCTTACAACACAATTTGATTTTCTATATTCTCAATTAAGTTTTCCACTGCTGATTAATGCTAATGTAATTCTACTGTTGTACTTTTAGCTGCCTATAAATTCTTCCTTATCGCATCCAGTTCTTTTTCATGACATTTTGTTCTTTCTTTGAAACATCTGTCCTATTTCCAACAGAAATATAAGAGAGATGAGATGCAAGGTTTGTCCTTATATCTCAAGACTCCAAATAATTTCCTTAAAACAAAAATCTATTTCCTTCAGCAGATGGGTGTCAAGGATTTGCTCTTGCTGTGAGCTTTCACAATAATTTTAGATGACTATTGCTCAGTGTTTCTCCACTGTGATTGTTGTCTTTGTTGAGGCTCATATTCTTCATGTTTTGTAGTTTTCTCATCCTCAAATAAAATAAAATGTATGAAATCCTAGTGTTTGCCAGAGACATCAAGGATGAATGTTCTTTGACCCCACTTCTTTCTGTTCAAATCTTGTGTTTCAAGTTGTAATTGATAGGGAAGGGGGGCAAGGAAGTGCTGGGTAGAGAAGGGTGGGTTCCAGTCTCAGGCCTGTGCCCACGAACCTAGGTGAGGACAGGCACTCCTGTTTTGGTGTCCAAATGTTGCATTTTCCAAGACCTCTCTCGTCCTCCAAGCCCCCCACCTTGTACCTATAAAACCACCAAGTCCCTAACAGGCACACATACAGTGTGTGGATTTCAAGAGGAATACACCGGCAAAAGAACACACCAACAGACGCTGACAGGCCATCACCGGCGAGACGATGTGGAATTTGACCGTGGACAATTGGAGGAGAGCCCAGCCACAGAGCAGCCTGATCCAGGGGAGACCATCTTCCCACTCCATGCCCCTACTGGCTCCCCAGCCATCTGCTGAGAGCTACTTCTACCACTCAATAAAACCTTGCAATCATCCTCCAGACCAGTGTGTGATCTGATTTTTCTGGTCTACTAGGGCAAGAACCCTGGGATACAAAAAGCTGTATGTCCTTGTGATTAGGCAGAGTGTCTAACTGAGATGATTAACCCAAGCTGCCTGCAGATATCTAAGCTGCAAGAGCCCACTGTTACACACTGGGGCTTCTGGAGCTGTAAACACTCAACCCTAGATGCTGTCATGGGATTGGAGCCCACTATCCCCACGACCTGCCCGTCTGCATACTCCCCCTAGTGGTTTGGGCTGCAGGGCACCAAAGAATTGAGCCACTTCCCCATCACAGGCCCTGCTAGGGGGATAAGGATAAGGGAACTTTCCCATTTCATAACTGCCCATCAGCAGAATGCCCACAGCTCCTAGATCAGCTCCACTTTCCAGCAGGCTTTACTATCCATGGCTCTGATAGACTAAAATGGAATTCTGTCCAAGTTCTTCCTGGATTTCTGACAAGATAGACAGTTAATGAATGGAAATAACCATCACCCAGTGATGCTATGCATCACTGCCACAAAGATCGTCTTCCTGCTCCTTCCTTCCAGCCCCTGCCCTGAGGTCTTTGGAGCAGGACCTTCTCTGAGGTAGGAAAATAAATAATGGAAGAGGAAAGGGACACAATTCTGCCTCTTATAAACTGGGGAAACCACA